>NC_073631.1:114543906-115144375 GCF_029407905.1 Bubalus kerabau | reverse complement strand
GGGGTGATGGGAGGAGATATCATTTTAGACAGGGCATTTGGGGAGGCCACCGCTAAGATTACACTTGAGCTATGACTCAGCTTAAGCGAGGATGCTAGTGTCTTTATCCAGGGGACATGCACTCCAGGCAAAGGAACGGCCCTGAGACAACACATGCATGTGTGAAGGCTGAAACTAGGGGCTGGCCTGAGGCTGGATCCTGCTTGCCCAGGTGCAGACTGGCTGACTTCCAAGCTTCCTGTGAGAGCTCTGCAGCAGTGTGGCACATGAGCTCTGCGGAGTCCTTGTGAGCACCCCCGTGTCTGCTGGCTGAGGTGGCACTGTGGACCCTCTGCCTGCACACAGCCAGATGCTGGATGGATGGGTGGGCCCACAGGGGCCTGGGGCTGGGCTTGGGCACTTTAGGACAGGAGGGAAGTGGTGGCGAGATGGTGACCTTTAGTAACCCACAGCATAACAGCCCCAAAGCTCAGCACCTCCACAGATACTAGCATGGTGATCAGACCAGATCAGCCCCCAGAGCAAAGACCTGTTAGGATGCTGTTGTGGGTTGTGTCCCCTAAAAAGATACACTGAAGTTCCATCTCCTGGAAACCTGGTCTTTGCAGATGTCATCAAGATAAGATGAGGCTACACTGGATTGGGGGGGTGGGCCCTGCTCCAATGCCCAATAGTTTGGCCACCTGATGGGAAGAACTGACTCACTGGAAAAGACCTTGATGCTGGGAAAGATTGAAGGTGGGAGGAGAAGGGGACAACTGAGAATGAGATGGTTGGATGGCATCACCGACTCAATGGACATGAGTTTGAGCAAGCTTCAGGAGTTGGTGATGGACAGGGAAGCCTGGTGAGCTGCAGTCCATGAGGTCCTGAAGAGTTGGATACGACTTGGTGACTGAACAGACACTTAATCATACTTCCTCTTTGGACATACCAATGTTTAGTTGAACCAAGGAATAGTTACTAATACTTCTTGTTGAACAGTCCTGTGTTGGCACCATGAGTCAGAGACAAACAGCAGACCACAATCCCCTGCAGAGACCTCACTGTCGAGAACAAACACCAGCCAAGGCCAAATGAGACACAGGCCATGATGCACATTCAGATGCATAAAACCTACAGATCTAGATGGGGGTAAAAAGGGTCAAGGGCAGCCCACAGGAAGGGACAGCTGGAAAGAGCACTGGACAGGAGTAGGCTGAAAAGGAGGGGAGATAAGGGGATGTGTAGATCCCGCAACAAGGAAACCAGTGGGGCACAAACAGGGCAGTGCCACAGAGTGGGCTGGAGAAGGCTGAAAGCCCTCCTGCAGAAGACGGGTGGGCTTCATGTTTCAGATCAGTTTCTATTTGATTGGGTTAGCATGGGAGCATCTCTTAAAGGTCTTCTTTTTAAAAAAGTTGTGGTGCAACACACATCGCCCAGAATTTACAAGCACGGAGCAGTGCAATCAGGGCTGTGTATAAGTCAAGTCTAACTGGCATTGGTGGAGGAGATAGACTGGAGAAGACTCAGGAAGTGGAAACTGGAGGAGGAGACGGTCACAGCCATCCTAGGTGAGGGGTGGGGAGGGTCTGACGGGAAGGAAGATGGAGTGGAGCCAGGAGAGACTTCGTGTATAAAATAGAGGCTTCTAAAACTGTGCTTTTCATCTGCGAGGGTGTGGCAAATAGGAAGAAACGCAGATAAACGTCAGGCAAAGACAAAGATAGGAAAGTGAATATAATACAGAATGTGTGTGTGTGTTCAACTGTGTCCAGATCTTTTCGACTCGATGGGCTGTAGTTCACAAGCTCCTCTGTCCATGGCATTTCCCAGGTGAGAATACTGGAGGAAGTTGCCATTTCCTTCTTTAGGGGATCTTCCCAACCCAGCGAGTGGAGCTGCATCTCCTGCATTGGCAGGCAGAGTCTTTTATCACTAGCGCTACCTGGGATGCCCATAATAAAGGATCAGGGATCGAACCTGGGTCCCTGCATTGCAGGCAGATTGCTCACCATCTGAGTCACCAGGGAAGCCCATAATAAAGGATACTGATCGTTAAATAGGCAAAAACACCGGCATTTTCTCCAGGGGGCTCTGTTGTTCGAGCGTTCACGTCTTGGATCTTGGTTAAACCAGAATTCAGTCCAGAGGTGTCTGACGCCCAGGAGCCATCCCTTGGCAGCGTGGCCATCAGGGAACCAGAACTTCCCATCTGCATTATTTGTTTTGATGACACACCCCTGGTGACTGTTACTATCTGTGAGTTTATGGGCTGCAGAAAGCACATGACATATTTTTATATGCTATAATTCTCTTAAGTTCTAGTTATTTAGGGTGATTTTATAAGAGTGAGTGAATGGAAAGGTCACACATGCCAAGTGAAATGGAAAAAAGTGCAAACTGAACAAAACGATGCTGTTTTAGACAGAAAAATGTTTAAAAAGTGAATGTTGTGAATACTAGTAAAATGCAAATGTCATTACATTCTGTGTGCCTGCCACCACACAGGGGCATCACTCTCCTTTCAAAATGAAATCCTAGTGGTAGGTATGAATAGTTCCAGTTTATAGATCAGAAAACCAAGTCCATTAAGTAACTTGTCACATGGCTTATCCATGCAGAGCCAGTGTTCTTGATACTCAGTTCTGGTTTGCTGAGACCTAAGTTGCCATGGAAATGAAAATGTTCACTCAGATGATGGGGATTCAGGAAGCACATGGCGTGGCTCTCCTTAGTGATACAGACAGTCCTTTGCTGGATTCTGTTCCCCTCTAACTGTACGCTATATTACTTTCTTTCCAAATTCCATGAATTTTTTTTTTTCTGGAGGGAAAGAACTCCAGATAAATTGATGTTGATTCACAGCACAGGGGATCCATCATGTTTGAGCAGAGTATTTATTGCTAGCGCTCACATATGGGGACTCCACTCTGCCTCATTTCATAGGCTGCCTCCCAGGTCTGGAGTCTTTGAATAACTGGAAGCAGATTGATAAAGAGACTGAAAACAGGCTTGTTTCCCAGTAAAGGAAGAGCTCTGGCCCAGGATCATATGAAATCACAGATATTAAGTGTATAAAGTTAACTTGGCAAACTACGAACGCTTAGAGAGGAACAGAGAAAAAGCCGCCAACTGAAATACTTTTGTAATTAACTCTCTTAATGCTATTAATACTGAAAGAACAATGAGAGGATCTGGGTACCGAGTGTCTGTAGGAGCAGCTGGAGGCTGATGTATGGAGAAAGTGGGTCTGGTACTGTCTACGTCTGGAGCATCGTTGCCCACCCTCAGGACCAGAATGACAACATCAGCCAAACTTCCATCTTTCAGTGAGTGCACTGCTTTACATCCATCTCATTTAAGGGCAAGCTTTCCTTTGTTTAATCTATTCGGTAGTTTGGGAGGGTTTGTTTTGTCAGTAATACCACTCCTTTCTCTGCATCAGGGTGGGTCTGAACTCTCCATGTTTGCCTGGGGCCAGGGCATCCCAGGGAGTCCAGGGAAAGAGTTTCTATGTCCAAAGGCACTTCTAAATGGGGAGTGTGGATTTCTCACCAGTCAAGCAGGCTGCTGCTGCTTCTGGGACCTCAAGCATTGGAATGAAAGGGACACAGGGCAAAAGCTGGGCTCTGTTCAGAACCTGTGTGTTTCTGACTTTGAAGGAGCAGTGTAAGGAGCTGCTTAGAGGGGAGAGGTGACTCAGGAAAGTGAGAAAGCACTCCCTTGGGTAGATTCCCCTCCGCTCCCTGCCCAGCATCCCCAGCAGAGGCTGCCAACCCTTTTCCTTTGGGCTCCTGGGGGGCTCCAAAAAGGCCTGAGGGGGGTCTCGATCTTCACCCTCAGCACGCCTGGGATGGGACCAGCAGCTTGAAGGCTGCCCCAGACAGTTTCCTGGGTCAGTCCAGGAATGCATCTAAACCCTAACAGAGCTGGATAACTTGGCCCATGTCCATGATTTTTCTACAGAAACAGTTCAGAGAACTGAAGATTGCCTTGCTTATCAAGAGGAGCCAGAAAAATGCAATGGGAAAGAAATTCTTGGAATTAGGATTTGCTTCAAAATCCTGAATGCTGGTGTTTGTTTGACAGGCTTAAAACTGGGCCTCTTCAGTTTATCAGGAACCACAATGGACTCCTTGATCACTCCTCGCCACCTGCTAAGGCTCGCCACGGAGCGCTTTCATTTCCAGGGTTTGTCTGACTTTGCAAGTTGTGCAAGCTTGCGATGTGCCGTACAACTCTGTTATTCAGAGATGTGCATTTGGTTTTTCTCAAAATAACATGAATTTAAGGCTAAAAGTTAATTTCCTGGCTAAACTTTAGTCCTCATACAGGAAGCTTTTGATAATAGCTCTGCTCATTATGACTGTACTCAAACCAAAATCCTTGGTAATAAAAATGCCAGAAGCTAGAGACAGGCACACAAATACTAAAGGAATATAAAAGTGGATTCTTTTTTTGGTTTTTCTTTTTATCTTCTGAATCAAACTTTCTGAGTTTGATTCAAACTTTTGAATCAAACTTTGCATGCAGTAAATGCACCTATTTTAAGTGTAGACTTTTGATGAATTTTGCCAAATGTATACTTCTATGTAACAGCCATCATGATAAAAACACGTGTGCTTAAATTGAAAGTTTGTGCAAATTCTCATTTTTGCTTTCCAACTATTTGTGTGTGTGTGAAAACTCATCCCTGAAAACGAAGGTACTTAATTAAAAGAACTTTCACTCTGGTTGAAGACTCTTGAGAATAATTCTATTTGAGATTTTCAATAGCAGTGCCATTTGTATAAGAACATTTGTAGGACAATAGCTGATCGCCGAAGAATTGATGCTTTTGAACTGTGGTGTTGGAGAAGACTCTTGAGAGTCCCTTGGACTGCAAGGAGATCAAACCAGTCAATCCTAAAGGAAATCAGTCCTGAACATTCATTGGAAGGACTGATGCTGAAGCTGAAACTCCAATTCTTTGGCCACCTGATGTGAAGAGCTAACTCATTTGAAAAGACCCTGATGCTGGGAAAGATTGAAGGCAGGAGGAGAAGGGGACAACAGAGGATGAGATGGTTGCATGGCATCACCGACTCAATGGACATGAGTTTGAGTAAGCTCTGGGAGTTGGTGATGGACAGGGAAGCTTGGTGTGCTGCAGTCCATGGGGTCGCAAAGAGTCGGACACGACCGAGTGACTGAGTGAACTGAATATGGCATTGTGTGTGACATCTTATCAGATGATGTTGATTAGTAGGAGAGTTTTTGCCACTTAAGCCTTTTTTCTATTTTTTTTCCCCCAGAGACAAAAGGGAGTGCTTTATAGAGGGTGGAGCAGCAGGCGGCCCTTAATTTCCAGGTTCCGGGTGTACGCATCATTTCAGAAGCCATAGTTTTGCATAATCACGAAGCCGTGATGTGGGAAAATCATATTTGTAGTGTCTTTACTAAAATCCTCATTGGCTGTCTCTTCTGTTTCACTTTCTCCCACACCACACATAGCATTCTGAGGGCAACATGCAGTGGGGGTTCTCAGAGAAACCACGTGTTAACTAAAGGACTTGGAAATGGCCCTGAACAACCCCTGCTGACCAGTGGGGTCTGAGAGCACGCCCCAGGGCTCTCCCTAGAGGTCTTTATTTGTATTTGCATTCACAATTAATGGAACTATCTTGGGACCACATTTCAGCTAAATTGAGCTATAATCCTTCAGAGTCACTTTCATCTGCCAATGGAATCTGGCCAGTTATGCTCTGAAGGTAACTGATATCATGGCTTGAGAGACAGGGCAGGCGGCTTTGGAGACAGGTCAAGGCGGGAACTGGTTCTAAGAGAGATGCTGGTGAGGAGACCAAACCATACATGGTCACCTGTGACACAGGAAAAAGCCTAGGATCAAGGGACCCCCTCATGCACGTTGCTCTCCCAAGCCTAGAAGAACATCCAGTATGTGCTAGGAATTCAGAACATATCGATGGACTAAACAAACAGATAAAGCCACAAGCACTGGGATCCATATTTCCAGTTTTTTTTTCCCTCCAGTTCTGGGATCTAGTATAAAAGGTCTCGGGGCATCTCAATCAGAGTTCAGAGGTGAGAGGGCTCTTTCTATATTATTGGCCAGCTAGCTGTAGAATAAAAGTCTGAGTTTAGAGCATGTGCTGCTCACAGGGAGATTTTAAAGAACATCTTATGTACTAAGGCTTATTTAGTAGACTTGATTGCAAGCTGGAATCAAGATTGCTGGGAGAAATATCAATAACCTCAGATATGTGGATGACACCACCCTTATGGCAGAAACTGAAGAACTAAAGAGCCTCTTGATGAAAGTGAAAGAGGAGAGTGAAAAAGTTGGCTTAAAACTTAACATGCAGAAAACTAAGATCATGGCATTCAGTCCCATCACTTTATGGCAAATAGATGGGGAAACAGTGGAAACAGTGACAGACTTTATTTTGGGGGTTCCAAACTCACTGCAGATGGTGACTGCAGCCATGAAATTAAAAAGACACTTGCTCCTTGGAAGAAAAGTTATGACCAATCTAGACAGCTTATTAAAAAGCAGAGACATTACTTTGCCAACAAAGGTCTGTCTAGTCAAAGCTATGGTTTTTCCAGTAGACATGTATGGATGTGAAAGTTGGACTATAAAGAAAGCTGAGCACTAAAGAATTGATGCTTTTGAACTGTGGTGTTGGAGAATACTCTTGAGAGTCCCTTGGACAGCAAGGAGATCCAACCAGTTCATCCTAAAGGAAATCAGTCCTGAATATTCATTGGAAGGACTGAAGCTGAAATTCCAATACTTTGGCCAATGATGTGAAGAACTGACTCATTTGAAAAGACCCTGATGCTGGGAAAGATTGAAGGTGGGAGGAAAAGGGGACGACAGAGGATGAGATGGTTGGATGGCATCACCGACTCGATGGACATGGGTTTGAGTGGACTCTGGGAGTTGGTGATGGACAGGGAGGCCTGGTGTGCTGCGGTCTACGGAGTGGCAAAGAGTCGGACACAACTGAGTGACTGAACTGAAGGCTTATTTAACAGAACCATGCTGACAAATGTCTATATAGTCAAAGCTAAGGTTTTTCCAGTAGTCATGTATGGATGTGAGAGTTGGACCACAAAGAAAGCTGAACACTGAAGAATTGATGCTTTTGAACTGTGGTGTTGGAGAAGAGTCTTGAGAGGATGAGATGGTTGGATGGCATCATGGACTCAACATATATGAGTTTGAGCAAGCTCTGGGAGATGGTGAAGGACAGGGAAGCCCGGCATGCTGCAGCCCATGAGGTTGCAGAGTCCAACAGGACTTAGGGACTAAGCAACAGCGACAACAATGGAACACGTTACTGTGAGGAGAGCCCTTACAGAGGTGGACTTGGTCTGTTGCCTGGAGCTCCGCTAATCATTTATGATGTCACTAGGAAATGTTGGTTTTGAAAATAAGACAATCTCTGAAAAGAATTTAGCTGAAGTGGTCACAGATGTCCATTTCCAGAGGCAGCGCATTTATCCCAGTGAATATGACTAGGTTTGTTGGAGAACAAATCGACCAACTAGTTGAACAGATACTATACCCTGTGTATTACCTACAGCCCAATCATCACATCAAGAGGAGTTAATAAAACTTAATTCTCATTTCTCCCCCTTTTCTGTGCAGATTTCATATTGTCATGCAAGAAAGGAAAGTAAGACTAGTTGTTTTGGAATTAGAGCGCTGGGCTGGAGTTCTCCCGTGCATAGTCTGGGACCTTAAACAAAGGTTCTTTAGCCTCTTTGAGCCTCAGTTTCAACACCCGAATTAAGGGTTTGAGGCTCTCTTTTTCTGCATTCCCTGAACTGAATCCATCAGCAGGTACTGTCAGCTGCCCATCAAAAATACAGCAAGAACCTGCCCATTTTGGTCCATCTTTATGAACTATCATCCAGTTCAAGCCACCGTCTCTCTCACTTGGAGTCCTGCGGCTGCCTCCCATCTGGTTTCCTTGCCTCTACTCACTCTCAGTCCATTACACACTGGCCAAATGAGATTTTAAAACCCTCCACTAACTTCCCATGGAATACACAAGAAAATCCCTGTTTCCTGCCCAGGCCCACGAGGCCCTCTATAATCTGTCTGCTCCCTCTGCTCTGGCCCCAGCTTCTACTTTTATCCTCCTGGTCACCCGGTCAGCCACACCTGGCTTCCTTCTGTTTAGGAGACCAGCAGCCTTGCCTGGCCCCAGGGCCTTTGCTCCTGCTGTTCCTATTAGCTGGACATGCTTTCCTTAGATCTGGCTCCTTCAAGTCCTCCTTTGAGAGTCCTTTCTAAAGATCTCACCTCCTCCTTGATGAGACTGTATCATATTACAGGTTTCATTTTCTTCATAGTGTTTATCAGTGAGTTAAAGAATTTATGTATTTTTTAAGTTCTTGCTTGCTGTCCCCCCCCCCACCCCCTTTCATCAGAAAGTCAGCTCCCTGAAAGCAGGAATTGCATCTTTACTCACTGATGGGTCCCAGCACTTCTTTGGAAGGCACCAGTAAAAGAGGGGCGAGGCAAATGGGGCTTCCCTGGTGGCTCAGTGGTAAAGAACCCGCCTGCCAATGCAGGAGACGAGGGTTCAATCCCTGGTCTGGGAAGATCCCACGTGCTGCGGAGCAACTAAGCCCGTGTGCGACAAATACTGAGCCCTTGTGAACCACAAGAGAAACCACTGCAATGAGAAGCCGGCACACGCCCTGCTCACCACAACTAGGAGAAGGGGGTGATAGAGGATGAGATGGTTGCATGGCATCACCGACTCAATGGACGTGAGCTCGAGCAAACTCTGGGAGATGGAGAAGGACAGGGAAGCCTGGCATGCTTGCAGTCCATGGGGTTGCAGAGTCAGACACGACTTGGTGACTGAAAACCACCACCACGACTAGAGAAGCGTCTGAGCAGCAACAAAGGCCCGGCACAGGCATAAATAAACAAATAAAATTATTTTTTAAAAAAGAAGGATGAATGGATGAGGATGAAACATACTATCTATTTCCAGGTGCTGATGTGAGGCTTAAATGTGCAGGGTTAAGGGTTGTTGGACTTTCTCAATCCTCTTTTGAGCCTCTAATTAAAAAGTATTACACTGACATTCAGAAATTTAGATCAGAATCAGATGAAAAATCTCACATCATATTAGTTTACCTGCCCGGTATCTGTGTGATTGGAGCTGTTCATGCTTATTGAAATGAAATCATCCATCAACGAGTAAGGGTTCATTATTTGTTTGTTTTATGGGGCATGGCTAGGGTCTGAAAGACAGGGAGTCTGTACCTTTGCCTTGAGGGTGCGAACAAATGACGTGTGCCTGGCTGGCTCGTCCTTCTCACCCCCTGCAGTGTTATTACCCGTGATCTTCTGACCCACTCTGCAGTCATCTCCTCCTCTGGGGCCTCGCCTCTCTTACAGGGAGATAAATCCGTAAGTACAGGAAAACACTCTCGGTACTCATTTTGAATCACAAGGCACCCAAGAGATACAGAATTAAACTGAACGATGGATCATTGCTCAGTATGATTTCTATGTGTCCTGCAAATATATCCACTAATAAGGTGGAAGTAAGCAAAGGGACAGGGAAACCTGGTGTGCTGCAGCCCATGGGGTCGCAGAGAGTCAGGCACGACTGAGCGACTGAACAACAACAAAGGTAGGGGAATACATTATTTTAGGGAAAATACAGAGTTACTAATTATACGACTATCCCAGCAAATGTAAAGAGCGGGCTGCTGTCGCAGAGGGCTGTCTGTCCACTGTTTTCTGATCACAGGGCTGGGCTGCCTGGAACAATGTCACAGGCCTGTGCTGGGGGCCCACGCGGGACAGATCAGTGGCTTGAATCCATGAGGTGGGTGGGGGTGGCTGGGAGCAGAGCTTTCTCTTTGTCTGATCCCACTGCCAGAGAAGAGACCGTCTTACTTCACATGCTCAGAGGGGAAAGGAAAAGAACTGCAGTTGAAAAAAAAAATTTCAGATTTAAGCAGCCAAAGAGTTTTTGCAAGAAAACACCACTGAGGGATTTTCCCAAGTTCACCCAGACACAGATGCACTGAGTAACGTAGGAAAAAAAAGTTGGGGTTGGAGTTTGAATGAATGAAGGCTCCAGAATATTTGTGGCAAGCAGCTCTGGGCTGTGAAAATTTCACAAAGGTCAGCACGCCTGGCTTACCAGGTGGGGTCCGGGCGGCATCCACCACCCACCATTAACAGACAGAGTGACACACTTGCTTCAAGTTCTGTTGCCGACTTTGTGTTCCTGTTGCTCTTCACGTTGTGTCCGATCTTCTTGCCTTCCTCTTCTGAGTCACCCCGTGTCGTGAGCTCCACCTCCTGATCTGAGTTTCTTATGTTGAGGATCCCAGGATTATTTAAGACTACAATCATCACATCATGTAAACGTGACCTGGAAAGACCTAATTAATTTCCTTTGTGTGACTGTGTCAAACAACCCAACAACTGATTCGTGGAGTAAAAAAGTATGCTACCTGTACATTTTTCAAATAGCTATTGGTATAGGTGGCACCCAGGGTGGGAAAACATAATGTATTGTGTTTAATTCGCATTTAATTCTAGTCTGACCACTTCAACCCACATTCCAAATAATATGGGTTCATCTGTGTGTAGTTTTGCTGTCATTATTTTCTGTTGAAAGTCTTATGGAGACAGCTTTCCTGGAAAGTTGATTTTTCTCTTTGTCATCTTTGGGGGAGAAAACTGGGGAAACACTATCAGGCTCCTTTTTCTGTAAGCCTGGAGCCTATAAATGAAAGGTGACCATCTGGTTATTACTGGATTTTTATAGACAATTATTCCCTGGGAATCAGACTTTCTTCATAAAAATGCATTTTTAATCATAAATGTTACATGCTACAAGGGTAATCATTCTTTTTGTTTTTATCATAATTTCTTACATTTCACATTAAAAAGAAAGGAACTCAAATTTCCAGGTATTCTGAAAATATTAACATTCTAAAGAAGTAGGGAAAAGAGAGGGCTTCCCAGGTGGCGCTGGTGGTAAAGAATCTGCCTGCAGTGCAGGAGACGTGGGTTCAATCCCAAGATCCTCTGGAGAAGGAAAAGCAGCCCACTCCAATATTCTTGTCTGGAAAATCCCATGGACAGAGGAGGCTGGTGGGCTACATGTGGTCGCAAGAGAGTCGGACAGGACGGAAGTGACTTAGCATAGCAAAAGAGAAACAGGAATGCCTGAGAAAAGCATATACAAGCTACATTTTCTGTTGTTTCACTTTTTCGAAGTAAAACAGTCACTGGATCCTCAGAGTTCAGGTTGGACCCAGGGCCTCACTGTAAACAGGAGGATGAGTCCCCTTGGGCAGAGCTTGAAGGTTAGCGCTCAAAGGCTTTCAAACACCGGAAAAGTGTCAAACTCTAAATTACTTTCCTGGAGAAGGGAAAGGCTACCCACTCCAATATTCTGGCCTCGAGAATTCCATGGACTGTACAGTCCATGGGGCCGCAAAGAATCGGACACGACTGAGCGACTTTTTCACTTCACTAAGTTACCAAAGGGGCAGGTGGCAGACAGAGGGGAGCCACTTCAGAGGGATGGGAGGGACTTGCTCAGTGAACAGGCGCCTCAGAGACCCCAAAGCCCCTTCGCAGAAGGGGAGCCAGGCGCGCACGGCAGTGCTTCGATCAGACGTCAGACCAGGCAGGAAGAGGCTCCATTGGAACAGAAGGAACATGCTGAGGTTTAACACAGACTGGTGATGTCCAGATGGAGCAGAAGCCAGCTGGCTCGGCTCTGACAGCTCCCTCTCTGTTGTTCAGCTTCTCTGGAAGCGTGTCCAGCAACACTGAGTTTGGTCCCCCACC
Source organism: Bubalus kerabau (assembly GCF_029407905.1). Lineage (NCBI taxonomy): Eukaryota > Metazoa > Chordata > Mammalia > Artiodactyla > Bovidae > Bubalus > Bubalus kerabau. The sequence goes on along the minus strand of NC_073631.1, from coordinate 115,132,536 downwards.
CAGGTCACAGGTGCTGGCTCTGGGCTCCAGCCATCCTCCTCCCCCAGATGGAAATCTGCCGCCCAGGACCCAGCAGTTCTAACTTCACCCTCGATGCACGCGTCAAGCTCTCCTTCTCCACATGAGCGCCCAAGTTAAAGGCTGTGACCTCCCCACGTGCCCTCTCCTTCAGCTAAATGCCCCCATTCTCGCTGCTGTTCTCTGGGTGCTACCCTTTGCTGCCACTTGCTGGCTTGTCAAAGTCACCTTCATGATGTGGTTCCTCAAACTGGATGGCATGCCGGATGAGAATGCCCAGGGAGAGCCCAGCCATCCAGATGCTGTGTGTTTGCCATGACCACAGATTTGCGTCTGTCTACAATGCAGGAGACCTGGGTTCGATCCCTGGGTCGGGAAGATCCGCTGGAGAAGGAAATGGCAATGCACTCCAGTACTAGTGCCTGGAAAATCCCATGGACAGAGGAGCCTGGTAGCTACAGTCTATGGGGTCGCAAAGAGTCGGACACAAATGAAGTGACTTAGTATGCACACAGGAGCTTGTATTTAACTTTCATGTTATTGGTTTGGGCTCAGATTTATAGCCACTTAATCAATGAGGATAACTTACAGTTATTATAACTTTCGTGCCATGCAAAGACTTTCAAATTACGCTACTAGAATCAACTCTGATTTTCTTATTTACCGTATCGGCTCACCCTCCTAACTTTTCATCATCTGGCAAATCTGATTCGCAGGCATGGCAACAACTGTCACTGATAAACAGGCTGAACAGCAAGCAACAAAAGGCCTGGCCCTGTGAAATACGCCTTCCTCCACGCGCCCCCTCTTCCCATCGCCTTCTAAGAAGAGAGAGAGACAAGGGGCATCACCAGGATTCCATCTGCAAGATGACTGCAAAGAATGAAAAGTGCAACAAAGAGGAAGCAAGCACCGTCTGGGCTGGTCGAGCAGCTTTACAGAGACGCCTGTCAGGGGACTCTGAGACAGCAGGGAGTGCAGCGCACCCCGGAGACCAGGACACGCGCCAATAAAGGAATCGATGGACTTCCTGCTTTGTTCCAAAGAGAATTTCAGGCAATCAATTTCCGACTTGGTTTTGTTCTCCTAGCTCTCGGCTAATTCATAATTTGCTTCTGAGTCACTGACACTGACTAAGCACCTCATACGATGCTTGGCACATCACCCACGTGTTAATGAACAGTGGGTGAATATGTGAAAAAACATACCGCATCCAATGCCTGCTAAAATCAAGAAACGTCATGTCAAAACCGAGGCGTTACAGGCCCTGCCCTGGGCCACCATGCACCCTGGGCACTCCCAGGGGTATAATTAGCTTGCCATCCATTGGCTGAGGCCCCGCTAAGACAGCCCTCGGGCTAGTCTCAGTTTCTGATATAGAAGCAACAATTCCACTCAGATAGAACATCACTGAGTTACAGATCTTTAGTCTCTAGGATCTCTTTTTCATTAATCTCAGAACAAAAGAAATACGGTTAGCTTGGTAGAGCTTGATTCTGGGGGAACTCATGTTGGGTTTTATCAATTGTATTCTTCTCTAAATCCTCACATATCACCTGTTGAGTAACCCATCCCGGAATTTTGACTGTCATCATTTCACTGGCCTAGGCATTGTGGAAACTACTTTTAAAAAAGCTATTTTTGGAAAGCTGGTGTTTTCTTGCCCTGTTTCAGCACCTCTCCAGACTGACCAAGTTCCTCCACAATTATTGAGCGATTGGTGGTGGTGGTGGTTTAGTCGCTCAGCCTTGTCCTACTCTTGTGACCCCATGGACTGTAGCCCACCAGGCTCCTCTGTCCCTAGGCTCTTCCAGGCAAGAATACTGGAGTGGGCTGCTACTCCTTTCTCCAGGGGATCTTCCCAACCCAGGGATCAGCCTTTGACTCCTGCATCATAGGCAGATTCTTTACCGCTGAGCCATCAGGGAAGCCCCGCTGGGTGATGATGTTTACAAATACTTTCAGCATTCTGGGGTGATAATCTGTAAGCACCTGGGGAAATGAATTCTGTAATTAGATTGATTAACTACTGATTGAGGGAGCAACTACCATGTATCAGGAGCTAATCAAATAGGAGAACGAGAAGTGGACGAGGGAAAAGATGGAAAGGAGTAAGACGTGGTTCCTGTCCTGAAGATGGACAGACGGGCCAGACACTGAGACACACACGAGATGCGTGGCAGATGCTGAAATGATCTAGTCTGAGAAGTGCCGGGCCAGGAACGGGTACCAAGCGCTCCGTGAGGGCAGTGAAAGACAAGGAGAGCTCACAGGTCCTCGTGGACGAGTGACAGGTCCTGGGCTGCAGGATGGAGGCTCTGGTAGAGGCTGGGCCACAGGGCACTTAGGAAACTGGGGCCCTACAGGTGCTCAATCCTGGAGGGACGCCGCCGACTTTGTGCTGCAGAGACGCGCCTTTCTTTGCTCTGTGAGGCCTGAACTGGAGATGAGGTCAGTGGGCCTGAAGCTGGAAAGAATGGTGGGTGGGGAGGGGGTTTTCTCATTCTCTCCTTTTCCAGATGGAATTTTCCTTTGCCCCATTGAGAATGTTTTCTTGTTTTCCAACGTTTCCATTGTAAAGAAATTCAGTCTAGGGTCCTGTGAGCAGGTTTACCTTAATGAGGTTTAGGGTTAGCATTAAAAAAATTTTTTTTATTAAAAAGTTTTTTTAATTGGACTACAGTTGATTTACGATGTTGTATGTTTCAGGTGTATAGTGAAGTGAATCAATTATAGGTGTACACATATCTACTCTTTTTTTAAAGATTCTTTTCCCATAAAGGCCATTACAGGGTACTAAGTGGATTTTCCTGTGCTATATAGTAGGTCCTTATTAGTCATCTATTTTTGTATATAGTAGTTTGCATATGTCAATCCCAATCTCCCAATTTATTCCCCCTCTTACATATCCCCTGGTAAACATAAGTTTGTTTTCTGTATCTGTGACTCTACTGTTTTGTAATTAAGTTCATTTGCACCTTTTTTTTAGATTCCACACATAAGCGATACTACCATCTGTCTTTCTGCGTCTATGACAATGTCTAGGTCCATCTATGCTGCTGCAAATGGCATTATTTTGTTCCTTTTTGTGATTGAATAACATTAGGATAAGCATTTTAACTGAAATAGTTTTCATTTCTAAAAGTGCTCACTTTAACGGTTACACTGTTCTGCTTTCCTCCAATATCGCAAAATATTGACCAAGGTTTCGGTTTATTTAGAGACTAGTCTTCTTCTGGCTGCAGTTAAGGTCAGGGGTGAGGTGTAATTTAGTCCCTGCCCAAATTGTCGCCAGTTCCAATGAGTAAAAGATGGACTAGCTAGCGATGTAAAAAAAAAATGCATTTGGACTACAATTATTTGTAAAAGCCGTATAAAGACTGAACTCTGTGTGCAGGAGAATTTAGAAGAGATGGAGATTTTAAAAGGAAGAATGGTCGATGATGGAGGCTGTTCCCTAAATCCTCCCGTTAACACAACCGTTTCTGGCCAGCCAGAACCCTTCCAGGATAAAGTATAAGGAGAAAATATTGGAAATACTGGAAATTAGAAAAACAGGAAACATACTAGCTTTGGACTAGCCTCACTCACTCCCTCAGATTATACAGACAGAAATCAGAGGCCAGTTTTCAGGAATATAGGCTTTTCAGTGATGAAAGTAGCTAGATGATGATCATTTCTGATTTTTTATTGAGGACAGACCTTGCATCTATTGTCCTGTTGAAAGGTGGATGGAGGGTTGGGTTTGATTTAGGGAGAGGAAGAAGGGAACATTTTTCTGCCCCAACAAAGACATGATAAACTATTGCAGCAGAACAGTTCAAGAGCCACTGGAAAGGTTTCTCCATGGGGGACCCAACGTCTCGGCATAAATAGCTCAGGGCTTGGTTGATTAAAAACATAAAACACTCATCCCCTTCAGATGCACTCAATTTCTGCTGAATCAATGCCCTGCTCTTCTTCCAGTTCTGCTAGACAGAACACAGAGGCCCCTGGAGGGGAGAAGAGCCCTCTTCTGGGCATTTGGAGGTACTGCTCTTTCTTCTTCCCATCCGTCCCAAACTCGCCCAGGAAAGTCAGACACTGGTGCAAAAGTGGAGTATGGGGAGAGTCAGCGATTAGCTGTCAGTGTACCGAGGTTTCCTATAATCCCAGTGCATTTTGTTTAAGCTGTCGTATACCCTTCACTGGGGCTTCCCTTGTAGCTCAGTTGGTGAAGAATCTGCCTGCAATGCAGGAGACCTGGGTTCGATTCCTGGGTTGGGAAGATCCCCTGGAGGAGGAAATGGCAACCCACTCCAGTATTCTTGCCTGGAGAATCCCATGGACAGAGGAGCCTGGCAGGCTGTAATCCATGGGGTCGCAAAGAGTCGGACACGACTGAGCGACTAAATCACACCCTTCACTAGTGACAGAATATTATGGCCACACTCATTTATCTGTCCTAAGAAGGCTGTGTGTGGGCTTCCTGCTAGCGGGAAAGAATCTGCCCACTGATGCAGGAGACACAAGAGACATGGGTTCTATCGCTGGCTTGGGAAGATGCCATGGAGAAGGATGTGGCATCCCGCTCCAGTATTCTTGCCTGGAAAATTCCATGGGCAAAGGAGCCAGGTGGGCTACAGTCCATTAGGGTTGCAAAGAGTTGGACACGACTGAGCAACTGAGCATGCACAAACATAAGAAGTCTATATAAATTATGTGTAGGTTAAAGCGATAGGGCCATACAGAAAGACCCTGGACTTAGGAGTCAGACAGACCTGGCCCCCCATGTAGGCGGTGAGTGATACCAAGTTAGTAACTTCATCTTTCTGAAGCCTCAGTTTTCTGATCTGTAAGGTGGGGACAACACTAGGCAAGCCTTAAGAATGTTATGAGAGTTAACTGGGACAAGATGAGTACATCCTTAAGCTTAGTTAATGGTGCACAATCGATTTTTGAGAAATGGTTGCCATTATCAGTTCTACTATGGATTTAGAGCAGCCTCAGGATTCAACTGGTGGCTCAGTGGATAAAGAATCCACCTGCAATGCAGGAGACGTGGAAGACAAGGGTTCGATCCCTGGGTCGGGAAGATCCCCTGGTGAAGGGCATGGCAACCCACTCCAGTATCCCTGCCTGGAGAATCCCATGGACAGAAGAGTCTGGTGGGCTTCAGTCCACAGGCTTGCAAAGAGTCGGACACAACTGAAGTGACTTAGCACAGCTCAGGATTCAACTATCAGCCAGTAGCCAGACATAAGTCTTTCAAATACACCTACACGGTCAGGGACGGGGTCTATGTGGTACAGCTCCAATATGGATTTAAAAAGAAAGAAATCCCTCCGGAACAGACTGAATGTGGTGAACTTCCAACCCGAACATCCCAAGTGAACAGGTGTAGTCTGGTGACTGGTGTTATTATAGTAGGACTAAAAAGAACATGAGGATTGAGCTTTGCCAAAGTCAGGTTTGTGTTTTTTGATTGGCTGCCACCGCACTTCAGGCTCAGAGCTACCTGTGTATGATATGCGCACTGAACTCCCAGGTCAGCGGTGATTATGGGTCAGAATCCACAGACTCGGGCAGAGGAAATGGCCACTGGAGGGCTAGCCAGTCCTCCACCTGAAATGACTGGACTTGCTCAAGGAGAGCTCCTAGCTCCCAGAGCACTGGACCAAGGCCTTCTGGTTTCCCTTGTTCTGGACAAAGTAAAGATGGACCTGGAGAAGCAGTGGCTGTCTCCCCATCTCATCCCGTTATATACAGAGCACAGAAAAGGTGGCGAATCCCTGGGATGGAATCCATGATTCCCACCCCCCACTCCAATCAGAAGCAGAGCTTCCTTTCAATTGCTAATGGTGTAAAACAATAGAAAACGTGGGAAGAAACGACACCTGTTCAGAAGACTGAGCTTCTGAAGGGCTAACGTTGATGATGAGGTATTGTGCCAGGAAAAAGCGAGAATCAGTTCTATTCTTTACCCACTGCCTGCGGGAACCCGTCCCCACTCAGAGGGAATCGGAAGTCCTGAGAGCCGCCTGCCAAACGAGAGGCAGAAAAATTGAAGCCTTTTTCAGGGAGAACCAAACACCATGCTAAGTTTCGAAAGGGGAAAACCAAACACACAATTTGATGCTCTTTTTACTCCTTAAGAAAAATAAAGCGAAATAAACAAAACCAAGGACGTCAACACAACAATTCTAAGCACCTATAGCCTATATCCTTCCTCCAAAAGAAGGCAGGCTCCTTTTTAGCGATATTTTCCACTTTGGAAAATATGTTTATGCTTATAGAAAGCACTGATTATCATTATCTTTGTTATATAACAACAAATTAATTGGTTCTAGATTAAAAAACCTCCTCCTTAAACAAGTCTGGAAAATCAAACGAACATTTAGCAGTTCACACCAAGTAAATCTCAGCTGTGCTTTCACACACAGACACACACAGACACACAACACACACACACTGCAGCAAGCAATCTTGTACCAGGTTTTGCTAATTTTTCTTGCTCCCTGCTCTGTGGCCTCCTGGGGTGTAGGGTTGGCACGTCACAACACACAGGAGCCCTCTAAGTGATGGAACCCCTCCGTCACTCTGTTCCCCAAAGAACAGCAGACCTGGCAGAGACCAGATGGGGAATCAGATATCTCTTCCCCAGAAGCACCGCTGGTAGGGAGTCAAGCCCCGGTCCTGCACGCGGCTGGCTGGGCACCTGGGTCCCTCCCGGCCTCCCTCTCTCGCGCACGGTCTGCCCGCCACGCGCCCCTCGAACCCGGGCAGCGTGCACGCTTCCAGGGGTTCAGCTTCTCCAAAGTCTCAGCCTCCAGCCCGCAGTACTTGCCTCTGGCAGTCAGCTCTGCTCAGGTGCGCCCCTCGCTTCTGTGATGCGCGTGGAGCTCCCCCCGGCCCAGTAGGACTCCAGGACTCCCCCGAGGGCCGTGCTTTGTCGGCGGCGGCAGGGGTACCTCCAGCCGGCGGCCGCCTGCCCGGGGTCTGCAGGACCCCAGCCCCGACGACGGCGAGGCAGGTGAAGGGAGCGCGGAAAACACGGACTGGAGTCCTGGGCTGGCGGCAGAGCGCGAGACACCGCGCCTTTCACGGCAAAATCTAACACCTGGACTGGAATATTTGTAAAATGTAATTTTTACTCGCAGCCGCCTGCGTGTTGGCAACAGACAGCACCGGAGGAGCCTGCTTCTTCTGGGGTTTGGGCTTGGAGCTGACGCCTCCCAGACTGTCTCGGTCAGAAACTTCCAGATAGAGCTGATCTTCCAGGAGGGCTTTGAGAGCCTGGACTTTTTTTGGGAGTGGGGGGAAACCTTTCTTCACTGTCTGTTTCATCTTGGAAAATGATGTCTGTTCTTGTGCGGACATGAGTCACGGGATGGGCGTGGAATGGGTGTCTGGGTTGATGCTATTGACAAGAAAAGACCCTCAAAGCCTGGTTCAGAGCAGAAATATTTTAAGGAACGCTTGGTTAACTCTAGGATCTGGGAGGATAAATTTAATGCTGGCTGACTTTCCTTGAACTCAGTTCTGCCTCCAGCCTCACTCAAGCCTCAGGTGGTGACTCCCTGTGGCCAGGGGCATCTTCTTCACGCTGAGCGGGGAGTTACCTGTCTATCCTCCTTTGGTGAGAGTGGGAAAGCCCACCTACTGGTTTTTCCTTTCCCACTTCCTCCTCTCTTCTCCTTTGGAAAGGGTTAAGTTATCCTACACCTTCCTGGATTAAAAAATTAAAATTTTCATTGGAGTATAGTTGATTTCTGATGCTGTGCCAGTTTCTGCTGCACAGCAGTGTGAATCAGTCATACATATACATATACCCACTCTCCTGCAGACTCCACTCCCACATGGGTCATTACGAAGCACCGAACGGAGTCCCTGTGCTAGACAGTAGGTCCCTACCAGCCACCTCCTATCTACAGTGGTGTGGATATGTCAACCCCAGTCCCCCAGGTTATCCCCTGCCCCCTTTCCCTTGGTAACCACAAGTTTGTTTTCAACCTCCATGACTTAGTTTCTGTTTTGCAAGTAGGCTCATCTGTACCATCCCTTGTTTAGATCCCACATATAAGTGACATGATATTTGTCTTTCTCTGACTTATTTCGCTCAGCTTGATAATCTCTAGGTCTATCCATGTGGCTGCAAATGACATTCTTTTGTTCTTTTTTATGGCTGAGTAACACTCCATGGTGTATATGGACCACATCTGTATCTATTCCTCCATCAGCGGACATTTAGTTTACGTCCATGTCCTGGCTATTGTAAATAGCGCTGCGATGGACATGGAGATGCATGTATCCTTTCAGATGATGGTTTTTTTTTTTTTTTTTCTGGATATATGCCTGGGAGCGGGCTTGCTGGATCATATGGTTGCTCTCTGTTTAGTTTTCCAAAGGAATCTCCTTAAATACTGTTCCCAGAGCATCTTAATATTCTGGCATCCTATAAATCAAGTCCTTTTCTTTTGTCTACATGTTGTTTCTCAAAGAAAGGGAAGCCAGGAATGGTAGGAAAGAGGCCAGAAGATGCTTACTCAGATCAGCAGAAGGCTTTGGCAACATGAACCTTGCAAAGCCTCCTGGTCCATTGGCAGGGAATGGTACCTCCCCCCAACCGACTGCGCTCATCAGAGACAGGAGTTTGCAGAGGGTAGTAGGTGAGGAGGGAGGAGAAGTGGGAGGAGGGAATATTTTGGCCACGAGAGAGGAAATTAGGAAACCGCAACTTGACCTTTTCAAAGGGCCCTGCTAGTTTGTGTTTAGCTAATGAAGGACAAGATGACATGCCTGCTTCATCCTGATTTTCTAATAGATCACACATGCTGCAAAAAGGATCATGAGCCACAAAAATGATACATCGTAACAGATTATAAGTGCCAGAAACCAAAAAATTAAGAAGAAACTGCCCTTTCGTCCATATTTGTTTAAATACACAATCTTTCAAAATGCTGCAGCTGACATACAGTGCGCTTCCATTTATATGTCACTTTGGGAAAAGCAAAATATAGGGACAGAAAACAGCTCAGGGGCTCCCATGGGCTCAGAGCGGAGGGAGGGGTTGCCTATAAAGGGAATGAGGGACATGTGAGGGTTCTCTGTGTTTTTGGGGTGTTGGTTACCTGAATATATGTATTTGTCAAAACTCCTTGAACTCTACACCAGAAAGGGTGAATTTCACTGTCTATAAATTAAAGAAAAAAACAAACCAAACCAAAAAACAAACAAACAAAAAAAAAACCTCCACATTGCAGCCATAATAAAGATGAAATCAATACAGTTTAAGAACTTTTAAAAATGTCTCTGTGATCAGTTGCTCCTCTTCCTCCTTTGGCTCAGAAGGTACTGCAGGGAGTGTGATTAAGAGCCTGTTCACCGCAGAGAAACCACAGAGCTAAGCTCGGAATTTAACAGTGAAGTGTCCTTAAAATGCAATCTGTAGCATACTCTCTGCATGGTGCAGGGCCCAGAGCTGACTGGAAACACACAAACCCAACCCTTTTTACTCTGTGCAGTAACGAGTAGAGAGTTCTATGGTGAGATTAGAAAGACCTGAGAGGAAGGCTTTGGAGAGATGAGTAAGAAGCAGATAAGAAGAGTCAGCTCTTGGAAGAAGGAGCAGAGCAAAAGGCCTGCTGATTCTGAAAAGACCAAACAAAAATAATGCGGTAACTGGAAGCAGTGGCTCCCAAACCTGGCTTTGTATCATAATTGTCTCTATTCCCAGCAGGGCTGGGGCAAGGTCAGAGAATTTGCATTTTTAAGGAATTCCCCAGTTATTCTTTGCAGCTGTCCAGCACTGGGCATGCAAGTTTGGGAACCACTAAGCTTAAAGGAACATATGGTGTCTTAGGAGAGATCTTCCAGACTCAGAGAGGAAACAGCCTGATGTTCCTGGTGGGGAGAGGGGCAGAGTGTCAGGAGGAGGGGGGCTTCCAGGATCTGCCGGGGGCGGGGCGGGGAGGGCTCTCCCTGGGGACTGTAGTGATGCCTCCCAGGGAATCAGAGGGCAAAGCAGAGGAGGGTGAGGGGGTCTGTGTGTCCAGCAGGGGTCCTGGCCAGGTTTACCGGGCATTGGGGCTGCAGCCCCAGGGAAGAAGGAAGGGAAACCCAGGGTGTCCTCTGGTACTGTTTGTCAGGAGCTCCCCTGGCACCCTGGGCCAGTCCTCCAACATGCACTGACTGAGCGAATGCATGAATGCATCTCGGTGAGGCCCCTTCATACCCTTTCCTAAGCGAGTAGACCCAAGAGTCACCCAGGGAGAGAGAGGTTCTTATCTTTCCTGGCCAAAGCGCCTGCCTTGCTCAGGGAAGTAAAGTCATTGGCTTCACAGTTAACAAATGCAATGGATCTTTTCCAAAAAGAGGAAGAAAGATAAGCTTGGTAGGTTTCTTTCCACACTACTGGGATTCTGTCAATGAGCTTGAATGGTTTTATGTTTGAAAACATCTGAAAGAATGATTTCCCTGTAAATGATGACATTTTAAGGTTAAAACCAGTTAACTTTATAATGTTCCCTAAGGAATTGTGGATTCACATTTTATGGCACTTAGATCCTCAAAGATGGCTCTGGACAGGGAGAAAATGAGAAGCTTGCATCCAGGAGTTGTTTAAATGACTTGACACTTGATTTGAGATATACGTATTATTTTTGACTTTTTTCTTTTTTATCAACCAAACAGGAAGGCTGGGTTAGACAGCAGGAGCCAGTTAGTACTCACAGACTCCTCACTGGAAAAATCTCTTCTTAAAACAACTGAAACTTGAAGATAAAAGACATTAGCACTATTACTTATTAATAAAGTGCCTCTGAGAGGCATGTCAACCTCTGCACATTGGCAGCCTTCCTGCATCACCAGTGGGGGGTTTTCATTTCCTTTTGTCTGGATGTTACTGTTGTTGTTCAGTCACTAAGTCCTGTCGGACTCTTTGACCCCATGGACTGCAGCACGCCAGGTTCCCCTGTCCTTCATATCTCCCAGAGTTTGCTCAAATTCATATCCATTGAGTTGATGATGCCTTCTAATCATGTCATCCTCTACCACCCTCTTCTCCTGTTGCCTTCAATCTTTCCCAGCATCAGGGTCTTTTCCAATGAGTCAGCTCTTCCCATCAGGTGGCCAAAGTATTGGAGTTTCAACTTCAGCATTAGTCCTTCCAATGAATATCCAAGATTGACTTCCTTTAGGATTGATGGGTTTGATCTTGCTGTCCAAGGGACTCTCAAGAGTCTTCTCTAAGACTACTATTCGAAAGCATCAGTTCTTCAGCGCTCAGCCTTCATTATGGTCCAACTCTCACATCCATAGATGACTACTGGAAAAACCACAGCTTTGACTAGATGGACCTTTGTGCACAAAGTGATGTCTTTGCTTTTTACAATGCTGTCTAGATTTGTCATAGCTTTCTTTCCAAGGAGCAAGCGTCTTTTAATTTCATGGCTGCAGTCACTGTCTGTAGTGATTTTGGAACTCAAGAAAATAAAATCTGACATTGTTTCCATTTTCTCCCCTTTTATCTGCCATGAAGTGATGGGACTGGATACCATGATATAGTTTTTTGAATGTTGAGTTTTATGCTAGCTTTTTCACTCTCCTCTTTCACCCTCATCAAAAGACTGTTTAGTTCCTCTTCACTTTCTGCCATTAGAGTGGTATCTGCATATCTGAGGTTGCTGATATTTCTCCCAGCAATCTTGATTCCAGCTTGTGATTCATCCAGCCCAGCATTTTACATGATATACTCTGCATATAAATTAAATTAGCAGGGTGACAGTATACAGCCTTGACGTACTCCTTTCCCAATTTGGAACCAGTCCTTGTTCCATGTCTGGTTTTAACTGTTGCTTCTTGAGCTGCATACAGGTTTCTCAGGAGGCAGGTAAGGTGACCTGGTATTCCCCTCTCTTTAAGAATTTCCACAGTTTATTGTGATCTACATAGTCAAAGGCTTTAGCACAGTTAATGAAACAGAAGTAGACAGTGTTCTGAAATTCACTTGCTTTTTCTATGATCCATTGGGTATTGGCAATTTGATCTTTGGTTCCTCTGCCTTTTCTAAATCCAACTTGTACATTTGGAAGTTCTCAGTTAACATTACTGTTGAAGCCTAGCTTGAAGGATTTTGGGCATAACCTTACTAGCATGTGAAATGAGCACAATTATATGGTAGTTTGAATATTATTTGTCATTGCCCTTCTTTGGGATTGGAATGAAAACTGATCTTTTCCAGTCCTGTGGCCACTGCTGAGTTTTCCAAATTTGGTGATATATTGAATGCAGTACTTTAACAGCATTATCTTTGGGGATTTTAATAGTTTAGCTGGAATTCCATCACCTTTTCTAGCTTTGCTCATGGTAACGCTTCCTAAGGTCCACTTGACTTCATACTCCAGAATGTCTGGCTCTAGGTGAGTGATCACGCAATCTTGGTTTTCTTGATCATTAAGACCTTTTTTGTATAGCTCTTCTGTGTATTCTTGCCACCTCCTCTTAATCTCTTTTGCTTCTGTTAGGTCCGTTTCTGTCTTTTATCATGCCTGTCCTTGCATGAAAGGTTCCCTTGGTATCTCTAATTTTCTTGAAGAGACCTCTAATCTTTCCCATTCTATTGTTTTCCTCTCTTTCTTTTCATTGTTCATTTAAAAAGGCCTTTTTATCTCTCCTTGCTATTCTCTGGAACTCCGCATTCAGCTGGGTGTATCTTTCCCTTTCTCCCTTGCCTTTTGCTCTTTCCTCAGCTATTTGTGTAGCCTCCTCAGACAACCACTTTTCCTTCTTACATTTCTTTTTCTTTGGATGGTCACCGCCTCTTGTACAATGTTACAAAACTCTGTTCATAGTTCTTCAGGCACTCTGTCTACCAGATCTAATCCCTTGAATCTATTCCTCACCTCTACTGTATAATCATAAGGGATTTGCTTTTGGTCATATATGAATGGCCTAGTTATCTTCCCTTTGTCTGGATAAAACCTCCTTATTTCTCTTGGTAAGATTAGAGTTTTTGAACTGTGGTGTTGGAGAAGACTCTTGAGAGTCCCCTAGACTGCAAAGAGACCCAACCAGTCCATCTTAGAGGTGATCAGTACTGAGTGTTCTTTGGAAGGACTGATGTTGAAGCTGAAACTCCAATACTTTGGCCACCTGATGCGAAGAGCTGCCTCACTTGAAAAGACCCTGATGCTGGGAAAGATTGAAAGCAGGAGAAGAAGGGGACAACAGAGGATGAGATGGTTGGATGGCATCACCGACTCAATGGACATGAGTTTGAGTAAACTCCAGGGGTGATGGACAGGGAGGCCTGGCGTGCTGCAGTCCATGGAGTTGCAAAGAATCGGACATGAATGAGTGACTTAACTGAACTGAACACTAGATTAAACTGTATCAAATCATTTCATTAATATCACCATCTTATTCAGTCAGGACTGGAATTAAGCTATTATTTTTCATAAACTGTTTATGTCTGGGATTTATATAAAGTCTGAAATTAGATAGAACTAATCAGACACAGTTTTGATACTGGATTCAAATCCAGTATCCATATTCCTTCAGCTTTTGTAGAATGAATGAATAAATGAATCTGGTCTCATAGGAAAGGCAGATACTGAAACCAAAAATTTGACGATGCCTAAATACACAGATACGAGTGCAGAAGGCCATACATGGGTACATATGGGCAGGAAGGGAGAGGGGACCCTTCTTCCAGGCTTTGTCTTGGCCCCTGAGTGAGAGGTAAAGGAGTTTCAAGTCACGAGAAGCTGAGCACTAATTTGTGAAAGTCATAAAAAAAAAAAAAAGCTAAAATCATTTAAAACTTTAGAGAACACTCCAGTCAAATGTATCAAAAAGGCTAAGATAATGTTAAGTAAATACAAATCTATAAAGCTTTGCAAATAGTCTCTAAATGTAAATGAGTCACCAGAGGGGAAGAAAAGGGCCAGTGGGATGCATTAGGAAGTATCTTTCTTTTGCACTTTTTAGGAGTCCGGTAGGTGGGGAGCCAGAGAAAGCAATGGCACCTCACTCCAGTACTCTTGCCTGGAGAATCCCATGGATGGAGGAGCCTGGTAGGCTGCAGTCCATGGGGTCTCGAAGAGTCGGACACGACTGAGCTACTTCACTTTCACTTTTCACTTTCATGCATTGGAGAAGGAAATGGCAACCCACTCCAGTGTTCTTGCCTGGAGAATCCCAGGGATGGGGGAGCCTGGTGGGCTGCCATCTATGGGGTCGCACAGAGTCGGACATGACTGAAGCGACTTAGTAGTAGTAGTAGTAGGTGGGGAGCAGCTCAAGATTGATCCCAACCTTCACAACTCAGTTTCTGGGGCTTGCGAATATCCGTTTATCTTCTGTCACTTGACATGGGACGGTAAGTGAAGTGTATGTGTAATACAACAACAGATTTGACTCCCTGGTTATGGGAGGTTTCTTGTCTCTGCCAGACGGCATGTGATCAGGGCTGCAAGAGCAGCAAGACCTAGTGGAGAGTCCCCTCCCTTGGGGGTGTGAGACTGAGCAGCGGGAATCTCCACCACTCTTCCGGATTCTCTCCTGTGACTCCCAGGGAAGAGGCTGCCCGGGTTCATTCCCTTTCCCCTTTACTGATTTGTGGCCATTGGAGAGGAGGCTTGCTGCGGGATTAGGAAGCTGGCCCTGTCTTCTCGCTGCCATCACCTTGACCTAAGGGAGCCCTTTCCCTCTTGGCCGTTCCCATGGGCCCTGCTGAGTCGAGCTGCCGTGTTAATTATGTTTTCCCTTGGCTAGCAGAATACAAATCAGCTTTGTCATAGTTCTGTTCCCTCCAGTCCCAGGGCAGCCCAGAGGGAATTTGGCCAAGTGCAGAAGCAAAGGCCGGGAGCCCTGTCTCCTGGTGTCTCATCTTCCCTCTCTTTGGATGATTCCGCCTCAAAGACAGATGGATGGATGGATAAAGGGACATTGGTAGATCCGCCAACACTGGCCTTGTGGGGGAGGGTATCTTGACATCAATAAAGCAGCATTGTCCTGGCTGTGTCTTTGCAGGAGCCTCCATCTTTGCATTCTCTCAAAGTGTCCCCCCAACCACGGCTGGGGTCCCCCGGCAGTGCCCTGTGTGGTGGTCCTCCTGTCTGATGCAAAGGCCCTGCTAACTTTGCCCTCCTTGGGCACAAAGGCAGACGGCCCTGGTGCTCGCTGCTGGTTACATTGTCTGAGTCTGGGTTACACCGTCCAAGTCTGGGTGCTCTCTGCCATCATAGCTGAGCTGCTGCTGCAGTCTGGGGTCTCTGCAGGGGTCCCTGCAGGAGGCTAGAGCTTTTCTCCAGAAGTAGCACAACTGTGGGGCCACCAGAGCAGGCCCGCTATGCCAAAGATGCCCCCTCTCCCTGACACTCCTGGTGTCTGCCAGCCGCTCCTTTGCCTGCCGAGTTAATGCAGCAAATCTCCCTCTTTGCTTGTAGTTGTTTTCCAGGGACTGACTACGCGTTAGGTCGCTTGATGGACGGTCTCCACACCGCACCTAAACCTGCACTGCCCTCAGCTCCAGAATGGGCTTCTTGTCCTGCCCTCTCTTCCCTTGAAGGAGTTCTGTCCTCAGACATCCTGGGATAACTTCCTTTCCCCAGACATGCCTGAATCCCAGGTCAGGTACAACACAGGAATCTCTGCTAAAGAAGCTCATGGTCACCTTATTGTCATTCATCGCAGTGGGAACATACAACATCTGCCGAACGTCATAGGATGACTGCTGTGGGTTGTTAGGCTCATTATTATGAACGTGACACGAGTTGCGTGCTAAGTCGCTTCAGTTGTGTCCGACTCTCTGTGACTCTATGAACCATAGACCTCCAGGCTCCTCTGTCAGTGGGATTCTCCAGGCAAGAATACTGGAGTGGGTTGCTATGCCCTGCTCCAGGGGACCCAGGGCTCAAACACTTGTCTCTTATGTCTCCTGCCTTGGCAGGTGGTTTCTTTACCACTAGCACCACTTGGGAAGTCCTGAATATGACGCACACTTGGGCAAATGCTTGTAATGCTGAAAACAACTGAACATTAATTTTTGAGGATGGAGAAGACAGATGTGATGGGGGATGTTTGAGCAGAAGTCAGGACAGCCTCAGACACCAGCCAGTTATGGGACTGAACAGCTCAGATCCCTCCTCAGGGCCAAGTTCCTCTCTTGCAGAATGAGGGGTTTAGATGGTTTGATCTTGAAGGTCCCTCCCTCCTTTGTGATTCGCCCCCTACCTGGCTTCTCCACTGAGAGCCAGGCGGGGATGCCTCTGCCTGCACAGTGACCCAGGGCGGCTCTGGCCATCCACCACCCCATCCCTCCCAGCTCTCTCCCCTGGACAGAGGACCCTGTGTCTCCGCATGGCACCCAGGAGACTTCAGGCATCTCTGCCGACTGTGAGGAGGCTTTTCTGTGGGGGCCCATATTTTATAATCCAATCGGTAGGAGCCACTTTCCCTTCATCTGGTGACCTCAGTGACATTGTTGAACTGGATTTCAGGAATTTGGATTGAATTTGCTCAGGTAAGTGATGCTGTGTGCGTGTGTGGTTTCTTGGCAGTGAAACTGGTAGCCTTTTCCAGCGACAACTCATCTCATGCCCTTCTGTTCAAATTTCCACAGCAGGAAAAGACACCACAATGTTCCACAAAGCTCTCTGAGTCATTTAACCTCACCTGAAAACACAAGAGGTTGGGTGGCCTGAACGCTAACCTTTTGTGATCTGGGGTAAAGGTCAGGCTGCCTGGGTGCACGCTCAGTAGCATCTGCGTGTATGCACGCAAGTGTGCATTCACAAATACTGGTTTAGAGCAAAGGTGCTCTGGCCCAGGAGCCAGGACCTGGATTCCCGTCCGAGACCTGGTGTCAGCGGCCACTTCTGCTTAGCCTCGTGTGGCTCCCGTGAGGACCTGGGACCCAAGGTCCCCTCCAGCTCCAGCACTGTGACTTTCCTTGATTCTACAGAATGGTATCATAGCTTTTAAGTCGCTCAGGATGTGTTTTTCAGATTCAGGTGTTATCCTGTCATGCTAGGAAGCCCTGCTCCTCCAGACAAAGCTGCATGGCGAGAGATGCTCACCACAGAGGCAGTTATGCAAAACACAGAATATCCAGAGAAGCAGGGAGACAGAACGTTAAAGAAGTTACATCCACGTAATGAAATACCGCACGGCCATTTCAACACTGAATGGTGTAAAACAGTAATATCAGGTCAGCTACCATTCGCTACCTAATCCATTTACCCTGTGTCTGGGGGAGGGGGGGCATCTGTCATGAGCCCCGCGCTGGGATCAGCCCTGGGGTCCAGCGTGAACAAGGCGGCCGGAGCCCCACGGAGCTTACTCAGTGTTACTAGATGCTGTTCTGCGAGCTAAAAGCATCACGTGCTTCATTCTGTTTAATCTTCTCAGCCGCCCAATGAGGCGGGCGGTCTGTCATTATTCCTCATTTTCTGGATGAGGACCCCCAGGAACAAAACGCCGATGAGTAGCAGAGCAGGAATTTCCACTCAGGTTTATCTGATTCCCATAAATACACACAGCTTCCTCAACGACATCTACGATTCCATTACAATTTTGCTTCACGAGTCTGTCAAACTCTGTAATGACAAGCACACCATTTTACAAAGGTACTCTTAGGAGGGTCTGGGATTCAATGTTGTACTTGATTTGAACCCCTTTTCTTTTTCTGCAGATTTATAGTGAAACAATTATGCCGACAAACTGCTTTATGTCTCTCTTCCCCTGCCTGTTTCTAATATTGATTCCTGTAGCATCGTTCAGAAAAGGACAAACAGCCGGAGAGGCAGATCAATTGGTGGCTTGGTTTAATTTTAAGTGACATGAGTAACGTTGCTTCCCTCTCTTTCCCTGGAGCCTATTTCAATGTCTGATTATAGTCATTTGTGAAATTTTTCTTATTTAGCAGGGAGAATTAGTCTGTTTTAGTAATCAGAACACGTCACTGTATTTTGCTACTAGCTAAGTCCAATTTACAATGTGTTACCATAAAGCATGAACACTACAGAAATTCAGACTCTCCTTGCTCTAGATCAAGATGTTTATAAAATAAACTGAGCCTTATGGATTTTTCCAGAACAGCCAGTGGACTCTGCACTGGCTGAACAAATAATCCTTTTCTCTCCTCCGCATTCCCTGCTCACAATCCACACTCTTGCTAATTGTGAACAAAGCATCATATCATGTCATATTATCCGAAGAATACAATATGAAGGTGGAACATACAACTGGAATTTTGTGTCAAGCAAATAAAACTTACGTGGTTGAAATATAGATGTGTTTAATGCTGTGCCGTAGCTGTGCAATTTAAAAACAATGATAGTAATTATGATTTTTACTCAGTTGAACTAAATGTTTATAGGACTTTTTTTTTCTCCCCTTGCTCAGTTTGTCATGATTTTACTGAGTAAAATGCAATCATTTATACATATATGTAAAAATATAAAGACCCTGGATTCGACACAATTACTAGAGCAACTTCCCTCATCTTTCCTCTTTCCAATCCTAGACACTGCCCCACATTGTAGCTTGAAGCTGGGTGTTTTTCACTTGAGCAGAGCCTTCCTTTTCTATAAGGGGCTCAGGTACAGGAAACTCTGGACAGGTGGAGTGGCGTGGGGTGGGGCGTGGGGCAAAGGCACAGTTAGAATGTCCTGGGGTCCTTGCATCCAGGACTCCATCCTTGCAGAAAAAGAAGATGGGAGCGGAAGGGAGCTAAACTCGTGCTCGGGCTTGGCAGGGAAGGGAGGGGTCTGGGAGGAAGGAAGGGCCCCACTGAGGTGTCCCCAGCCCGGGTCTCCAGCCACTGAAGGCAGTGTGTGCCAGGCCCTGCCGTGGTCCAGCCCTGCAGCCCCTCCCTTTTACACTGGTGGGGGCGGTGGGGTTGGGGGGGGCAGAGCCTCAGGACCAGCCCATGCATTTCTGCAGCACCCTCCTTGCCTGGGAGAGACGGCTCCCCACCTCCGCAGTTTCCTCTACTCAGATGAATGTCAGAAAGGGACACCGCCCTTCATTTCACAATCATAAATAAAAGGCTAAAAATGCCTAATGGCAAATCTCAGCTCCTTTACACTCTGTGTCACAGAACCATGAAGCCAGAGTCACCACACAGCCTATCCTCTCTATGAGGAGCTCATGACTATTCGCACCCAAACATGTGCTTGCAGGACGTCGACTACTGAGTTTGAAGAAACAAATCATGGCGGGTTACTTCAAAGTCTTTTATATTAAAGGTCAGTTTAGCATGCATGCACAAGACTCACTATCAGACCCTTCTGGGGCCAGAATGGATGTGGAGGGTACAGAGGGGGCAAAGCATCTGAAAGGGTTAGTCACTCAGTCGTGTCGACTCTTTGCAACCCCATGGATTGCAGCTCACCAGGACCCTCTGTCCACAGAATTCTCCAGGCAAGAATACTAGAGTGGGTTGCCATTCCCTTCTCCTGGGGATTTGTCCGACCCAGGGATTGAACCTGGGTCTCCCACATTGCAGGCAGATTCTTTACCATCTGAACCACCAGGGGCCAAGTGGGTCAAAGGATGCATAGAAGGTGGGCGGTCATTTCCGTTTTCTCCCTCCTGCCCTCCCCATGGTTACGGAACGCTGTCACGTGCCAGGCAGTGTTGGTTGTTGGGGAATTTGTATCTACAGGGGTTTCAGGTAAGCAAGCAGGCCATTCCACGTGTCCACTTTTTCGTCCATACTGGCCGAGGGCCCCTCACAGCGTGAACAGAGCGTGGGGGTGACTGCAGTTAACAGGGTGCTACCAGGCAGGGGGAGGGGGGCTTGCGCTGGGAAGGAGCTCTGGGGAGGGGCCTCCCCCAGTTTTAAGGCATCAGGGAAGGCAGTCACTTGGAAGATGAGTCAGAGTTAGTCAGGCACAAAACTGGATGAAGAGTGTTCCCGTAAGAGGAGACAGTGCATTTAGGGCTCAGCCATGGGAGAGGAGGTGTGAGCACCGCCCTCACTGGGACTGCTGGCAGTTCCGACTCCCGTAGTCCAGGGGGTAATGCCTGGGGGGCGGTGACTGGTCACCCTCTAATCACCAGGAGCCCTGCCTCACGACCTTTCCCTTCTAATCCTCTCCAGGCACCCCCCACCGCTCCCCCTGTTGCTAATCGTACAGCACCACTGCCTGTGTGTTCACTCCCCACAGGCTTCCGGGTCGTCGTCTTCATCCCCACGGTGGAGACTGTCCAGTGCTCGCCACAGAGCCTGGGCTGTAGGAGGGTCTCAGTATCCATTAGTCACACGAATAAAGGATGAACATGCTTCGGCCACTCGGGACTTCCTGACAGTCCTGACCCCCTTCTGGGCATTTTCTCAAGCCCCTGATGCCTCTCAAACCTCTCTTCCAATCTAGGCTATATAAAAATGGAGCTTAGGCAGAAGGAGAGGGTGGGACAAATGGAGAGAGTAGCATGGAAACATAAACACTGCCATATATAAAATAGAAAACCAGTGGGAATTTGCTGTATGACTCAGGGAACTCAAGCTGGGGCTCTGTTTGTTACAGAGGGGTGGGGTGGGGAGGGAGGTGGCAAGGAAGTGCAAAAGGGAGGGGACATATGTATACCTATGGCTGATTCATGTTGATGCATGGCAGAAACCAGCACAATATTGTAAAGCAATTATCCTTCCATTAAAAATAAATAAATAAATAAATAAAAATAGAGCTGATTTTTTTTAATGACTAGCAAAGAACTTAACAGTGACCCTGGAAATCTTTCAGCAGTTTCCAGCTACACTATTAGAATCCTGAGTCCCAGGGGGCCTGGTGGGTGTCCTCTGCTGTGCTCAGGTTCAAGACCATCTGCGGATGGTGGAGATACAGCCTCAGGATGGATGCTCCCTCCCCTTCCAGTAGCACGGAGGACACAGGGGTGGGGAAGCGGGCCAAGTTTAATCCCCTTGGACGGTTTGGGTCTTTCTAATACTCGGTCCCTGGGCCAGGTGCCCTGCGGTGCCTGGGGGAACCTCTCTAGCTCAGCCCTGTTTGGAGGGTGGACGTGACAGATCACCAGTGACCTCTGCTGTTTCCACCACCCAGGTTCTGAGAAAATGCTCCCTGTGATTCCACGACCCCCAGGCTGATGGAACTCAGAGAGACTGCATTTACAACTGACAATACATGCTGTCATATGTGACAATAGAGCATGGACCCACGGCCAGCAGCCTGTTGAGAAGTCAAACCACCACTTCTGTAGCAATCAGCCAACTTCATAACTGCCAGCTTCCCTAATTTTTTTATCTCCTTTTCCAACTGAGGACCAACCAGAGAAAGTCAAGAATGTTCCCTGATGAATCACCAAGGATGTCTGGCTTCTTGCTAGCCTGATCCCAGCCTCTTTAGACCACAGTCTCTGACCCAGGCACACCTGAAGCCTCCCCCTTTTTACTCCATGAAGTTTTCCCACTCCTTAGCCTACCTTTGAAACTCTGCCAAAAGTGATCTCTTACTCGCTTTCTAAAGCAGTCTCTAAATAAATAGCCTTTGCTTGTTCTCACTGGAGTGATCTTTGTTCATTTCCACAATGCTCTTTTTTTCTGAAAGTTTTTTGTAGTATCTAGAATAAGATGATAGTGGAAGTTGGAGTTAAGGGGATATGCCATTCCTTCACTAGTTTCTAAGACCCCAAACTCCACCTATCAAATAGAAACAAGATTCCTCAAACAGATGAGCATCAAAACATCTTGAGAAGTACTTTATCCTTAAAATCTGGAATATCCATGTAGGTGGACCCAGAGTTGAAATGAGCAGGTTTCCATGAGAATGGGAGTTGGGAGGTGGTCAAGGGGCGGCCTTGTGACCCAGTGATCAGATGCTCTAATTCTGCTCTCAAGTTTCCATTCAGTGGACACCCATAGATGCTGAGAAGTAATAAATAGCTACCCAAGTTAGGTGCAATGTGCAAAACAGAAGAAAACGCAATGAGCATCTATTGTAATGTGAGTTCCAGGAGACACACTCCAGGATTTGGGAGAGTGACAAAACCTGTGACTTGGGCTTCTGGAATTTGAACATTGTTCCTCACTACCTCCATGGGGTGTGATTTGACCGGCCGTGGGACAGAAGAATAATCAGGCGATGTATAGCCCTAAACAAGGTGTGTGAAACATCATTTGATAGTATCATTCATTCTCTCATTACATGGTGATAATAGGAAAAAGTCTGGTGAGGATGCTTGAACTGGAGCAGGCTAATTGGAGGCAGGACTCAGGGAGAGGTCTTCAAGCATTTAAGCTGAATTTAGAAATGTTGACGTGATTCTCCCTGGAATTCAATAAGCAAGTAGTAGGACATGTTGGATCTCCACTTACAACAAGATAGAGAGCGGAGCGTGACACAGGGCATCTGCCAGGCCCATCACCTACAGGCCAGCCCGTGCTGCCCATGGGCCCACCCAGGGGAGTGAAAGGTTGTTGCTTAACCATGAAAAGACACTGGGATTCTTGGCCTCCAGAGGAGAAGAATTCAATCTGGAGCCAGAGACGAGGCTTGATCACTCAGAGCTTTTGTGTAATAAAGTTTTATTACAGTATAAAGGAGACAGAGAAAGCTTCTGACACAGATATCAGAAGAGGGCAGAAAGAATACCCCCTGCTAGTCTTTAGTAGGATGTTATATAGCTACTAGCGGTCTGCTAATTAAAGGAAGGAAATGTCTCAAAACTCAGAGAATGGCACCAGGCCCCTCACCCACAAGATGCATTTTGAGATAATCTTGGCACCAGGTGAGTCATCCCGGGCCATAAAACGACTGACATGAATCTTGAAGAAAGGCAGATTCCCATACAAATATATAGTTTCATCAACATAGATTAAGAGAACAATGTATGAGTATAACATACTGGTTTGTCAAGTCACTTCTGAGCCTTTAGGTGAACCGACTTGAAGACAGAGTCTGGGGTAAATGCATAGTACATTAACATAGCTTAAGACAAACATTTCCATAAGAAAAATGCATTGGTTAGCTCAAGGTTTAAGAATAGTTAAGTTCAGGTGGAACCAGGTGTCATTATGGCAACACAGTATTTTAAGAGAAACCTCTTTTTAAATTTGTATAGAGAAGGGCAAAAAATATATATCTCTAGTTTGTTTCCTCCTACCACTTAAGAGAGAGAGGAAAAATGTCTGCCACTTGCAGCCTGTTTCGTCGGTTTGGAGACCCTGCCTGTTACCCTCTCAGCAGCACCCCCGGGCTACAGCAGCGCCCTTCTCAGCGGTCTCATTCTTCCAAGTGCTGCTGCTCCACTCGCTCCTGTAATCCACCGGATGGCTGGGCTACAACGTCGAGGAGGGACACAGTCCCCACCCCACCATGCCGGGCGCAGTGACGATCAGCTAGCCGGTGCGAGCACACTGCATATCTGGCTCGGCCGAGGGTGGGCAGGTGGCAGGACCCAAGGGCGCCGCCCTGCCTGTGCAGGCAACCCGCCTCTGCCAGTGCTCTAAGGGGTTCCTCATCCCTTTGTGCCCAGTTTCTTTCTTTCCCTGGAAAGTTGTTTCTCATCTCAGTCCTTCCAAGAAGAGACTTAGATTAGGACTGTTTGCTGGTTTGGTCAAGAATCATGGGAGCAGGGGAGCAGGATGTCAGGGCAGATGTTATGAAGAGAGCCCTGAAAGGTGTACAGGGAATTATATATGAAGAAATATGTTGTTTTTTTTTTTTTTCCCTGCTCAAGAGGACAGATCATGAAGACCATATGTAACTAAAAGATGAGAACCCGTCTGAGAGATTCTCGCTGAGAGGCTAGACCATCCATTCAGCCTCACACCAGATGATGAAAAGGTTTCCAAAGGATGATCCTGAGCTCCAGGTTCTCCCACAGCATCTTGGAGACTGAGTCTGACTACTGGGGTTAACACGTTACAGTCACCTGGAGAACTTTAGAAACGTGGATGCATAGGTCCCACTGCAATGAGCTCTCTCTGGATGCACGTGGGCATCTGTCGGGTTCTAGAAGTTCTTCCTGTGGCAGTAGTGTGCAGTGAGTGCCCAGAGTGCTTAGGATGGACCAGTGCCATCAGGAACTGGGAAGGCCAAAGGCGAAAGGTGGGTCACTGGGGCCAGCTACACTCAGTGCATCCTCAGGTGAAGAGAAGTCTATCGATGGGTGTGACTTCTTGGTAGGATCCACCCATAAAACTCTCCTTCCCCTTCCATTTGGCACATCCTAGGGCCAGGAATGGACACAGCATTCCTGGAGTTCCTGGCTGTGGAATTCCAGGAGGGAGGAATGTGTGGAGGAGGGTGAAGGCCTTCCAGGAATTGGGGTTCTGTGAGGGAGGAGAAAGAGGAGCTAGCTTTGGGGAAGGTGCCTACCAGCTTTTGCCATGTGAGAGCAGATTTACTAATCCTGAAGTGAGGAGTGAAAGTGTTAGTCACTCAGTTGTGTCTGACTCTTTGAGATCCCATAAAGACTGTGGCCCACCAAGATCATCTGTCTGTGGAATTCTCCAGGCAAGAATACTAGAGTGGGTAGCCATTCCCTTTTCCAGGGGATCTTTCCAACCCAGGAATCAAACACAGGTTTCCTGCACTGCAGACAGATTCTTTACCATCTGAGCCACCTAATCCTAAAGGCTTTACTAATCCCAAAGTTATCCCAAATTGCTGATTTTAAGAGTTACATTGTATATGCTGCTATCTTAAAATCTGTTGGCTTGGGGTCAAGGCTACAGACAAATGAAAATAAATCTCTTGGTCTGGGGTTATGGGTAGAGATGTGGGTACAGAGGGTAAATAAACAGTTAGAGCATGTGGGCATCTCCTAGGCGGCATTCTAGATTAGACACTGATGAGTTTCTGCTGGAAATGGGAGTAGCTTGAACTTGGGAGGGTTTCTCATGTACCCGCTTCTCTGGAAAGTCCATCCCAGACATTCTCTGGAAGGAGAGACAGCACCAGATGGTCTTTGTTGGCTGTGACCTAAGTCCTTTCGTTAGAGAAACAAATAAGGTGAAAAGCTAGCTGTATTCTGGAGCCTCAGGTTAAATCTGTCCTGTTCTGCTTCTGAAGGTCAATGAGAGGTCTTTATCACCTACTCTTACAACATTAATAGGGCAATGTTTTCTTGAAAGTGTTAGTTGCTCAGTCGTCTCTGACTCTTTGCGACCCCATGGACTGTAGCCCACCAGGCTCCTCTGTCCATGGGATTCTCCAGGCAAGAATACCAGAGTGGGTAGCCATTCCCTTCTCCAGGGGACCTTCCTGACCCAGGGATCGAACCCAGGTCTCCCGCATTGCAGGCAGATTCTTTATCATCTGAGCCATCAGGGCAAGTTTTCTTAGGAAATTTTTTAAAATAGACACTGAAGCTGCTGTGAAGGTAAAAAAAAAAAAAAAGAAATACTTCAAAACTGTATGGAAGGAAGTTCTGTACTGCTACTTTCTGAGGCTCTGGACATCACACAAAGTGCCCATTTATTTCACAAGAATGACTACTCTGGGCCAAGCTTACCAGTGGCTGGGCAAGTGGTGTTTGCTCTGTATAGTAAAAGCTGATTCTGCAAAAATGAGGCAATGGGTCCCTTTGGCACAGACACTTTCAGTGGTTTCAACATGACCGAGGAGTAAATGATACAAACTTTTAACTTTCTTCTCTGCCTGATTAGAATGGATTATGACTTCTTAGGCAATATTGGACTGTGCTGCTGAATTCTGACACAGAGCTCCTAAAACCCATGTAATCTCCTAAGTGGTGAGAGCACAGGGAGCATTTTATGTCCTAGCATTTGGTCTTCGATCCTGAGTTACAGATGCAGAGTTCCCAAGTCCCCTGGGATTTTCCGGGTGACAGCTGTGTCTTGGTGCTAACGGGGTGACCCTGGCTGGGCTCCTAGATGGGGACTGGTCACCAGAAAGACCAAGTCATGATTAGAAGTGTGGAATTTTCAGCCCCTCCTCCCATTCTAGAGAGGGGAGGGGGCTGGGGATGGAATTAGATGGACCATGCTCACATTTTGAAGCTGGTTTGGTACCATGTGAGGGGCTGAGAGGTTGGTGAGCCTTTAGAGGATGTGGAAATGCCACATCCTTTCCTTCAGACCATCCATCTCCTACATCTGGAGGTTTATATACGTACACACTTTATATACTTTATTATTACCTTTTAATGATAATCTGGTAAACATAACATTTTGTCATCACTTTGCCAACAAACGTCCAAATAGTCAAAGCTATGGTTTTCCCAGTAGTCATGTATGGATGTGAAAGTTGGACCATAAAGACGGCTGAGCACCGAAGAATTGATGCTTTCAAATTGTGGTGCTGGAGAAGACTCTTGAGAGTCTCTTGGACAGCAAGGAGATCAAACCAGTCAATCCTAAAGGAAATCAACCCTGAATATTCACTGGAAGGATGGATGCTGAAGCTCCAATACTTTGGCCACTGGATGCGAAGAGCTGACTCATTGGAAAAGACCCTGATGCTGGGAAAGATTGAAGGAAAAAGGAAGGCAGAGGATGAGGTGGTTGGATAGCATCACCGACTCAATGGATACAAATTTGAGCAGATTTTGGGAGATAGTGAAGGATAGGGAAGCCTGGCATGCTGCAGTCCATGGGGTTGCAAAGAATTGGACACAATTTAACAACTGAACAACAATAATAACAAATATAACTGAGCTCTTTTCCTGACCACTGTGAGTTGCTCTAGCAAATGAATTGAGCCCGAGGAAGTGGTCATGAGAACCTCTGATTTTTAGTCAACTGGTCAAGAGCACAGGTGACAACCTCGACTTGGCAATTAGCCTTTGAAGCGGGTGGAGGAGTCTTGTGGACTGAGCTGGTAACCTGTGAAATGTCACCTGTCTCTAGGTAGACAGTGTGAGAATGGAGTTAAATGTGAGGACACCAAGCTGAGGTCACTGAGAATCACTTTGGTGGGGACCCCACTCCCCACATCTGGTACTGAAACAAAGGACTACTGAATTTTTTCTAACACAGCTTCTCAGCACCCTTAAATGGTCTACATACAATTTGCTTCATTCATTCAACAAGTGTTCTTAAGCACCCACTCTGTGTCCCAGTGTCCGGATTCTGGGTATGTGACACAGAACAAAACAGCAAGACCAAAATCCCTGCTCTCACGGAATTTACATTCTCATGGGAGGAGAAGGACCACAGGCCACTCAGTGAATTAGATAGGGTGCTAGTTGAGAAAAAGAATGCAGAAACAAATCAGAGGGGAGGGAGAGACAGGCATGTGGTAGGAGGTGCAGTTTTAAAACCTCTGGGTGCCTAAGGCCATGAGAAACTGGTGCCGCAGTAACGGCCTCCCAGGGAACATTGGGACGCATTGCTCATATACTGCTTCCCGGGAAAGTGAAAGTGAAATCGCTCAGTCGTGTCCGACTCTCTGTGACCCCATGGACTGTAGCCTACCAGGCTCCTCCACTCATGGAATTTTCCAGTACTGGAGTGGGTTGCCATTTCCTTCTCCAGAGGATCTTCCTGACCCAGGGATCAAACCTGGGTCTCCCAAATTGCAGGCAGGCTGAGCCACCAGGGAAGTGGTTGCCTAAATTTGACAATATGATGCTGGATCTTCATTTGGAAGATTAATGGGACTTCAGAGACATCTAGGTCTTCCCCCAGCCTTTAGAAACAAGAGGCTGGAAAGACTGACCCCACAGGCAACAGAGAGGGGAATGGCTATTCCAAACTTCTTCCTCTTTACAATGCCAATGATTGATTTTACTCTCCTCTAATTTCTGGCCTGTAATAGTGTTTTTTAAGAGTTTATGTTTATATAACATACACAGATGGTGACTATCTTGATTTAGTAAAGTGGATAGAAAACAATTCACACACAATCAAGGAAGAGGCAATCCCTCATAAAGCGTTAGGTGGAATGGGGATGATCGATCTATGGATAAGGCAGAGCAGCTCGAGATAAGGACCCAAGTAACAGGAATGCAAGTTCATTCCCCCCCGTGTTAACTGGGCACTTCGTGTGGTTTCAGCCAGGTGGAAAGTAGCTACGGTGTGGTGACAAGGCAGCCACTTGCAAAAGAAAAACCGCCTCCTGGAATCATGCACAAAATAGATTTGTTAAGCATCAACGCAAGGAAATCCATGACTGGGGAGCCAAGTGGCACAGAAAGAAAGACCTTAAATCCTCAAGTCAGTGGGTGCCAGGTATGAACCATGTATGAACCATGCCTGTCTCCATCATTTGGTAGTTATGTGACCTCAGACTAGTTATTTAACCTTCTGAATCTCAGTTTTTGACTTGTAAAATGGGGATAAAATATCTGTCATTACATGGCTGTTTGGATTAGCACAGCCTGGTGGTGATTGTTATAACAATGTCATTACTATCACTAGTCAAATGAATGCCGCTGGCAATTTGATATAGAAGACTCAGAGATGGGAGAGATTAAAATGGTTTGGCATATTTGGGGGAAGATAAGTTGGTAAAGAATCCACCTGCAATGCAGGAGACCCTGGTTTGATTCCTGGGTTGGGAAGATCCACTGGAGAAGGGATAGGCTACCCACTCCAGTGTTCTTGGACTTCCCTCATGGCTCAGCTGGTAAAGAATCCTCCTGCAGTGCAGGAGACCTGGGTTCAATCCCTGGGTTGGGAAGATCCCCCAGAGAAGGGAAAGGCTACCCACTCCAGTATTCTGGCCTGGAGAATTCCATGGACTGTACTGTCCATGGGGTTGCAAGAGTCAGACACAACTGAGTGACTTTCACACATTTTCAGGAGGGAGGCAAGTTTCATCCTGGGCTTTGAAGGGTGACTAGACTTTTTTGGGAAAATAGAAAGATGGGTGTGTGTATGTGTGTGTGTGTTCTCTGAACAAAAGTTGGAGGTGAGGAAAAAGGAAAAAACAACAATAACAAAAACAAAACCCAAAAGCTTGTTTAGGCAACAGCTAGGAGAACAGCTTGGATGGAGGGCTCTGGGGTAGGAAAGGAGAGAGAAGGTTGAATAAACTAATAAGCAACAGATTGCAGAGGCCTCACAGGAATGTTGGCAACACTCTAGTACATCGTGTGTTTGCATTGTATCAGAGCAAGACATCAGCTCCTCAAGTTCAGAAAAAACTACAAGGGATCTGTTCAAGTACAATTTTGAGAGAGGTCCATTTCTTTGGCATCTGGTTTTAGAGTTAAAATTTATTTACAAAACAGTTATCCTAGAGACATTACATCTAAGCATATAAAGGTACACATCTAAAAGCATGTTTCTATTTTATACAAAAGTTTGGTAAATTATGGCTGCCATTCTCTAACAGGAATATTTTTTGTTGCACTTATTATTTATTTATTTTTTTTAGTTCCCCTGCGAAGGTACAAGGGTGTGGCAAAAGGGAGTGGAAATGTACAAGAACTGGTAACAGGCTTAAGGTTTCTCTCTTTGATGGTCTATCTCCTTCTAGATTTCAAGGATTTACAGTGCTTGAAATCTTCAGCTAGAATTTCATTGTGGTTTAGAAATGATTGCATAATTTTTCTATTCTCTTTTTCCTCATGCCCCTTTTTCCCCAGAGTAATTTTTCCCGAATGAGATACTGCATTTAAAAACTAGGGAAATTTGAACTTCCCCGGTGGTCCAGTGCTTAAGAATCCGTCTGCCAATGCCGGGGACATGGGTTCTATCCCTGGTCCAGGAAGATTCTACTTGCCATGGAGCAACTAGGCCTGTGTGCCCCAACTATTGAGCCCTCACGCCCAAGAGCCTGTGCTCTGCAACAAGAGAAGCCGCCACAGTGAGAAGTGGGTGTATCCCAACGAGAGAGTAGCCCCGCTTGCTGCAACGACAGAAAACCCACACGCAGCTATGAAGACCCAGCACAGCCAAAATAAATACATATATACATATGTAAATAAAATAGTAAAAAAAAAAACTAGGGAAATTTATTCTCAGCACGTCAAGAAAATATTGAGATAATTTTGCCTGATAATCACCATAACTTGTTAATGATCTTGTTGGATAATCTGACCATGATAATGTGCTCTGTTCAAAAACCTCCTCATTTGACTTTAGGAAACTACTCTGTCCGTCCTCCTCTGCCACCTGGAGCCCAGCTTCCAGTCTCACTGGAGGTGTAACCATGGAGAGTTGGATCAGAGCCGAACCCCTTCCTTGCTGTTTTGGTAGGTTTATTTTTCTGGATTCTGAATTAGAGACCTTAAATACTTTGGAATTCCTGCCCTCCTGGTGGCATTTCATCACTTGAAAAAAACTGCAGAACTCTAATTCAGAAAGATATGTGCATCCCAATGTTCATTACAGGGCAATTTGCAATAGCCAAGACATGGAAGCAACACAAGTGTCCATCAATAGACGAATAGATACAGAAGATGTGCTACATATATACAACGAAATATTACTCAGCCATTAATAGCACGAAAGAAAGCCATTTGCAGCAACCTGGATGGACCATGGGTGGACTGATCACATGCTAAGTGAAAGTAAGTCAGAGAAAGACGAGTATCATGACATCACTTACATGCGGAATCTAAAAACAGGATACAAAGGAACTTACTTACAAAACAGAAATAGACTAACAGACTAGAAAAGAAACATAATTACCATAGGGAAAAAGGTGGGGAGGGATAAATTTGGAATTTAGGATCAACAGATACACATGACTGTATATAAAATAGATAAGTAACAAGGACCTACTGTACAGCACAGGGAACTATACTCAATATCTTGTAATAACCTATATAGAAAAGAATCAGGAAAAGAATGGATGCATACACACACACGTATATATGAGTATATGTGTGTATATATATACACACACACACATATAACTCATGCACTTTGCTATACACATGAAATATTGTAAATCAACTATGCTTCAGTTAAAAAAACTCAGTTTTCATGCATATGTGGGTCTATTGCTGGAATCTATTCTGTATACTTAACTATCCTGTTATTTTGTTTCTAATCTTGTCAGTACCACACCATCTGGATTGTTGTACCTTTATTATAAATCTTGAAGACTTATAAGAAGAAAATTTCTTATTATAAGAAAGAATAATCTTTTTTCTTCTTAAAAAGAAAAATTTGCAACAACTCTCATGGCTTGCCCAACAGAAGTCCAAAGCTCCTCACCCTGAGCTTGCAGCCTTCGTGATCTCAGCCCCCCAGTTGCTCCATGTTACATGCATGCTACATACATGTAGCCACACCTGCCACCTGCATGGCCCCTGGTTTCCCGCGGCAGTGCCTTGGTTTGAGCGGTACCTTGTCTGGCAGCTCCTCCCGTTATTAGAAGAAAGCTTTCTGCTCTGAAAGCTTGTATATCAGGTAACCTGCCTGTTCACCGGCCTCTCCAGGCATTGGCAAACAGCCTACATCAGCAAGTATATCTTAGATAAACTCCAAGAACACCTTATGAAGAAGTTGTTAAATCAAATACTTCTTACATTCTACCAGGTATTAAATTAATTTTTGCACACATCTTAGTCTAGGCTGTAAGGGTTTTAATGACAGTCCCCTTGTCTGATTTATCTTTGTCGTCATTTCGGGGTCTAGCACAGATGTGCTGTATAGCAGGCACCTTAATAATTATTAGGTCTCAGATCTCCATCGTGGAACCATCACTACTTGGTGCTTCCCACATTCCAGTGTTGAAGAAAACGGACAAAATTTCTGGTGAGAATGAGAATAAGCTTTATCCATTCTGCAAGACCTCAATGTGATCCCTGAAACTCTCTGCATTGGTTGACATGACTTGGGGAAATTGCACAGCAGCCCCTGGGAGGCCACGGTCATCAACACCTCTGATAAGAAGGCTGGGGTCTCTCCCCCAGCTGGAGGGTGAAGGCACTGTGGGTCGCCCTCTCTAGGTGAGAGTGAGTTCATTTATACATGCAGTCACTAGCACAGTTCTACAGGGCAGAACGAACGCCACTGACAGGGCTTTTAAGACGACAAATGAAATGAACTTCGGAGATATCGAAAAGACATGGGGTTTTTGTATCATAATTATTTCTGCACTGAGAGTTACAAAAATTTCCCTCTAATTCACTTTTATGGTAAAGGCATATGATCACCACAATGATCTTTTCATCACCGTCATGATCTACTTTTGCCAGAATAAAACATGCAATTGTCTTAACACGATATACAGGGAAGAGCAGATCTTCACTACAGAGTGTATCTTCCATGCATTGTTGTTGTCTAGAGGATTACTAAATGCAAAATCAACTCAATCGATATGTTTTCTTCTTATCTATGTTAATAGCCAATTCATCATTCTTTCCACCCATCGACAGAGAGCCTCCACTGACAAATGGTATCTTAGATAATAAATTCTTCAGGAATAGCCTATAATGCAATCAAAACCAGCATGTTATTAGGAAGTTATTAAAATAAATCCTTCAGGAAAACAGGTTACAGTTTCTTTCCTAATGTTTTGATTACCGAAAACTTGGAAAATGCAGGCCGGAGTTGGTAAACTGAGTTGACAGAGGTTTTATTCTTTCAATGTGTTCTTTCCTGACTGTCCTGCTCCCGAGAAAGAGAAGGATGCTCTCCTTTCCCTCTCCTCTCTCGTAATAAATCCCCCTTGTATGGAGATTTCAACTCAGGAGCGGGCTGTAGAATCTCGATGAGGCTGTAACTCCTAATGGAAGGAAATCTGTAATTAGCCATTCGGACCATGAAGCCCATTTGCCAAGGTTAACCGTGTTCCTGCAATTGATGTGCCACACCAGCTGCTTGGTTTAAAAAAGAGCCTAATGGGAAGGCTTTCGGGCTGTGGGACTATGCAGGCTCACAAGTGTCCAAAGACCTAGGGATGGACATGCAAACCAGTTTAGAAGGTCCGTGGCCCTTTCAGATTCACTGAACAGCCTGAGTCACATTCCATGCTTGCTCTTTGCTTTCCCAGATGCCTGTTTACTCTCTTTCACTGGACTTATTATGAAAAAACATCACAGGAGCTATGCCGATGGGTTGTATTCATTAACACCCCTCATATTCACATTGAAGGGTGTGAACACGAACATTGTTAATGAAATGAGAATGAGGAGGGGGAAGGGGAAGCTTAGCAGGTGATGTCATCTCAGTGGGGACAAGACCTTCCTGGCAGTTTGAAGAATGCGGGATGAACAACTAGCTCAGGTGTCTTCCTCCAAGGTGATCGGTCTGCAGGACACTCTCCTGGGTCTAGGTACTCAGAGGAGTGACCAGCTCAAAGCTGTCCTGAGAAAAGAATCCCAAAAGCCCAAGGGTCTGGCAGACACTGGAGAGGATGAATGAGGATGAATTTAGACACGAGTTCAGGAGAAATTTGTATGCAGGTCAGGAAGCAACAGTTAGAACTGGACATGGAACAACAGACTGGTTCCAAATAGGAAAAGGAGTTCGTCAAGGCTGTATATTGTCACCCTGTTTATTTAACTTCTATGCAGAGTACATCATGAGAAACGCTGGACTGGAAGAAACACAAACTGGAATCAAGATTGCTGGGAGAAATATCAATAACCTCAGATATGCAGATGACACCACCCTTATGGCAGAAAGTGAAGAGGAACTAAAAAGCCTCTTGATGAAAGTGAAAGCGGAGAGTGAAAAAGTTGGCTTAAAGCTCAACATTCAGAAAACGAAGATCATGGCATCTGGTCCCATCAATTCATGGGAAATAGATGGGGAGACAGTGGAAACAGTGTCAGACTTTATTTTTCTGGGCTCCAAAATCACTACACATGGTGACTTCAGCCATGAAATTAAAAGATGCTTACTCCTTGGAAGGAAAGTTATGACCAACCTAGACAGCATATTTAAAAGCAGAGACATTACTTTGCCAACAAAGGTTCATCTAGTCAAGGCTATGGTTTTTCCTGTGGCCATGTATGGATGTGAGAGTTGGACTGTGAAGAAAGCTGAGCGCTGAAGAATTGATGGTTTTGAACTGTGGTGTTGGAGAAGACTCTTGAGAGTCCCTTGGACTGCAAAGAGATCCAACCAGTCCATTCTGAAGGAGATCAGCCCTGGGATTTCTTTGGAAGGAATGCTGCTAAAGCTGAAACTCCAGTACTTTGGCCACCTCACGTGAAGAGTTGACTCATTGGAAAAGACTCTGATGCTGGGAGGGACTGGGGGCAGGAGGAGAAGGGGACGACAGAGGATGAGATGGCTGGATGGCATCACGGACGCGATGGACGTGAGTCTGGGTGAACTCCGGGAGTTGGTGATGGACAGGGAGGCCTGGCGTGCTGCGATTCATGGGGTGGCAAAGCGTTGGACACGACTGAGCGACTGATCTGATCTGATGTGATCAGGGCACCCAAGACTTCCCTTACTGTGCACGCAAACTTGTGCTTTATGGGGAACACATGTATACCTGTGGCGGATTCATTTTGATATATGGCAAAACCAATACAATATTGTAAAGTTAAAAAATGAAATTAAATTAAAAAAAAAAGAGAGAGAGAGAAAAAAAATGAGGGTTGGTATAAAACCCAGGCAGGCTCTAGCATTGCCTTTTGTTCATTCGCTGTTGTGTCCAGCACTTTGCGACTCCATGGACTGCAGCATGCCAGGCTCCTCTGTCCTTCACTATCTCCTGGAGTTTGCTCAAACTCATGTTCATTGAGTTGGTGATGCCATCCAACCATCTCATCCTCTGTCGTCCCCTTCTCTTTGACACCAAGCAAACTGCAGTTTATCTTGACAACGTTGATTGTTTTACTTACATGTACATGTTCTGTACATGTACATGTACATGTACATGTACTTACACGACTAAGTGACTGAACTGAACTGGACTGAATGTATATACTGGTGCCTCTGGAGCTATTTAGGCTTTTTGCTGCTTTGCAAAGTGAGACTCCATGGATTTCTGACCTTTCCTATTGTACTGTTTACTCTCCTACTGATAAGCATCTAGCTGTCTGTTCTTACTGTAGTCGGTGTGTATGTGTGCTAAGTTGCTTCAGTCATGTCCGACTCTTTGTGACCCCAAGGACTGTAGCCCGCCAGGCTCCTCTGTCCATGGGATTCTCCAGGCAAGAATACTGGAGTAGGTTGCCATGTCCTTCTCTGGGGAAATCGTCCTGACCCAGAGATCAAACCTGCGTCCCCTGCGACTCCTGCATTGATGGCAGATTCTTGACCACTGAGCCATCGGGGAAAACCCAGTTAGTGGTCAGTGACCTGCCTCTAACATTCCACCCAGATCATTCTTTTAATTTGTGTTGGATAATGGAAACCAGATAATGATTTCTATTGTCATGGTTATTCAGTTGCTAAGCCATGTCCGACTCTTTGCAACCCCATGGACTGCAGTGCTCCAGGCTTCTCTGTCCTCTCCTGTCTCCCAGTGCTTGCTCAGATTCACATCCATCTAGCTGATGATACCACCCAACCATCTCATCCTCTGTCATCCACGTCTCCTCCTGCCCTCAATCTTTCCCAGCATCAGGGTCTTTCTAATGAGTCAGCTCCTTGCATCAGGTGGCCAAGGTATTGAGCTTCAGCTTCAGCATCAGTCCTTCCAGTGAATTTTCAGGGTTGATTTCCTTTAGGATGGACTGGTTTGATTTCCTGGCTGCTCAAGGGACTCGAACTGTGCCCAAGGTAAGTGTGAGTTCGCAGCTGTGTGGGTACCTGTACCTGTTAGTTTCTCTATCTCTGAAATCATCACGTCATCTTTAAACCCCACCCAAGTGTTCAATTCCATCTGAGAGTCTGAACCTGGCCATGACCTTGGGCAGTAGGGACTGACCTGACTGCTGCTCCCCCTGCAGCAGATGCAGTCTTCCTGCAGGCCAATGGCAGGACGTTGTTCTGTGTGGATCTTTATCCACTCCCTTATTCCTAAGACCTTAGTTCTCAGGACTGGGTTCCTGCCACATTCTTGTCATCTATTTTTTCTCCCTTCTTTTTCTTCCTCCCCCAATGATGGATTTTCTTCATGCACTAAGAATGCTCCAGAGAGAATAACAGGTAGTATATATGAAGAAAGCATTGGGATCTCAGTAGCTGTTTGTTCAACAAAAGTGCAAATAATAAATATGAATATATATTTTGGCCTACACATTGCTTTTAGAAACTGTATGTTGTTGAAGGAATAGTCTTGGCATAATTTTAGGTTTTCATATATAAAAGTCTGTACTGAATTTGGTTTGGTGGTAGGCAAAGAAGGACTTATAAAACCTAAGCACATTCATGAAAATGAAATAGTCCATGAGTGGTGCTTTATGAAGGCAATCTCATCAGGCCAGAAAAATAATGGAAAGACTTAAATATCAAAAAAGATTCAATCCACGAGTTTTCTAATTGTTTATTCCTTTTACTATTCTTTCTACTGCCAGAGCAATTAGCAACATTTTCATCTCAACTGAAGGCTTCAGGTACAATAAAGTGTTTTCCCAGTGGAAAGCCTGAAGGCAAAGAAGCAGTGCTGCGTAGGCATGAGTGACTATAAAGTGAATTATGTCTGACAGTTGTGCGTGAGGTTGAATCTGAACTATA
The DNA here is from genome assembly GCF_029407905.1 of Bubalus kerabau. Taxonomy (NCBI): domain Eukaryota; kingdom Metazoa; phylum Chordata; class Mammalia; order Artiodactyla; family Bovidae; genus Bubalus; species Bubalus kerabau. The sequence continues at coordinate 115,096,064 of NC_073631.1, read as the reverse complement.
TATAATAGACCCCATCATTCTTCAACAAATATGCTTAAAGAATAAACACACAAGTCCATTACTGCAGTGTTTCCCTTTATACGATAGAAGTTTCTTAGAAAATCTAGGAATACTTCAACATTAAAAATTGGACCCATTTAAAAATTGTGAATTTAAAAATGATCCTGATGCATCAGTACATTAGCTCTTAACCACGTGTGTATAACATAATGGACATCACACCAAAACAGTCAAGCTTTCTGTGATTGCTGAGAATATTGTTGCTTTTTAAGCTTATCTCAAAAACTTAGCTTATACTTTTTGCTTTTCCCAAGTTTTCTGCAATAAACACATACTAATTTTATAATTATAAAATTACTTGCATATAGTTACATATAATCCTATGATAAATAATCCATATACAACTGGTATACAACTTTATATTTTTCTCCTGAGGATCCTTCTTAAAGCAAGAAGAAAATTCACTGTTGGAAGAAGAAGAAAAATCACATAGTTTTAAAACACAATTAGTTTTAACAGCAAAACCTCACTGTTTGAAAAAATTCTTTGTACATCTTTTAAATTAACCAATTCATCCCATTTGAAAAGCAAATTAGAAATAATGCCATGACTCCAGCTTTAACACATCGGAATACAGTATTTCAAAATGCAGCTTTTGTATGCAGACTTCAAACTTCCTCTCAAACAGAAGTGCTGGCGGCTTCCTGTTATGAGAGTGGATTGAACACACATGCATGCCATTGCCTTCCATAAATCCCACGGAAAGGGGGGCAAATGTTGTCCCAAGACAACATTTTGGAAGCTGAAAAACAACTGAAGCCTTTTGAATGGCAGCATACCCAAGGACATGGAAATTTAAACTTAGGTGGAGAGAGCGGAGAAGCAACCCAATTTTCATGGTTAATGTAACTGAAGGCAAGAGGTACCACTGACTGTGGGTGTGGATGTGGAGCTAAAGAAACAGGATTCACTGGAAGTGTGTTAAGGACAGTTATATCTCTAGATCCCTAAATACGAAACTGCCTTTCTTTCCTCAGGCAGAAGACGAGATTTATTCATTGGAGAGGTTTTAGCAGAGCGTTTCCGAATTGGGGGACTCCAGGCACGGTGGGGGGCAGCAAGGGAAGCAGGTCCAAGTTCACAGACTGGCTGAAACCCCACAGATCTCTCCCTCCTCAGCTGTGAGAACACGGCAGCCAGGGGTCTGCACGCCAGGCAAGAATGGAGAATTCTACTTTGGAGCTTTTGATTAAATCAAGGAAAAAAAAAAAAAAAAACAACAAACCAACCTCGGGGATGCCGACATCAGGGGCTCCTTCACACAGTAAAACCCAGAGGTCTCAGGTCCCATTTGTGTGCACAGAACTCCCAGTCATATTTTAAGTGCCTCACTTGTAAATATGAGTGCCTGTTAAAGGATCACTAGACGTTTGAGGAAGTGTCTTAAACACAAGAGAAGGCCAAAGAGAAATACATATGAATACACAAACAAACAAGAGCTCTTTGAAGGACAGAGCCTGAGCCGAGAGAAAGGACAATTAGAAGAGTGTTGTTAATATCTTCCGAGGGATAATACACAGTTTTCTGGAAACAAGAACAGATGACATAAAAAAGGAATATTCAGAGAAGGAAAAATAGAGCTCTTAGAAATTGAGGATGTAATAAAAGAAATGAAAAGCTCAGTGAGCAGCTCTGAAATGTAAATTTCAAGGCACCTCCCAAGATTTAAGGCAAGCAATAAAGAAACTGAACAAATGACAGAAAAGATAAGAAAATTAGAGGAGTAGTCCATGGGATCTGACATCTGAATATAAATTCGAGAAAGAAAGAGTAGAAAATGAAAGAGAAGGACTTCTCTGGTGGCACAGTGGATAGGAATCCGCCTGCCAATGCAGGGGACACGGGTTTGACACCTAGTCGGGGGAGATTCCACATGCTAGGGAGCAACTAAACCCATGTGCCACAACTACTGAGTCCTTGCTCGAGAGCCTGTGAGCCGCAACTGCTGAAGCCCAGGGGTTCTAAAGCCCGTGCTCTAGAGCTAAAGCTCGAGTTCCACAGCTCCTGTGGCGTAGACAACAGGAGAAGCCACTGCAACCAGAAGTCTGTGCATTGCAGCGAAGAGCAGCTCCTGCTCGCTGCGACTGGAGAAAAACCCGCACATCAACAAAGACCCAGCACAGCCAAAAATTATATCAAATAAAACAACAACAAGAAAATGAGGGAGAAGAAATTGTCCCCCCAAAATCAATTCAAGGAAATGTCCTAAAGCGGAAGAGAATGGCTTTCCAGGTCGAAAGGCCCGTTATTCACCTGTAAGAATGGTGAAAAATAAAGACAAACCAAACAATATTCTTGGGGTTTCAGAATATGGGAACGTAAAAGCATTTAGAAAAACACCGTATTCAAATAAAGAATCAAGAATTAGAATGGCACTGAACTTCTTGAGAGCAACATTGTTGACAACTGAAAAATTCCTTTAAAATTTGGATGGGAAGTAATTTCTAATCAGGGATTCCTTATTCAGTCTAGCTTCAATTAAATGTGAGGGAGAATAAAGATACTCTCTGACTTGTGATGTTTCAGAAAATGTAACTCCTAGGTACCCTTTCTCAAGAAGCTGCAGAGAAATGACTCCAGGGGGAAAAAAAAGAAAATGCCCTTACTACCTGTGCCTGGAATCCCCCAATCCGGAAACCCTCTGCTAAATCCTTGATCAGAGGAGGAGGTCATGGAGGCCAGGACAGAGGGACTCTATCAATCCAGAGGCTAAGGGAGTCTCCATGATGATGGAGAGTGAAGTGAAGTTGCTCAGTTGTGTCTGACTCTTTGTGACCCTATGGACTGTAGCCTGCCAGGCTCCTCCGTCCATGGGATTTTCCAGGCAAGAATACTGGAGTGGGTTACCATTTCCTTCTCCAGGGGATCTTCCTGACCCAGCAATCGAACCCGGGTCTCCCACACTGCAGGCAGACTCTTTACTGTCTAAGCCACCAGGGAAGCTGGTGGTGATGGAGAAGAGACATACAAGGATGATGGCTGGTCTCTCCAGTCAAGAGTGCTCCGGAGGAGAGATCTCTAAGGAAACGAAGTGGGCTATCTGACATGTGTAAATCCTTATACTGAAAGAAGATTTAAAAATTGGGAGAATTTGACTCTGAACTCATCATCAATTCATAGGAAATTTATCAAACGGAGGGGCAAGATAATTACTACTCTGAGGGAAAATAAGACTGTTGAAGAAAGGAAATAATTCATGGTTCAGCCATGAAAAGCGTACATAAGGTCATGCTAATATAAACACCACACACTGATCCAAAGTCAGAGAAGCAGCCATCCTACTGGAAAGATGGCGGCACAGGAAGCGTGTGGAGGGGAGGGAGGTGAAGAGGGTGCTGTCGGCTGTAAAGAGCCTAATCACCTTCCACAGTGAGAGGTCAGCTGGGAGAGAGGTCAGATGGACTCAAAAGCAGAAATGCAAGATGGAGTCCAGGGCGTGGTAAATTATGACCCACCAGCCAGCCACCTGTGCTTGTGAATAAAGTTTTATTGGGACACAGCCACATCATTAGTTTACATACCGTCTATGGCTGCTTTCACACTGCAACCACAGAGTTGAGGACTTGCAGTGGAGACCAGATGGTCCTAAAGTGTTCCCTGTTTCACTCTAGGAAAAGTTTGCTGACCCCCTGAGCAGCAAATCAATGTCTTCAGAGGTTTAGAGACAAACACACAAAGAAACAACAACAAAAATATGAAAATTGGGTGGCTGTTTTTCCTAATGAGCCATACAGAACTATTTGATACATTAAATAAGGTGCTTGTATTACTTTGATAACAACAAAAGCTAAATAAAAAAGGAATGTTAATATGAATTACTAGAGACAGTTTTTATTTTTCCAGCACAATGATAAACATGTTAAAAAAGATTACCTCTGTTCTTTTATGTTCCTTCTTTTGGTTTGGACATTATTTACTTACAATGCAACTTCTTTCTTTGAGCCAACTTTCTTTACCTTTTTAGTTTTGGTGAGAAATTGAGACAAGAAGTCAAGTATTAGGCTTTACATGACTTCTCTCCTACCCTTTGAATGTATCTGGAGAAGGGCCACTGCAGATTTGTAGATTCTTAGGCAATCCACAAATCCAAAGAATTTGCTAAACGGATTTTATTTTACGCAACCAAAAGGGGTTGCGAATTTGTCTTCAATCCTCAGTTAATTTGTTGTAACAGGATGCAGCCAAGACTCGCATCCCATTCATTGATCACAGTCTGTGACACGCTTCCTTCATAATGTAATCTTGAAATGGTAGTGCATCCATAATTGATCGGGAGGTAAGCTGTCTCAGCCATTAAACAGGTTTACAATTTAGTAGCACTTTGGGCTTCATCCCAGCCCTCTCAAAGGTCATTTTCTACCCACTACTTCAAGATGAAGAAGAACACTTTCCGGAAAACATGCTTTTCTTATATTCACAATGCCGGATAATACACTGATACTATACTCTAGATGTGGTGGCGCGTATTTCTGTTCTGGAGTCTAGGATGTGAAAAAGAAGGAGCCGTTCTCACCATTATGTTCTCAGGTTACATATTCATGACCCTACTCAGCAGAAACTTCAGCTGCAACTGTGCCAAGTCCTGAAGCTGATGGACCCAGGGAGTTCCTGCTGAGTCAGCCAGCCAGCTCTCCAAGCCCCGGAGGAGATGGCCTTTCTCCCAGGTCTCGGGGTGCTGACTGCCCACCTCCTCTTCTTTGCCTGGTAGGTCAGTGTATTCACAGGGGTTTACTGAGAACCTACTATGTGCCTATCTCTGCATACACCCCTGAAGAGGACACAAAGATGACTAAGATGAAATGTTCCAGGAAGACTTGACAGGCACACAGGACATTGTCAAACAACAGAGCAGGGCCACAAAGGGCCATGTGTGGTTGAGAGACACGCGCTCTGGGAGTCAGAAGTGGCTGGGGAAGGAGATGGAGTCCAACGCGGGCACTGCAGGCTGGGCTCCCACTAGGGTGGTGTTTCAGTTGGAGAGTCCAGTGGTGAGCACGAGGCATGGCTGAAGGTCCACTAAATAAATATTCACAATAAAGCTTGTGAATTCCATCCACAGGGACTTAACACCAGAGATTATGTTTTGGCCCAAATTCTATAGTATTAGTCACTCAGTCGTATCTGACTTTTTGTGACCCCATGGACTGTAGCCCACCAGGATCCTCTGTCCATGGGATTCTCTAGGCAAAAGTACTGGAGTGGGTCACCATTTCCTCCTCCAGGGGACTTTCCCAACTGTACATAAAGGAGACTTCATTAATGTGCATTAGAAGATACCCCAGGTTAACCTGTTAAAGAAAACTGTCTCTTGAGTCTTTAAATTCTATACCATTTCTACACTTCTGGTTGGCTGATTGCTTGTTTCTTTATTTAGGTTTTAAGGTGAATGATATGGCCAGTGGTAAACCATGAACTCTAATTAAAGTCTGCTGATGCTGAGTTCATACTGTCTGTATTCTGTGGAGCTGCCCATACAGGAAGATGGACCAATTAATAGGCCACCTATTTCTCTAACAGTCAGCTCACTGGCCACATATTTGCAAGGACTGTCCCAGTGTTTGTCCCAGTCAAGTATTGGTATCAAACAGCCCCTGGACTCACTAATACAGCTGACTCTGTCTTCGCATTGATATATACCTGTAGGGACTTACCTGATGATCCAATAGTTAAGACTCAGTGCTTCCAATGCAGGGGCCACAGGTTCGATCCCTGTTCAGGGAACTAAGATCCCACAAGCCACAGGGGCAGCCAATATATATATATACATACATATATATACTTGTAAGTCAATGACCAAAACTGAGGAAAACTTGCCAATAATGCAAGAAACGTGCAAATGTTTCCTCCACGGGTAATGATAATCTATGAGGATAAGTCATTGTTGCAGCCTTTGGGCATCATGCTTTAGATGGATGCAGGGCGGCCCTGCCCAGAAGAGATTAGGACCAGGAGTTCAGCTGAGAGAGGTCTGGCTGGCATCTCAGGTCCAGAAAGGAAGAGGAAATTTCCAGAGAAGTGCATAAGTGAGAACCAGTAGGAAGAAAACTAATATTGGTCAAATGGCTACTATAGGTCTCGTGCTATACAAAAGGATTCCTTCAGTCTTTGCAACACTCCAGAAAGATGTGCTTTGTTATCCTCATCTGAACAAGCAAATCAGGAACCTAAAACCTGGAAAGGCTAAGGGATTTTCCCAAGGCCTCATACTTCACATAAAGACTGGAGCTGGGTTAAAACCTTGTTCCAACTTTCCATAAAGAGCATACTATTTATACTATTCAGTGAAACTCTTTTTAGAGCAGGCAGGCAAAACGTGAGTCCTAAGAAGTCAGCTCAGGCAAAAGGCTTCACCTTTTCTAGAAATACTGCTTAGGAGAGGTGAGTCTTGATATGAACTTTAAAGAATGAGTAAGGTTTCCATAGTTAGACGAACAAGATGCCTTCCACAGGAGGACTAGCGTAATCTAATCATAACACAGAGTATGAATCACTAAACAACCCTGGCTGGAATAGTGGGATCAGACGTAGGGAGGATGCTTGTAAAGACAGTGAATGGTTTTAGGACAATATACCTTGATAAGCATTTAATGATGAAGTTATAAGAACAACCGATGATGAAATTATAGGAACAAGCAAGCATCTCGGACATTCAACCTTATGACCTCAACATTTCGATCTTTCTCCATTTTCCAATACTCTTTATTTCTCTGTTTATCCATTCAAGTGCATATTCATTCATTCACTCATTTATTTACCACATACGTATTGAATACCACATGCAAGGTCTTGTCCTGACTACTGCGAGGGATGGAGACACGAAAGACACAGCCCTTTCTTGAGAAGATGTGCAGTCTGTAACTCACAGTGCTGTGCTAGCTACTTGGCCAGGGTGCTACAGGGACACCTGTCTGAACCTAGAGGACCATGAAAGGTTTCCAGAGGCAGTGACTCCTGGGTCTTGATGGTTTGGTGCGGCGGAAGCTGAGAGCATGCTGGGGGGATGATGGCAGGGAAGACAGGAGAAGCGGGCAGGGTCAGACCTTTAGACCTTGCACGGCCATTCTAGGGAGTCTGTGCTTTCAACTGGGGGTGATGAAGAAGCAGTAAAGTATTCTGAGCAAAGAAGTGATAGGATCAGATTCCTGTTGTAGAAACAGAGATCCTGGCAGCCATGTAGAGGGTGCAATGGAGTGGTAGAGGACCAGAGGTGAGGAGATGATTCAGTCACCTACTACAGTAACGCAGGGTTGTCTGAACTCAGACACTCTTCTTGGAATGAGAAGATAGGACCGATTCAAGAGAAACGACAGAGCTGAACTTCACTGGTCTTGCTGACCGGTGGTGAGTTAGGAATGAGGCCGAGAAGAAGAGACTGACCAGGTAGCAAGTGCTTTCGACGTTACAGGTCTGGTGCTAAGTCTTTCACATACAACACCCTACTAAATCCTTATGCAAACCCATCAAATAGATACCATTTCCCCCTCTCACAGATAAGGGTGTGGACCTGAGAGATCAGTGACTTTTCCAAGGTCACACCCAGAGTGAGGGGTGGCTCTGTGCTTGGGCTCAGGTGGGTCTGACATCTGAGCCTGTGGCTTCATCTGCCACTGACTGAGCAAGACTTCTGACCTGGGCGACTGGGCACAGGGTAGGGCTGCTGGCTTGGAGAGGTTAATTTGGAGGAGTGGCAGGTTCAGGAGAGAAAGAAAAGTTCCATTTGGTTGTTATAAAAGCGAGGAAGGTTTGCACCCATGGAAAACAGGAATAAGAAGATGAGACAGTTCTGAATGATGGTTTGAATCCAAGAGAGAGGTCAGCATTGGAGGGACAGACTGGAGGGAGTCAGTGTGCAGGGAGCAGGAGGGGCTGAGGACATCGGCAGATGGGCTTGCCCAGGGCTTTGTCTGGAGTGGAAGAGAAGAAAGCCAAGGAGGGAACCCATGGTCAGATTGGACTTAAAGGTGGGCAGGGAAGAAAGGGCAAGGATATGTGGAAAAGCCAGGGAAGACACATCTCAGAGAATAGCAGGCAGAGGTTTTCAGGAGGGATGGAGGTTCAAGCGGGGCACAGTGACACAGTGCGCAGCTCCTGGGGGCACCACTCGGACCCCCATCTATGCGGGTGGTGCCCCCGAAGTCATCCACCATGGATGGCCCTGGGCCCACAGGACCCAGTGCTGAGAACTGGCAGAGATGAGACAAGGTGGAAAGGTGCCTGTTTGTTTAATAGTTATAGGGTCAGGGCGAGACACGAGTGAGGGCAAGTTCAGTGGAGTGATGAAAGTGAGTGTGTCTCTTTGGCACCCCTTGGACTGTAGCCCGCCAGGCTCCTCTGTCCATGGGATTCTCCAGGTAAGAATACTGGAGTGGGTTGCCATTTCCTCCTCCAGGGGATTTTCCCAACCCAGGATTAAACCAAGGTCTGCCGCGCTGCAGTCAGACTCTTTACCGGCTGAGCCACCAATGGAATGATGGGGGGAATTAAATATTGTGGGGGCTTGAGGAATAACTGGGAGGTGAGGAAGCAGAGGTGGTTCTCATAAAACTAGTGTGTGGGGGGAGGGAAGGCAGTAATCAGACGTAGACCTGGGGTCTAGAGAGAAAGTGGCGCAGGCTCCACGCTGGGGAGAAAGAGCCGACAGGGACACAAGGCACAGAGGGAGTGATTGATGGAGGGAAGGCGGGAGAACCGGGAGGAAGTGGCAAGTGAGCTGAGGACGGATGAGAAGATGCACACTCAGGTGCAGGGGGAAACTGCCCAAGACCCAAGATGAAGCCTGAATCTTTTTCAGACAGAACATTGTCCCCAAAGCTGGCCTCCACAATTCTGCTCTGTTCTTCCCCTGAGCATTACACATTCCTATCTTTATCACTAACTGAATACTTAGGAAATTAACTAGCAAGAGCTTATCTTTTTATTCATGCATCTCATCTCCCCAAGTTGGTGCTGTACCCCATGAGGATGGAGGGAGTGTCTCAAACTTGCAGGCTTGGACGTATCCTGGGAGATCATCTGTTCTAACACATTTATTGTCCTGATGATCTCACTGAGGCCCAGAAGAGGAAAATAACTCATCCATTTTTTAAAAAAGATGTGGTAAAATATATATATATATATATATATATATATATATATATATAACATAAAATTTACTATTTTAACCATTTTAAGTGGATAGTTCAGTGGCACCAAGTACATTCTCACTATTGTGTCCATCACCACCATCCATCTCTGGAAAGTTCTTATCTGCCCACCACTGAAACTCTCTTCCCACGAAACACTAACTCCCCATGGCCTCCTCTCCTTAGGTTATGGTAACCTCTAGTCCATTTCCTGTCTCTATGAATTTGACTATTCCAGTACCCTGAACATTCACTGGAAAGACTGATGCTAAAGCTGAAGCTCCAATACTTTGGCCACCTGATGTGAAGAGCTGACTCACTGGAAAAGACCCTGATGCTGGGAAAGATTGAAGGCAGGAGGAGAAGGGCCGACAGAGGATGAGATGCTTGGATGGCATCACCGACTCAATGGACATGAATTTGAGCAAACCCCGGGAGATGGTGAAGGACAAGGAAGCCTGGCACGCTGCAGTCCATGGGGTCACAAAGAGTCAGACACGACTGAGCTGCTGAACAACAACAAGGTTTTGAAACTCCAGTGTCAAGGATTTCCTCTGGAAAATCTCACTGAGCACTTCTGCTGTGTTTGCAAAAGAGAACAATTAAGCAAAAACAGTGGGAGTGGCATTTCCCTCTTCTATTACCTTGCCATCTCTAAGTGTGTGTCTCTGAAAAAAAAAATCCTTTATTCATACACAATCCTGTCAAGGTTAATTCAAGGACAGAGGTCTTTTTTAAAGAACATTAAGTATAGGGGAGATTTTTTTGCCTCTTTGCATCACTCTACATTCAGCATCCAAACAGTTCCTTTGGTGATTATTATCATTTAGTGTTAGCTTTCCAGAATGTGTTGGAATCCTTTTTCTTAGTTAATAAATGGAAAACTATTCCTCCACTGATTGTTCACAAAGTCTTCTGTGTTCATCAGGAGTTGGTTAAGCTAAAAGCCCACTCAGTTCAGTTCAGTTGCTTAGTCGTATCCGACTCTTTGTGACCCCATGGACTGCAGCACGCCAGGCTTCCCTGTCCATCACTCCCAGAGTCGACTCAAACTCATGAAAGACTAATCATCACTGTGTGAGTTTCTAGGGCACAGCAAACCTTCAGATCATGCCTTCCATCGATATGTCTTTTGATCTGGGCCACAGTGATGGAGCGGAGGTAGCCGGGGTTGTTATTTGGGTGCTGGAAGGAGGCAGAAACGGATGGCTGCGGGGAGCCAAGTGCTGGGGGCCACACGTGGAAGTGCTCGCCAAAGCGGCTGGTGAGAAAGAAACTGTTGAAGGCTACTGGGGGCCACGATAAACAAAGCAGACACGTGTCACCAAACGCACTCTGTGTCCTGGCTGGACATGCCACTGTCCACTCCTGCTCCTCCCTGCAGGCAGGACAAGGGCTTCCCTCATTCCTCACAAACCAGGCTCTTTTCTCCACTTGCTTCCTTTCCCCTGTTTTTCCTCTCTCTTCACCTGGCTACATCTACTCATTCTTTTAAAACATACTAAAAAAAAAAGTTTAAACAAGTAGTTCTTTAAGGACTGTTAGAAATAGTTACAGTTTTCTCTGTTCTGCCTCCTATTTCCCCTCTCTAGAAGCATTTTCTTTCTTTCTTTTTTTTTTTTTTTTGACTGCTCCATAAGGCTTATGGGATCTTTAGCTTCCTGACCAGGGACTGAACTCGAGACTCGGCAGCGAAGGAGCAGAGTTCTAATGACTGGACCACCTGGGAATTCCCTCAAGAAGCATTTTTAACTCGTTTGGCTGGCTTAAAGATTCACCTCCAAATAAACAGTTCCCTGGTGGCTCAGTGGTAAAGAGTCTGCTTGCAATGCAGGAGACACAGGAGACATGGGTTCGATCCGAGTCAGGAAGATCCCCTGGAGGAGGGCATGGCAATCCACTCCAGTATTCTTGCCTGGAGAATCCCGTAAGGTAGAGAAGCCTAGTGGGCTACAGTCCATGGGGTTGCAAAGAGCTGGACGTGAAAGAAGCGACTTAACATACAACACAGTCATGCCACCACTGGGTGCTGTCTCAGAAGGTCTTTGGGTAAACTCTGACTTGGGTGCTACTTTTAAACCATGTAAGAACTACCTCACTAGTCTCGACTCTGGTCCTGAGAGCTGCCTTCTGCCCAGTCTTCTGGGGGTCAGAAGGTATCGTCTGGCTTGCTGCTGACTGAGTCCTGAGGGTTCCGTGAGGCTGTACCAGCGCGGGCCCTGCAGCTCTCACGGGGCCTCGTGGACCTAAACTGTGCACGCGCTCTGGGATCAACCCCTGCTTCCCCACATCACTTCAACTTAACTGGCAGTTTCACCTGGGGTGATTCTGAACTGATATTCAGAATTCTGCTCTGGGGAACTCGGGACATGAACACAATTCATTTGAGAGATGCCTTAGAAACCAAGGCGGAGAAGCAGCAGGAGATTATCCTGTCTGCCTAAAACAGAGAGCACCTACTTTTGTAGATACCTCTCCCCTGCATGTCTGTACTGTGAGGACTAATACATGCTGACTTTATATGTCCCTTGATAAAAATTTCAAGGCCCCGATAATTATCTAAACCAGCTGTAATAACTATCTTTTGCAGGCAAACATACATCAAAATGGGTTTTCCTGAATAAAAACTTTTATCTTCTGGCAGAGGAAAGGTATTTGCTCTTTACAGTGGTAATTTCTTAACTGTCAGAAGTTGGTTCCCTCACTTCTTTTTTTTTTCTATTTCTTTCCGCCTCTTTATCTCTCTTGGGAAGCTTTAAAAATTAATTAATCGAAATAATCATCCTGTCATTATGCATGTGCTTTAAGAATTTTTATTTTGGACTACCTTCCAAAAATATCTAAAAGACAGAAAGAAAAATAATAAGTGATTTGTGTTTCTTTTGTGGACACTGAAAACTATATTTACAAAATAGCCTTTGTTACTATTGTTACAAGATAAGAAGAAAAGGCTCCTTTCAAGTAAACAAAGAACCTCGAGCATTATTGAGAGTCTTTACAATCTAATTTACCCTTATGATGATAATATCAGCACCACCATTTGGTTTGTACAAGACCAGCGTCAAATTCCTTATGACTTAAAGTTTCTAAATTTCCTATGTTATTTTTATGAGTTAATTAAATCATCACTGTTTATAAACTTGTTTAAAATTGACACATACACTCACACATACATATAATTGTATTCAGCTACGTGAGAAGGTGATCTTGAATTTTTAAAGTGTTCTATTTTGTGAAATTTTAAAATGGTATATGTCAGAAGAAATCATTATGCTAGCAAAAATTGTAATTACTTCATTCTTAAGTAATATTAAGACCTTAGATAGTCATTAATTAATAACGGTAAAGAATCTGCATGCAATGCAGGAGAACTGAGTTTGATCCCTGGGTTGGGAAGATCCCCTGGAGAAGGGAATGACAACCCACTCCAGTGTTCTTGCCTGGAGAATTCCATGGACAGAGGAGCCTGGCTGGCGGCAGTCCATGGGGTCGCAAAGAGTTGGACACGACTGAGTGACCAACACACAGAGGCATTGATACCTAGACAATTTACAACATGAAACAGATATAAAATATAAGCTTTTATGCTGAAACTGTTTTTAAGTAACACAAAGATTTGCTTCTTCACCCTATAAAGGGAGAGATGATAGCTTTGTATAGAATTCTCCAATTTTTAATTAGTTCAAAATTGTTACAAGAGCTCCATTGTTTACCAAAACTGATAACCAGAAACTGAGTTCGTCTTCCTAGGTAATAATGTTTAATTATTATTTTGAGGTTAATTACACATAAGTTTGATGTTTAATTAGGTGGAGCTTAAAGAGTATCTCTTGAATGTGTGAATAGAAAACAACAAATTTTTTGAACTAAAAAATGATTTTTATCCCTTTTCGCAGAGATGGGTACCAGTGTGTCTTCTGAGATTGGAGAGCTTGGGATGAAAGTCATGGCCGGGAAGCCTGCGTAGGGGGCTTTGTTAGGAGGGAGGCTTGGCACAGATTAGAACAGTAGGAACCACCTTCTGTTCACCCCCTCTGACCCCACCCTGGACCAAAGGTGCTGAGATCCTAAACCTGAAACTTGCAAGCCTGGAGAATCGCAATGTCAACTCGACCTTTGGTCATGTCAAGCCATGTCTTCTCCTCTTTCATAAACATCTAGGCATCTAGACTGCTTTTAGGCTTTTTTTTTTTTTAAAGAGTCTATTAGAAATGAGAGGATGAAAAATGTGCGATGGGAACCATCAGCCATCTTGCCAGCAATGTCTTGTACTTTTGGGTGAAGCCTGGGGCTGCATCTTAAAGGTTAAAAAGGCATTTCTGGGATTGGCTATAGGAGCATTCACAACCTGTTTCTTTCTTTATCCTCAATTTGTTGAGTGGCTTTAACCACCTACTGTGCCAAGTCCTTTACATCTGTTGCCATCAATTTGATCACAAGCCCCTAAAACTCCAGAGAGAGAACCACCTACCAGGAGTCAGCCTGCAAGTCAGGGGACTGGTCTGCAAGTCAAGCCAAGCTCTATCTGCCTTCAGTTTTCTTTTTCACTATTTTATGCTGCCTTTACTGTCACAGAGAAAACACCACGTTAAAGACCAGTTTGTGTGTGTGTGCTGAGATGGTGGTGAAGAGTTATAAAGGACTAGACCAATTAACTCAAGTTCAGTTTGTGGATTTTCGTCACTTTTTCTTAAATAGTTTTGTCAATCATGGTGGCCATACAACTGTGCACCATGGAAAGAAAAATCTCTACTCACACCAGAACTGGGGAGAAATTGTACACAAATAAAGAAGACACTTTGCCAGCGTAGATGGCTCAGGCAGTTACAGCCATCTGCCACTTGTTAGCTCCAAAGTCCCGTCTGTTCCGGGCTTCACGTCAACCAGAGGGGAGCCCAGCATGGTGTAGACACACACTGATATTAGACGCTGGGGTTCCAGGAGGAGGAAGGGAAAGCAGGTAGATGGTTTTTGATCCACCCAAGAAGGGTCTGACCTGCAGGTGTAGCTGGGGTGCCCTGCAGAACCCACTGGTTCACTAGCTTCAGATGAGGCTGAATCTCCCCACTCAAGAGTCTCAAAAGGCAGAGCAAGACCCCTGACTAACATGATCTTATAACCACTGTCTTCTCCCTTCCCCAGGCTGAAGACACTCAGCTTCCCTTTTCTTTTTGAAACCAGTTCTCTGTCATCTAAGCTGGGCTTGGGGCTTCCCAGATGGCGCTAAAGGTAAAGAACCTGTTTGCCAATGCAGAAGACTTAAAAGAGACGTGGATTTGATCTCTGGGTTGGGAAGACCCCCTGCAGGAGGGCATGCCAACCCACTCCAGTATTCTTGCCTGGAGAATCCTAGGGACAGAAGAGCTTGGTGGGCTACAGCCCACAGAGTCACAAAGAGTCAGAAATGACTGAAGCAACTGAGTGCACACAAGCTTGCTTAGTGGCTACTCATCATCACTGCAGCATCAGACTTATCACTGCAAACATTTTAGGAGAAGGCAATGGCACCCCACTACAGTGTTCTTGCCTGGAGAATCCCAGGGACTGGGGGGTGGAGCCTTGTAGGCTGCCGTCTATGGGGTCGCACAGAGTTGGACACGACTGAAGCGACTTAGCAGCAGCAGCAGCAGCAAACATTTTAAATCAGAAGCACATGTTTTCCTGTTAAAATACATCAGCTTTAACCTATCTTAAACTTCAGATGAATCATAGAATTGTAGAAATTTGGACTTTCTGTGCTGTGACTATAAGTAATCTGATGATCTAAACTGGGTTGAAAATGAAACTCCAGGAGTTTTCTCCTGACCCACAGACTTCATTTATCTTAATAGCTCAACTGAGTAAGCTTACCTTAGTCCTTCCAGGCAAGAGGAGAGACAAATCCTCCTTCTTAACTCTTATAGAATTTGGTAAACTTCTTTTTGTGAGAAACTATCTTTTGCAGGAAAACTACTTCGCTCTTGGGTTTTCTGGTCTGAGCTACTGCTGACCTGGGACATGTTTTAGTTTAGTTTTTTTTTTTTCCCTAGTACTAAAACATAAAATGTTAACAGCTGCTATTGAAGTTTTCTTTGCCATCCAGGTACCACTCACAGTGGTGAAATCAATAGAGAGAAATAAAATTCAGTACTGCTTTTTCTGAGATGTCAAAAGCTGTTTTGTCTTTTATGTTCTTCTCTTGACCTTTAAAATTTCCTACTTTAATTCAAAGTTATCTGCATACTTCTTTTATTACTGTTAACTGCCCCTTTTAATTCAGTCTGTCGTGGATGAAGTGTGTCTCTCGATACCAAGGCTCCCTGCACTTTGAAAAGTGAGCGTCCGTCACTTAATTATGTCTGAGTCTTTGTGACCCCATGAATTGTAGCGTGCCAGGTTCCTCTGTCCATGGGATTCTCCAGGAAAGAATGCTGGAGTGGATTGCCATTTCCTTCTCCAGGGCATCTTCCCAACTTAGGGTTCGAACTAGGGTCTTCCACATTGCAGGCAGATTCTGTACCATCTGAGCCACCAGGGAAGCCCATACCTCGAGGAGGTGTCTAAATGACTGGATAGTCTCACAGGACTCAGTAGCACCAGAATACTGACACCCCAAGATCTGTGGATAAGTGTAATGTCTGACTTGTGCTTGTCAGTTTCCTGAAAAGAAGCTAAAAAAGATACTAGGGAGACACCAAAGCCATTTCAAGTAATTGTTCTCCTTTGTGCAACTACAGAAATAACATCCCCATAGGTATAAACCCGAAAAGGCTGATAGAAAAGGTTCTCTGAACAGCGGCGATTGATGGTCCTCAGAGATGGGAATGCCTTGCAAGGCTGACATATTGATCACTTGCATTTGGAGGCAGGATGGCGCTGCGGGATCGCTTTGCAGAGCCACGAGCCTGAGTGCCAGTTTGAGTGATGGGTTTGACACAAAAGACTGGAATGGGGCCCCATTCCTGTGGGAACTGAACCTCTGCTTTTTAATGAATCCATAGCAGTAATTTCGTGTATAGATTCCATCTGCATGGAAGATGGGAGGCATACCTGGGAAATGTGTGCTGTGAAACCTGATCACCGATTCTCTTGAGTAAGCATGAAGAAAGTGAATAAGCATCCTCAGTCTTGTAAAGTGGGTTTAGTTTTCACATCCCCCTCCTTCACAAGGGGAATCAGAATATAAGGAACTTTGAAAACAGAGAGGAATGTTGTGAAGATTTATTTCCTTTCCTCAGAAGCATTATCGAGAACTATTTAAGGTTAGAATTTGCACAGAATAGAGCAGCTAACCAGCTTGATTTTCTGTGTGGTCTCTTCTCTACCATGTGACAGAGAGGGTTGGGCTCTGATATCTACATATGAAGGTGAAAATTCTTAGGTACGATGATTTTTTTTTTTAAGGAAACTCTTTTATCTCAGCAAAAGATTTTTTTTTTTGCTCTTTTCTCTACTTTTTATTTCATGCTTAAATTTCATTTTCTCTCCCCTTACATGACTAAGACCAGATATATAGAAATGTTATATTATGCAATTATGCTGCTATATTTAAAAGTCTAGGATGCTGTGAATATTTAAACAAATTCATTTGTATCCTGCATAGAACACTGAAAATAGATTCTAATTATAACATATATTACACATTTTCATTAACGCCACCTGAATTTTTATCATTATTAAAGAAATTATCTTAAAAGTGAGGTTGGTCATCAAAGAAACAAATGTAAAAAATATAAAAATAATGTGTGCTTTGAAACATGTATGGCTTCCCTGATGGCTCAGAGGGTAAAGCGTTTGCCTGCAATGCAGGAGATCTGGGTTTGATCCCTGGGTCAGGAAGATGCCCTGGAGAAGGAAATGGAAACCCACTCCAGTACTCTCCCCTAGAAAATCCCATGGATGGAGAAGCCTGGTAGGCTACAGTCCATGCGGTTGCAAAGAGTCGGACATGACTGAGCAATTTCGATTTCTTTCTTTTCTTTGAAATATGTATGAGGAAGCAGGCTCACCATCAGCTGATGTTTCTGTGGCTGATGCCAGACATGCGTGCGGGGAGGGGTCGTGTACTCCCAGTGTCTGCCTCCCCCAGCAGTAACTGTCTGCGGTGTGCCTTGTCCCGTAAAGAAGTTCGTCTTGGTAAAGAGGACAAGCAAGGCATCCATCCAGCCCTCACCAAAGGGAGCTGGCCAGTGGAAGCTGTCCTAGGAGCACCATGTGGCGGACTGCAGGATGGCTGGCTGACCACTCTGATGCTAACTGGGTTTGCTGAGGATGTTTCTGTTCTCGACTAATGCATGGTGCGTGTGTGCATGCGTGTGTGTTTAATTCATCCTGTTGCTTACTAAAATGAGTGGAAGCAAGGGGAATCTAACATGCATCAGGGTTTTGTGAGCTGGGTGAATGCAGGTGGGTGAAGATAACCATAAATTGGTATGTATTGGCTGTACCGGAATCGAAGATGGCTTCAAATCTCTGCTATTTCGCTCTGGGGTTAGGAAATCTGTTTCAAAAACCCTCACAAGGACTGTACCTGGTAGATGCCATAGCAACACACAGTCTTTTCATTCAGGTCACCGTGAGTGCCAACAGCAGAGAAGTTCTGCTCCTGAAAGCACATGTGTGGGTCAGCATCCACCCTTTCTCCCCACTCTTTAGTCTCCTTTTCCGAGAAAAGATTTGTTTCTTCTCCTCCACATCCCATGATGCTACTGACGTGCAGCTCTGGAGGGCACGGGGACCTTCCAGGCACTTGTGGACAGCTGAGTCTTTTCAAAGCTGAACTGACATGGTCCTATAGGGCATGGATGCGAAAAATGCTGCAGATTTGGGAGATGGAAGCAAAGGGAGCCATGCGTGTGAGAGACCCCCTCACTCTCCATTCAGATCTCTCCTCTCCTGTCTTCAAAATTCAATACACACAGTTGGGCTTTTCCCCTTCTTTTGTTGCAGAAGAAGATATTTTAATCTGCTCTTATTAAATAGTCAAAATAAAATGAACAGGAAGTTTGGCCCTTATGCCAACCGCAAGCAGACAGTGGTTGTACAGGAAATACTTGCTAAATTTAATTGAATTGTGGCTTAATGAGTCACTTCTCTGAACCTTAAAAGTGTTCAATTTCTGTGGAAATGTTTTCTGATGAACTGGCTCTGTTTGACTTTTTTTGGAAAGATAGCACAGAAATGACTGCAACAAATTTAAAAAATAGATTAAGGACTATGAAGAAATGCATAATCAGAACAGACCCACAGAATATGCAAAACCAACTTAATTATTAGTGTGAAAGCTCCCTCCTGATTTCATTTAATAGAATTACATTATCTTAAAGAGGATATATGTATATTTGTTAAAAATAGTTGCTTTGGGGTTACAATGATTATAAACTTGAGTCAGAAAGGAGGCCCCAGACAGCATGCACAGCATGAAATGGAATCACTTAATTGGTGGCATCTAGCTTGCCATTGATGCTAACTAGTCAAAGAGCTGTGAAGTTCATACAATTATGAGCAAAGTTGAATAATTGTTTTTCTTTATTGTTTTCTATCTTTTTTCTATAATGACTACTTAAATTTAGCTTCTTGATCCACCCTCCCTCCAACTCAGGAAAATAAGCTTGCAATATTATCCAGCAATAAAAAGAAATGAGCTATAGAGACAGGAAGAGACATGAAAGATCTTTCAATGCCTACTGCTAAGGAAAAGAAGCCTGTCTGAAAAGGGTATGATTCCAACTCTGTGACATTCCAAAAAAGACAAAACCATGGAGACAGTAAAAAGATCAGTGTCTGTCAGGGGCTGGGGCAGGGAGGAAAGTGCAGTTGGAACACAAGGGATTTTTAGACTAAACTGTCCTAATGATACCATAACGGTGGAGACTGGTCATTCATTATACATTTGTCAAAATCTGGAGAATGTACAACAAAAAGAGTGAACCCTAAATGCAAACTATGGACGTGAGTTAATAATATTGTATCAGGAGGCTTCCTGGGTGGCTCAGTAGTAAAGAATCTTCCTGCCAAGGCAGGAGACACAGGTTCAGTTTCTGGGCCGGGAAGATCCTACATGCTGTGGAGCAACTAAGCCGGTATACCACACCGAATCTGTGCTCTAGAGCCCCGGAGCCACAACCACCGAAGCCCGAGCACCCTAGAGCCCACGCTCCACAAGAGAATCCACCGCAAGAGGTCTGAGCATCATCACTGGAGAACGGCTCCCACTCACAACTGTAGGAAAACCTGCGCAGCACAGCCGAAAACAAATAACTCAGTAATATATACATTTAAAAAATATTGTGCCAATATGTTTCATCATTTACAGCAAACATACTATGTTGTGGCAAGTATACAGCACCGAAAATAACTGCGGTGCAGCAAAATGCTAGTAATGGGGAACTCTGTGCGCCTCTGGGGAGCAGTGAGTGGGCACGTGGGACTCTCTGTTCTTTAATTTTTCTGTAAACCTAAAACTGCTTTAAAAATTAAAGTCAATTAATTAAATTTTAAAAATAAAGTTCACAAAATCAAACCTTCAAACTATTAAGCCACATGACAGCAAGTCACTAGCAAGACTAGGTCACTTTTTTTTAAATTACCGACATAACTCCATTTGTACCTGATATTGCCATTAATTCAGTATTAACTTCAGTTAAATAACCTTACTATTAAAAAAAGAACTAAAAAAGCTCATTTGTTTTAGGGTTTGATTCATATAACTAATAATACTAGAGAGGGGAATGGCTACTCACTCTAGTGTTTTTACCTGGAGAATCCCACGGACAGAGGAGCCTGGCGGGCTAAGGTCCATAGGGTTGCAAAGAGTTGGACACGACTGAGCAACTAACACTTCTGCTTTTCACTTTCAGCTAATAATAAGAAAAATAGATAAAAACTTAATATTCTAGAATATGTTTAAGAATCAGTCCCACAAAAGTTAATTTGTGGATATGAGCTGTGTTGAGCCTGTACTTATTGGTTGAATTTTCTTTCCTGTCTCCCTCCTATTGCCTTTCCCATGTTAGCTAGAAATTTGAAATCAGCTCCTTCTGTGTGGGGGTCTCTATGTCAGGGTCGCAGACGCCTGCAGACCCTGCTGGTTGCACACAATGAGGACATAGGAACCGCACTGGGAGATGGAGGGTGGGAGAAGAGGAGAGGAGATGTTATCAGAGATTGATGTGATCCTCTACTTAAGATGGCAAATAAGGATACGATGTCTCTCTCCCAGGGCCCTTCTCTTTCATAAAACAGGCACAGACAATAAATGGACAAGCAAGCACAGAAAGATACACCTGAAATCCTGGTTTCACTGCTTGGTATATGACTTGGCACGTGTCACTTAGATTCTCTGCACCTCTTTCCTCATCTATCAAGTGCGGGGTTTAAGTAGGTACGCACTTGCAGGGTGAGACTAGCAAGCTCAACAGACGTTGCTCCTGACTATATCTACCTAGGTACTGCAGATGAGATGGAAGGACAATCAGTTAAAGTTGACTCTAGGGACGGAAAAACGGAACAGTGCCTTCTTTCTGATTTACAACTTTGCTTTATCCTCTGAATTCATACTTCACATGCTAATTCCTCATGGACATTAAAGGTGGAATTACAGTTTGAGAAAAAATTAACCTGGGAGAAGTAGTTTGATTTACAAATTATTCAAAAGTTTCTTTGAGAAGTTTAGCTTCCTTACCTAAGCACATTTTGTTTTTAACAACTACATTTAAAAACAGAAAAGAAATCTTAGACAACAGTCTGTCTTATTTCCAGAGCATGGAGATGTCACAATAAAAGTCTAGTGATGCTTGCTGCCAGAAAACACCAACCATATATGAAATACCTATTGTAGACATTTAGTGCTTTTTTAAATAGCAGGATTATTCACATCCTAACTGATTTTTAAGAGATGTATAACCCTTCTAAACAAATTTTATATTTCTATGGCTTCTCTATTCTTTCTTCAACTATTACAGAAAAGTCCGCAGGCAGGCCAGCCTTCCCAAATGTGGCCATAATCTTCTGGGGGATTCTCTAAAGCACAAACCTGTGGGCTAAATCTGCTTCTTCTGTCTACTCTTTATTGTGTTTTTCTGTTTTGTCCTTCTTCTGTCCATGGGATTCCTCAGGCAAGAGTACTGGAGTGGGTGGAAATTTCCTCCTCCAGGGGATCTTCCTGACCCAGGGACTGAACCCCTGTCTCTTATGTCTCCTGCATTGGCAGGTGGGTTCTTTACCACGAGTGCCAACTGGGAAGCCCCATTCAAATGAAGGGTAGTCTGATTTTTTTTACATCCCAATGTATTAATCCTCAAGGTCTCCAGGGTTGAAATTCTAGGCCATTAATAAGATTGTGGAAAGGATCTTTGTAGCTCAGACTCCTTCCCCAAACACACCATGGTCTCCTTCCCTGGGTCCTAAGGTAAAGCAGTGCTCAGGGCCAGTTGATCATCGTGCTGAATGAGGAACCATGAGATGTCACAGACCAGAAGGAAAAGATCCAGTTCTACCAGGTAACCTCAGTTGGACCTGTCACTCTATTTCACTGAGCAATAATGACCCTCTTCTTAACCTCCACGGTATCATATGTGATAATAGTTATGACGGGCTTTTAACATTGCCAAGTATCACACAAATCTAATGCATCATCACAGTCATGTGATAGGGGGTTAAACATAATGCAGTTGATTCTCAATATTTATGCTTTCTGTAGTCAGTGTGAACACTGAATTAGTAAATACTGAGCAGTTAATATTGTTCCCAGGGGAAATACAGGGTGAGGTTCCACGAGCCCCTGGTCATAGCATTTCATCAACCAGTCAATACGTAACCTTGTTTTATGTGTGTTTCTATGTAAAGATGCCTTATTTAACATATGTCGCTGATTCATTAACATTGAACTCATGGCCCACAGCCTGTAGCTCATGCTTGAATGATAATTTAACGTGCTTTGTGAAGCACAAAGGCTTCTTGCGTTTAGGAACAACAGACAGCACTCGAGCACTTCATTCAGAGCCGTTCTGAGCTGTGAAATCACCAATAAAAAGCCTCCAAATGCAAAAATATGTGGCACTAAATAGACCATGAACACGACAACTGTTTACAGAAAGAGAGCTGAACGAGAAGGCAGTGTTGCTTTGCCCACCGCAGCGGGAATGCGGGTGTCGGTGACGCACTTTTTTTCTTTTTTTCTGCTCTGCACATCTCTGCAAATGACCAGAGTTACCACTAGTAATTCTTTGGGTTTATAGATAAATCTTAACCAGTAGATGAATTCTCAAATATGAAATCTATGAATAATCATGATCGATTGTATGATTAAATTTTCTGTGTCTTCTGGAATAGTTCTGAATACCATAGTAAGAGGAATTTTGGCTTTCAAGGTGCTTGCTTATTTAGAAATAATTGGGTATACCAATATACACTGTATGTCAAAAACAGGAGAGCTGAAGATTTGTGACAGAAAAAGATTCCCTGCTTTTGACAATCTGGTGTAACCAAATACTAAAAATGCCATAAGAACAGAACTAATGTTTTCTCACTGAATTTTAATGATAACTACTTTTTGGGGTTTGTTTTGTTAATGAAAAATAATTTAATTCTGGGAAAAAAGCTGGAGTTATGATGGTATTGATTTTGCTTTCATTGAACATTTCCCAACGTTTTCAGGGCTTATTGATTCCTTGTTTTTATGAGTGACTTGGCATTGAGGTCAGACCTTGCTTCATTTTTATAGATTAAGAGTCAAGACTAGACACAGTAACACTGCCTACGATGTCTCGAGTCCTGACTATGAAGTAGGTACTGTGATAAGTGCTTTACATTCATGATACCGTTTGTGAGCTTCACAAGAAAGCATCGGACATCAGTACTACTGTTACCTACAGTTTATAGAAAACTGAAGCTCAGACATGCAGGGAGCCTGCGGTAGCTCCTGGAGCAGAGGGGGCAGCGGGCCCCAGGCGTCTGACAACTCAGTGTGCATTCTTCATCTTCACTCCATGAAATCTCCTCTTCCAGCCTAAACTATATTAAAAAATTTGCTTTTGGAGCTCTTTTATCTGGATGTTGACAATGTGTCATTTGGTTACACTGCTGTAATTATTAATTCTATTTGTCAAAGACATATTTGCCTGGCCAGCCAAGATGATTATGCCATTGACTGTGTGTTACTTTGAAAACAATATTGAATGAACCGGCCATGTGACCTTTTGGCCCCTGTCCCTTAACCTTTGTGAGCATCGTTTTCCTTAGCCGTGATGTGACACGATTATGGTTTAATTAAATTATATCTTGGATGTTTCTATGACTGTATGAAGGTAATGATGATGGAAAAAACCCATACGGATGTCTAAGAATGAAAGTTACTAATGTGATTAAAAAAGAATGAGAAGGTAACCTCAAAGTATAACTCACAGGAGAAATGCCTTCTAAATAGAAGGCTTCCTTCAGCCTTGAAAAGATTTTGGACATTAAGATTTAAATTTTCTTAAGGACATGAAAAATTAGATATAATTGCTTCTCTTCAAGAAATATTATTTCTTGCCTATCACTTAAATAAGCTTTCTCATCAGCATTTTACGACTTCTTTAATCATTATAATAAAAGCTGAAGGCAACCGAGGAGGAATCTCAATTAACTATTTGCCATTTGTTCATTTATCAATTTTGCCTCATCCTACGCAGGAGACTGTCAGGAACTCTTTCTGAAAAGAGTAGCAGGTTATCTACAACATTTTTCTCTGTTTCTGTTAAAAAATGCAAAGGCAAGCAAGACATGGGTGAACAAGGAAATGGTGTGATGGCTGTATCCTCCTCCTCCTTGCCCATCACCCTTCTGCAGGATCTTGTGTACCAGCCTCTTGTAGACACTAAACACCATCCCACGAATAAATGAGTCTAGAGAAGAGTATGGACTAGATCCTCTTTTACTTTGATTCAGTTCAGTTCAGTTCAGTCACTCAGTGGTGTCTGACTCCTTACTACCCCATGGACTGCAGCACGCCAGGCTTCCCTGTCCATTACCAACTCCCAGAGCTTGCTCAAACTCATGTCCAGCAAGTCAGTAATTCCATCCAGCCATCTCATCCTCTGTCATCCCCTTTTCCTCCTGCCTTCAATCTTTCACAACATCAAGGTCTTTTCCAATGAGTCAGTTCTTTGCATCAGGTGGCCAAAGTATTGGAGTTTCAGCTTCAACATCAGTCCTTCCAATGAATATTCAGGACTGAATTCCTTTAGGATGGACTGGTTGGATCTCCTTGCAGTCCAAGGGACTCTCAAGAGTCTTCTCCAACACTGCAGTTCAAAAGCATCAATTCTTTGGCACTCAGCTTTCTTCACAGTCTAACTCTCAAATCCATACATGACTATTGGAAAAACCATAGCTTTGACTAGGCGGACATTTGTTGGCAAAGTAATGTCTCTGCTTTTTAATATGTCGTCTAGGTTGGTCATAACTTTTATTCCAAGGAGCAAGCATCTTTTAATTTCATGGCTGCAGTCACCATCTGCAGTGATTTTGGAGCCCCCCAAATAAAGCCTGTCACTGTTTCCATTGTTTCCCCATCTATTCGCCATGCAGTGATGGGACCAGATGCCATGATCTTAGTTTTCTGAATGTTGAGTTTTAAGCCAACTTTTTCACTTTCTTCTTTCATCAAGAGGCTCTTTAGTTCTTCGCTTTCTGCCATAAGGGTGGTGTCATCTGCATATCTGAGGTTATTGATATTTCTCCCAGCAATCTTAATTCCAGCTTGTGCTACATCCAGCCTGGCATTTCACATGATGTACTCTGCATATAAGTTAAATAAGCAGGGTGACAATATACAGCCTTGACATACTCCTTTTCCTATTTGGAACCAGTCTGTTGTTCCATGTCCAGTTCTAACTGTTGCTTCTTGACCTGCCCACAGATTTCTCAGGAGGCATACAGATTTCTTACTTAGGTTATTTCTCTAAAATTGAAATTTGTATTGAGGTAACTATTGAATCGCATGCAGTTATGGAAATAATACAGAGAGGTTTCTTGTATATTTTTCCCAGCTTTCCTCAAAGGAAACATTTTGCAAAACTATTGTGGAATGTCACAATCAGGATATTGAGCTCGATACAATTCACCTTGGCACTCAGACTTTGTACCAGTGTGTGTGAGCGTGTGTATTTGATTCCATACAATTGGGTCACCTGTGTGGGCTTGGCCATTGACCACTGCAGGCAGATAATGAACAAATCCAACTGGTAGGATACCTCATGTTCCCCTTTCATATCCACAGCCCCCTTGGCTTCTCTTTCCCCCTCCCTCACAAACCTGTCACCACTGCCGGCAAGCACTAAGCTGTCCTCTATTTCTAAAATTTTGTTGTTTCAAAGGTGTCATGTAAATGGAATCATTAGGTGTGCAGTCTCTGGGGATTGGCCATTCCCTCAGATTAATTCCCTAGAGATTTATCCAAGTGGTTTTGTGTAGCAGTAGTTGGTGCCTGTCTGTCACTGAGCAGTACCCCATGGTATGGAGATGGCACTGGTATTATTTCCTGGTGGAGCTTTATTCTTTTTAGCTTTTCTGACTAATGACTGTGTCCTAGTCAAACCAAGATGCCATCTGCCTGGGGAGGTGGGCAGGGGGTAGAGGTGGGCGGCAGTGGGTGGAGAGGGGAGAAGGGAGGATTCTTCCAGGAGCGTTCAGCTTCTGACATGCATCACGGAACTGCACGTCCATGGAACACTCTGGAACTTGCCCAGAACAGAAATCTTCATTTTTGTCTCCTGGTCCCCAAGCCACTTCTCTCCCAATGTCATTCTCAGTAAATAGCACCACCATTTACCGAGTTATTCAGGCCAAAATCCTGGGAAACCATCTTGGCCCTTTTTTTCCACCTACCAGCTTCTATCTATCACCAAACACTGTGGGATCTTCCTTCAACATATTCCTGCCCCATTGCTTCTCCACTGCGCCAGTGCTTGTTTCAGCGCTAGACTGCCATCTGGTCTCTACAGCTGAAATTCTGCTGGTCCCTTCAGTCCCTCCTGTCCTTCCCCGCCCACCCCTGCTGTGGTTAGCACAGCGCCCAGCAGGTGGATAACGTTCCTATTACCTCAGTTGGATCAATGCTGAGGGGGGAGGAGAAGGGGATGACAGAGGATTGGATGGTTGGATGGCATCACCGACTCAATGGACATGAGTTTGAGCAAGCTCTGGGAGTTGGTGATGGACAGGGAGGCCTGGTGTGCTGCAGTCCATGGGGTTGCAAAGAGTCAGACATGACTGAGTGAACTGAACTGAACTGAACTGTCTGCTGCTTCCCACCTCATCTCCATAATGGTCTACGACCCAATGTCTGGCTGCTGGCTGACACTATAGCTCTGTCTGTCACCACTGTGGTCCAGCCACCCTGGTTTTCTTGCTGTTCCTTGAACGAGCCAGGCATATGCCTCTACCTCAGCCTCCCAGCCTTTGCATCACCTTCCACGCTTCCCAGGACACGTTCCCTCCAGATGTCTGTACATCGCTGCCCTCACCCTGCTTAAACCCCACCTCTTCCCATCTCCTCTGAGAGCACTGACCCGAATCCTCCTTTGTTTTTCTTTATCACATTTACTACTGGCTGACATCAGATCACACAATTATTTTCTCAGCCTGTTCATGCCCACTAGGATGCATGCCTCACATCAAAGGCATTTTCTGTTTTAGTCGTTGTTTCATCGCTACCACCTGGCATACACAAGCAGCCAACGTACTTTTGAGTGAATAAATGATTTCCCCAAATTCCTTTACTCATACCTTTTAAGCCATCAAGGACAAAAGGCTATCCTGTAGCCATCAGGCCACAGGGTCTTCCTGTGACACAGAGGCAATACTGATTCTTCCAGCCACCAAGGGAAAGACATAAAGCTCTTTCTTAACTGCAGGGGGATTTAATGGAGGGAACATCAACATCCCTTGAATCCTTTCTCCTGCTCAGGGACCACACCCTCTTGCCACGACTGGGAAAGCAGAGTCTGTTTCTCTTCTCTTTGTCTCTGGATTTGGTCAAATGGCTTCATTTGGACAATGGCATGTTTAGTGGGCAAGGCAAGAAAAAGGGCTTGACAAGTGTTGACACGACTGTCTGTTTCTCTGCCACCAGTTTGATGTGAATTTGCCTGTGAAACCCTGAGGTCCTGGGAGGAAGCTGACCGGTGTATCACAGAGCCCTCAGCCCTTAGCTGACCCGCAGATCAGTGAGAAAAAGTGACTGTTGGAACTGCATGTTATCTGTACTTCTTTTTGGGGATAGACAGCTAACTGGTAGAACAAATTAAAACAAGACTTCTTTTTTAAAAGCCCAAGAAAACTATGAGGAAAAGGAAAGGTTCAGAGGGAGAGAGGACCTAAGCTTTGGCTCGGAGAGTGGGCAGGGGGCTTATGGGGCAGGGGTCTCCTGCCCAGCTTCCTGATGAGAGGCTATGGGAGAAGCCTGCTGTGCAGGGGGCTCGCACCAACACCTGGCCACCCAGCCTCATCAGGAGAGAAAAGAATAGTGAGCAGATGGGTCTCTGGCTCCTCCCAGCCTTTCTCTTGTGAGGAGTAAACCTTGAGATGAAGCTGAAGATTCCACCGTGCAGCTGTCGTGGGGAGGGGGGAGGACGCGACACAGACTCAGGGCTCTGCCCCTGCCCCCCAGCGCAGGACAGAAACACAAATGCAGCAATGGTGGATGGTCTCTGGAAGCTCTGCCTCGGTCAAGGAGGGACTATAAGTTCATCAACCTCAGATCTTAGCACCCAAGGCCGGATGTGCACCCAGGGACCCAGCACTGGGCTGGAGGCCATTTGATGGCAGCCCTTGCAAACTCAAGGGAGGACCAGTGATGACATGCGTCCCTCCTTGTGATGATGTTAAAGGAACATGTAAGTGATAATGTCTCACTGTCCATCCCCTTCTATATTCCACACACCTGCACACACACAGAAGGAAGCAGGGGATGGGAAGGCCACGTGAGAGACCGAGCATTGTCATTCAGGAGGATCAGAGATGATGGAAGGGACTGCTGAAACAGCCAAGTCAGACTGAGCAGTGAGCTGGACTGGACGTTGTGCATCTGCCCTTGCCACTCAGTGAGAGTGAAAGTCGCTCAGTCATGTCCGACTATTTGCAACCCCATGGGCTGAGCGTCGAAGAATGGATGCTTTTGAACTGTGGTGTTGGAGAAGACTCTTGAGAGTCCCTTGGACTGCAAGGAGATCCAACCAGTCCATTCTAAAGGAGATCAGTCCTGGGTGTTCTTTGGAAGGACTGATGCTGAAGCTGAAACTCCAGTACTTTGGCCACCTCATGCAAAGAGTTGACTCTTTGGAAAAGACTCTGATGCTGGGAGGGACTGGGGGCAGGAGGAGAAGGGGACGACAGAGGATGAGATGGCTGGATGGCATCACCGACTCAATGGACGTGAGTTTGAGTGAACTCTGGGAGTTGGTGATGGACAGGGAGGCCTGGTGTGCTGCGGTTCATGGGGTAGCAAAGAGTTGGATACGACTGAGCGACTGAACTGAACTGTATAGTCCATGGAATTTTCCAGCCCAGAATACTAGAGTGGGTAGCCTTTCCCTTCTCCAGGGGATCTTCCCAATCCAGGGGTCGAACCCAAGTCTCCTGCATTGCAGGCAGACTCTTTACCAGCTGAGCCACCAGGGAAGCCCACTCACCACTGACAGATGGAGACACTGTATTGTCTGTGAACATCCGAGTTGTTTCATGCCTGACAATGTGCAACTGTGTGACAACCATAGCAACCCCCACTTTGGTCTCCCTGAAGCCTCTCACTCACTTCCTGTTAATCATTCTCCACTCTGCAGATGGTGTTATTTTTCTAAAAACATCCATCTGAGCAGGTTATTCTTTTGATTTAAAAACAATCCTTCCATGACTGCTTTTAGCCTCCAGGATAACGTTAAAACCTTAATGTGACTTGGGGCTGAATCCTGTAATATGGCGAAGCCTCTGCATTCACCTTGGATTCCAAAGAAGGCTGACTGTGATACCCTGAGCCCAGTGCCTTCTCCTGGCCTGGGGCAGGGTGGGGCGGGGTGTGCGGAGTGGGAGTTGCGGGCCTGCACTGCTGGGGAGTTAACTCAGCAGGCCTGAGTCAGGCCGGGTGGGAAGGAGGAGAAGCGAGTCCCTGGCACTGCACTGTCCCCCACTGTCCCCTGTGGTCCTGAACACCACTTACTCGCAACCTGAGTGGCCTGATAATTGCCATTCTTTTCCTGGTTTCACTTCTCCACTCCCCTACTGGGATTTCCTGGGCTCCTCTCCCAAATAAGCTGGTATTCACATCCTCAGTCCTTGCTACTACTCCACCAAGGGGCTCCTCTTCTGACCTCAGGAGTTCCTCCTTGGAGAACCTAAAACATGATGGGTGACCGTACGATTCATCAATATATTGGGCCACATTTTTAAAGTGAATGTGGCCATTGCTAATAATTCACCCTTGTCCTGGCAGGAGGCGATTGGGACAGTCCTGGGGCTGTCAGGACATTTGGGTGTCCTTCAGAAGCATGTTTGGATCTGAACCCAGCTTTCTGCTGCTACATTTTGATCACCTGCTTCTTCTTACTCTAGTTTCAACCCTTCTGAATGAAACTTGCTGTGGTCCCTCAAATTTCCCTCATGGCACACTGTTTTCAAAGACGGAAATAATACCGCTCACCTGCACGCTCCTTTGCAGAGTGACCTTATCACTGAACTGTCAAGAAGCAGAGTCTGCTTAGCCTTTCCTGGGATCTGGGCAGGAGCCCAGATCTGGCCAATAGCCGCTAGTAAGGAGGGTGTGCGTGAGCTCTGAGGCTGGGTCTTAGGGACCTCCAGTTTGCACCTTTGCTTTTTCCAAGGCTCTTCCATAGAGACCAGCCGCCATGATGGGAGGAAGCCCAGGCAGCCATGAGGTCAAGCCTTGGAGGTGGGGCCGGAGGTGGGGGGTGTGTCTGGGCGGGAGAACCGAGGCCCCTGGCTGAGAGCCCCAGGGAAACTCCAGGGAAACTCCTGGACACCCACGTGACTGAGGCCACTATGCACCATTCAGTCATTCTTATGTCCTGGCTGAGACCACATGAAGCAGAATAGTCAGGCCACAAACTTGTGTGAAATCATATAGTATTATTCAAGCCACAGAGTGCTGGCTGGGCTGTTGTACAAAACAGAGAACTAAAAAACCTCTCCCCTTTCTGCCCTCTGCTCCTCCCCGTTCCTTTGCCCAGATAACTCTAACCTATCACTCGGATTGCAGCTTCTGTGCCACATCCCCTGGGGTGCCTTCCCTTACCTCCTAGACTGGGTTAATGCTCCCTCTTCTTGCTCTCAAAGAACCCAGTATTTCCACCTTCCATTTATCCTGCCACAGGTCCTTCCACTTCGAACTGCCTTTCAACACTGGCTGCTCTCTTCCAGTTAGAACTTAAGCCCCTGTAAGAAACTGTGCCTGTCTTGGACATCATAGGTGTTCCAGTGGCGTATACAATGCCTGGTGTGTGACAAATGATGATTACATGCTTGTTTAATTATGATTTAATAAAAATAACTAATGTTTATTACACCTATACTATGGGGCAGACCCCATGCTTCCTATTAAGCATGCCTTATTTTGTTGAATCCTGCAAAGCAGTGGCCATTACTATTCCTGTTTAATACATGAGGAAACAGAATGCCCAAGATGCTAAGTAACTTGCCAAACTATTGGTAAGTGACAGAGTAAGAATGCAAACCCACAAGTGTGATCGCAAAGACTGCTCTTAACTGCAATCCTTACGTATCAATCAGGATGGGTTGTGGCGCTGCAGTAACAAATAGCCCTGTAGACTTGCTAACTTAAGAATGCAAAGGTTTTTTTGTTTTTTTTTTTCCTTTGGAGGCTGTAGGTTCATCCTAAGTTGACATGGTGCTCTGTTTATTGTGGTCACAGAGGGATCCTGTCAAGGGAACAACCAGTCTTGAGGTTTGTTGGCCACCATATCAAAGGGACAGAAGGACCCCAGAAGGTCTTGCATCAGCAATTAAGTGTTCTTGCTTAGAAACAGCACATGTATTTTCTACTCATCACATTTTTTGGCTGGAAATACTCACTGAGCAGCATGATGCCTACCAGAGTATATCACCTCATCCATGAATGAGCATAGCGGTATGTCACTTCCTGCTGTGTCGGGAGGCTTTGCCAAATTTTTGGAAAACCTTAGACTAAGGATTTCTTTACCAAGGATCATAATATTCACATTTGAGATACAATGGAAATCATCTGGTGGCTTCCAACAGGTCTATTGCAGATCTTCTATCTCAGTTGCTTCTATAGTGGTAGTCTGAAAAAAAGTTTCTGGGACCAAGACGACTCACAAAGTGTATTAAGTTCAAATGGATCAGCACTGACCTTTAATTTGACCACTTCAGACCTTGCCTCTGACAAACAGCCCTGGTCATTAAAGCAATGGTCACTCGGCATTACCAGTTTCTCAAGCTCACACAGAAGAATTGATACATTTTCTCTACAGAGTAGGTCTATCTTATGATTTGGTACTACATGGCCATGACATGAATAGTTAATTTGAAAAACAAATAAAAGGTGGGTTCAGATTTTACTTTCCAAAAAGGAAATTAAAATGAGTATTGCAATCCTGAAAACAGAGGCTATCAGTTTAATAACACAGAATGTACAATGATGTGAGGAGCAGTCGAAACTGACATTCTTCTAAATTCACACCTATACTACATCCACAATGGTGTGTGCCATCAAGGAACCCTAAACACAACTATCCTTTGAATTCTCACATGAACAGGAGAACCTTCTCAGCTTTGGTATCGCATTTTTCACCTTTCAAAAAAGCCATCATCATCTTACAGTTTCAAGGGTTTTTAGGCTTTATGCAAGTTGGTCTCACTCAAGCCAGGAAACTCCTCAAAGTACAGGACACATTTTAATCTAGCTTTTGTTCAATACTCTCAATATTGGAAGCTCCACTACTTCAAAAGAGTGGCTCCTCATTTTTGAATAGTTCTAGCTATTAGGAAGTTCTTCCAGACTGAAATTTTCCTCCCACTTGGTGACTCTGTTGCCTTGGAGTAAGCCTCTACAAAGCCTAATTCTTCTTTTATGGGGCAGTTGTCAAGACTGAAAAATGGGTTCTTTCGTGTCTCTTAAATCATATCTTTTTATTGGTGTAAGTATCTCCAAGTCTTTTGATTTTTCCCCCCTTATGGATCCTTTACCTATTTGGTCTTCTTAAAAGACTTCTTAAAATGTGATGCTTAGGATCGGCCATGACATCCCAGCTGAGGTCTGCCTATACTTCTTGCTGTGTACACAATTCTCTTATTAACGTACTTCAGTATTATATTTATTTAAAAATCAGTCACCACACATCAAAATGTCCGTAAAACCACCCCCACCCCTGAGTCTTTTATGATACCAGGAGTCTTTCATCTTCTACTTATATGCTTCTTCTTTTTTTTTTTTTCTTCTGGTCTAAGTGCAAGAATTATGTTTATCTCTATTATATTCCATCTTATTATTTTTATCCTATCTTTCCAGCCTGCCAAGATGCTTTTAAAGCATTTTTTATCATCCAGCTTATTAAACCATCCCTCTCAGCTTCGTGGCATTTGCAAACTTAATAAACATTCTATTTGTGTCTTTATCCAAGGCACTGATAGAAATGTTGGGGAAAGAGATGAGTAGCACAGAAGACTCTGCTACAGGCTTCCAATTGACTTAGAGATTCTCTTGAAAGACTATTAAATCTGTTGTTGAAAATCAGATATATAAAGTCCATGACATCATTCAGCTAGTAAATGATGGACATAACTAGGTCTGGTGAAATTTATACTTTGTGAAGCTTTGCTCATTGCTGGGGATCCTGGCTTCCTTCTCTCAGGATTCAGAAATGTCACAACTCATTCCAAAATTCTGTTGCCGGTTGACAGCGTTCACAGTTTTATTTCTAGAATATATTTCTGCCGCTCCCTTTAGAAGTCACACTTGTCGTGGATTAACTACCCTTCTTTCATCCTTTTTACGTGTCCTTTTTCAAGCAGTGCTCATCAAAGAGCTCCATGTGAAGTCCTATTAATTTATTTAGATACATCTCCTTTTCCTTCTTTTATGTGATCAGTTTCTGATTAGCAGCTGACTCAACAACTTGGGGGCGTGGATCACAAGGGGGTGTCAAAACCTTAGTGGAGTACATGAGAGAGTTATTTGAAGTTCAGCTGTCTGATGGACATTTACATAGCTGGTGAAAGCATATTGGTTGCTTCTCACTGACGTGAATGTCAGTTTCAAAGAGAGATCTCACCAATCCTGTTCCTGCTAAATGACCACATTTTTAAGGAACACTGGCTGGAGGAGATGGCGGGTGATTAGCTTAGCCAGGCACCCACATGTTTTCTGAGGTCCTCACTGTGACTCCTTAGATGGTACTAACAGAATTTATCTCCAAGGTATCAGATCTCTTCCTTGCTTCTTCATCCTTCTGAAAGTTGCAGGTGTTACCAGGAAGGAATGCCTAGCTCTTGGTGTCACACACCTGTTTCAAAGGCCTCCCCTGCCAATGACTAGGGAGATGTTAAGTCAGTGGTTCTCAATGGGCGGTGATTCTACCCTTGGGGGAGCATTTGGCCACATCTGGAGTCACTGATGGCTGTCACAACCGGGGGGTGTGACTTGTAGCCAGTGGGTAGAGCACTGGGAAGCAGCTAAGCACCCCACAAAGCACAAGTCAACCACCACAACGAAAAATTGTGTATCTGACCCCAAAAGACAACAGTGCTGCTGCTGGAAAACCTGCTTGAAGAAAATAACCTTCCTGAATCTTCATTCCTTTTCCCATACAGTGAGGGTAACAGTGGTCCAGGCCGGTGTCATGAGGACGATAGGCAGCAGTATATACTAAAACACATACCACACTGCCACAGAGCCAGCATCCAAAAACAGTCATCGTTTTTTTGGTTTATTATTACCAAGTATTACATGGGGTATTTCTTAAGATGTTATTCACTTAATACTAAAAAGGTAGTTTATTTACTCCACAAATATTTTTTTGAGCACTTGACATACGTTAGGCACTGATGTGGCTGCTGCAAATAGATAAATTAACAAGTAAGAAGACAACACTGTTAGCGTCCTGTTAGCTTCAGGAAGCTAACAGCTTGCAAGCAGGCACTGTGTTCCCATTTTGTAACTGACAGACCCAGGCTCTGGGAGGTTCAAGTACTGAACCCAAGGGTTCAATGCTGATGAGGGGCAGAGCCCAGATTCAAACACCAGTGGCGACTACAGACTGAGGGCTTGTGTCTCTCTAGATTAGTATGTTGAAATCCTAACCCCCAAAGGGATGGATCTGGGATCAGATCGTGAGGGCGGAGCCCTCCTGAATGAGATTATTGTCCCTCTAAGAAGAGCCCCCTGGAGGAGGAAATGGCAACCCACTCCAGTATTCCTGCTGGGATAATCCCACGGACAGAGGAGCCTGGTGGGCTACCGTCCATCGGGTCACAAAGAGTTGGACACGACTGAAGAGACTGAGCGCACACACCCAAGAAGAGACGGGAGAGAGCTTACTTCTCTCCATCGCATGAGGATATGACGAGAAGACAGGCGTCTGCAAACGAGGAGCTGGGCCCTCACCAGACACCTGCTATGCTGCTACCTTGATCTCCAACTTTCCAGCCTTCAGAACTTGTGAGAAGTAAACGCCTGTCGCTTAGCTGTCTAGTCTGGGGGATTTTACAGCAGCACGAGCTGACCAGCTGACTGCCACACCCTCTCTGCCTGATTCCAAAGCCTACATGCTTTTACTGCATTATTGTCAGACGCCTGCCTTTAGGAAAACGAGACTGCAAGCTGTGTGGGAAGATCTCACCTCTGTGCTAGTTTTATCATCTTAGCATCCTTATCGGCACCCTCTCACACTGCAGGACATGTCTATAGTGATAAGCTTATCATTTCTTTCCCTTCTACTCTTTATTAATCTAACAAATATTTATTGAGCACTTGCTCCTTGTTCCCTTGGAGGAGGAAATGGCAATTCTACTCCAGTATTCTTGCCTGAAAAATCCCCTGGATAGAGGGGAGCCTGGAGGCCTGTTGTCCATGAGGTCACAAAGAGTGCTCCTTGTTAGGATGCAGTGGGACTTTGAGACCCTGTCCTGTGGCCTGCAGAGAGCTCTGGGGCTGGTGTGGATGAGAGTCAGTCTTGAATAGAAGTCTAGCGTGAGACCCAAAGCAGAGCCTTAACTTAGCCTCACGTGCCTGAGGCCATGAGGTCCCCTCCCTGTTGGGGCTGTGGATGTCCTTACAGGTTTCTATTTCTTTATGTAACTTATCACATGCACAGTTAGTTTATTTACATGGCAGAATTTTCCTTTGGTGAAAAGAAAACTCTGGGTGTATTACTCATATACCTGAAATTCATATAATGGTTTTAGCTCAGCACATCTCGAGCAGAGTCAATTCTTACTTATAGAAGATTTCTCTTATGATGTTATTTGTTCGTGACCTTGAAGGTTCGTACCTCATTGCATATTGCAGTTTTGCTTTAGTGTCAATTTAGTCACCTGACTTGAAATCCTGATGAATAAGAGTGCTACTCATAGTGAAGGAAACTGGCATTCACCCAACGTACCTGTCAAACTTGACTTTGCAAGTTTCATGAAAGAAATAAAGTCCATTGTTTCCGGTATGTTCATGCTGGGTGTTACTTTAGGAATATCATAGAGCAGTATCTTTAGGAATATCACAGTATCATAGTGTAGAGTTTGTTTGGATGGAGTCAGCCCTGAAGGAGCACTTAAAATTTCCTGCTATTCTTCACTGAGTTGTGGAATGCATGTGGCGGCAAGTGGGCACTCAGCGACACCGCGGGGTGCATGCCTGCAGACGCCAGGGCTCTACGCCACTGACTACGTTGGCATGTGTAAATAAATTATAACAGCATTATTTGTTTTTCTGCTGCATTTCCTTCTGGACCTTGACCCTTACTGACTAGACCTTTTGTTTGTGGACTCTCATCAGAGAGACCCAGCTTCACAACTCTGCTTTTCCACACAGCAGTCAAGTAACTCCGGCCAACTGACCCTGCTCAGCTTCACCTTCCTCATCTGTAAAATGAGGACAATGATCATACGTCTTGCTTCCCTGAGCTGCTTTGACAGTACGTTGTCACATTTGCACACGGAAGATGATTAGCCCGATGCCTCGAACAGCAGGCGGCCCGTGGTCTGGGCTGCCTTTCCTTTTCCACTTTCACCCACTGATTAAGCTACTGCCACTCCGCTCTGCCTTTTTGCTGAGGGCGTGGCCCTTTCCTGGGACGCAACCCACGCCTCTGTTTGCCCGCTGTCTCGCCTGGTGTGTCCCCGGTTCTAAGTCCTGGAATACACTTTGCTCTTGGCTGCTTTCTGACATGGGATGTCGGGCTTGTCCCTCAACAGGCCAGCCTCTGTTGCCCAAATCCTCTTCTTCCGTCTTTCTGTTTCGTTCCTAAGTCCACCATCACAGAGGTTACAGCATGGTGGTCAGGAACAGAGAGACACAGGTATCTGACTGTCCTGGAAAACCTTTTGATTCTACCCTTAAGTAGGTGGCTTTGGGCACGATACTTAATCTCTTGATGCTTCAGGTTTCTCAGCTGTAAAGTGGAGATGATACCTTGATTATCTCATGGAATTACTAAGAAGATTAAATGTGTTCATGTGTCTGAAGCACTTGAAACAGATCTTGGCCCACAGAAAGTTCCTCTGTAAGTGTATACTATTGTTACTTATTGTTATGGGTTGGGCCCCCTGTTCTTTTCATTATCTGCTAGGTTCCCCTGTCCTCATCTTTTAAAAATGAATGCTTTTAACAATTAAGAGCATTCTGATCATAGAGCAGCCCCCCTCCTCTGGCTTTGGCCAGCACATCACCCACTTATGAGTTCCATTTTGGGTTCGCAATATAGAGTTCTTTTACAGGAAAAAAAAATGTCATTGGCTTTATATTCATCACTTAAAATATGTAACCAATCACATCCAGAGTTAATCTCAACAGCTCTGATTTGTAGTAAAGAGAAGGGCCAAGTGGCTTCTAAATTCACAATCACATGTAGGGGGATTCTGTCACAATTTCCCAATTCCTATCAGCCTTCTGATTGCAAATAATATAGGTAGGGCTTCCCGGGTGGCTTGGTGGTGAAGAATCCACCTGCCAATGCAGGACACACGGGTTTGATCCCCGACCTGGGAAGATTTCAGATGCTGGGAGCAACTAAGCCTGTGCACCCCAGCTACTGAGCCTGTGCTCCAGAGCCTGGCAGCTGCAACTATCGAGCCCACATGCCACAACTACTGAAGCCTGAGCGCCCTAGAGCCTGCCTGCAACAAGAGAAGCTACTGCAATGAGAAGCCCGTGTACCCCAACTAGAGAGCAGCCCCCACTCGCCACAACTGGAGAGAAGAACCAGCAGCAACGGAGACCCAGCATAGTCCAAACAAGAAATCTAGAAAACTGTTAAAAAAAAAAATCAGGTATGCTTCTCGACAGTGAGAGGAAGACAGAACCATGTTGAATACTTAGAATAGGAAAAAGTTATATTAAATATTGTTAGTGGGTAGAGCTCTGTAATAAACCAAAGAACAGATTTTAGATAAAGAAACTGGGAGCAGATACACGGTTTCACCCGTGTTTTAGTTTGTCACGCACCAAACGACCCAGGTTTTATCACCATCACAGATGTAGGAGCCTCAACGACCAATTACGACGCATTTCAAAGGCCAATGAGCAGCTTTAGGAAATATTACGTGGGCAGTTTATCCCAAATTTCTTACCTATGACTTTTCCTAGGAAGAGCGCCTTGGGAGAATTGAAGAGCGTGTCGGATGAACTTGGCAGGTGGTAACTCACGGAAGGATAGTGATCCAGCTGCAGGAGGAAAAGGAGAGACACTTTTAGAAGAATGTCACATCCTGCATGGACTCGGATCTTCCCTGAGGGATGATGTCACTTTTCCAGACTCAGTTTCTGGATCTTATTTCATCAGTGCTGACTCCAAAATACCAGCCTGAGAAAATAGGAGCTCATCCCAGCCCTCGCTGGGGTTACTGGAAAATGATTTGAGCTTGTACATGAAGACCTTTTATGAGTTCTTCTCCAGCTCACACACCTTTTGTGTGGCTGCTGGACTAAGACCTTCACTCATTTTAACAGAGTAAAATCTGCTTGATTCAGTCTCTAGTATTGACCCCTGAGATAGAGTAGGCTACATGTATAGTGATTTTCTTGAGCATCATCTTACTGCACTTATTTTTTCCCCATTTGGGTTTATCTACCAGGACACCAATATCATTCTTCAGAATATATATATGTGTGTGTGTGTGTTCAAATGTGAATATGAATATATTAATGTGTGTGAATACGTGCGAGGCTTCCCTGGTGACTCAGGTAGTAAAGAACCTGTCTACCAATGCAGGAGAGGCAGGAGATGCAGGTTTGATCTCTATATCAGGAAGATTTCCTGGAATAGGAAATGGCACCCCACTCCAGTATTCTTGGCTGGGAAATCCCACAGACAGAGGAGTCTGGCGGGCTACAGCCCTGGGGCCACAGAGAGTCAGACAGGACTGAGTGGGCAAGCACGCAAGAATATGTACATTCAAATGTTGAGATATCTGGGTCACAGTTTTCTTGCTTGTCCAAACGAGGTGATTTCTCCTTGCTGCCACAGTGCAGGGACATCAGAGCCTGGAGGGGGCAAAGACACCATTGCTCTAGCAGAGCTGACCTTTCAGAGTGGAGCTGGGTTGGCAACAGAGGGAGTTAAAAACAAAGCAGATGGGAAGAGCTTACAGACAATGGGTGTCACACGTCTGATTATGCTTCCCACGCAAAAGTGTGAATGCCGCTGTCCCAGAATCCTTTGTGCCCTAACTGGCTATTGCCTTAGCTGAACTTTTACAACCCGAACATTCTAGTTGTTTCTCCAACTGTGAGCTCTTAGAACTTTCTGTGTTCCTTGTAACCACCTGGGGGAAAAAAATCTCTTTTGTACCCTTTTGTTTTTCTGAAATTAGTTTAATACCTGCTCAGGAGAGCATAAAGTAAGGTGTGGGTTAGAAGGAAACACTTTTGTCCTATCCAGCAGGTCCTTCCTGTGGGAACTGGGTACAGTAGCTACGTGCTGGGGCACAAACTTCCGAAACTAGACTTGCTAGAGGTGGGCCAGCATGGGCAAAGCTGCAGGGTGCAGGCCTGCTTGGGGAGGCGAGGAGCAGGGGGAGGAGAGGCAGGCAGGAAGTGTGGGGAGGGGACCAATCTCACTGGCCAGGAGGAGGACTGGCCGCTTTGAGGAATGATGGTTAATTATTAATGACCATCTACACTGGAATCTTGAGACTGCTTACTCGAAACCTAGAGCTTATTGAATATTCAAGATTAAGAGTCCAAGAGTCATCGCAGCTTAGGAATCTGGAGAGTTCTGACCTGCAGGACTGGTACTGTGAGGTTTTTTTGTGCCTGGGTATCTGGTAGCACTGTGATAAAAGTCTAAAAAAACATGATTAAAGCCAACATTGGCCAAGTTCGACTACAATTTTGAAAAGTTTGCTACGATTTCAAGTGCTTCGTTAACAAAACACATGTTCTGGCCAGACAACCTTAAATATTAATATTTTTCTACTTTATTGTTTCCCTGGGGCAGAGGTGACTATCAGTTCAGTCACTCAGTCATGTCCGACTCTTTGCGACCTCACAGACTGCAGCATGCCAGGCCTCCCTGTCCTTCACCAACTCCCGGAGTTTACTCAAACTCATGTCCATTGAGTCGGTGACGCCATCCAATCAT
Organism: Bubalus kerabau; assembly: GCF_029407905.1. NCBI lineage: Eukaryota > Metazoa > Chordata > Mammalia > Artiodactyla > Bovidae > Bubalus > Bubalus kerabau. The sequence continues at coordinate 115,056,076 of NC_073631.1, read as the reverse complement.
CTCATCTTCTGTTATCCCCTTCTCCTCCTGCCTTCAATCTTTCTCAGCACCAGGGTCTTTTCAAATGAGTCAGTTCTTCACATCAGGTGGCCAAAGTATTGGAATTTCAGCTTCAGCATCAGTCCTTCCAATGAATATTCAGGACTGATTTCCTTTAGGATTGACTGGTTGGATCTCCTTGCTGTCCAAGGGACTCTCAAGAGTCTTCTCCAATACCACAGTTCAAAAGCATCAATTCTTCAGCGCTCCGCTTTCTTTAGAGTCCAACCCTCACATCCGTACATGACTCCTGGTAAAACCATAGCTTTGACTAGACAGATCTTTGTCGGCAAAGTAAGGTAAACAGCTTTTTGATATGCTGTCTAGGTTGGTCCCTGTTGCTAAATAGCAACTAACTGCTTTGGCGCCATCTGGTGGCACACATGGGGAACTGCTATGGTTCCTCCATCCACTTAGTACCTGTTGTTAGGGAACTTGGGGTTGCCGAGGGGAAGGGATAGTTAGGGAGTTTGCAGAGGTCATGTACACACTGCTATATTCAAAATGGATAACCAACAAGGACCTATTGTGTAGCACAGGGAACTCTCCTCAATGTTATGTGGCGGCCTGCCTGGGAGGGGGGTTTGGGGGAGAATGGATCCATGTATATGTATGGCTGAGTCCCTTCCCTGTTCACCAGAAACTACCACAACATTGTTAATCAGCTACGCCCCAATGCAAAATTAAAAGTTTAGTTTGAAACAAACAAACAAAAAAAGGCTTCCTGAAATAGTTACATCATAACAGTATGTAGTAATCAGTATGCTACCCTATTGCACTTGACAGAGTCGGCTTTTGGCACATTTTATATTATTTTTACCCAGCTCATGTAAAATAAAATTGCTAGTTTGTCTCCATAGATTACTTTCATCTCTTCCCCTTCCTTCATATATGCAGCTGATGACTTGAACCAAAAGCTAAAATTTACCTATATTATATTAAAATTTATTTCTTTTGCTTGGAAGGATACAAGACTACTCAGAAGTTTTTGAATCTTGATTGTGCTATCAGTGATTCTGCCTGGCGTTGATTTATCTATAAATACCACTAACACCCTTGAGTCTTAATTCATTAATGAAGCGATTAATGAAAAAACATTGGGCAGGAATCTCAGCGGGCAGTGATCTATCATTCTGATCCAAATCACTTGTTAGGAAAATCTTCTGTAACAACCGAGTCGGAAAATATGACAACCGCTGAAGATACACAGGAAGGCTTTAACGTTTATGGAGATTAAACTCCTTGTGCCTGCGGCAATTCTGTGATGGAAGAGGACCACAGGAGGAGAGCTAAGAGGGAAGAGGAGTCTGCACGAGTTTTCCTCGCCGCCCGTCTCTCTCTCACTCTCCGTCCTGCTTTGTACCCAGAAGGAAGGGTGTGGGAGGAAAGGATGAGGTGACGTGACGGGACGGTGGGAAAGGGAACAGCAGCTCTGGGACCAGCGGATGCAACCAAATTAGGGATCCCGGACTCTGGGGCGATGAGCTGTGGGATGCAGGTGGCTCTAGAAGCTGGAAAAGGCAAGGAAAGGGATTCTCCTCTCCGAGCTTCGGGGCAACCAGCCCAGCCAGCAGCAGGCCATCCACTCAGTAACGCTAACTGGCCTCCAGAACCGTAAGGCAATCCTCAGGGTTACCCTAAATCCGCAGTAAATTGTTACAGCAGCAACAGAAAACCAATCCCCGGAATTAAAAGAGCTTGCGACATTAAAACCCGGCCCGAACAGCGCCCTCTCCTGGCTCGCTTCTCAGACAACCACGCTAGTCCTGTTCCTGTCTTCCTGCCTCCCAGACAGAGATTGTTAGTAAGACCGATTTCTGAGCTGCCCTGGCTTTTTGAGAGCATCCAGCCCTGCTTTCCGGAATCCTCCCCACATGAGCCCCGTTCCCAAAATAAGCTCTCCCTGCCTCTCTCCCAGTGACACCCCATGGAAGTCCCTGGGATGTGAGTCTCTTTGGGTCCGGTAATCAATTTGTTGCCTCCTTTCAGTATATGCTCTATGATTAACGTGAGTTCCTTTAATTTCCTTTAAAGTGAGCAAAATATTAAACTTTTCTGGTAGAGGGCCCTGGAAGAAAAGCTATGACCAACCTAGACAGCGTACTAAAAAGCAGAGATATTACTTTGCCGACAAAGGTCCCTTTAGTCAAAGCTATGGTTTTTCCAGTAGTCATGTATGGATGTGAGAGCTGGACCATAAAGAATGCTGAACGCTGAAGAATTGATGCTTTCTAACTGTGGTGCTGGAGAAGACTCTTGAGAGTCCCTTGGACAGCAAGATCAAACCAGTCCATCCTAAAGGAAATCAACCCTGAATATTCATTGGGAGGACTGATGCTAAAGTTTCAATACTTTGGCCACCTGATGTGAAGAGATGACTCATTGGGAAAGACCCTAATCCTGGGAAAGATTGGGGGCAGGAGGAGAAGGGGACAGAGGATGAGATGGTTGGATGGCATCACCGACTCAATGGACATGAGTTTGAGCAAGCTCAGGGAGGTAGTGAAGGACAGAGAAGCCTGGCAAGTCCATGGGGTCTCAAAGAGTCGGACACGACTGAGTGACAGAATAACAAAGGGGGCCCTGGAGGGAAGAAAGGGTTTCTGGAAATTTCCAGTGCTGGCTTGAGGGTGGGGAGGTCTGCCTAGGGCCTGAGGTCTGCCCGAGCCTCAGACCCAGAGTGTGATCCCCCTGTGACCCTATAGCCTGGTACCCATCTGTTTCCCCTGGAAACCAGAGCCCCTGTGAGCCCTGTGTGGGCTGCGTGCTCTGAGACCTCCTGCCTCCAATCTCACACATGCTCACACATGTGCACACTCCTCCAACTCCACAGAGTGGCCTTTCAGTAGCCCAGCAACCCCAGACCAGCTCCAGCCTTGCCAAGCCAGAGCTTCTCTGCTGTCTGGGGTGCAGGGGGAGACATGCACGCACGTGGTTTCTGTCTTCTGTTTGAACCCAGGCCCATGTACTGAGCCGCTACTCTGTGCAGGGCTTTGTGCTGGGCTTTTCATGTCCTTACGTCATCTAACAGACATGACAAAAAGCATCTCAACTCAGAAAAGGAGTTGGCTGGCCGGACTGATACGCTAACCCGGCCACACCTGGGTAACCACAAAGGCGACCTGTGAGTGACAGGCTCCTGAAACAGCCCCCGTGGCTCAACCGGGGAACAAAGAGCTCAGCTTCATTTTAAGTATTTACATTATAGGAGAGAATGTGTTAAATCAGATCAGGCAAGTACAGCTCAACCTGCAGAGCCTGAAAACACATCATATTAATACCGGTTCACTCATGTTACCAGGTGGCTGCCACTCTGCCAGGGAACCCTGGTGCACTTGTCATGGTCAAGTGCAATCAGTTCAAGGCAATTTCTTCGGGGTCCAAGCGAGCTATTTTGCTGTACATTTAGCTGATGGTCATCTCAACGGCAGTTAAGAGGCAATGAGAGCTTGTGCGATAGAGGCTCATCAAAGTTAAAGGCTGTGACACCATGTGCCCCAGGACACCCTTAAGGGGACTCCCATTTGCGTGACATTTACCATCACTGTGACTCGGGCTGGGGCTCCAGCCTCACACACTGAGTTCAGAGCTTTCGTGTCGTCCAGGTATGTTTTGTGATTTCAGTTCACTGCCATTTTAAGCCACAGTTTGTCTTGGCAGAGTGGGAGGGGATTTCCTCACCCCGTTTGTGATTTGGGGGTGAAATGGAGGAGGTGGGGAAGGAGGAGGGAAGAAAGGCTGAGCTACCGTATGGTCACCTCTAGCCATCCAAGGGCCCAGCTCCCTGTCTGGAGAGGAAGGGACCCGCAGCACCGCCCTGAGGACACGGAGAGTCGGTGACCTGCCCCAGGTCACAGACCGGAAGTGGCGAGGTCAGCCGTGAACCGATGTTAAACTCACAAGGAATGTTCTTTTCCAGAGACGGTTAAGGGTTGGGAAATAAAGTCTTTAAGAGACAGACCTTCCTTTCCTGTACATGTGCACAGGTTTCCTTTCAGAGTTATCAGGAGTTTTCATTTACAGCTTGATAAGCAATTTTAAAATGAGGAGCATTTACATACTTATTACTATTGCCATCATGCCTTCATTATTATGGAAATGTAGTCAGTACAATATATTTTGCCTCATAAGGTCTAGTGTGACTGAAATCCTGTGGTATTGATGCAATTAAAAGAATTAATGAGCCCATTAGGTGGCTTATTTTTATATAAAAAATTTCTCAAAACAGTAAAAAGAAGAAAAAAAAAAGCTTTCAAATGTTAATCTACTTTCCCTGGCCTAACACTCCACCTACTGGAAAAACAGTGAATACTATTTAAAGCACCAAGTATTTAAAAAAGAAAACTGACTTTGTATTAATAAATCTGTATAATATTTATAAATATCAAAGGATAAGAGGAGAAATTCTCATTTCACAATTGATATAGCATTTTCAAAACAGCTAATTTCTAGGACTTTTATAGCAGGAAGTTCCCAAATACTTTATAATTAAAAAAAAAAAACTCATCAGAGCATATTTAGGATTTTCAGGTTTGTCTTTTGACTTGTATATGAGAATTCAGAAGATAAAGATAAAGCATTAAAAATCAACATCTGAACCACTATCTAGTAATTACATTTCCGATTTCAGTCTCAGAGATCCAGTGTGAGAACAACTCATGGTTTTAATATGCTTTTACATTTAAAATCACTTTAATAGCCATCAAAATTAATGATTACACACAGCGAGTGGTTTAGCTAATAATTAACACAATTAGCATCCGTTGAATCATTTCAAAGACGTATTTTCCTGAAAAGCTCAAGGCAAAACACATTTTTGATAAACTGTAAAATGACTTTCTGGGAATAAAGAAGAACAAATCAGTGGGTGGAAAAAGTCAGGGGGAAGGCAAAGAAGAGTGAAAAATTAAAAGTTGGGGACGGTCAGTTCTGAAAATAGGGATTCCAAATACAAAGCTCCCCAAATCATATAACATGATGACTAAAATTTCTACTCATCAAACAAAAAAGAGTAAAGAAATACAAGTGAGAACAATTATAAGAAATAATGTCGACATGACGAATACAACCAGGGCATTTTCTATCTCAGTCTTTATTGGCTTCTGTCGTCTTGGTTTGACCAGCATGTGTTTTCAGGAGTCGGTTGTTTAAATTTAGATCCTGGCAAATCCCTGGGTGTGTTGTGTGGGGGAAGTTTTCACGAAGCCAGCAATAAACTCGATGTGTTAGGACCGTCTGTCTAGGGCACGTACGGACAGGGAAACCATTGTAGGCTGGTGTGTGTGATGGTATGGCTGTCCCGTTGTTTGTCTGCTGAGGCTGGGATGGGGGGTGGCTTCTCTGATGGTCAGGTTCTCGGGTGGGGGGCCCTGGCTGTGACTGATCCAGATACAGGGACTGTCTTTGAAGATGAGCTCCTCGTGGACGTTCACAGTCAGATCTTCAGAGTGAGCTTGAAGGCTGGCTTCAGTAGGCGTCTGCCAGCCTGCACTCCTGAGAAGGCTACACCTGTGCAGCCCTGGGCCACCTGGGTGGGCATGGATAACTGTCACAGGGTGACCTGACTGCTCTGGGGCTTCTGCATGGGAAGAGGCATGTGTGTCTCTGTTGGTCGCTCTTTGGAACTCCAAGGACTGTAGCCCACCAGGCTCCTCTGTCCGTGGAATTTTCCAGGCCAGAATATTGGAGTGGACAGCCATTCCCTTCTCCAGGGGATCTTCCCGACCCAGAGATCAAACCCTGGTCTCCTGCACTGCAGGCAGATTCTTTATCGTCTGAGCCACTGGGGAAGAGGCAAAACCTTTGGCATGACCTTCAAATTCCTCCCCTGATCATATCTCCTTCTAGGCACATCTTTAAGTAAATGACATGACTCCTCATACCTCTTAACACCACATAAGGGCTTTCGAGCGATTCTGCTGTCCAGCCACCCTGTGGAGTGAAGCTGAAGATGTGCCCAAGGAGGTGCTCGCAGCTGGGAAAACCTCTTGTTACGTTTCAGTGGGGGAGGGATAAATTAGGAGTCTGGGCTCAGCAGATACACAGAGCACTAGGAAGGCAGGAAGAGATGGGGATGACAGAGGACGAGAGGGTTGGATGGCATCACCGACTCGATGGACAGGAGTCTGAGCAAGTTCTGGGAGTTGGTGATGGACAGGGAGGCCTGGTGTGCTGCAGTCCATGAGGTCGCAAAGAGTCAGACATGAGTGAGTAACTGAACTGAACTGATGTGAAAAATAGATAATCAACAAGGTCCTACTGTATAGCCCAGGGAACTGTAGTCAGTATCTTGTAATAATCAAGGAAAAGAATCTGAGAAAGAATATGTATATATGTATAAATATCCTTGCAACTAACACAACACTGTAAATCAACTCTACTTCAGTTAAAGGCAAAAAGAGTATATTTCTCACAACTGGTGATGTCAGGAGGGACAGGGATGATTCTAAGTTGGGTCAGAGGTTAATTCAATGGCCCATGAAGACCATTCTGATTCTAAAACTATTCTAAGCAAATATTACTACTGAAGTTCGCAGTTTACATTACTGTTTATAAGGAAGAACTGGAAGCGGTTTGTGACAATCATCTTTGTTTCTCATATCCAGGGAAGGATGCAGAAAAGGATAGCATCCTAATCAGATCTCTGGTTCCCAGGCAGTGCTAGCGTTAAAGAACCCACCTGCCAATGCAGGAGATGTGAGAGACATGGGTTCGACCCCTGGGTCAGGAAGATCCCCTGGAGGAGGGCATGGCAGTCCACTCTAGTATTCTTGCCTGGAGAATCCCATGGATGAAGGAGACTGGAGGGTGGCATGTGACTGGAGCGACTTAGCGTGCGTGCTCAGATCTGGGGAAACTGAGGCACCAAGAGGTTTGTGTCTGACCCAAGTCCACGGATTCAGTGGCAGCTATTTGATTGAATACACATGACTGTGTGCAGGCCACCAGGATAAGGGTCATTAGAAAGAACATTTCCTGGCTCCAAGCAGGTCTAGGACTTTAGAGCATGATCCTGTGTTGGTTATTTTTAAAGAGATGAACCTGCAATTTTGATCACAGTCACTCCCCTAACCCTAAAAGCTAATGGCTTTCCTGAATAAATGGCATTCATTGATCAATGGTTCTTCTCTAGATGATGTTTAAAATACTGAGAAAATTTAAATGCTTCATGTCTAATCAGACTAAGGTTAAGGGCTTTGCAGTTCTAAACCTATTTAATGAAACGGCTTTTTCTTCCTTGTTGGCTGCCTTCTAGGTTTGCTCATGTGCTTGTGGAACGATCCTCATATGTGGGGCATTTAAGTTAAGCAACTCTGGGAGCCTTTACTTTATTGATCTTTCTAAGGCACTGGCTTCAGTATTTAAACGAGTTTGAGTTTGTTTCTTTAATGGTGTTTCAATAAAGCTTAGGTTGACCTGGCTCACTCTGCAATCACGACATGGTAATGGCAGAAAAAGACTAATAATAAACATGAACTCATTTTGTGTGGTTGAAAACATTTCTATTGATTTTTAACTGTAAAATAAAGTCCTGGATATTAAGAAAGCTCAGCAAACACATTCTTTTTCATACAGAGGCTCTGTCTATATTACTTTGCCAGTATTTTTCGGCTGCAATAACAACAGTCTAAAAATTGGCAGTTATCAGAGGACTGATAAACACATCCTTTAAATCCTGTCCCAGGTGACAGCGTATAAAGGTGTATCAAAGAGATCGTTAAACACAGAGTGACCTCAGAATGTGGGGTGAAAGCCACGGGTCTCATGGCTCGGTGTGATGGCCAGTTCTGCTGACTTTACAGAAAGCAGGAAAGCTCTCCTCCCTGGAAACACTCATCTTTTAAGGCTATGTTTGGAGCCTGTTGCAAGAAGTCGAGTGTGGGAAGGGGTGGAAGGATATAGCAGAGGTGGTGGCAGATGGAAAAGACTAGGAGAAATGAGGTTTAGAAATGTAAGGAGAGCTTTCACTTCTGCGAGCCAGCTGTGTGCGTGCATGTGTATGTATGTCAAAGTTATGACAAAATGGACCAAAACAGTCCTCCACCTGGGAGCCTGTTAGATTTAGCTTTGGACTTGGAGCCTGTTTTCAAATCTGCTCCAGAACAGGGCTGGGAGGATCTGTGGATCTTAAACCTCTTGGTAACCTCAGACCCACTCGGTACTCTGCCCAGTTCCAGCTCTTCATTAATATTTTAGAGAAGGTTTGGTCCTTGACATGTTGTACCTGGGCTCTGTTGACAATCTTGGGAAGAAACAATACGTGGCTGAGAGGACTTGGCAGAAGGAGGAAAAGTGCCAAGAATATCTCCCCAAGATTTGGTCCTCTACTTGCTCCTCTTCTCTATCATCAGTATCAGAAGTATAGCATCTAACATTTCTTGAAAGTCAACTCCAGGTCAGATCCCACCTTAGGTATGTTGCATATATTGTAGCTCAGTCGGCAAAGAATCTGCCTGCAGTGCAGGAGACCCGGGTTCCATCCCTGGCTTGGGAAGATACCCTGGAGAAGGAAATGGCAACCCACTCCAGTATCCTTGCCTGGAAAATCTCATAGACAGAGGAGCCTAGTGGGCTGCAGTTCATGGGGTCGCAAAGAGTTGGGCACGACTGAGCGACTTACACTTACCTATTACTTCACTGAATCTGCAGGCAAGCTAGTGGACACAGATTCTCATTTGCCCCATTTTACAGTTGCAGAAACCAAGGCCCTGGGAGATTAAGTGATGTTACCTATAAGGACACATAGCTCCTGAGAGGCATAACCCAGGGGTCTGGGGGCCTGCAGGGTCTGGGCTTCTCCACCGTGTCTGCTTGGACCCTGTGCAGCTGCAAAGCTGGGCTGGCAGGGTGCCCACAGCAGCTGCACAAAAACTCTCCTGGGAACGAGCAGAGGGCAGGGGCACCCCAGCCTCACCTCTACGCGGGGTCCTTCTCGGCCTCGTCTTGCTGCCTCTCCTTCTGTGGGTCTCCTGAGTTACACGACCCACCTCTGGCTGCAGGATGGGTTTTCAGAGACGATCTCAACATTGGAGGTCAGAGGCTGCAGCAATCTGTCCGCCCCTTCTCCGGTGGCACCGTGGCCCACTTGTGGTGTCAGGCTTTGAGGTGAAGCACACGGCATGGGTAGAGGCTACGAGGTCAGCTGTCTACACCCTGCCGTCATTCTCACTGGGGAGGTGTGGGCTCAGTTTTCTGTCTGTCCTCCAGGTTAACTTCTGCTGGCGGCCTGCCTGAGGATGCTGGGAGGGGTGGTCTTTTACGTCACTTCCTGTTTGTTGTTTTGCTTTTTTTTTGGGTCACGCTGTGCGGCATGAGGGATCTTGGTTCCCTGACCAGGGTTTGAACCCACGCCCCCCTGCATTGGGAGCACAGAATCTTAACCACTGGACCACCAGGGAAGTCCCCTCCGCTTCCTTTCTGATGCTCTTTCTCCATCTTCACTTTTGAACAACTGGCTCAGACCCTTGCATCCACCCGGGGAAGTTTTTTTTATTACCATTTCCTTTCCAGCATTCGGATCACATTTCCTCGTCTCAAAGCTGTTAGAGTGAGGCTAATTCTTTTAGGTCGCAGGCGATGTCAGGGAAGAATGCAAATCAAATGCACCTTAGGAAGCAGAAAGGACCTGTGTGCTCTCAAATGCAGCCTGTGGGCTCAGAATCCATTACTGATGACCGCGGTTTGTTCATTTATCCAGTCACTCAGCAAACCGTTCTTGAGGCTCCAGTGCCCAGGGCTCAGGAACAGAGCTGTGAGAAGAAGAGGTGGGAGCGAACCCCCTGGGCTGTACCTTTGAACTTGGAGTCAAGTTCTCATTTACATAAGCAACCCCAAGCCTCATGGCCATCCAAGTATCTCCCATTAGATGCAAATGACCCATGTTACAACTCCTGACTCTTGATGTTGTTCAGTCGCTCAGTCATGTCTGACTCTTGCGACCCCATGGACTGCAGCATGCCAGGCTTCCCTGTCCATCACCAACTCCCGGAGTTTACTCAAACTCACGTCCATTGAGTCGGTGATGCCATCTAACCATTTCATCCTCTGTCGTCCCCTTCTCCTCCCGCCTTCAATCTTTCCCAGCATCAGGGTCTTTTCCAATGCATCAGCTCTTCACATCAGGTGGCCAAAGTATTGCAGTTTCAGCTTCAGCATCAGTCCTTCCGATGTATATTCAGTGTTGATTTCCTTTAGGATTGACTGGTTTGATCTCCTTGCAGTCCAAGGGGCTCTGAAGAGTTGTTCAGCACCACAGTTTGAAAGCATCAGTTCTCTGGCGCTCAGCCTTCTTTCATTAGATGGGTGTTTTTAGAAACCTCACCTGAGCTAGTTTCACAAGAAAGTTTTCGCTTCCCCACGCTCAGCACTGGTTCTGGCTAATGACCACTAGAGGGCATTTCAGCATCAGCTCCGGACCCGCTCCCCGCCATCCATCTATCAAAATCCTCCTGCTCAGTGTCGGGGCTGACTTTTCCCTTTACTGAACAGAAGGGCAGCTTGCCATCCTTCAAACCTCAGACTGCGTGTGGAGACACACTTATTCTTCGGAGAGGAGACACATTCATGTGGGACAGGAACCTGCTTTCAGTTACTTGTGCTCGGGAAACACCTCTCTGCCCATCACGCTAAAAAATAGCTTCGAGAATTACCATCTCTAAGAGTGATTTTTGTGCACCGCAGGTGGATATGAGGATATAATGCCTTACAGATTGGGCTTCAGTTTTCATGCCCGACAAAATAGAAATCTGGGAACCTTATCTTCTTTCTTGAGAGATGATTTATGAACTTAATGTGCTTCGGGGGGGAAAAATGAACTCTCCAACCTTGGGCTTATAAGCTTTGGCTGCCTTCTGGAGGAGGAAAGCGAGAACTGACATCTCACACCCTAAACTGGATCCGAAATTGCATCGCAGCTGCTTTCCCAACTGAGCAGTGTGAGAAATGTAAAGCGAAGGAAACACATTTTTCTGCAGTGCAGAAATGGAGGTCCTGTCCGGCCCCAGAAAGCATTATTCATTTGCAGATGAAATTGCTTCAGAAAAGAAATGAAAAACTTGCAGGTGTTGACATATTCATTAGGAGTCTTTTTCTGTTTCAGATCAGATGAGTTTGATGGGTTGAACGTATATTTTTATTTGGTTCCTCTCTGTAAATTTTATGATTTGCAGAGGAGCAAATATTGGATCCCTGTGGTAAAAAATAAGTATGATAATGTGGTCCTCGGGCCCCTCATGGGAATGGTAAGGAGCAGTTTGAGAGTCTTCCTGTCTGCTCTGGTCTGTTCCTTCTGCCCCAGGATGATCAGTTTCCCCCTCTGCTACGCTTCTTCAGCACAAGTTCATACTTTTTCATTGATGTCCATGTGATGGCTGGTCTCCTCCATCAGACTATGGCTCCTGGAAGCTCCGGTCATATTACCTGCCAAGAACACACGGGGTGCTGGGGACTGGCTCCCCGGGTTGAACAGAAAATCGATGGAACCTTGGTCCTGAAGGCCCTGTTGATAACGACCTGACAGCTGCTCTCTTGCTTTTTTGCTTTTAAGAAAGAGAAGCGGCTGGGGAAGGAAGGGAAGTAGCATCTATTGGGCCATAGAATATGCTAGATATTTTCATTTAACAGACACACACAAGTCCCATTAAAATAGGCAGCCTTATTCCCACTCTACATATAAGTAAACAGAGAGTTAGGTAACTAGCCAGATAATACATTTGGGAAGAGGAGGAGTCTATCAATAAGGGCATTTCAGAATGTCTTAGTAATGACTTCTGAATTTAACAGTCCCAATCCGTGGGGGTCTCATTTTAGACCCAGAGCATCCTCAAAGAGAAATCTTGCTTCATGAACTAAGGTCTTATTACTAGCCCAGACTGCTGACCCTCTCTTTTTCTGGATTCCTTGTCTATGATTTACATGCTGACTGGGAGCCAACTTGTTAATAAGTCTCTTCCAGAGGAGAAATAGGTGAGATGAGCTTCTATCATCTGAACTAAAGGAAATCAGCCCTGAATATTCACTGGAAGGACTGAAGCTGAAGCTGAAGCTCCAATACTTTGGCCACCTGATGTGAAGAGCTGACTCATTGGAAAAGACCCTGATGCTGGGAAAGACTGAGGGCAGGAGAAGAAGGGGACAACAGAGGATGGGATGATTAGACTGCATCACCGACTCAATGGACATGAGTCTGAACAAACTCCAGGAGATAGTGAAGGACAGGGGAGCCTGGCATGCTGCAGTCCATAGGGTCCCAAACAGTTGGACACGACTTAGCGACTGAACAACAACAAATGCATTAATATATCAAGTGTGTATACACAGTTTTTTGTTTCTCTCAAAATATAAACTCCTTGAGGGTAAAAGATACATTTTGTCATTCTCCTCTGCTCCATCAACTCATCAAAATCTACCTGGATTTCTTGCATGTAAGAGGTTCATAGCATATATTTGTTCTTCTCAATGTATACTCAGTGAAGCTGATTCCATTTTAATTGCACTTCATAAGTAGCCTTATGGGATGGTATTGATGACCATCTGATCATCAATAACTGATAACTGATTTTACCCAAGTCAGGATTAATGGATGGTTGCTGTTTGGAGTTTCCCATCATGCCATGGGCTGAGTGATGGACAAGGGTGAGAGATAATGTCAAGCAGATATCATTGTGTTAAATTCTTAGTGATCCTCATATAGTTTTAATATAGGAAAATTGCACTGTTAACGGAACATGGACATGCCAGGACCATCTTGAGAATGTTTTATCTGAAGCCGGATCTTCACCACACATCTCAACTGCACATCTCGAAATTGTGCCCTTACATTGTGGGTGCCCAGACCACTAAGCATAGAGATGGTCTTGGTGTAAAGGCTGGTCTGAACGCATGGCAGGGGGCAGAATCCTTGGCATTGATGGTTGCTTATCTTGTTTCTCTTTTTTGGAGACACTTCATCAAATATCCTACTTTCTGTTCAGAATTAAACATAGAAAACATAGAAAACTAAAATACCCTTCAACAGGCCAAGTGCCCAGCCCGATCTAAAACCAAATGACACAAAATTAATGAGGTCATGAGGTTTTTGATGTGTGTCTTGCTTGTGAATAGGTTTATCTGGACACATGGAAGTATTACAAACAAAACAGAATAAACTCTGATACAGACCAAACTGATGGGCCAGTTTCCAACAGACATCCCTGTCTCTTCCCTTCCCAGGCATCTTCTATAGAATTAAACCAGTGTAATGATGTGAAAGAGCTCCCCTGGAGGCTCAGGGGTAAAGAATATGCCTGCCAAGCAGAAGATGTGGTGCCAAGCAGGAGATGTGGGTTTGATCCCATGGTTGGGAAAATGCCCTGAAGAAGAACTCCAGTGTTCTTGCCTGGGAAATCCCATGGACAGAGGAGCCTGGTGGGCTACAGTCCATGGGTAAAAGAGACAAACACAGCTCTGCAAGTAAAAAGCAACCGTGATATGAGAAATGAATAAAACATTGACCGATGTCCTCCACAGAATCAAACATCTGAGTCAGTCTTCCACGAAGGCAGAAAGTGAAGCAGGAATACACTTGCCAAGAACCCCAACAGAGAGCCCGTGTGTGGGTCAGCCAGAGCACCGGGAGGGAAGGACTGGAGACACCAAGGGGCTCATCACTATTCCTACGACCTCCTCCCTTCTGTCAAACCCACTTTGAGTGCACAACCTAGGCAGTGAGCTCATCGTCCAAGTAGAGAAGCACTAAATTAGCCAAAGGAAGACGTTACAGACAGTGTGATTTCAGAGCAGGGCCTTAGACTAGTGAGGTCAACTTTCTTTATTTGTTCTGACATCCCTGAAAAGATTTAATGCATCCCAACAGCGTTGTTTTCTTTCATAAAGACTTGAACAACTTCTGATATTAAAATTTTTCAGGTGTGTTTACAGCAATACACTTTTTTAATATTGTTCTTTATTGGCAGAAAGTTTGAGGGTAATAAAGACACACGTTTTTAAATAATTCATCTGAGTTTTGGCATCTAATTTCAGGCCAGGCTCCACAGTAGCACAGGAAAGAAGGATGCTCAAACGAAAGTACCGGAGGTCATGTCCACGCTTCCTGAAGAACCGATTGGGAACTTTCCAGGTGGCACACACACAGGCCTGAGAGTAGGGCCACTTACTTCTTTTTCACTTAGAAAAGTGATTCTAAGTGATTTTGACATCCAGCAAATCTCAATAGGCTTTTCTTTTAAAAAATATGTTTTTCCCCTAGTACATTATCTTTTTCTAAGAAGACTCTCATATAATTTGGTATTTCAAAAAATGACTAAACCGTTTCATCAATTGCAGCAGGCTCCATATTTTGTATCTTGTTTAGCACACACACTACTGATGCTTTGTTTTAAAGGTTCCATGTCATTAGCTTTCTTTAAACACTGAGGTCAGGTTGTATGTACTTGTCTACACCTTCCATTTGTCCCCTAGCAACACTTTGTAGAAACTGTGCTGAGTCAGTTTTCCAAAGTAGGTGGATATATTTGAGGAAGGGTCCTCTATTGTCTGTGACCAGGCCACCTAATCCACAGTCAGTTTAATCACTAGTTAAATTAGAGTGTTTAGGGTCTGGGCGTGGGAATCAGGCAGATCTAGGTTTGGACCTCAACTCGACCCCTTGCTGACCTTTCTACGTCTCTGTTTCATCGTCTGTAAAATGGGAATAATGGTACTTATCTCACAGGAACATGATTTACATCAAGTGCAGCCTGTAAAGCATGAAGACAGACTGGTACACTCGAGAAATGGTAATTGTCTTCACAACTATGACTAACACTATCAGTGTTATTATTATTGCCCTAATAAGCTTTTCCTGTGGCGGGTTGAGGAGGAATTCCTGGCATCTGTATTAATATTCATGAGAAAAGCTACTTGTACCAAATCATCTTTATAAGCAGATCCAGCAATTTCTTAAAGATTTTTTTTTTAAATATGGACCTTTTTTATTAAGTCCTTACTGAATTTGTTACAACATTACCTCTGTTTTATGTTTTGGCTTTTTTGGCTGCGAGGCATGTGGGGTCTTAGTGCCCCAACCAGGGATTGAACCTGAGCTCCCTGCATTAGAAGATGAAGTCTTAACCACTGGACCACCACGGAAGTCCCCCAGCAGTTTCTAAAGAGCTTGCTCTATCAGCCTCTCTTCCTGGAGCTCCCACATGCATGTTTCATCTCCCAGCTGCAGGTGGCGCCCTCTGAGCCACGTGGGAGGCTGTCTTATCACCTCCTGGGTTGTTCTCTGCACCTTCCCGTCTTTAAACACAACACTGGTCCAAAGAGTTTATCAGACGAATGTGCTACTCCCCATCTCCCACCACGACCCTAATTGACTTCAAACACTAACTCCCCCCAATGATTTACTTTTATTTAAAACTCTTAAAAATTTTCAAAAGTTTATAAGGCAAGCTGAGAGGGGTGAGCTTGGGACTCTTGATGGCTCTCAAAAGCAACAAAGAGGCAATGGGGTGAGTGGTGACCAGCCCCTGTGGCAGGGAGGGGTGGGGGGTCTGGTTATATGGGTTCTAGATAGGAGTTTGTCTGTTGCGAGCACTGGGATTTAACTGGTCACCTGGATGTCCTCTATCTCAGTCTTCCCATCCTTCTAGTGGGCTAATAGTACCAGAGGCTCCCAACTCATAAGGCTGAGCATCCCAAACAAAGATACATATGAATATATTGAACATGGCATAACATGATGACTCAGGCCCTTCTAGTACAGACAGAATTTCTCCTGGCTTCAGGAAGTTACTTGAAACAGCTTACAACTGAACAGTTCTCCACATCCCAAAAGTGGTGCCCTCATCAATGTTTCATGTTACCTAACATATATGGCTCCCCTATAAGTCCATAATTGACTTACTTCTCATTTTTCTGCCATTAAAATTTCTCCAACAATTTTCATGGAAATCTATTTTATATCATTTTGACCCACAAAAAGCCAAACCTAGTTAGTATATACCACTTGATGAGTCTGGAGTTAAGTATATGCCCATGAACCCATCACCACAATCTATGAATTTCTTTTGTTACAGTAGCTAATAGAACCCCAACAAATACACAAATGAGCACTTTGAAGCAGAGTACTGACATAACAGAAACCTAAAATTTGTAGCATATCCTGGGGTATGGATATTAGGGGCTAGAAAGATGGACAATAAAGATATGCAATAAAATGCTTTATAAAGCTGTCATCTCACGGAACCTGGAAGACAGACTTAGCCTGTGCCCTGTGGATTTCGGGAAAGTGCTTGGAAAGAGCCAGAATGGTCACAGTAATGGGTTGCTTCTTGCTGCCCATGTCAAGAAAGAGATGAGTTCAGAAAAAACTGACCAGTGTCCAAACATCAATGCGAGGGATAGAGAAAAGTTCAAAACTTTACAGCCTCACGCCAGAGAATAAGGAATAAAACTGCAAAAAGCTTTGACTAATGAAGGCACAGTTAGATTTTCCAGCTCAGCAAACTAATTCAGCCCCACGGGCGAAGTTAAAATTAAAAGTCTTTGTCCCCCACATAAGCCTTTTGTTTCAGATGGCCATGGCCTTCAGAGAGAGGCACGGTTCTGGGGAAGTGAGTAATTATGTTGGTCCAAGAACCATGCCTAGGAAAGAATGTAGGGTTATCTACTGGTATGAGAAACTGACCAGAAGTGGATAGGTCAGAAGCCAACTCAGGCTTTGAAGGAATTATATAGGCAAAAGAAACCACTGGTCTGGTCTGCAGAGGCTTGTGAGTATAAAACAACCCTCCGAGCAACTAACGTCTGCAGGAAATGGTCCCTGGAAGCCCTAGGAATGATTATCATTGTGTTCATTGCCAAGGGCAGCCACAGGGGGTTCTCAGAGTGTCTGTGTGCATGCCAAGTCCCTTCAGTCGTGTCTGACTCTTTGCGACCCTATGGACTGTAGCCCACCAGGCTCCTCTGTCCATGGGATTCTCCAGGCAAGAATACTGGAGTGGGTCGCCACGCCTTCTCCAGGGGTTCTTACTGACCCAGGGATTGAACCCGTGTCTCACATTTCCTGCACTGGCAGGTGGGCTCTTTACCACTAGCGCCACCTGGGAAGCCCTGTACCTGTGTTTAGTCGCTCAGTCGTGTCCGACTCTGCGACCCCATGGACTGTACCCCGCCCTGCTCCTCTGTCCATGGAGATTCTCCAGGCAAGGATAGTGGAGAGGGTTGCCATTTCCTTCTCCAGGGGATCTTCTCAACCCAGGGATCGAACCTGGGTCTCCTGCACTGTGGGTGGATTCTTTACCATGTGAGCTACCAGGGAAGCCCTAGTAAACCCTATCTAGCATGGTTACAGACCACAGGACTTTCCTTTTTAAAAAATATATCTGACATAAGGTAGACTTTCATTGGGTTAAGCCACTGACATTTTCGGTTGTTACAGCAACTGGTGTTATCCTGGTGTCTGTGTCTTTTTCTTGATCCCTGGAGTTTAGAAAGCACTGTGTGCGGCTATTGTTGGTTAATTCTGACCATTTTTTAGGATTCATATTCAATATACAACTCAATTAGCAATCAACGCAACAGTTTTTATACAATTTTGTTGAAGTTATGATTAATAGCGGGTAAGAAATTGATCATACTGAAGAGATGAAATTCAGTGACTTGGAGGAATATTTGTTTTGAAGACCCAGAGACATTACTTTGCCAACAAAGGTTCATCTAGTCAAGGCTATGGTTTTTCCTGTGGTCATGTATGGATGTGAGAGTTGGCCTGTGAAGAAGGCTGAGCGCCGAAGAATTGATGCTTTTGAACTGTGGTGTTAGAGAAGACTCTTGAGAGTCCCTTGGACTGCAAGGAGATCCAACCAGACCATTCTGAAGATCAGCCCTGGGATTTCTTTGGAAGGAATGATGCTAAAGCTGAAACTCCAGTACTTTGGCCACCTCATGCGAAGAGTTGACTCATTGGAAAAGACTCTGATGCTGGGAGGGATTGGGGGCAGGAGGAGAAGGGGACGACAGAGGATGAGATGGCTGGATGGCATCACTGACTTGATGGACGTGAGTCTGAGTGAACTCGGGGGTTGGTGATGGACAGGGAGGCCTGGCATGCTGCGATTCATGGGGTCACAAAGTCGGACACGACTGAGCAACTGATCTGATCTGATCTGAAAGAAAACAACTGAAGTCATATTGTTCATGGTATAACAGTCTGGAGGCCTGGTCATCATTTGTTTCTGAGGATTTAGAGTTTCTTTTTTTTTTTTTTTTTTAAAGAAAGTCATTTTACTTGTAGCAAATCTGTTAGCTTCTTCAGGAGGGTCCTCCAGTTAGATGGAAGCCAAAATGATACATCTTACCATCTGTTCATTTGATTTTTAGAGAAAATGGACTCAGAGACCACAGCCCTGAACCCTCCATTGTATAACCTCTAGAAACCCTCACATATGTGAGGTTAATTCAAAGATGTGGTTAATTCATTTTTCTTTTGAGCTAATTTTACCCTTGGATTAGGCCAGGATATCAGAAAATCGTCTCATCTGGGCCCTTGTCCTCTTCATTTCTCATCTACCTTACTGACTGCAGACTTGTTTGGGCTGAAATCCATTTTTAAATGATGCTTGGCTTTCCCAAGGAAATGCTACATCAAGCAGGTTTGTGAAAAATACATTTGTTGCAGAAACCCTGCTGAAGGGCCCTGGGCACCACGTCTCTAGGGACCCATTATATAACAGAGGGGACGAAGGGCCTTCAGCTATCAGTGTTTTGTTAAAAATCTGAAGAAATGTAGCAAAATGCCAACATTTTTAATGTCTGGATGGTGGGTCTGTAGGTGTATGTTTTATTATTCTCTGTGCTTTTGTGTATTTTTGAAGTATTTAGTAATGAGAACAACATCACGCAGTTTCTAACTGGCCAGAGATATCCGCTTCCAAAATGTTACGGCCACCCTCCTAGACATTTCTCTAGTAAGTGATTCGGGTAAGAGCACATGGAAGCCATAAGGTGTGATAGACTTAGGTTCATCTAGGCTTTTGCCACTCACTGCTTCCTGACCTTGGGTGATCTACAGCACAGTCGGAGCGGCAGTTTCCCCATCTGTAAAATGGGTACATTCCTCATAAGCCTCTTGTGAAGACTCGGTGAGCGAATGTGTGCCAAGTGCTAGCACAATGCCTGGGCCACTGTCACCAGTAAACACGAGCTACCATCATGCACGTGATGTTGCCAAGTGAACCGTGCTATGGGCAGCTTGCTATGCCAGTAAATACAATCCATGGTAGACAAGAAAAGAAAAGGATGATAGAGTAAGAAAAATTTCAATTCTCTACAAGAACTGGTACATTTTGCTCTTATGGGCTGTGGACTTCTGGCCACCAGAAGTCCAAACTTATACACATGGATAAGACCTGACCTGGGTGACTATATTCTGCTCCTTCCTTGTCTTGGGGCCCTACTTTTTGTGACTTGCTTTAATCCTCAGTTTCATTTAGTTCTTGTTGTGCTTAGTGGCTCAGTCATGTCTGACTCTTTTGGACCCTTGGGCCGTAGCCCACCAGGCTTCTCTGTTTAGGTGTCATTTTCTCCTCCCTGGGGAATCTCCCCGACCTAGTAATCGAACCTACATCTCCTGCGTCTCCTGCATTGCAGGCAGATTCTTTACCTGTAGGTACTCCCTATAAGAGTGCTGCACTCAATATGCCAGCAAATTTGGAAAACTCCGCAGTGGTCACAGGACTGGAAAGGTCAGTTTTCATTCCAACCTCAAAGAAAGGCAATGCCAAAGAATGCTCAAACTACCACACAATTGTACTCATCTCACACGTTAGTAACGTGATGCTCAAAATTCTCCAAACTTCAACAGTATGTGAACCAAGAACTTCCAGATGTTCAAGCTGGATTTAGAAAAGGCAGAGGAATCAGAGATCAAATCGCCAACATCCCTGGATCACAGAAAAAGCAATAGAGTTCCAGAAAAACATCTACTACTTTATTGACTATGCCAAAGCCTTCGACTGTGTGGAGCACAACAAACTATGGAAAATTCTGAAAGAGATGGGAAAACCAGACCGCCTGATCTGCCTTTTGAGAAATCAGTATACAGGTCAAGAAGCAACGGTTAGAACTGGACATGGAACAACAGACTGGTTCCAAATTGGGAAAGCAGTATGTCAAAGCCATATATTGTCACCCTGCTTATTTAACTTATATGCAGAGTACATCATGAGAAATGCCATGCTGGATGAAGCACAAGCTGGAATCAAGATTGCCGGGAGAAATATCAATACTTTCAGGTATGCAGATAACATCACCCTTATGGCAGAAAGTGAAGAGGAACTGAAGAGCCTCCTGATGAAAGTGAAAAAGCTGGCTTGAATCTGAACATTAAAAAAACTAAGATCATGGCATCTGGTCCCATCACTTCATGGCAAATAGATGGGGAAACAATGGAAACAGTGGGAGACTTTGTTTTCTTGGGCTCCAAAATCACTGCAGATGGTGACTGCAGCCATGAAATAAAAGACGCTTGCTCCTTAGAAGAAAAGCTATGACAGACTGAGACAGCATCTTAGAAAGCAGAGACATTACTTTGCCAACAAAGGTCCATCTAGTCAAAGAATATGGTTTTTCCAGTAGTCATGTATGGATGTGAGAGTTGGACCATAAAGAAGGCTGAGCACTAAAGAATTGATGCTTTTGAACTGTGGTGTTAGAGAAGACTCTTGAGAGTCCCTTGGACTGCAAGAAGATCAAACCAGTCAGTCCTAAAGGAAATCAGTCCTAAATATTCATTGGAAGGATTGATGCTGAAGCTGAAACTCCAATACTTTGGCCACCTTATGCGAAGAACTGACTCATTGGAAAAGACCCTGATGCTGGGAAATATTGAGGGCAGGAGGAGAAGGGGACGACAGAGGATGAGATGGTTGGATGGCATCACCGACTTGATGGACATGAGTTTGAACAAGGTCTGGAGTTGGTGATGGACAGGGAAGCCTGGCATGCTGCAGTCCATGGGGTCGTAAAGAGTTGGACACAACTGAATGACTGAACTGAACTCCTTATAAATCACCTTAGATACCCTGTGCAATGTGGTTGGGATGAAAGGAAGGAATGAAGAAGGAAGGGAGAAGCCAAAGATGTCAGGCAGGAAGGAAAGTAAGAAGAAAGGATTTGCAGCACAAGACTTTGAAGTCATTCCTTGTAATGTTCAGTTCTTAGATGCGTGTTAACTGGCACGTATTTTCATCAGATACAACGCTTTGTTCAGATGCTCTCTGCCTGCTCAGGGTTTGTTTTACATCTGACTGGCATTAAGCCTTTAGCTATTATCACGGGTGCGACTGTGAGTTTTTGTAAACGATGCCACTTGAGGGTTGTCATGGGCTCTGGTTCACGTTGCTGTCTGATAACTCCGAGAGTCAGTTCTTCATTATCTATGTGGAGATTGGGCACTTTGTTTTTGGCAGCAAATGTTTCATCCAAGGTCAATTTCCCTCAAGTGCTCAGCACCATTTCAGACAGTGTGTGCTCAGGGAATGCAAATTAATTTAATGTTAGCTTTAGCCAAACCCAGCTAGGAAAGCCAACCTGCTTTTAAAAACACTAAAAACGTTGATAAACATCATCTAAATTATATGATGTTTGTATATGTAGAAACATATAAAATTTCACCTTAATTCCAAAGGCATCATTCCACAGCGTTTTAAATTCATCTTAGGCTTATTTTTGTTCTTTGATTGGAAGTACATCTTAATTCAAAATTATTTACATATATTTGTCATTATATTTTATTATAACTGGGGGTTATCAGAATAGGTGGCGGATACATGTGTGTTTTTTTAAAGTCACTCAGTCATGTCTGACTCTTTGCGAGCCCATGGACTATACAGTCTATGGAATTCTCCAGGCCACAATACTGGAATGGGTAGCCTTTCCCTTCTCCAGGGATCTTCCCAACCCAGAAATTGAACCCAGGTTTCCCGCATTGCAGGCAGATTCTTTAACAGCTGAGCCACCAGGGAAGCCCAAGAGTCCTGGAGTGGGCAGCCTGTCCCTTCTCCAGGGATCTTCCCAACCCAGGGACCAAACCAGATATGTGTTTTACATTTTTGTTCAATTATAAAAATGCAACACACATTTGTAATAAGAAATGAGGAAATATAGAAAACTCTAGAGGAAATGAAACCATTTATCATCCTTTACACAGAAATAATCACGATTAACATTATATTGTTCTCCATGCATTCTTGAGGTTGTAGGAGTTCTCAAGATGGATTTGTAGATTGTTCCCAGGAAAAAAAAAATTGGAGTGGTTTTTTTTGGGTTCTAAAGGTACACCTGGAGTTATGTCCACACTCAACAGGCTCCCTTGCCTGAAAGAAAGCAGGCTGTGGACCCAGGGAGCCCATCAGATCCGCTGGTCTGAAAGGAGGTGCCGTGTGCTTTCTTCCTCCACTGCGTCTACCTCTGGTTTCCATCCGGGCTGGAAAGACCAGAGCCCTCCAGACCATGAAGTCTGTCCAGGCTGGATTCAAGTGGGTGATGCCATCTGGCTTTCTAAACACGTCCAGAAATCTCAGGGCGATTGCACTCCATTGTGTGACAGAATTGGGGCGGCAGGGCTTTCCAACACCCTGGGCACAATTTCTATGGCTGAATTTGCTCCATGTCTTTTTTCTTTTTTTTTTTTAAATTTTATTTTATTTTTAAACCTCAAACACTGTATTAGTTTTACCAAATATCAAAACGAATCCGCCACAGGTATACATGTGCTCCCCATCTTTTCTTTTTTAAAAAAAGATTTTTTTTTTTTTTTTGGGCTGTGCTGGATCTTCATTGCTGTGTGGGCTTTTCCTCTAGGTGTCATGACCAAGGGCTCCTCTCTAGTTGCAGTGAGCGGGCTTCCCGTTGCAGTGACTTCTCTTGCTGCAGATCACCGGCTCCATGGTGCGTGCGCTTCTGTAGCTGCGGCTCCCCGGCTCTAGAGCACAAGCAAAATAGTTGTGGCTCACGGGCTTAGTTGCTTCGAGGCACGTGGGATCTTCCTGGATCAGGGGTTGAACCTGTGTCTCCTGCATTGGCAGGCGGATTCTTTACCACTGAGCCACCAGGGAAGCCCTGTTCCATGTCTTTTAGAATGCTTCCTGCTCCTGTCTTCTTTACTACAAAGCGTTACACGGCCAGTGTTTTTCATCCTCATCCACGTCTTCCTTTTCCTGGAGCTCTAGTCCTGTTCCTTGGAGGACTCTCCGCCAAATTCCCCACTCTGATCATGAGGTCTGATTGTGGGCCATCAGTCACTGTGCCCCGCTCCCCACGATAGGGTGAGTGTGGGACCCCAGCCCGGCCAACCAGAGACTTCCCCTGGGTTTTAAAATGAGAACTGAGGCACTAGGACCTTCCTTCTGACAGCAAAACTGGGAAGACATGGGCCCAGGACTTCAGTGTCTGGGTCCATGACGTCTGGAAGATGGAGCATGCTGTGAGAAGAGTTAATCCAGTTGTCAGAGGGAGGTGGGCAAGCAGAGATGATGTAGGGAGAGAGAGAGACATGAGAGCGGAGAGGTGCTCACTGCAGGCCTAGTCTTTGTTTGAATCCTCCAGGTCTTCTGGATTCTGTTTCAAAGTTGTGATTTTTCTCTTCTTTCCTGTCTTTTTATAACCTACCCTAGGAATTTCCTCTACAAATGAATTCTGAGTTGGTTATCTATCATTTGCAACCAGAAGAACCCAGAGCAATAGAAGCAGACCCCACCTCCCCCGGCCCTCTTCGGTGCCCTGGACTCTGCGGGCCTCTGGCTACTGCATTGTCTGGACTTCTTGGCCTCTCCCTGCCTCAAAAGCCCCAAGTCCTTAAAATAGTCCATCCTTCTCCCCTTCTTCAGGGCAATCTCTGATTCACTGCAGCAGATAGCAGCTCTGATTTAGCTGATATCTGTTCTTCAAGAGTTTCTGGTTGGTTCCAAAGATTTCCCAGTTGGTGGAACTTGCCAGAAGGGAGGCCTTCTTGACCTACTTTGCTTCAGACTCTCATCTGGGGAATTGTACCCAGAAATGGAATTATTTAGCTTATCACCTGGACTCTCCTCTCCCACTCACTCCACCTTCATCTTTGCTGAAGTTCCTCAGCCCACAGGGCTCAGCCCCAACACACGAGGCATTTTCTTGCAAAATTCCACAGGGGAATCAGCTGTCTTCCATGACACTGTCCTTCAAGCTGACTGCTGAGCTTTTTTAACTTTTAATATTATTTTGCAGTGGCGAAATGGCAAGAGAATCACTTTCTTTGAGAGGGGTGACAGATGGCATAGTTTAAAATAAGTGAATGAGTCTAATCAAAATCCAGTGAACACAATGTTGGTAGAATGGTATAAAACCATTCGTATCCCATAATGGTATAAACCATACTAAACCTGAACTTGCTGTCTCTTCTGAATCAGACTTGAGTTTGTGGTGAAGGATGGGGGCGGTTTACTCTGTAAGTAATCTGTAGCACCTCTCGTGTGCCAAGCACTGTGCTGGGCTTAGCGACTGTCCGTCACTATGAGAGAACCTTATTTACACTCCATCTGATTGACTGCACAGTAAGCTGCTTCTGCACATTGTCATTTTCCTAGGAAAGGTCTCACCTGAAAACGCTCTCTAGCATTTCCTGCTAAAGGCCAAGTGTAAACTCCATATCGAGTTATGAATTTGACATCCACCAGGGCTCAAAAAGAGATGGGGCCTGTGCTGATTCTTTGCAACCTGAACTTCCCACGGCAATGAGCTGAATCCGAATGAGGTTGGAGAGGCTGCTGAGCCCCTGCCAAAAGGCACTCCGCTCGGCTGACAAAACAGCATCCCCCTGCCGTTCTTTTTCCTGACAGGTATCTATTTTGAACTCCTTCTAGAGAACGCAGTGACAGTTCCAGCCTTGATCTTTGGCTCAGTTCCCGGGGAGACCTCATGTCATGTTTGATTCATGGTGTCTCCCAGGCTGGCTTCTTCATTGTAAAAATCAGTGGTGGTGGTGGGGGGAGGGGAGGGACACTCAATGAACCTGAAATAAAATTTGAGTGTCATAATAAAACTATCCCTTTGTGTACAAAAAGCCCACAACCAGAGTCTGAGATGCCGGGAAAGGTATGTGTACAGAAGATGTTTAAGGCAAAGCATCTATAGAAGGAAAAAAAACAGTTATTCACACTGCACTAGAGTCGTGAAGGAAGTAGGTCAGATAAACCAAAATTACCTTTGCTGGGAAACGTGATAAGCCTCAGACATCTGAGACCATGAAGGGTAAAGATGCTGCAATGGATAAAAGCAGAAGGCTGATAGATGTGCAGGTCTATACACAGGAAAAGCTATGAAGAATATATGGAGCAAACATTTATTCTACCTTCTCCCAAGAAATCTCTTCTCCATCAACACCATCATTGTCTTTCCTGTACCAACTGCATGTCTTTCTACGTCACTGGTTAGCAATTTGTAGAAGAATGTATCAGAAGCATCTCTACCACCTGCCCCAACCACCCAAAACCAAACCAAAACCAAAACAAAACAAAACCCAACAACAGCCAAGTATGACAGAGGGAGGAGGCAATGGCAACACACTCTGGCATTCTTGCTTGGAGGATCCCATCGACAGAGGAGCCTGGCGGGCTGCCATCCTTGGGGTCGCAAAGAGCTGGACATGACTGAGCGACGGAGCATCACTCAAGTGTGACAGCAGGCAGAGACCGCAACACAGTATCACAGATGACAGATGAGTAACACGTGCGTACCTTGAGAGTGATGGTCCTCTCATGACGGGTGATGTTAACGCTGTGGGGCTGGCCATTGGCCATGCTCCGGTGGTCCACGTCAATGTTATAGGGCTCCCGGGTGCCACCCAGGTTGTACCGGATCTGGAGGCTTCCTGCATAGAGAAAAGGAAAGAGACTCAGTCATTTCTCTGCTCTGGATTTCATATTAATGTCACGCCCCCAGCCCTGGGGTCTTGTTTCCATTAAACGCGGCTTCGATGTCCATCAACACAATTGCTGTTCTGCATTCTGAGCCACTAGCTCAGAGGTGCACTAATCCATAAAGGTTCACAGCACCAGGCTCACGCATGTTGACAGTCTACCAATTATGGGCCATCCGTGACCATCATCTCCAAGTTAATGCAGCAAACGGTATAAATGATCCAAGTGTGGATTGTGTCTGGGAAGGCAGGATGAGAACAAATACACAATACAGGACTGTGGAGACAGGCCCCATAGAACACTCTGTAAAATAAAATATAAACGCAGGATGCCAGGGTGGTCTCATGCCATCAGCAAAGTGTGACATTCGCCATATAAAAGAATCATGAGCACAGAGTATTAAAAATAAACATAATTTACAAAAGATAAATACACGGCACTTTGGGTGGCTTCACTGAGACCAAGGAAACAGAGCAGAGGATTTTATTCTAGGTTAGAAACCTCATCAATCCAAACGCAAATCAATAAAAAGATGGGTCCTCACTGCCTCTCAGCCGTCGTGCACTTTGCCTCAACAAATTATTCTTTTTATCCTCTTTCTTGCTTCCCCCTGATGGTAAGCAATATTCAGAAAGACTAATCTAATATTCTAGGTCCTGCTTTTAATTAATCTGTACAGCAAATGTAGCTTTTATTTCTTATTTATGATTATTTAAAGGCATCAACTTTTTATCTCATTTTTCCACTCAAATTGGAATCTTTGTGCTAATAGCTTTTGACATCTCAGAGCTTAAAAATGGAGCCAGTTATTTAGCAAGAGTGTGGCTAACTGTAAATCACTTCAGAGATTCTTCCTTGCCTCTTTCATTTTCCTTCCAGAGGAACAAAACTGATATTCTGATTTTAAGTTGTGAAACAGCACAGGGTAATTAAAACTTAGGAAGTTAACAGAAAAAATAAAAAAGAAAGTCACTGGGAATACCACCATCCAGAGATAACTACTCTGAATATTTGGCCAGATCTCCTTTCAGGTAATTCTCACACCCTTATATGGGTGTGAAAGTGAAAATTGAAAGTGAAGTCACTCAGTTGTGTCTGACTCTTTGCAACCCCATGGACTGTAGCCTGGCAAGAATACTGGAGTGGGTTGCCATTTCCTTCTCCAGGGGATCTTCCCGACCCAAGGATTGAACCCAGGTCTCCCGCATTGTAGGCAGACGCTTTACCATCTAAGCCACCAGGAAAGCCCCTTGTATGGATGTGCTGCTGCTAAGTCACTTCAGTCGTATCCAACTCTGTGCGACCCCATAGACGGCAGCCCACCAGGCTCCCCGTCCCTGGGATTCTCCAGGCAAGAACACTGGAGTGGGTTGCCATTTCCTTCTCCAATGCATGAAAGTGAAAAGTGAAAGTGAAGTCGCTCAGTCGTGTCTGACTCTAGCGACCCCATGGACTGCAGCCTACCAGGCTCCTCCGTCCATGGGATTTTCCAGGCAAGAGTACTGGAGTGGGTTGCCATTGCCTTCTCCTGCATTGTAAACCAATGCAATTGATTCTGAGCACTGCCGTTCCTCAGCCTTACACGTGTTCTTTAAAATATGGAACTATGTCCCTGAAATTCAAAGAAACATCCATCAGACCAATCATGAATTACTTGTGTTTCCTATTTTTTTGCTCTCTGAACAAATCTGAACAAGCCTTCACTATTTCTGAGTTCTCTCTTAACACCTGACCCTAGATTGCTTTATAGCATTTCAACCAAGTACTGCAGACTTCTGTTTCCTAAAAGCATCTGAGTTCACCCACTCTGCCCCATCTCCACAGCCGCAGGGCTCCCACTGGCACCTAGAGCGCCTGGTGTGGCTCCCTTGGGAGCCCGTCCCTCCACACAGAGCGCCCGCCCTGGCCCCGGGCCTCTGTGCCGGCCGCTCCCATCAGTGACCTGACGGCCATCACCTGGACTGCACCTGCATTCGCGTCTGCTTGGATCACGTGACCCACAGCAGTCTCTCCTTCAAATGTGGCCACTCTTCAGCCCACTTCACTCTCAGGCGAGTCCCCTCTTTCTCTGCTCTCTTACTACTCATACATTAATGGAGATGTCTCACTGGAACCTCAGATACATACGAGAAACCAAACTCTTGAACTTCCTCTCCTAAAACTAACTCAACCCATTTCCCACATTTCAGTTAATGGACACTTTATCCTTCCTGCTATTTCCGCCTAAAAACCCTGACTCACCTCTTGCTCCTGTGTTACACGTATGATCTGTCAGCAAAGCTCCTTGGTTCTGTCTTCAAAACATGCCCTGAATCTTACCTTTTTCATCACCTCAGTTTCTATCCCTGGACCAAGCCACCCTTGTCTTTTGCCTGGATTACTGTACGAGCCTTCATACTAATGAACCTGCTTGCCTCTGCCCTTCCACCACGTCTCCCCAGCCCAGTTTAGTCTCCTAGTCTCCATCCCTAGTCTCTGCACACGGAAGGCAGAGCTGTCCTCTGCTCAGGAACCTTCCTTGGCTTCCTATCCCATAAAGAAGACTGAGCGCAAAAGAATTGATACTTTCCAATTTTGGTGCTGGAGAAGACTCTGGACAGTCCCTTGGACTGCAAGGAGATCAAACCAGTCAATCCTAAAGGAAATCAACCCTGAATATACATTGGCAGGACTGATGCTGAAGCTGAAGCTCCAATACTTTGGTCACCTGATGAAAAGAGCCTACACATTGGAAAAGACCCTAAAGCTGGAAAGATTGAAGGCAGGAGGTGAAGAGGGGCAACAGAGGATGAGATGGTTGGATGGCATCACCGACTCAACAGACATGAGTTTGAGTGAACTCCAGGAGATAGCGAAGGATGGGAGAACCTGGTGTATTACAGACCAGGGGGTCCCAAAGAATTGGACACGGCTTAGTGACTGAACATCAACAGCAACAGTCTCACTCTGAGTCTTCATCCTGGCCAGCCAGGCCCTTTGTGATCATCCCCATTGTCTCTGACTCAGCCTCTCATTATTCTCCTCCTTGCTCACTCCTCACCTGACCACACAGGCTTCTCTGCTGTCTCCACAGATGCCAGCATGTTCCTGCCTCACAGCCTTTGCACCTGCTGGTTCTTCTGCCTGGGGCCCTCATTTTCCAGCTATCTACCTGCATGGAGGAACCCTCACTCCCTTTAGGTCCTGTTCAAATATTATCTTCTCAGTGATTATTTCTGCGACTTCCTTATCAAAAGCACAATTTACCTACTGCTTTCCCTTGGCCAGGCGCCCCCCACTCCTTTTCTGCTTTATTTTCCCCCCATGATAGTTCTTTCCATACAACATACTACAGAGAGCGCTTCATTTATTTATTGTTTGTCTTCTTCTGTTCAAAAGTAAGTTCCATAAGAGTAAGAACTTTTGCTGATATCCTTTTTTTCAAAAAATATTTTACTCTTTATTTATTTATTTGGCTGTGCCAGGTCTGAGTTGCAGCATGTGGGATCTGGTTTGCTGACCAGGGATCAAACCTGGACCCCTGCATTGGGAGATTGGAGTGTTAGCCACTGGCCCACCAGGGAAATCCCTGTTTATGTTCTTCATGACTTAATTCCCAATGTCTAGAATAATGCCTGACACACAGTGTGTGTGCTAATTGCTCAGTTGTGTCCGACTCTTTACAATGCCATGGACCGTAGCCCGCCAGGCTCCTCTGTCCATGGGATTTTCCAGGCATAAATACTGGAGTGGGTTGCCATTTCCTTCTCCACACAGTAGGTGCTGAATAAATACTCATTGAGTGAATGAATCATGGTTTTCCTGCTTCTTCTTCTTTCCCATGTTTTCTTTGCAGAGTAATCTTTTCAAAATGCATAATTAATTAGTTGTATGGTTCACATAAAGCTCTTCAAATGTTCCAGTTGCTTACAGGATAAAGACATACATTTTTAATATAGCTGATGATGTCCTGCCTGAAAGGCTGCCAGTTACTTTGTTTTAAAATCAAGTCAGTTACCCTTTCACTGTTTACATTCAAGCTCCCTTGCACTTGGCTTATTCCCTAGAAAATACAACTCTTCTTCCTTCCTCAGGACCTTTGAACATGCCACTCCTTTTTCCCTGAGCTGCTTCTCTCCCCACCACTCAGGGATTTTACCCTATTTTTACTTTACTATAATAGCATTACAAATAATCTATTGTTTGACAGTGAAGGAGATGGTTAGGAAAGTTGTTTGGCTATATGCAGGAAAAAAGTCAACTGTCTTCAGTTTTTATTTTCCACTTTACTTCTGGTGTTCTGACTTTGTATGATCACAGCCAGCTTTCTTTCTTGTTTTTTTTTTTTACTGGTGACATTTATTTTTAAATTTTTAATTGGAGGATAGTTGCTTTACAATGCTGTATTGATTTCTGCCATATTTCAACATGAATCAGCCACAGGTATACATATGTCCAACCCTCCCTCCCCTCCTCCACCCCATCCCACTCCAGGTGGTCACAGGGCACTGGGCTGAGCTCCCTGTGTTATACAGGGACTTCCCACTGGCTGTCTATTTTACATATAGTGGTGTATATGTTCGGAGAAGGCACTGGCACCCCACTCCAGTACTCTTGCCTGGAAAATCCCATGCACGGAGGAGCCTGGTGGGCTGCAGTCCATGGGGTCACTAAGAGTCAGACACGACTGAGTGACTTCACTTTCACGCATTGGAGAAGGAAATGGCAACCCACTCCAGGGTTCTTGCCTGGAGAATCCCAGGGATGGCAGAGTCTGCTGGGCTGCCGTCTATGGGGTTGCACAGAGTCGGACACGACTGAAGTGATTTAGCAGCAGCAGCAGCAGCAGTGTATATGTTTCAATGCTACACTCTCAGTTCATCCCACCCTCTCCCTCCCCTGCTGTGTCCACAAGCCTGTTCTCTGTATCTACATCTCTATTGCTGCCATGCAAATAGGTTCATCAGTACCA
Source organism: Bubalus kerabau (assembly GCF_029407905.1). NCBI lineage: Eukaryota > Metazoa > Chordata > Mammalia > Artiodactyla > Bovidae > Bubalus > Bubalus kerabau. Next base: position 115,025,152 of record NC_073631.1, on the reverse strand, counting down.
TTTTTTAGACTCTATACATATATATATATATATATCTCCAGTTTTAAAAATATATAGCTGTATTCATTCATCCTTTAAGCATTCATTTCTTTAGAGTATACTTATTTAGTGCCCTGTGCAAAGCACCATGGAACCAAGTCTTAAAGGTCCAGACGTGGACTGCCTGGCTGGTGTGGAGTCCACTTCCAAGACAGACACCCACCTCTAACCCCTAGTACAGTCCAGGTCGTGCCTGATCTGGGGATACAAAGAGAAGTAAGAGAGGGCTCTGTCTTTGAGGCTAAAAGTCAGAGCAACCAGTAATTATGCCAAAAAAAAAAAAAAAAAACAAACAAAACCCAAAAACCAAACACACACAAAACAACAAAACTCTGGACATTTTTTTCCCTACTGTCTCTTTGTCATTGATCCCTTTATGTTTTCCAGCTCATTAAAATCAGTATTAAGTTGTTTTCATTATTTTCTCTCTTTCTGGCTTTCTTGGACTTTGTAAAAATGATTTAAAATTTCTCTAACTGCTTTGCTTAATGGCATTGGGAACGATTTGCTTTGAGGAAAAAGATGAGTCGGACTTTAAAATTTATATATAGTGAACATCTATAAACAGGAATGGCAATATTCTGGAATAATAAAATTTAAATAATATATTTATTTCTTTCAAATAATAGCACAAGAGAACCACTAAATGATGGGAAGGAGAATATTAATATTTGTTCATTAAAATAAAATATTATTAAGATGGAGAGACACTTCACTTCCTGCAGCTCACATTTATCTCCCGAGTGAATTAAAGCAGTTATAAGGGAATGCTCTTTTATTGGCTGCAGCAAATAATGTGCCTAACAGATTTATTCTCCCCTGGCCATCATCACTGCCATCAGCAAACACTCACAGAGCACCTGCTCTAGGGCCTTTCATCTCGCTGGGAAGACAGGACGCATGTATAACAGAGACGGGTAACCACACAGAGCACTGAAAGCCGACAAATGACAGCAAAAGTAAGCGTGATCGGAGTTGAAAGGAGGGAGCAGTCATGGAAAGGAGGTGAGACTCGATCTGAGTCCAGAATGAAAGGCAGGTAGGAAGCTACAGAGGAAGATGGAGCTTTTCCAGAGAAGGGAAATGGAGTGGGCACCTGGGCAGACATCCTTGGGGTGCTTGGGGAGTAGAGAGTTCCCGGAAAAGGAAGAGTAGGGAGGTGTGGCCTCAATATGTGGGAAACTGTAGATTCAATCTGTGGGCTCTGGATAACTACTGCTAACACACGCACAGACACACACACACACACACACACACGTGTGTGTGTGTGTGTATTATTGTTGTTCAGTGGTTAAGCCGTGTCCAACTCTTTGCGACCCCATGGACTACAGCACGCAAGGCTTGCCTGTCCTTCTCTGTCTCCTGGAGTTTGCTCAAACTCAAGTCCATTGAGGTGGTGATTACCATCCAATCGTCTCATCCCCTGTCATCCCCTTCTCCTCCTGCCCTCAATCTTTCTTAACATCAAGGTTTTTTTCCCAATGAATCAGTTCTTCACATCAGGTGGCCAAAGTATTGGAGCATCAGCTTTAGCATCAGTCCTTCCAATGAACATTCAGGGTTGATTTCCTTTAGGATATACTATGCAGGCATGTGTACAGTGAATTACACTCAATAACTCATTTGACTTTCGCAACACAGAATCACTGTGTCAAAGATGAGGAAACCAAGGCTCGATGTGGCTCATGACTGCTCCAGACCCCACAGTCTGCAAACACAGGAGCAGAATTAAAATCCAGACATTCTGGTTCTGCACCCTGAGCTCTCACCCAGGAGCCTGGTGGGTCCTGATGGGAGGTGGGGGGACTAGGGACCCCTCCTGTGGCTCCTGTTTGGTAGGGGTGCTGTGTGTGAAGGAAGACCTTTTCTGGCTGAGGAGGATGGGGTGGCTGGGAGCAGAGTGATGTGGGAACAGAGCCTCCTGGACATGTGTTGAGGTGTATCTATCCTGAGGAGGGGCCCCAGGGTACCTGAAGCAGGCTCCCCTTAGGCCTCAGCGGACTTGCAGGAGGAGAGGGTGGCTGGAGCCCCTGGGCAGGTGGCCTCGCAAACACAACCTCATCCATCTGCCCAGGTGCCATTCACATACAATGTGCCATGTGTGCCGTGACACGGGTCGGGAAGCACTGAATCAGAAGACATTTGCAAGGAGGATAGCAGTGGGGAAGCGAAGGAGGGGCCACTCGGGAAGGACACGGTTGGAACAGGACCCACAGGACTCATTGGGAATAGACCCACAGGAGGGGGAAGGACGGAGCGGTCATGGTGACGCCAGGCTGTGTGTTCCGTGTCTGAGACGCGGCAGCACCATCAGAACCAGGGGGCGGGCAGGTTCCAGGAGCATTGAGAGCAATGCAGCTCCCAACATGTCAAGTTTGAGAGATGCCAGGGCATTTAGTTAAGACTTCTTATTTTATTTATTATTTTCTTTTTTGGATATTTTGGCTTAGTCCTTATTGATTTCTTTTTCCTGAATGAGTTCCTCAAATTTGTTTAGCTTCAAATCTCAATTCATAAAATATGCAGTATTTGGAGTGTGAAAAAGCCAATTTCCAGCAACAATTGAGGATGGCCTTGCAACCCCTAAAGAGAAGTTGACTGTCTATACTTTGCAAATGCCCAGTGTGTTCTAGAGATCTCTGCAGCAGAGAAACAGCGCTGGAGAACTCTGGATCCGGGTTCAGGAACACCCGTTGGTTGTGCCATCACTGGCCAAGTGTGCAAATCACTGAACCTCTCTTTACTCCACTCTGTCACCTGCAGGAAGAGGGTAGAATGGACTCTTCCTTATAGAGTGTGTGCTCTTGGGAATTCATGCATGTGAAATACAATACAGCTTCGGGCTTCCTTACATGGGAGCCATTAATACGGAAACATTAGTTAAAGCTTTTGCACATGACGAATGCCCATAAACAAACACGTGAGTGCTTACAGGGGCTGGTGTAGGCTGTGGGGCAGGAGTTACTGGAGAGGGTTGGGACCAGATGGGAACGCAGTGGTAGCTTGAAGAGCAGACAGTACAGCGTCTACTGGGGCGTGTTCATGACATTCTTGAAGAGTTAGAGCTGAGAGGCAGCCTCCCTGCCCACCAAGGAGAGCCTGGGACATGAGAGTGGAGAACACCAGTGGATTAAACAGCGATTTAATCTGATGCAGAAGAAAGAATGTGTGAAATCCTGGAGAGCAGGAATTGCATGCTTTTCTGCTTCTTTACTTCCTAATTTTACTCACTATTTTTCTCTGGTGAGAACAGTGGCAGTTGCTTATTAAGAGCATCTCACATATGTAGAAAGTATTACCTGGGAGAAACAAGTCAGCTATTGAAACAGACATACTTTGTGCTCACATCATTGTCTTTTTTTCTATCCATCTTTTTATAGAGCTAAATCAATATTGGGGCTGCCCTGGTGGCTCAGATGGTTAAGAATCTGCCTGCAATGTGTGAGACCAGGGTTTTATCCCTGGGTTGGGAAGATCCTTTGGAGAAGGGCATGACAACCCATTCCAGTATTCTTGTCTGGAGAGTTCCATGGACAGAGGAGTCTGGCTGATATTGTACAGTCAAGGCTTTTTCATGTCTTTACTTAACTCTTTACAAATATTTTTCTTAATGGATACATAGTATCTCATAAACAGTGACTCCCTTTGACTAACCATTTTACTAAAATTGAACTTCTAGGTCCTCACCAATTCTTATTATCATAAATAACATTATAAACTATGATGAACATCTTTATGCTGAATCTTTGTCTGATTTTTGGCTTATTTCTTCAGAATTAATTTCTGAAAGGGAAAATCCTAAGGAAATTTATCTTTTTCCCCCATCTATCTTTCAAACCTAGTGGCTCAGCTCCTAAAGAATCTGGCTGCAGTATGGGAGACCTGGGCTTGATCCCTGGATTGGGAAGATCCCCTGGAGAAGGGAACAGCTACCCACTCCAGTATTCTGGCCTGGAGAATTCCATGGATTGTATAGTCCACAGGGTTGCAAAGAGTCGGACATGACTGAGCGACTTTCACTTTCAAGCTGAACTGGGTTAATAAGAATCATTATTAGAGTGAAAAAGTTGGCTTAAAGCCCAACATTCAGAAAACGAAGATCATGGCATCTGGTCCCATCACTTCATGGGAAATAGATGGGGAAACAGGGGAAACAGTGTCAGACTTTATTTTTTTGGGCTCCAAAATCACTGCAGATGGTGACTGCAGCCATGAAATTAAAAGATGCTTACTCCTTGGAAGAAAAGTTATGACCAACCTAGATAGCATATTAAAAAGCAGAGACATTACTTTGCCAACAAAGGTCCGTCTAGTCAAGGCTATGGTTTTTCCAGTGGTCATGTATGGATGTGAGAGTTGGACTGTGAAGAAGGCTGAGTGCCAAAGAATTGATGCTTTTGAACTGTGGTGTTGGAGAAGACTCTTGAGAGTCCCTTGGACTGCAAGGAGATCCAACTAGTCCATTCTGAAGGAGATCAGCCCTGGGATTTCTTTGGAAGGAATGATGCTAAAGCTGAAACTCCAGTATTTTGGCCACCTCATGTGAAGAGTTGACTCACTGGAAAAGACTCTGATGCTGGGAGGGATTGGGGGCAGGAGGAGAAGGGGATGACAGAGCATGAGATGGCTGGATGGCATCGCTGACTCAATGGACGTGAGTCTGAGTGAACTCCGGGAGATGGTGATGGACAGGGAGGCCTGGCGTGCTGCGATTCATGGGGTTGCAAAGAGTCGGACACGACTGAGCGACTGAACTGAACTGATTAGATCCCATGGAAGAAAAATCTTGGTATTTAAGATGCTATGACCCTGGAAGCTGTCCAGGGAAGCTGCAGAGCTTTCGTCACCAGAGAGCAAGATCACAGAGAGGCAGCCTCCATGTCTACAACCTGTTCAGTGTCCTTGGGAAATGAGAGACACGTGCTCCTTGACACACCCGAACATTTTCATTTGTAAGAGAGAGATTGTAAAGCTTCAAGGGTCTTAGAGCTCCTGTTTTCAGAGAGGAAATGGGTTCCTGGGGGGTTGGTGTGTATGTGCCTTACAACCGGTTAGCTGTCTCCTAGAGATCGACCATAAGCTCATTTGTCCCCCAACACTGAACGTCAGAAGGCTAGGGATCCTGGCCCTTACCGGTGGGTTTGACAAGCGCCGCCAGGAAGTCGGTGGTGAAGGAGCTGACGTAGAGGAGGATGCAGGGCGCCTTGGTGGTGCTGAAGCTGAAGCGGATCTCCTCGCCCGCCAGGTCTGGGGCTCCATTCTGCGGGTCCGGAGAGTTCTCCGATCTGCTGCCTGAATCCCGGGTCCCGATCGCCGGCACCTGGAAGTTATACCGCAGCCACATCCCCTCTTCAAAAAACGCACCCACGTCTGTCGAAAAGGAAAGGAAATGGCAAGATGAGGAGTCGGATCGCGACACCGCCTGCGACTTAACCTGGGCAGACGGTGAGCTCTGTCGTGGCCACGACGGCCGTTCCTGGAGGGTGGACCGACTCCAGGAGGGCGATCAGACCGGGAAAATGTCTAAGCAGAAGGATGTTATTTCATCAACACGAACACCCCACCAAAACAGAAAAAGCACATAACAGAGTATAGCAATCTGTCACCTCAAAACTGTAATAGTAAAATTAAGAGATGTAAATCATACCAGGAAAAAAAAAATACTTCACATTTAGTACTTAGACTAAATAATTTAGGTTGAAGAGTGATGCTGAGAATAAAAGTGAGACCTGGGTTCCATCACTGGGTCAGGAAGATCCCCTGCAGAAGGAAATGGCAACCCACTCCAGTACTCTTGCCTGGAGAATCCCATGGACAGAGGAGCCTGGCGGGCTATAGTTCATAAGGTCACAAAGAGTCGGACACGACTGAGCAACTAACACTTTCACTACTTTATTGTTAGGGAACTGTTGACCAAAACCACCTGCCTTGGCCAGGCGCACCTTCCCGAGTTGTCTCACAACAGGAGGTCCTGATACAGAACACCGTGCTGCCCCTGAAAACTAACCAGGCGAATTTGGTGGGGACGGGGTGGGTGGGTGAAAGAGGGAGGAGGCAAGCAGCCTCCCAGAGTCCTTCTTGCTGGAATCTACCTTGCTGAGCGATGCACACGCCACCAGGGAGGGCCCTTAGTCAGAACAAATACGGACCGAGCCAGATGACTGGCAAGAGACAACCTGGGAATTCACCCCGTAACCATAAAACCTGAGACCACAGGCCACGTGGCGGAGCAGTCCTGGGTTCCCTGACCCTGCTTCTCTCTGCCCGGGGCCCCCTTCCCAGTAAGGTCTGTTTCGTTGGTATGTGCATCTTGTTGGACAGTTCATTTCCAAGTGTTAGACGACAGCCCACTCTCTGGCCCCAGAAGGGGTCCCCTTTCCTGTAACAGTATCACATGCACCACTAATTCAACGTGCTCATGGGCAGAGACGGGAGTTGCTTTGGAGGTTCACCCAGGAAAGTCCCGGAACCCTGATGACGCCCTGGGAGGCTTTGGGTATCGTGTTCAAAACCACAAGACCTGAAATTACAGGGAACTGGGTTCAATCCGGTGCTGCCATTAATTGCTTACATGGCTTTAGGAGAAGTCATTTAGCCAGCTTCTCTAGGCCTCGGTATTTTATATGTCAAAGTGTTAGTCACTCAGTTGTGTTCGACTCTTTGCTACCCCATGAACTATAGCTTGCCAGGCTCCCCTGTCCATGGAATTCTCCAGACAAGAATACTGGAGTGGGTAGTCATTCCCTTCAAACCCGAGTCTCCTTCATTGCAGGAAGATTCTTTACTGTCTGAGCCACGAGGGGAGCCCTTTATATGTGAAAGGGAGGTAATTACAGAGAGAATTACAAAAGGTAAAGTAATTAGCACATAATAAATAGTACCTATTATTATTATTATTAAGAAATTAGTAGAAAGGTCACTCATCCTTCATCAGTTTTTTTCTGTGGCCTAATCAATGCTAATGGAGAAAGCAATGGCACCCCACTCCAGTACTCTTGCCTGGAAAATCCCATGGATGGAGGAGCCTGGTAGGCTGTAGTCCATGGGGTCACTAAGAGTCAGACACGACTGAGCGACTTCACTTTCATTTTTCACTTTCATGCATTGGAGAAGGAAATGGCAACCCACTCCAGTGTTCTTGCCTGGAGGATCCCAGGGACGGGGGAGCCTGGTGGGCTTCCATCTATGGGGTTGCACAGAGTCGGGCTCGACTGAAGCGACTTAGCAGCAGCAGCAGCAGCAATCAATGCTAATTGGTTTTTACTCATTTCCTGGCAGATAAGCTCCTGCTGTAGTTTTCCCTAGTGTTTACTTTCTCATGTTCTAAAACCATCTCCTAACTCCCTGTGAAAGGTTAGGGCCCGCCAGCAAGACTTGCTTGTCTTCGCAGGCACTGTTTTACCACTCACCCTTGTGTGCCCTTTAAAAGCATTTCCCACACTTCCTTGCCCGTGGAACCCGTTATTCTTGTTAAGACTTGACATCTGACTAAATGAACATTTGCTATTTAGTTGCTCAGTCGTGTCCAACTCTTTGTGACCCCATGGACTGTAGCCCACTGGGCTCCTCTGTCCATGGGGTTTCCCAGACAAGAATACTGGAGTAGGTAAGCATTTCCTTCTCCAGGGGATCTTCCCAAACCAGGGATCGAATCTGGGTCTCCTGCATTATAGGTGGAGCACTATACCGAAAATTATTTTGTGAAATTACTCCACGTTATAATTAAAAGCAGGGGACCCCTTTTAAAAGGATTCTTTCCTCTGGGAATCTGGAAGTTTGTGGTTGTGAAGGAAGCCTGATACAGAGAGAGTTTACATGGTGCAGTGATTATACAGTGATTGTGGGTGAGCCTTGGCTTTGCTGCTACCCAGCCGTGTTAACTTGGTCAGCGGCTTGAAACACCCTAAGGCTCTGTTTCCTCCTCTGGAAACTGAGGTCTCATAGGTTGTCGGAGGGTTAAAGAACCCATGGCTGACACTTATCCCAGTGCCTGGAATATATGACAGGGGTCCAATAAGGTTACTCAGTCATTTTACAAAGACAGGTTACCGATGGGGCCCACATGGGGTCTCATTGATAAGATGGCTCATTATGTTGACCTCACAAAGAATAAAATCACAGGGATCCTTGAGACTGACCAAATTGCCCAAATGACATTCTGTTTTCTCACTGGCGCCAATCTCCTCAAAACTGTGAGATCACCAGATTCCACACCTCCAGCTACGTGACTATAGGACTCAACTACAGGCTAAAAATTATCCAACCCTTCGGAGAATTTTTCATTGGTGGGGTATAAGAAGGACCCTGTCAGAAAGGGAGGACATTGGTTCTTCTCAAGGGCCAGTCACCCTCTGTTCTCCCTCTAGTAAATTTCCCTTTTCTTGCCTGACTGCCTGGCAAGCTCTCTATTTCTCTGCCCTCATCTTAAACAGTTACCAGTGTCTATTCAGGGCCACCTGATGTGAAGAACTGACTCATTGGAAAAGACCCTGATGCTGGGACAGATTGAAGGTGGGAGGCGAAGGGGACGACAGAGGATGAGATGGTTGGATTGCATCACCGACTCAATGGACATGAGTTTGAGTAAACTCTGGGAGTTGGTGATGGACAGGGAGGCCTGGTGTGCTGCAGTCCATGGGGTCGCAAAGAGTTGGACACGACTGAGCGACAGAACTGAACTGAACAGACTCAGGCCACAGATGACACCTGACCCCCACCTAACCCGGCCACACTTATAATACCCCCCAAGCACTGCTGCAGGGGGTGCCTCATCCTGCTTCCCCCAATCCGCGGTGCAGGGCTCTGTTAACCACAAGCTTGGGCAGTCCTGTTCTCCTGGCTCTCCCACCTAAAGGCTTTTTGCAAAGGTCTGTCTGTGTCTGCATGTACACGCCTGTGTGTGTGTGTGTGTGTAGGGAGGGTACTATTGGCATTTGGTGGGCGGGGATGAAGCCTGCTGAGTGTCTTGTGCGTGTGGGACCGTCTTAGACAATCAAGAATTGTCCTGATCAAAATGCCAAGAGGTGTCTTTGCTGGGAAACACTGGATCAACAAGTACTTGATCCACGTGGGTCACTGCACGCCTCGCCGGATGCAGAGATGTGGCTAATGCTTCGACGCCTTTGAAGAACCCTCCCGTCTAGTGGTGGGGGGAGGGGAGACACGGCGACCCTTGTGAACACTGTGTGGTGAGAGTTCTGGGGCTCCACTTGGCAGGTTAGGTGAGAAGGACTCCTTCTTACTGCCTGGAGGCCCCTGCTCTGGCTTTTCTACTCTCAGCAAGTACCTACCGAGGCTCAGCCACGTGCCAGGCACCATGCCGGGTGTTGAGGTTACAATCCTTGCTATAGAGGTGCTCTCTATCTAGAGGAGGATTTAGGCTAAAAAGAGACATCACCAGAAGGCAGTGTGCTCAGCACAGGATCAGGCTGATATAGGCGGCACGTGGAACACTAGGGTTACCAGCTTTGTTTCCAGGGCTCCAGGAAGACTTCCTGGGTGAAAAGAACTTGAAAGAGCCAGAGGCTTGTCACCTTTGTAAAGGTGAAGAGGAAGATGAGCCCCTTTCTAGCTGAGAGTGCAGCATGCAAGAACCCTGGGGGGTTGGAGAGTGCACAACAGGAGCTTTGTGCCCCCAGGTGAAATTCACACGAGCTTAGTTTTTTTTTTTTTCTTTTTTCTCTTTAACAGTATTGCGCTCACTAGGGTTAGGAATCCAAGACTCACCAGGCTTCCTACATTTCAGGCTGGGAGTTGGAGAAACTGTGAGGAGACAGAGGCGCTCCTAACCCCAAGTCATTCAGATTCGAGCTGAACAGACACACATTCCTAGGACCCACTGATGTGATGGGGCCCAGCATCTGGTGAGGGAGGGGAGTGTTTGGGGAGGACAGGCAGACCGCCTGGAGCAAAGGCACCAAGGGGGCTGTTTTGCCAGCAGAAAGGTTCTACCAGAAGATGCAGGGGCCAGCACCTAAGGACAGGTCTGGCTGGGCCACACAGAAGAGAAGAGGGAAGGGGGAGGGCTAGAGCTCAAGGCCAGAGGGCTGTAACAGGCCAGGGTTGAGTGGACCGGGCTGATGCACAGGAAGAGACAAACGTTATCAGACTTGTGAAACTCGAGATCGAGGAGCAAAGCACCTGGGCCTGGTGGTGGGGGAGGCGTTCAGAGGCTGAGGAGGCAGGCAAAGCCACCGAGACCTCAGGCGCCTGAATCACGGTGCAGTGCATCGCTGGCAAGAATCTAAGCTCCCCTGTGTCAGACTCTCCCCAGGTATTTTCTTCCCACAGAGCGGGCAGCACTGGGTCCCCGATACATTCCTCAACAGGCCCGGGAGCCGGTTAATATCCTGGTGCTCAGCCCCAGAATTTAGCTTGGAGAGTCTGACTCAGAGGGTTTTGAGAATCAGCATGGATAAGAGGCAATGCTCAGGGATATAGAGCTCAGGGATACAGAGGTCAGGTCCCAGGAGCCAGAGCTGAAAGGATAGTGTGCCTGGGGGTGGGGGGTGGTGAGAACTTAAAAGACTTCTCAGCTAAACTGGCGACGATCATTTCAAGGCAGATCATGAAGGGGAATGGGGCAAGATAGGGATTTTGGATAAACAAACCCAAAATATGCCACCGAGAATACTTTCTGGCGTATTTCAGAGTCATCGTTAGGAAGCTTTATGAGTTCACATCTGTTTTGGAGGAAGGGATACACCACGCTTACAAGAGCTGCTCTGAAACCATGTCCGTCGTAACCCGACTGTTGGAGCAGCTGGGGGGTGCTGAGAACCAGTGAGAGTTCCAAGTGGCAGATTTACAGCTGTCATTTCATTGTCTCAGATCGTTTTAAGGAAATGGCAAATCAGGGTACTGTGATTTCATTTAGGAAAATAATACACCCATCCCTTCTGAATGAATGACTAAAATTACACTAACTTCACAAGCCCAAATCACATCTTTTCCCCAATTAAATGATCAAAAAGTATTGATTTAGAATGCTTGATTTAAGGGTTTATACTGATATGAGATTGTTTAATTTTTGATACTCGTGTTTTTGGATGGAAAAAACGAAAAATTTGGTGTCTAGTTATTCTAATATTCTAAGATTCTTATGACAGACTTATTGAATTATACTTCTCAAAAATTTGAAGCACATTACACCATCTGTAGGTTTAGGTTCATAAAGGTTATGGAGACCTTGAAGTAGACAGATAATTCTGTCTTAACCATTTCTTGGTCCTCAAAACAGATCATATGTAAACTACCCTTGAATGTGGAAAGTACATCTGGAAATATTTAAAATAAAATCCACATTCATACACCCCAGAAAAATACCACACAGGTTTTCTTCTCTCTGTCCAACCAAATCCCTGATGTTTACAGCAGGAAAAACAAACAAACAAACAAACAAAAAAAACAGCTGGCACCCAGCCCTCTTATTAAATTGTTTCTCATCTTTTTCCCCTCCAAGTTCTATTCCTTTTGCCTTTTCACTTAGGATAAGTTTTGCAACCTGTATTTTTAAAATAGACGTGACTTGTTTTGTTCTCTAACTTTCCCAGGAGGATCCAGAATTGAAAAAGTCCCCAGCTCACTGATGGGTTCTTTTCCAAGACTTTATTTCGAAGTCAGTAGCTTGCAACTTGGAACTATTTCCCCATAGAAACAACATTTTCAGTGATGGTTTGCCAGGAGAGTCTACAAATGCTGAATGACTCTGGATGGGTAATAAGAGATAATTGCAGAGTGCCGCTGTGTATTAGGAATTAAAGCAGAAACAACAGCAGCAACAAACGTTGAGGTGTACCGTGAATGTGAGAACCCCAGGGGCCCAGGTTCCCACAAAACTTTCATCTAACAGATCCAGGGGTGTGCTGGTAAAGGTTACACGGGCGGCTCTCCTGTGGGGAGCCCTGGTTTGGTGTTTGCCTGTTCCCCTGGTGTAAACACACCCACTTTGGCTAACTGCAAGCTGCCACTACGGCATCACTAACTCTGGAGCTGGGAAGAGACCTTCACAGTTGGTCTTCCTGCCACTGTGAACTGCCTCCATCCGCAGTCACTGACCCAGTCATTCCAGCAAAATAGCTTTTCTGAGTCTCCATATTGGCAGTTGTCTTAGCTTAGGCTGCTAGAGCAGATTACTGTAATTGTGTGTCTTAAACTACAGAAACAGAAATCTACCCTCACAGGTTTAGAGGCTATCAATCCAAGATCAAAGTGCTGGCTGATTTTGTTCCTGGTGAGAGTTCTCCTGGCTTGTAGGTACAATTTCTTGCCAAGTGCACACATGGGAGAGAGAGACAAATCTAGCTCTCAGGTCTGTTCTTTTAAAGGCACTAATCCCATTATAAAGGCCCCACCCTCATGACCTCATCGAAGACTAATCGTTGTCATCCCTCAGTATCCATGGGCTTTGCAAGGGGCACTAGTGGTAAAGAATACACCTGTCAATGAAGGAGACATAAGATACTCAGGTTGGGAAGATCCTCTGGAGTAGGAAATGGCAACCCATTCTAGTATTCTTGGCTGAAGAATCCCATGGACAGAGGAGCCTGGCAGGCTACAGTTCATGGGGTCACAAAGAGTTGGACATGACTGAGCGACTGAGCAATGACTAACTCAAAATCCATAGAGGATTAACTCCAGGACCGCCCCCCTCCAATACCAAAATCCTTGGATGCTCAAGTCCTTTAAATAAAATGGCATTGTATTTGCATATTCCTGAATACTTTAAATCATCTCTAGACTACTTATAATACCTAATATAAATGCTCTATTTATATTATATATATATTATATATAAATGGTGTTGGTGTGTTGATGGTGTACGGCAAACTCAAGTTTTGCTTTTTGGAACTTTCTGGAATTTTTTTTCCCTAATATTTTTGATCTGTGTTTGGTTGAATCCATGAATGTGGAACCTATAGGCACAAATGGCTGGCTGTACCACCCATGGCCCCAGCTCCAAAACCATGGCACTGGGGCTTAGGGCTCCAACATGTGAAACTGTGGGCAGGATGCATACATGCAACCCATAAATGCAGGCTTCCTTCTTTTTATCTCCTGCTGCAAACAAACTTTAATATTTGCTTCCTCCTTTCTGCCTTCCAAAGCACTCTTCTACCTTATCCCGGCTACCCTGGATCTGGAAAGCTCTGTTCAGCCTCTATAAAATTTAGGAGAAATTTCTGCAGAACAGACACTGCCTCCCCAGCCTCAGGGTCATTAAACTCTTTCATGGCTGAATTCCACTGCTCAGAATGATCGCTCTCATTAACTGTTTTTTAATTAATCATCAAGTAAGAAAATGAAATGAATTTTATGTAGCTCTGCTCCTGGAGACCTTGGCTGCCACCCCTCTATGTGTATCCTGGTCCTGAATCAGGCCCGGCTCCCTCCAGGGCAATCTGCAAGGCCCAGCTCTGTTTAAACTTACTTCATGTTCTGGTCCCAAGGCCCCACTATCCTGAAACACGACCAGTTTTTCTCTTGGCCCTGTATTGGCAAAATCTACTTTTTCTCTCCAAGTATATACCACTCTGAATTTCCCTCCGGAATTTTTAAATTCTGTTTGTTTGATGTTTTCTTCAATTCACCATAATCATTTTGGGCCAACGACATTGGACCCAGATGGGTTAATGTTCACCTCTATTTATTCTGTCTCCCCAGGTGCATACATGTCTATTGTAGCCACTCTTCCACCATTCTTTCTAAAGGTCAGGTCACTGCCAGGTCAGTTTCTATGCAATAAGCTTCAAGTGTCTGAATCCATACAAAGGAGAAAAACACCAAGAAAAAATCTCCTACATTTAGCCTGACTGGCATGTGCTTCCCACGAGACACAGGTGTAAAGTTTATTGCTGGAAACACATCAATAAACTATATGGTCTATGAGTTGACTGTGTAGGAGCCGGGGGGCCATCTCACTTGGAGTTTAAGAGCCAAGAGCACTGAACAACTCTACTAGTGTCCTAAACAGGAAGACAGTCTGCCTCCAGAATTTCCAGGGTCGTGCTCCTAAAACCCATAACAAGCATCACTGGCGTAAGTGGCAGTTAACAGGTTAGAATGCTTTTGGGAGATCGAGAGAGATGAAGATGCCACAGCAGCAAATTTCAGCTGAGACATGTGTATGGGATTAATGTGGTACAAGCAGAGGGCGGGAATCAAAAGGTTGTGGGTTTTAAGTCCTGTGTTGCCGCCATACCTGACTCTATGACCCAATTCAGGAAAATCATTGAATTGCTGTGGACTTTAAAACATGCCCATCTTTAAGATTGAGCCCATACTGATCCAGCTGGCACTCAGTCTTTTCCATATTTTCTTCAAATATTTATTAAGAGCTTTCTTTTAAGCCAGGCAGCTCTTTGAGACTTAATAGGGAGTAAATGACATTTAAGTTAATCACCAAAAACAACTGGGATGACCAGCGTTAGTCAAGATGGCTAAAATTCAGGGGGAAGTGACTGGAAGAAGCTGGTGAAAAAGGGAGTGGCATGTTGAGGATTCTCTTGTATAGAAAGTAACAGGCAGCAGACTTAAGAGAACAAACTCGCGGTTGCGGGTGTGGGGTGGGGAGTGGTGCGGAGAGGGATAGTTAAGGGAGTTTGGTATGGTCATGGACACACTGCTGTATTTTAAATGGATAACCAACAAGGACCAACAGTATAGCACATGGAACTCAGTGTTATGTGCCAGCCTGGATGGGAAGGGAGTTTGGGGGAGAATAGATACATGTGTGTGTATGGCTGAGTCCCTTCGATGTGAAATTATCACAACATTGTCAGTTGGCTATACCCCAACAGAAAATTAAAAGTTCAAAAAATTAAAGGCCAAAAAAAAAAAAAAAAAAGAAAGAAAAATAATGGGTGGCCCTGAAGGGTTTTAAGTAGAGTTGTATAAACTCTACTTTGCAGTTTTAAAAGATCATTCTGGCTGCAGTGTAGTGCAAGGGTGGGGGAAGTGGAGAGCATGTCGCTCCTAAACTTAAATTTCATCCCTTTTCTTAACATCTGGGCTGTCATTTGGGTGGGGAGTCCCTAGAGCCATTTCAGAGAATCTGTGCATCTTCTGAAATTTCAGGCAAACGTGAGCAAATGTGTATGCACTTTTCGGGGGGAGAGGGTTAATAGTTTTAATCAAATTTCATGACCCCAACTCAGAAATTTAAGGAGAAAATAATAAAAAGGAGTCCATTCATTAATCACCGTTGTTAAGCTGTGCTTGTGCGGCGCTGACTCAGCCCCTGGAATGCCCTGCCCTGCCCTGCCCTGATTTTCTGACCCTGCTCCTTCCTGGGCGCATCTCCCGAGCTCTGCTCTGGTCTCCCCTGGCTGGGTGACTGGCGTCCTCACCTCTACTTTCTCCTTATCCCCTCCAGGCTGGTTCTCACTCACTGATCTGGTCAGGATACCGCCCACTCTTTGCTATGAGCCTCATGCCGCACACAGAGCTCCTCCAAGAGCGCCCCCAGCTGTCTGTCATAACTTCAGTCTAATACGTATAGCCTTGTTTGCTTTGAAACATTTCTTGGAATCTTACTCTGCGTTAGGCCCACGCTGATAACAAGAGCAAAGGTACCCAGACTTTTCCCCCAAAGGATCCACAGTCGGTTGGGAGACAGAGGAAACACACCAGGGAAAGGGAGCTTGAGGTTTAGAATCACCAAGTGTTGGGGCCTGGACAGCAGGAGGTGAGCTGGGCTCTCTCTGGGGCGGGTGATGGGAGGGCTGGAGGAGGCACTCAGAAGGGGTCTCTGAGCTGGGTCCCGACAAGCGAGGGCATCTCGGTAAGATGTACAGGGCGGCCAGGGTGCTCCCGGGAAGGAGGAAATGGGCATGATGAACAAAACTCAGAGGAACGCAGCCGCGTGGGGTCTGGAGCTTCTGTCCGAGTGTGGCGGCCTCCTGCGCTTTAGAAGGATACGTTTGAGGCCAAGACTCAAAGACGCTGATCTCATCATCTGTGGGAAGGCCTGCCTGTTGGTATCTTTCAGGTGTATTTCAACACCTCCTGGGGAGACACCGGTGTTAATCCATGTTATCAATGGAACCCCACTGAGGTAGCGGGGTCTAACTCGGTGTCAAGGGTGGGCTAACGGGTGAGAAAGAAGGCAGGAGAGGGGCTGTGAAGGGTTTTGAGTCACTTGTTTTTAAAGATTTAGAAGAATGATATACTTCAAAATAATTTCAAATTTACAGAAAAATTTCAGATTAGTACAAAGAACTCCCCTATCCCACATATCCAGACTCCCTAACTTTTAATATTTCATCACATTTCTGTGAACACACACATACATGTAAGACACATATGTATACCCAGACAAGGGCTTCCCTGGTGTCTCAGTGGTAAAGAACCCACCTGCCAATGTAGGAGATACAGGTTTGATGCCTGAGTCAGGAAGATCCCCTGGAGAAGGAAATTGCAACCCACTCCAGAGTACTTGCTTGGGAAATGCCATGGACAGAGGAGCCTGGAGGGCTGCAGTCCATGGGATCAAAAATGAGTCAGACACAACTTAGTGACTAAACAGCAACAATATATACACACATTGCCAGACTCCTCTGTCTGTGAAATTTTTCAGGCAAGAATACTGGAGTGGGTTGCCATTTCTTTTCTAGACACACACACTTACACACAAACACTAATTCCTGAATCATTTGAGAGCAAGCTAAGTCAAGAAACCAATGTTAACACAACAATATTGTCCCATTTCTAGAAAAAAAAATGTATATACAGATACAAATACTTATATACACACAAATGGTTTTGGCATCATCTTGAGGCCTTGTACATATATGCATATAAACATTTCCACAGAGAAAAATTTCTGCAAATAAGCAGGTAATATATGGGGTCCACCTGACCTCTTTAATGCTGGGAAGGAGGAGGGGGAGAGAAAGGGAAGGAAGGGGAGAGAAAGGGAAGGAGAGGAGGGACAAGGATGTGGGAGGCTGAACGCCTTAGTTACACATCTGGATCCTCACTAGAGGGTGAGCTTTTCAGGGTGAAATTTGCCTGGTAGTCTCAGCCAGCCCCTGACCTCCAACAATAAATATTTTTTCATTGAGCTGAACTGAATTTGAATTTTTTAATAGCAACAGTATATTCTTTAACTAGTTGGTCCACACTGACCTTCCTTAGTTGAAAAATTTTGTCTCATTCCCTTTGTAAAGTGAGTTTCTTGAGAGAAATGCCATTCCATCAGCTGAGACATAATCATTGGTTAAAATAGAAGTTTGTTAACAAAAGTCTCATAAGATGCCTTTAGGATAATGTGTCCAAAAGAATTAAATGACTTATAGGTTAGGAGATGGTCTTAATTCCCACTGCTTTTTCTCCTTCTTATTAGCTTAATAAATAGGACATATTTTCATTTTTTGACAGATTGGTCATTTGCTTGAACAGTTTTAAAGGTCAAGTTGTCCCCAAATGCCTCTTTTTTATCTCTGCTCTGCTAACGTCATTGTTTGCTATGAAGCAAATGGCTGTTAGGAATTATATTATGTTTATTTGTACATTTATTTACACACATAATTTGTGCCCGTTCCAGATATGAGGCACATTCTACTGATTTTATTTATGCCTTAGCAAGTTGCTTCTTCTTTGCTCTAACACTGCACATCCCATACTTTCTTGCTTGCTCAGCTGATCTGAAGAGCCAAATAGAATTCTTGACCATAAGGTCCTTGAAGACAAGCACTGCTTTTAATTCATTGTTGTGGCTGCAGAATCTAGTGAAAGGAGGAGCTCTCAGAAGGCTTGTTGATTTGGTGAGTACACTTGCGAATTGGAGCCAGATAAACGCTTACATGCCACAAGGAAGTGGGCTTCCATGAATTCCTGCTATGTGTGAGTCACAATAGGCAGTTTTCAAATACTATCTAATTTAATTAAACAGCAACATTTTTGAGATGGATGCTAGCATCCTAATTTTACAGACAAGGTAACTGAGATCTTGGGGAGTAATTTGCCCAACATTACTCTTTTACTCAGAGAGGGAGGGTCAAATACAGACCTTTTGGACTTCAAATTCTGTTCTCTTTTCCTACTCGCCTGCCTTGCCTAACTTATGCAAATTCTGTTGTATGTATTCATAGAAATCTACAAAGTAACTTGTTCACCAGCTTATTGTTCAGGAAGTTTAAAAGGAAACCATCACGTAACCACTGACGTTTATTACTCCAAACATAAAAATACAACTGACTCTTCAAGGTAATAAAATTCTGTTTTCTCTACCAGCTGAAACCTTAATAGGAAAGAACAACCAGAAAATCTGCAAATGACTGAATACTTAGGATGAGCTTTTGTTACCATTAAAATCATTTCTATTTTGATTTTAAAAAGCCACATCTGAAAGTTGTGGTTGATTGAGGGATTTGAGGAACTCACATATATATCTCCTGAAATCCAAAGCCATTCCCATTTGATGATTTTTTTTTTTAATGATAAAACGAGGGCATAGGACATCTCTGGTAGTCTAGTGGTTAAGAATCCACCTGCCAATACGGGGGACACAGGTTAGATAACTGGTCTGGGAGGATCCCACATGCTGTGGGGCAATTAAGCCCATGCATCTCAAGTACTGAGCCTGAGCTCTGGAGCCCACGAGCTGTGACTAATGAAGCCTGTGCCAGAGCCCTAGAGCCTGTGCTCTGCAACAAGAGAAGCCACCACAATGAGAAGCCCGTGTACCACAGCTAGGGAGTAGCCTCTGCTAACTGCAACTAGAGAAAGCCCGTGTGCAGCATCAGAGACCCAGCACAGTTGAAAATAAATTAAAAAAAAAAGTAGAGCACATTTTTTGAAACATAAATAAGTTGTTTTCCTTGACCAAGGAAGCTCTATGGAATGACTTTGCTTATTATTCCTCCTTATTGCAGCCATTTTGTCTATGTGGCTTCTTTATTGGGTATGTTAATTAAGCCTTGAGATGTGTTGACATGTTCTACCCAGCCCTGATCTGTCCTTCAGCCAACAGAAACCATTCACAAACTGTCTGCCACCTTTAGAAGACACACCACACTGTACAGGCAGCTTTAATGTGGGTTGATTATCCTGGCTGGAGTCTCACTGGTCAGATGGGAAGTGGCCTCCTGTGAAAATGCTGATGGTTACATAAACAAGTATTTAAAGAAACTCATCTAGGGCTGTTGTCTTGAATGTATGAAGTATTAGAAGCTAGTGGCGATCTACTTCATACCACACAAGAACTTGGTTATATCCCAGTACAGTTATCTTTATTTTCTTGGGCTCCAAAATCACTGTGGATGGTGACTGCAGCCATGAAATAAAAAGATGTTTGTTCCTTGAAAGGAAGGCAATGACAAACCTAGACAGCATTTTTAAAAGAATAAACAACACTTTGCTGACAAAGGTTGGGATAGTCAAAGCTATGGCTTTTCCAGTAGTCATGTACAGATGTGAGAATTGGACCACAAAGAAGGCTGAGCACTGAAGAATTGATGCTTTTGAACAGTAGTGCTGGATAAGACTCTCGAGAGTCCCTTGGACAGCAATGAGATCAAACCAGTCTATCCTAAAGGCAATCAACCCTGAATATTCATTGGAAGGACTCATGTTAAAGCTGAAGCTCCAGTACTTTGGCCACCTGATGGAAAGAGCTGACTCTTTGGAAAAGACCCGGATGCTAGGAAAGATTGAGGGCAAAAGGAGAAGGGGGTGGCAGAGAATGAGATGTTTGGATGGTATCACCGACTCAATGGACATGAGTTTGAGCACAATGGGAGATAGCGAAGGAGAGGGAAGCCTGGCGTGCTGGAGTCCACGCGATCACAGTCGGATATGACTTAGTGTACAAACAACAACAACAAAATGCCTCTTAAAATAAAAAGATGCGTACTGAAAACTGTTAATGATGTCACCCAGAATCCAGAAGTGGACAGACCAAAGGCCACTGGGCTCCTCCCCAGGCCAGAGCTGCCTTTATGTTGAGTCTGTCTTTCTGGTTTGCAAGTGACCTCCCTGGTTTTGTTTTGAAAGGCTTGTCACTTGTTTCTGTGACAACTAGACTTAAATACTCATTTTCTTATTAAATAGATTCAAAATGCAGTAATTTCAAAGGTTTTCTCACCCTAAACCACAGACATATGCATATACTGATGACCAAGAGTTCCTTGAGGGCAAACACTGCATTTTAGTTGATTTTGTATCTCCAGAGTCCAACACAATGCCTGGCACATATCAGGTATTTAACACACATTTGTCGAGTTAATGAGCTTCCCAGGTGGCTCAGTGGTAAAGAATCTGCTTGCCAGTGCAGGAGACGAGGGTTCGATCCCTGGGTTGGGAAGATCCCTAGGGGAGGAAATGGCAACCCACTGCAGTATTCTTGCCTGGAGAATCCCATGGACAGAGGAGTCTGGTGAGCTACAGTCCATGGAGTCACAAAGAGTTGGACACAGCTGAGCCTGCATGCATGTACTGCTGAATTAATAAATAGATTAATGTTATCATGGACCAGTTTTGGCCACAGTCAGATTTTTTTCATTTATAACCCCTATCTCCCTACAAAGAAAATTCTAGACACGTTAGTATTTCTAGCTCCATCCATAACTTTTGAGGATAGTTTCATCAAAGAAGATAGAATATGGGATAAAAAGCAAAGATTTGCCTCAAAAAAGCCAAGAAAAAATTGGCAATCAGTGGATTTTTTTTTTTTTTTTGAGAAAATAAGTTCAGGATTATGAACTGTCCAGACTTCCAGAAAATGAGGTTGTCATTAAAAAGTTGTAGTTTGCTTGCATTTTGGTAGAAGGAAAAAAAAAAAGAGAGAGAAAGAAGTAGAAATAAGAAGAGGAGAAAGGAAAAAGAAGAAAAAGAATGAATTTGGGCCACTCCATCGGTGCACTGTTATATGCGGCCTTGAATGATGGATGCCCCCATGACAGCAAGAGCCCTCCTGAAATCTTTGTGTATATACTTGTAATTTGTCTGGGGAAATTAACATTTGGGGGCATTTGCCAGCTCCTCTTTTCCTTCCACTTCAATGAGAACAATATTTTCAAGTGAGGAGACAGCTTCAATGACAAAACTGACAACTAAAATTTCACTTTAATATTTTTTCCCCTCTATTCTTCAAGCATGGCCCTCTTTTTGCACCACATGGGTGGAAAAAGAATGAATGTACTCATTGCTGTGTGAAATAAATTTACTCTTGTATGAAATAAGTTAAAAATATTTGCAAGAGGAGGTTTTCTATATGGATCTATAGTTCTCTCTCCATGTATAGAAAATCAACCTCAAAACGGTTTTCAGGAAACCCGTGTGTGTGCATATGTGTCTGTACATATATATGCATATATTTTACCTAGAAATTATGTATGAGTGCGTGTGTGGGAACACACACACACACACATACACACACACTTTCGGGAACACTGGGAATGGTTTCTGAGAAGCACTTGGGGCTTAGTGACCTGTCCTGCTTGAGTTTGCCTGGTGGCTTACTTGCCGCCCTGCCCTCTGACACAAAGGAAACCACAAAAGTGCTCCTGGAAGCAGGACAGAGGCTGAGGCGGGGTGGATGGCACTGCACGCGAGATGCTGGGAATGCTCAGAATTAAGGATTCGCCTTCCCTGATAGCTCAGTTGGTAAAGAATCCGCCTGCAATGCAGGAGACCCTGGTTCGATTCCTGGGTTGGGAAGATCTGCTGGAGAAGGGAAAGGCTACCCACTCCAGTATTGTTGGGCTTCCCTTGTGGCTCAGCTGGTAAAGAATCTGCCTGCAATGAGGGAGACCTGGGTTTGATCCCTGGGTTGGGAAGATCCCCTGGAGAAGGGAAAGGATACCCACTCCAGTATTCTGGCCTGGAGAATTCCATGGACTAAGCACTCTATGGGGTCACAAAGAGTTGGACATGACTGAGTGACTTTCACTCACTCGCTCAATGATTCGCCAAAGGCTCTGTGCTGTTTTCAGCACCCAGGACAACTGTTCCAAGAAACACAGCCTGCAGGCATGGCTTTCTGCTCTTTGAAGTCTTTGATCTCATGTCTAAGGCAGAGGGCCCTGGCTCGGGAAGTGAGACTGTCTCTGTTCCCAATGATGTGTTTGCCTTTTCTGCTACTAACATTCTCCTCCAGAAACATAGCTCAAAGGCCACATACATCAATTTTTTAAAAACTATGATGTGTCCCTGTCTATTGTCCTTTCTTTTGTTCCATAGGTTGGGGAAAATTTAAAATAATCACTTCTTTCTAATTTCTCTGTTTTTCAATAGACCCAAGTGCAAAGAAACATCTGCAAATACACCCTGGTTCTAATGGTGCCTTTGGGTCTAGAAATAATGGTGGCCATGGATGGTGATTTAAAACGCACACTGCAGCCCATCCTGACCTCACTCTAATGGGAGCCGACCCTCTGGAGGAGGGTGGGAAGCCTAGCTGCATACAAAACCAGCTTTCACTTAACTGGTTTGTCTCCTGAGAATGAGGGAAACCAACTCTGTGAGTTTTCCCTTGTCTATAGAAAAAAAAAGGGAAACTTTTGAAGACAAACCAGTTTGATGTATTCAGTTAGGAAGTTTTTTAAAAAGTAAGTTTTTGTGCTTGACAACTGGAAGAAGTGGAACACAATGGTGTAAAAACTCAGTTTCAGATTGGAGGCTGGTGAGCATTATTAGATAATGGTTATGAGCTCAAAAGGCAGTGAGACTTAGGGTCAAACATAAGCAACAGGGTGAAGCGAACCCTCACAAATCAAATAGGTTAATTGGAGTGCTGGATGCTTTGAGACTTCAGGCCAAGTCTCCTTTCTCTTGCCTTCTTAGCCAAGATCCTCTAGCCTCTCTTTTTCAGTGATGATAGTGAAGGCACATGACAGCCACAGCTCTGATCATCAAGAGTACTCTTTCCAAAAGACATTTTGGTTTTTATTTTATACTTATATTTGCATATAAATTTGATATTCTGAGAGTTTATTTTCAGTTAAATGACAGAAGTATAACATAAAGCCAACTCACGAGTAGCTGGGGGATGATGATTTCTGCACCTCCACTGATGCTGGGAGTTGGGGTACCACTGCCGACATCAAATCACATCACCTGAATCCAACGCATCTCCCCATTTTCTTTAAAGGTCAGAGCTAGTGACAGGGTCTACCATTTTTGGGGAGTTAGGAGCTATGTTATTGCTTTTGAACTGTGGTTCTGGGAAGACTCTTGAGAATCCCTTGGACAGCAAGGAGATCAAACCAGCCCATCCTAAAGGAAATCAACACTGAATATTCATTAGAAGGACTGATGCTGAAGCTCAAGCTCCAATACTTTGGCCACTTGAAGCGAACAGTCTACTCATTGGAAAAGACCCTGATGCTGGGAAAGGTTGAAGGCAGGAGGAGAAGGGGGTGACAGAGGACAAGATGGTTGGATGGCATCACCAACTCAATGGATATGAGTTTGAGCAAACTCTGGGAGATAGTGAAGGACAGGGAACCCTGGCGTGCTACAGTTCATGAGGTCACAAAGAGTTGGACAGGACCTAGTGACTTACAAACAATAACACCTTGAGATACAGGTTATTATTCAGATTTCACAGATGAAGGGATGGACCTCAGAGAAGACTAAGTTGTTTACAGTTACACATCTAGCAATTTCTTACTATTAACTGCTATGTTGTATTGTCTTTCAATGCTTTCTATTCATACCTGATCTAAAAGAAGGATCTGAAAAAGCAATGTAGCATTTTTCTTTAAGAAAAAAAAAAAAAAGGGAGGGTGGTAGCATGATAGTTGTGTTGTGAAGGTTTGGCAGACAGAGGGCTACGGTTCTGACGTAAGGAGTCTCTGAAACGCTCTACATCAGTGCTGTTCAATAGAAATGCAGTGTGAACCACATGTGCTGCCTTAAATTTCTTGAGGCCATATTAGAAACAGTTAGTTACTGTTGATAACATGTCACACTTAATTTAGTATATCCAAAGTACTATTGTTTCAAAATGTAATCTATATAGAAATAGTTAATTAACCATTTTACATAGATCCTTTAATTCTAACTTTTCAAAATCTGTAAGTGTCTTGCGCTTATAGCACATCTCAATTTCAACTATCCCCATTTAAAACACTCAGTAGCCACACGTAGCTGGCGGTGACCACACTGGTCAGTACAGCTCTTGGGCATGAGAGGGGAAAATCAAAGCATTTGCCAGTGTCAGCTGTTTTCTCCAGCCTCTGATGCAGTGGTTAGTGTGTGCATTAGAATCCATTCGGGAAGCTTCTTAAGTACACATATGCCTACATTCTATCTCAAACCATTAAGCTAAAATTCCTGGGACTAGCCACTGGACATGCCTGAGCAAAGAGCAAACTGAAAGCTCACATTTCCAGTTCAACCTTCTTAGAGTGAAAAAACACCATGAACTTGCTGGAGCTACATCCTCGACATAATCTCTTTCAGGAATCTGGGAAGCTGCTACCTGGAAGATTCTAGCATTTAGGATCCTGCTCACTTCTTTCCTTTAAACACTTGAACAGTTGGCTGGAAAATCGTTTCTTTTGAGTTTTTCTGAGTTTTAGTGATGTGATGGAAAGAAGAGATCATCTAGCCAGAGTGATCATTTCATAATGTACAGCATACCACGTCAGTCCTTGGCTCAAAACCCTGGAAGGCACGCCCATCTCCTTCTAAGCAGAAGCCACTCCCCTGCCAGGACCCACCGCATGACAACATACACTCTCCGTTCCTGTCCCAGCCTCATTAGTTCCTTCACTTCTTTTCCTTCTACTCTTTCCACTGCTGTTCATTCTGTTCCATCCCCAACGGCCTCCTCTGTGCCCTGAGCACCCTCATAGACTAAGAGATGGTGCCCAGGCATCAATATTTTCAAGAAGTTATGCCTGCCTTGGGGACAGACACTCAGGCAGGGCAGCGTGTGGATCACACAGCTGCCAGGCTGTCCTCCTAGACCTGTTCTCTCTCAACTGAGCTTCTGCTAAGCTCTGGGCAGCACAGAATTCAAGTCACACTTGGTAGCTAGCACCTGGAATACAAATACTCTCTGGATCTTTAATCACCAGCTAAGACAAGGGTGGGGTTGGAATGGTCTCAGCAGGGTCCAGGTGGCTAACAGGGATGCATCTGAAAAGATGACCTCTGTATGTTACTATGGGCTTCCCAGGTGGTGCTAACGGTGAAGAACTTGATAGTGTTCCCTTAATGTGGGGGTCAGAAGTCTCACTCAACAGCTACTGCCAGGTTGAGATTTGTCCAGGAAAAGCATACAGGGCTAGGGTCCAGTGACTCTAGCTGGAAATAACCTTTTAGCTTTCCAGAGCCTCAGGGAAAGCTCAAGTGATGACCATACGAATGGAACGTGAAGAACTCATCTCTGCTGTGCAGGATGGAGGGGACCCTTTGGGACAAGACTGATGGGGATCTCAGTTTTAAATGAGTTTTGCAGGTGGGATGTTTCAGCAGCTTTGCTAAGCTCCACCTCTTCCCATCAGACTTGGTTTCCGGAAGGCAGCTGCTATAATGACCCTTGGCTGATGGAGTAAGGGAAGCTGTCAGAGGGCTCATGACTGTCAGGATGGCTGAAATGCTTGCTTTCAATTTTTCTTTTTTTTGTGTGTGTGCGTTATTTCAATGATCAGAAAAAGAAATCTTTGTCCCAAATGAGACATGTTCTGTTGATGGTAGTAGCTTAGATTGAACTCCAAAGATTTATTTTGTACACTGGCTGTTGCTTTGCTGTGAGAATGTTAAAAAGAAAGGATTGACATTTTGACTTTGTTTCTGAGATTTTAAAAGAATTGTTTGAGAGAGAATTTGTCCTGTTGGGTAACATTTTTGGGGGTGGGGGTTATTGCTGCAGGCTTTTTATTTATTTTTTTCCTTAATCTATAGTTTCAGAACTGTGCAATATGTCGAAGGTCTTGCATCACATTTTTTTCCAAGTCATCATCCATATGTGGATAAATAAGGGTATCAGGGGATAATTCTTGGAGAACTGGGTTCTAGACCAAGAAATTCTGATGTCAAAATTAAAACCAGACCCAAGTTATTTAAAAAATATATTTTTGGAGAGGGACACACGTCTTCAGTGCTGGTGCAAGTTAATGCTGCTGCTACTGCTAAGTCACTCAGTCGTGTCCGACTCTCTGCGACCCCACGGACTGCAGGCTTCCAGGCTCCTCCGCCCATGGGATTTTTCAGGCAAGAGTACTGGAGTGGGGTGCCATTGCCTTCTCCAAAGTTAATGCTACTGGGAGTGAATTTATGGTCAGTTTTCAGTGTAAAAGAAAAATTTTCCCTATGAATAAAATCATATTGAATGATGTACATTAAGCTAGTAGCACCTGTACAAAATTTATGCATGAATATATAAGTGAAGGTATGTAAGTAGGGACTCATGCTTCACATTTTTTCCTTAGGAATGTGCACTCAAGGAGTTAGGGATGCTCTGTGTAGAAATGAGAGCCCCCCACACAGGGGCTGTTCCCTGCGACCCTCTGCGGAGCCTGGATCCTGGTGCAAGCTGGCAGACTCCAGGAAGGACCTGCCCCCAAAAGAAGCTCATTACATCCTGTGAGAATCAGGGCTCAGTGGTTAAGGGGTCGGGGGTTACAGCTGGATTGTGCAGTTCTGTGCTCAGTCGCTCAGTCATGTCCAACTCTTTGCGACCTCATGGACTTTAGCCCGCCAAGCTCCTCTGCCTGTGGGATTTCCCAGGCAAGAATACTGGAGTGGGTTGCCATTTCCTTCTCCAGGGGCTCTTTCCCACCCAGGGACGGAACCTGCGTCTCTTATATTTCCTGCATTTTCAAGTGAGTTCTTTACCACTAGCGGGATTATTGACGTCCAAATCCTTGCTCTGGCATTTAGTTAGATAACCTGGGGCAAGCTACTTAATTTCTCCACACATCAACTTCTCGCGTTCCTAAAATGAGTCCAGTCAAACTACCTCCCTCCTTGGATGCTTGTGCAAGTGTGTGAAGTAACACACGTGAAATGCTCAGTTAGGTGCCACACACCTTCATTGCTAGGCTTCTGGGAGCTCCCCTGCAAGGAGCCAATCACCATCCTGTTCCTAAGCCCCTCCCTCTACTACTTCCTGCAGCATCTCTATGCCCCAAATTCCTGTCCTGTTCCCGGGAGGGGTGAGTTTCTAGATTCAGATCCATCTCCCTCAACTTGCTGCCTCTAGTTCATCCCAGTCTTGCTGCTTGAGATCTTCCATGATTGGCCACATCAGAGATTAGAAAAAATGTCTAATTAATGGCTGATTTATTTCATTTGGAATTAAGATGTGAGACATTTAACTGTATTTTCAAAATACGGTTTCTCTTACTGAATCTTGACATCCAAAAGCAATTTTATGGACCTCTAGTTATGATTGCTCTTTGAGGTGAGTAGTCAATTGATTCTGAAATTGGTCAGCCCTGGGAAAAATGAATCTTATCTGTGTCTGCAAATGGGAGGTTCTCCTAGAAGCTCTTTTAAAATGCTAAAAGAGCTAAATGCTAAAAATACTAAAATAAATCCAACTTATGCTTTTGCTTTCAGTTTAGTGCTTGCAAAGCCGACAGTGATCAGGTGCAATGACCAAAACCAAACTGATTGGCTGTGACAGGTCCAGTGTCGACGCAGGTGTTTTTTGATAGGCATTTCTAAACCCCCGCTGTCCTCCGCAGCTTAGTGTGGTGCATTTGTAAGATACGGTGCTCTGAATGCCTGAGCAGCCTTGCTTTTCTGCCCATGGTCTTTGTTGTGATTTGAGTATTCTGGAAATATTAGTGATGTCTCAGAAAGGAGTTTCACCAAGAAAATGGGGAAATAAAACTGATCTTCAGATGGCCCGAACAATGTTATAAGGGTCTCAGTTATAGAATATAGTAAAATTCTGACTTGTATTATTTAATGAACATCACAGTTTTGGAGTTATCCCATCACTGTGCATTTCTGATTTTAAAAAATAACATGGGGACTTCTCTGGTGGTCCAGTGGTTAAGAATCTGCCTTGTAATGTAGTAAACATGAGTTCGATCCCTGGTCTTTGGGGAATTTATGATCCTATATGCCACGGAGCAACTAAGCCTGCATGCCTCAACTAAGACCCAATGCAGCCCAAAAAGAAAAAAAGAAAGAAACAAAAACTAAGACCTGATGCAGTCAAATAAATAAATAAATAACCCAAACAAACAAAAAGTAGCATCAAAGAAGCACGAAAAGCCTTTGTGATGCATCATTGTGATAGCTGACTACACGAATGGAAACAAGACCAACAGTATTTAAGTGGATGCTCATCTAGCCTGGAGAAGAGCTACTTACGGTTTAGGTTGTGAACTTAACCCTGGAGGGAAGAGAACTCTGAGAAGTCTACTACAACTTCTATGGAAACAACCTTCACAATTTCTACTTTGTTCTTAAGTTGGCTTCTTGGTTTCTTTTTCCCTTATTTTTTCCTAGGGGTGGGGAGCTCACATTAAAAATAAACATTTCCCAAATTTGGAAATTCAACTGAAAGCTGGTTCTAGAAAATACACATTCATCAAATATTTACAGAATACCTACTTCGAGCCAGGCACTGTGTTGGGGGTTGAGGACACAGAGATGAAAAGATATCAGCCCTGGTCTGAGGATTTCACAATCAGACAGGTTAAAGGTTATTTCAGGGGTTACAAATATAAGAAAGAAAAAGGAAGTGTTAGTCGCTCAGTTGTGTCCAACTCTTTGTGACCCCCATGGTCAGTAGCTTGCCAGGCTCTTTTGTCCATGGAATTTTCCAGGCATGAATACTGGAGTGGGTAGCCAATCCCTTCTCCAGGGGATCTTCCTGACCCAGGGATCAAACCCGGGTCTCCTGTATTGCAGGCAGATATTTTAATATCTGGGCCACATGGGGAAGCATAAGGCTTCAAGGACCTAGAAGAGGTCTTGCTGGAGCTCACTATCAGAGGAGTCAGAGACTCCAGCCAATCTACTGGGTGCTGACCATGTACTCTATATAATGGGGTCTCTGTTCTCCAGCACCCTGAGATAACTGGGGAGGGGGATGAAACTAATAAGGGAGAGAGGATAAGATGAGATAATACAAATGATACGAGAGAAGACAGTTTGTTAGTAAATGTGAAGCTCCTTCACACATGGCACAGATCGCTCAAGGCTGGACTCATCTTGAAAGGCATCTGGAAGGTGCCTTGGAACAAAGCCCCTATGGAGCAGGTCACTCTGGAGCAGGCAGAGGACACAGGGAGGTCACTCCATGTGAGGCAAATAGGAACAAGAACCAGAACTGGTAATGGGCTCTAGTGGTCTTGGAACTCTGAGCATGGATGGAGCTTAGGTGGGATACGTTTGTGATGAACTGTGGGAAATGAGGTGGGGCCAACCCAGCTGCAGCAGAAGGTGCATCCTGGCTCAGGGCAGAAGAGATGCGTGGAGATGGTGGATGGTGGAGAGTGTTGGTACCCAAGCCAGGCGGTGGCTTGGGAGATGCCCCAGCACCGAGCTGGGGTTAGAAGACCTGAAGTTTGGTCTAGATTCTGCCACCTCCAACTACAGAAATCTTTCTAGGCCCCAGAGTCCTCATCAGGGCCCTATTAAGGCCTTTTGGGAGCTGGGGCACATTTGTCTTTGTGAACCTTTTCCTTCCTAACAAATTATAAAAGTTCATAGTTTACAGCTGTGTTGGTATAAAGATGAATACACTCATATATCAAAATAGCTTCTTCAACATAAAAGTTCATCTTTTCTTATAATTCTTAGAGAAATGAACATATTTTTGTGGGACTCTAATGGTGCTGTAGCAGTGTGCCCACCCAAGCTAATGAGTGCATTGGCTCTGGTTCTCATCTGTGCCCTGGCGGGAATGGAATCAGCGTCTAACATCAGTACCTTCTTCTAAATGTCTGTCATTTGGTGCTGACCTCTCAGTCTGCACAGGATGGTCAGACTGGTATTTTCAAAGCGTAATATTTAATCTGAAAACAACTGTATGGGTAAAATATTTGCAGGAAAAGGAAAGATAATGATTGACTTTTTAGGTAATTTAAAAATAGGTGAAAATCCTCTTACTTGAAAAACATTTTCATTAAAAAAAAAGAACAATTAGATTGTTTTTTAAAAGAAATTTGTGCTCATTATGAAAAACTTAGCACCAAAAAGGTGCAAATAACTTACAATCTCCCATGCTACTTTTACAGGAAAAAAAATAAAGTCATATTTCACAGAAATGTAATAGGGGACAGAAACTGGAATGAGACTAAAGGCGCTGTTAAACTTTGAGTTAAATAAAGTTAGCAAAAACATGATTTCACTGCCTCCTCTCTTGTTCTGATCCAAATTTCAAAGTATTTGGCCTTTATTCTTTCTGATTTGTGGTTTACAGTAATGACTATGTCCACGTTGCATTGAAGACAGATATTTCTTTTTTGTTGTTTTTTATTTCATTCTTTTTGATACCAGTGGCTTTGAGGGAGAGCTTTCTTCTACAGCTTTTTATTTTCACTTTTCAGCAATCATTTTAATGTGGTATATAAGTTTATCATTCTGAAGGATGTTATGACATACGGAGTCTAAGAACTCAGTTTACTTCTACGAGGCTCAGAACACATAATAGGAACGCTCCACTCTACCACCCCACCCGATTCCCACTCCCTAGAAACAATCCTTTTCTTCCCCTGACATTAACTCCCTGTTTCTAGGTAACAAGCTTACCCTGTTGTTCTTGATCATACACACTTCACAGCACTTGTATCTCTACCCCAGTGCAATCTTTCATTTCTTTTCTGCCGTGTTTTCTGCGTGCCTATCACTCACAAGTCCCTCCTTCCTCGGTTGGAAGTGTGGCTCTCCTTTCTGTAACTCGTCCACATTTTCCTTGGAAATAGCACCCTGGACCATCCATCTTCCTTTTTCAAGCTGAGCTGGTTGCTCTCTTGGCCTCGTGCATAGCTGCTGTCCTCTAATCTTCTTTACCAGCATCCTGGAAGCTTTTAGAGTTTTATACTTATATCTATTTTTAGATAGATAGTATTTTGAATATTATAATTTTATAATATTATGAGTTTTATAAGTTATATAATATTATAATTATTATATAACATATTATTATTTATATTATATTATAATCATACAATTATATAATATAGTATATTATAAATACATGATATGTTATAAATATATATTATATTTATTATATGATCATACAATTGTTATAATTCTAATATAATATTATAAGTTTTATAATATTATAAGTTTTATAATATTATGAATTCATATAGTTTTCCCCCTTTTTTTATGTTGAACCCTTTCATTCTATAAACTCACGCCCTTCAGCCCAGGGAGATTGTCTTGATCCACTTGGCAATTTTCTCCATCCCCTTTTCTATGTTTTCTTTTTCTAGATCTTTTATTACCTGTATTTGAACTTACTGATTTTATCCTCTTTCTTCTGTTTCTCTCTTTTCTCCTTTTTTCCTGAACAATTTGCTAGATTTTTACCCTCTAAATCTTTCATTTAAAAAACTCTGCTATCAGATTTTAATTTTCAAATTGTTAATTTCTCAACTCTGAGTTGCATGGGGAAAGGGCGTATTTCCTTCCCTTCTCATGGATGCAATGCCTTCTCTTAGCTCTCTGATAAGTTCTCCAAAGGTGACTGTCAGAAGAGCTCTCATTCCCCGCCCCTAGAATCTGGGCAGCCTTGGGACTTGCTTGAACCGGATGGATGTGGCAGAAATGATGGTGCACGGCCTCAGAGGCTCGGTTACAAAAGGCAATGTGATTCCGGCCTTGGGGTCTGGACCAGTCACCTTGGAGCCATGCTTAGCCAGGAAAGCAGTTGCCTGCCTCAAGTCCTCCTTGGTGGAAGAAGTCACACTAGTGCAGTGTGGTGGCCACATGGAGGAGCCCTGCGTCAACGGGAGGAGGGAGAGAAGACTGGCCAGCTCCTGGCTCCTCCAGGTCCGGCTGCCATCCGACTGCAATCCCCTAGAGCCTCCAAACCAGAACCACCCTACAGTCCTTATAAATTCCTGGTCCCCAGAAACCTTATTTGAGACCATGAAGTGTCGGCTGATATTTTAAGCCACTAAGTTTGGGGAGCAATTTGTTAGGCAGCAAATGGACCTGCACTGGAGAATATGAATGGTAGTTTTTTGGTTTTTCAAAACAGCTTGTTCTCCCAGTATGATCTTTGTTTACACCAGATCTTCTGTTTGGTCTTTGTCACATTAGAGACTTGAATCCCGTGACAAGTGATGGATGGTATGGGAGGTGAGACTGAGGCTGGACGTGTTGCCCAGGAGCTTGTTACTGGGTGGGCTTCACAGCTGGGTGGCAGGTCTGGCCCATTTCTATCTACCAGCTGCCTCTTTCAGAGATAACACTTTATCCCCAAAACAGTCCTCCAGTTGTTCTCTGATGGAGTTTGCAGGCAGGACCCTGGAAGCCCCAGTGAAAACTTTCACTCAATTCTGCTATCTGGAGCCTGTCCCTCCAATGAGGGAATCACTAGTTTTCTGCCTGATCCAGCTTTAGGGGCAACTACCCTGCTGCAAGGGGAAGCCTGGCTTCATTTATATATTTGAAGCCAATCCTCTGTTGTCAACTCCATCTTTCTGAGACACCTGGGGCCCCATATCTAAGCCTTTCTGGGGGTCAGAGCACAAGTCGGTTGCTTGAAGGATTTTTTCCTTCTACCAACTAAGGCTCTAGCCTTTGTCTCCTCAGCTCCTCCATTTGCTTTCTGTCCTTGCCTGTCCTCTTTGCTCAGGTTGACTTGTATTTTTTTTAATCCTTTTCAAGGATTTAAGGGTGAAGCAAAAGCTAACAGCTGTGATCAATCTGTCACATTTAAGTGGAACTGGAGCCTCTAATATCTTAATGAATAGTTTGCCAAATAAATAGGCTCAAAGAGCATAAATTAAAAATTCATCAAAGATTGAATTCAGATAGTAAACAAGTTGAAAACTGTTCTGTTTCACTGTAGTTTGCTCTAACAGGGTGCAGGTGAAGTGTCCAAATCCTTTTCTCATTAGGAAATATGAAAATGAAGGTATCCAGAGAGGTAGAACATACCTACTTGTTTCAGTTTTGCTTTCAAAAATCACACATGCTTATTGTAAAGGGGAAAAAAGGACTCTTTCATACAGCAAAAGGGCAGAATATTTCTACCATCCTACCCTTCCCAACTCCATCACATTGCCTGTGGAGGTAACCTCTGGAGGTAACTAGTGCCAAGAGTTTATAAAACTTCTTAAAGAATGAAAGGATTGCATCAGTATTTTGCTCCATGTACAGTCTGATTCCACTCATGTTGAAAATAACCCTGCGTGTGTGTGTTGTGTGGATGGTGTATATTACAGCACAGATATCCATGCTGTTTTTTTGGCCAGGGCTCTCTTTGACTCTATCATTAGATGTTAACAATTGGAATATTCAGTGCCTTTTGGTGCAGGGAAGAGTTATGGCTTAGATTAATGGCAAAAGCAGAGTGGATTCACCTTTTTTTCTAGGTAAAAGAAAACTGAAAGAATGCTACACGTAGTATCATGCATCCATTTATCATCACCGGAAGGTGTCTGAACTGCAGGAATCCCTCGGAATAGGGTGCTTGCCCAGGAAACGCATGAGTTTCTAATGCAAACACAATCGAACTTTACATTTTCTGCTTTTAAGCTTAATAATATATCATGGACATTCTGTCACACGAATAAATATGTCTGTCTCACTCTTTCTCATGGTTGTGTATCATAGTTAAATCGTAGTCCCCATGCCTCATTATCACACAGGAATACACCGTGATGACCGCTCTGTGAACATATATGTCTCTAATACTAGTGATTTTCTAGTGTAGGTGTCTTGAGTATGATCACTGGGCTAACAATACACATTGGCTACGTTTTGATGAACAGTATTCACTTGACCTCTGGCAGTTCCTTTGCACACTATCTCATGCACGAGGTGGCTGTCAGCTGTGTTCCTCCTTCCTGCCCACCCTGGGACACCAGCAAAGGGAATGTCAGAACCTGGACACCAACTCCACTTTTGTAATGTGGCCCTGCACGACTCTGCAGCCCTCCAGCCACCTTTCTCAGTGACATATCTGTCTTTCTTTTGAATTCCTTGTTCTCCAGTAATTAATGGAGTGCAAATTAAAATGACAAAGAACCATTTTTGGCTTATTATTTTCACAACAATGAAGAAAAGAACACACTGCTGCTGGCCTTGGGAGAACTGGGTTTCTCGTGTGTTGCGTGCACACTTGCGCTGTGTTCTGGGACATGAGATCGGCTCCACACCTGGGAAGTCAAACACTTTACATCCTCACGCTCCACCTCTCCACGTGTGGCAATCCATCCTCCATAAATAACGTAAATACTGAGATGCCTTTTACAAACACGCTTACCACAGTGTTGTTTAATACTTAACAATAAAAAATTGGGCACAATTTCAAGAGCAAAAATAGAAGTTGCCATTTTCTTCTTCTGAGATACTTAGGCTAAATAAATTTTGGCAAATCCACTGGACGGAATGCTAGGCAGTCTTTTTAAATGATGGGTATGAAGACCAAGTGGTTTCAAGGAAAAATGCTTACGCTGTCTATGCTAATAGCATGTTTATAATGATACATAGTGCATTATAATAGTATAAATTGCTTTTAGGAGCTTGGAATACATTTTCCTACAGTACAATGTTCTAACATGAATCAATAACTAGAGATTATTTATTTGACAATGTAACTAAGTTACAGCAATTATGCAATTAGCCTGCATCCTGGAACTTAGGCGCAAGGAAACTGCCAGGAAGAGGAAGGACGAGTTTCCCCTGTCTTTGTCTGGCGGGCTGGCCTCAGGCAAGACCTTGAAAGAAGGAGAGCTTCTCTGACAGCCTCCTTCTGCCTACCCTGCTCTTTCCTCCTCTCACTAAACAATTCCGGCCTCACAGAAGTCATCTTAGCCACCTCACAGAGCTTGCCTGCCATCTTCCTCACCCCTAAATTACACCTGGCTCTAAAGAACCAAATCCACAATTATATGCCAAACAGTAACAGCCTCGCCATTCTCCAGACCCACTCTTGCTACCTCGAGTGATGCTCTGATGCGTGGAGCATCAGGCCACAGGAAAGGAAGTGAGTGACTTTGCAGGGAATTATTTAGGGGGGAGAACGGCTACTCTCCAAGTATATTCCTTAAACTGTTCCTACTCTTCCACAATTTCTTCCTTTTAAACTTACAGATGCTCTAAAAATTTATTAAAAAAAAAATACCAAATATCCCGGCAATGTAATGGTGGTGAGTAACTTTAATAGTGTGTGTGTGTATGTGTGTTTGTATGAGTAACATGTGAGTATGTGTGTGTATATATGTGTGTATGTGTGTGAATGCACACATATGTGTGTATGTGTGTGAATGTGTGTGTGTATGTATGAGTCACGTGTGTATGTGTGTATATATGTGTGTGTGTGTGAATGTGTGTGTCTGTATGAGTAACGTGTGTATGTGTGTATATATGTGTGTATGTGTGTGAATGCACACGTGTGTGTATGTGTGTGAATGTGTGTCTGTATGAGTCACGTGTGTGTGTTCCTGTGTGTGTGTGTGTGTGTTGCTGGTGTGGGGTGAGGTCAGCAATAGGAAGGGGAGACCTGGGCCGGGGCAGATGATTACTAACAGGTTCGTGTTTGTGTTTGTGAAAGAGGAGGCCAACTGCTATGGTCTGCATGTTTGTGCTTCCCCCAAATCACATGTTGGAATCCTCAAGCCTAAAGTGATGGTTTTAGAAAGTGGGGCCTTTGGGAGGTAATTGGGTCAAGAGGGTGGAGCCCTCATGAAAGACATTAGAGCCCTTATAAAAGAGACCCCTCTGCCATGTGAGGATACAAAGAGAAGTACGTGACCAAAAAGAAAACACTCAGCAGACAACGCTGGCACCTGATCTTGGACTTCTGGTCTCCAGACTGTAGAAATAAATTCCTGTGTTTATGAGCAGCCTCGTCTATAGTACTCTGCTATAGCAGCCAGAACAGACAAAGACACTTATTCTGGATTCTATCTACTGTGCTAGCCAGCCATGTCCTGGCTTGTGAGTTCCTTACTCTTGTCCAGAGGATAAATATTTTATCTGTGTCATAATTTCCACATTATCCTCTGACCAGAGGAAGCAGAACTCCTGTCGTGAGCAGAGGGTTGCTGTGCAGTCATGATGAAGATGCGTGGGCTGTACCGAGGCTGAGAGTGCCCAGCTATAGACTGAATTCCTCTCTGTGACCTCTGAGCAAGGATGTGAGTGGACAGTGTGGCTGATCAAGTGCGTCTGCCCTCCTAGCTCCTTATAAAATTGGATGTAGAGCTTTACTTTGGTAATTTCTCTCTCTCTTTTTTTTTTTTTTTGGAATTTCAGTCATCAGAAGCCCATTGCTTACAGCACTGTTTCCAGACTAGAACAGAGATATTGCAATGCTTCGGCAGCCATCAATCAGTAATTCAAAGCATGAATTTCATCAATAGGAAAACTCACAGAGCATGGCTTGTATTTACCCTGCAAATCACCTTCTTTGTTATAAAGCAATTTAGAGTGGTCTCTCATGTCAGAAGAATTTATTTGGTCAGACTCCCAATGTCCCCTGTTTCATCCCTCACCTTATACATTTGGAGAGAAAGGTCTGATCCATTATAAACACAAAATTGTGGACAAGCTGTGTGGGTGGGTGGTGCCCTAAGAAATACAAAGAAATGTCTTGTTATCTGAGGCTCACAGTTAGAAATCCATAGGTCCAGTTCAAATGTGCCTCTGTTTTTCTGTGTGTGTGTGTGTGTGTGTGTATGCGTGTGTGTGTGTTTGCTTCCTTAATCAGCCATACAGAGAGAACCTCAGGAAGGCAGGCAAAGAAAGAAGGGAAAATTATTCAGAACTTTTGGGACTTAGGCCTACTCTTAGCTCTCAGAGTGGTGAGATAAAAAGAGGACAAATTGGGCAGGATGTATTACCTACTCTCCATGGCACTCACTAACTGGCCATTATACACAGGACTATTGCCTAGAGAAGGACACCTTGGAGACGTGCTGAGGTTCTCAAGGGCAACGTGGACATGGCTGAGTAGACCTGCTTGCATTGGAGCCGAAACATGAGTAATCTACAAGCAACACCCTCAGGACAACTTTTTTTAGACTGGCTCCTTTTAGATTCATGAAAGAAGTGCAGAGTATTTCAGCTGGAACCGTGAAGTTAATATGTGGGAAAGAAAAAGGGCATCATTTTTGTGACCTTCACATTATTTAGAGTTCTGATTATTTCAAGGCTTCAGGTTATTTCAACCTTTAGGTTAGATGTTTTCACTTGTCCTTCTTGGAGTTGGGAGGTTTGAAGGTATGTGTACATTCTTGAGTTCTTAAAGGCACAGGGATTTGAAGCCAGAGCTGGATATCTACTCTCTCTTCATGCATTTGCTGTCTTTGATAGAGATGGTGGTGTAGGGTAAAGGAAGCCTTTCTAGCTGTTGGAAATGTCTAGATATGGAATGAGCCCCTTCCTGTGGTGTGGTGTGGATCCCAGTCACTGGTGTGTTGTAAAGGGATCACTGAGCTGGTGTATATCACGGAGAAAACACCAGGCTTGGGGTTGCGGTTGTTCCAAAGCCCTGTGACTGTGGATAACAGACTGAATCTCTTAGAAGCCTCAGTTTCTTCAAATAGGAGTGCTCATGCCGACAGCTCAAAATTGCTGTGATGATTAAATACAGTAAGATATGTGAACGTATTTAGTTCAGTGCCTGGCCTAAAAGGAAGAGTTCAACAAAATGTCAGTTGAATATGAATAAATGTAATATTCCTTTCAACCCTGAGATACTTTGATTTTGTGACAAAAAGAGCTTCACAAACTTAACAATTTAAGAGAAGTTGAAGAAGTGTTGAAATAAATCACCCAATGACATTTAAATGTTAGAGTAAAAGCTGAAAGTCTGAATAATGATAAATTCATTATGATAATAGAAATAAAACTTTTTGCACTAGCCCTTTATATTTCTAAAGGGGTTATAAAGTGTTGTAATAACCACATGTGGCTTCTGATTCAGTAGGAGACTACAAAGTCACACAAGATAATAATTTTGCTTATTTAATAGGAGAGGGGGGCCTATAAACTTTGAAATTTATAACTTGGTTTCCTGCTTTGATTTGATTTTCTTAATTTATATTTTAAACCAAATTTATAAGATTCCATTATAGGAGACACTTATTAAGGAATTATAAAAAGCCAACAGGCTAGAGTAGATCTATTTAAAAGGGATTTAATTTCAATTACTCTAATAGTAAAGTTTAGAAAGCATTTCACTGGCAACCTTGATAATCTCTGTTAACTTCTTAGAAAGAAGTGACTGGCAATGGTCTTGTGCAAATATTTGAATTACATTTGGCTTAAACATGAGAAATACCTGGGCTCATTAATCTGAGTTGAAGCTATAATCCTTAATAAGGGGGCAGTGTGTGTGTGTGTGTGTGCTAAATTGCTTCAGTCATGTTTGACTCTACTCTGTCCATGGGATTTCCCAGGCAAGAATACTGGAGTGGGTTTCCATGCCGTCCTCCAGGGGATATTCCTGACCCAGGGATTGAACCCTTGTCTCCTGTGGCCCCTCCGCAGCAGGCAGGTTCTTTACTGCTGAGCCACCGGGAAAGCCCAGTGAGGGGGGCAGAGAGACTGTTAATCATTCAGGGTAAGGGAAAAATTTTAGATGAGGCTTCTAGGGTCTAGGAGTTCCTTTTTATTTTTTTTTGTAACTCTATATTCAAGCAACCAGTATTATTTTCTAAAGACCTCAATAAATCATAACCCCAAGAAGCTGCTTTAGAATCCATTCTTACTTAATCTCAAGTGTATCTGCTGCTTTAACGGTGCTCCAGGTTAAACAATTCATCAAAATTCCATGATGCAGACAGAGATGTAATTAGGGTCATGGCATGCAAGTGTTGCGCTGACTCTGAATGCCATTTTGCAGGCCATGGAGCAGGACTGCTCTGAGGTCTAATGTCTTGTGGGACGTTGTAATCTTTGAGCTCCAGAGAAAGCTTGTCACTGCCCTATAGATGTGGGCGAGCAGTAATGTAAACAGGAGGGATATTCAGCTTTCTGCTGCCAGTTAGGGAAACACTACCCATGTGGACAGAGAAGTTCTGAGCAGGTTTCCTGGTTGCTCTTGAAAGGCAACGTTGACACTTTGCAGTCCTCTCTCTAAAGAGACCCTAAACTGCAGGACCTCTGACTTAGTGATTAATATCCTTCATAATAATTTGCATTTTCATAACATAAATGATTTTAAAAATGCTTTCACCTACATCAGTTCATTTGATCCTCACAGTCCTGTGAATAATACATTTTATATAATTAATACAATTTATAAAGAAACTGCAAGTCAAGAGAGTCACATGACTGTTCAAATTTTTTTTTTCAATAATGTTGAAATTGGAATTCAAGGTATTCTTGCTCCACTGTTCTAAATAGTATTAACTTTCTTCAACTGAGAAAACTCTAAAATGTACAGATTCCTTCTTTTAAAAAACAATATTAGTTTAGAATGATGTTGGCTGCATTGCTGGTCATAAGGAAAGGATTGAAAGGAATAGAAGATATTAAAGAATATTTTGGTGCCTGCAGAGAGAATGACTCATGTAGGAGTTTAAATTGGGGAACCTTCTCTAAGCTATACTTGATCCAACTCTTCTGAGAGTAACACAGGAAGTAAAATTGT
The DNA here is from genome assembly GCF_029407905.1 of Bubalus kerabau. Lineage (NCBI taxonomy): Eukaryota > Metazoa > Chordata > Mammalia > Artiodactyla > Bovidae > Bubalus > Bubalus kerabau. Next base: position 114,985,413 of record NC_073631.1, on the reverse strand, counting down.
TCCCTGGAGTGGTAAATTTGTAGACGTCTAAACAAAAGTCCGTCTAGTCAAGGCTATGGTTTTTCCAGTAGTCATGTATGGATGTGAGAGCTGGACTGTGAAGACAGCTGAGCACTGAAGAATTGATGCTTTTGAACTGTGGTGTTGGAAAAGACTCTTGTGAGTCCCTTGGACTGCAAGGAGATCCATTCTAAAGGATACCAATCCTGGGTGTTCATTGGAAGGACTGATGCTGAGGCTGGAACTCCAATATTTTGGCCACCTCATGCGAAGAGTTGACTCATTGGAAAAGACCCTGATGCTGGAAGGGATTGGGGGCAGGAGGAGAAGGGGACGACAGGGGATGAGATGGCTGGATGGCATCACTGACTCGATGGACATGAGTTTGAGTGAACTCCGGGAGTTGGTGATGGACAGGGAGGCCTGGTGTGCTGTGATTCATGGGGTCACAAAGAGTTGGACACGACTGAGTGAATGAACTGAACTGAAAGGAAGCAAATTCAGGTCAGTTAAGTCTGAACTTTGGGATAGAATATTAAAATAAAATTTGGTCATGTTAAAGTTAATAAAGAGTTCTTAGAAGACCTCTTTTAATAAAAAAGCAGGGATAAGCTGTCATTTTCATATCTATTTGTTGATCTACCTTTGAACTGGTACCTTTAAAGGGGTATCTTTAAAGTATAAATATAAAGAGAGAATGTACGATTCAGTTCAGTTCAGTTGCTCAGTAGTGTCTGACTCTGCGACCCCATGAATCACAGCATGCCAGGCCTCCCTGTCCATCACCAACTCCCAGAGTTCATTCAACATTAAGCACATATAAAGTCTTAGGAAGTAGGGCTGAGGGAAAACTCTGGGAGGATGAAAATAAAATTTTGTAAAATTGCAAAAAAATCCCCTATTCTTCTTTAATACTTTATAGAGCAGTTTTAGATTTACAGCAAAATTGAGAGAAAGATACAGAGGTTTCCCACATGCTCTCCATCCTCGCACACGCACAGCCCTCACCACCGTCAGCACCCACACCGGATTAGTGCACTTGCTACACTCACACTGTTGATCTGCCAAGGATGCTGACTCACCAGAGGCGCCCCAAGTCCATGGTTTACACTGCGGCTTACTCTTGGTATTGTGCATTCTCTGGGTTTGGGTAAATGTACAATGAGGCCTGGTGGTGGTTTAGCTGCTAAGTTGCGTCACACGCGTGCCACTTCATGGGTTTCTCAGGCAAGAACACTGGAGTGGGTTGCCATGCCCTCCTACAGGGGATCTTCTTGACCCAGGGATCGAACCTGGGTCTCCTGGGTCTCCTGTGTTGGCAAGCGTATTCTTTACCACTGAACTACCTGAGAAGCCCCAAATAATGATATGTGCCCATCATAATGGGGCTTCTCTGGTGGCTTAGTGGTAAAGAATCCACCTGCAATGCAGGAGGCACAGTAGACACAGGTTCAATCCCTGGGTCAGGAAGATCCCCTGGAGAAGGAAATGGCAACCCACTCCAGTGTTCTTGCCTGGAGAATCCCAGGGACGGAGGAGCCTGGTGGGCTGCCGTCTATGGGGTCGCACAGAGTCGGACACGACTGAAGCGACTTAGCAGCAGCAGCAGCACTGATCAAACCACTTGATCTTGCTTCATTCATCCAGAACATAGATATGTTAAATTTTTACTGCCAAAGATTCAATTTTGCTGAGAATCTTTACCTTACAGAACTTGAATAGTTTAGACGCCACCTTATATTTCATAAACTCATCACTTAGAAGCCTACCTAGAGGATTATTGTTAGGCTGGGTTAAACACTACACAATATCTATATCTTATGCCCAGATCTCATGAGAACTTGGAGATCATATATTTAAGATGCCAAGCTTAGGGATGCTCAGAGAGAGTAGTTGACCCTAATCATTTCTGTTTCCTTAGGGTTTGGTCCTCACTGGGGCAAAACAAGCACAATATCCATTTATCTAAACCATCCACTATTACAGTCAATTGCAATTGATGGAGGTAAAAGTATGTGAATGAGTTCAGAGCCAGGGTGATCTATAAGATGGCAGATTAAACATAGCTCAAGACCCCTCAGGTTTGATCATTTAAGAAAGTGAATTTCCTCTAGCCAAGGGATGCCTCGGATGAGCCCTGCTAAGGCCAGGGCTGCCTGCTGGCAATGATGACCATGAAAGGAGGCTGCAAAGAGGAGACGCTGCCCACCAGAGGCAGGACTTTATGTCCTGCGGATGTAACGAAATACTTACGGTCAATCAGAATGTTGGTATGGACATGCTTGTAAGGGGAGCAAAAAATGTGAGTGATTTAAAAGCAAACCCTCCAGAAAATTTATGACACTGATAATTTTTAGGTTCATGAAAGAAAAGAAATGGGTAGAGTTTCAGCTGAAATCATGGCTAATTTCTAGGAAATGATAGAGTATTATTTTTATAAACTTCATAAATGACTGAATTCTCATTATTGCTGAAGAATGAGGAATAAAAACATTCAACAACATACACAGGAAAATGAAAACTGTTTATCCAAAAAGGTCCAAAACCTGGTGGGTAATAGAAATGGGCACAAACTTAAAGTTATTTATCGTTTATGTGAGGCAAAGTCCAAAACTCTGTCCTTTATTACATTTGGTGTTTTACAAAGGGCTTGTTTTTACCACTGAATTTTAAAAAACCCTTTCTGCAGAAAAGTTAATAGGTCAGGTTTTACTTTGTATCTGGGACCCCAGAGAAAAGCCCAGGTCAGGGAGAATGCTATTTACCACCATAAAATTTGATAATGAAGTCACCTAAGCTTGAAGGCCATCTCTGCAACTCTGACCTTTTAGAATCAAGTCAAAAGCATTTCCTTTTATCCCTAAGTATTTACAGGCTTTTGTTCACAAGAATTTTCTTAACTTTTCTTCTTTCTTTTTGAAATCAAATGACTGTATGTTTTTATGATATTTTTAAGGTCTGAAGATTTAAAAAACATATTAATAGAGGAGAGTTTTCCCTTCTTGAATAACATTCTAAGGGGAAGAGGAAGAGGAAAAAGAATTCTTGTTCCTGTAGGCATGAGTCCAAATCTATAAAATCTCCTGTTCCAACTGGCAATGAAAAAGAAGCCCATGAAAAACATTTCTTCCCGCTGGTATCAACTCTTCTCCAAGCTGGGGTCAAGAGTGGGGAGGCCAATCAGAAAAAATGGCCGGTGTTCCCATTGGTGTGTGAGTGCTTAGTCTTGTCTGACTCTGAGACCCCATGGACGGTTAGCCCACCAGGCTCCTCTGTCCATGGGATTCTCCAGCCAAGAATACTGGAGTAGGTTGCCATTTCCTCCTCCTGGGATTGTTGCCATTAACTAGTTTCATATAAGGGTACAATCCTAAGATGCATTTCTCTTTTCTCTCTCCCCTAAGTGTTTTATAATATTTTGAAATGAACCTTCCCTAAAAGGCTTCAAACCTCACTCTACAAGGGCAGCCCACAGACTTCCTCTGCTCCTTGAGCAGTGCCTGGAGCCACCGAGAAGCAGAGTTTGGAAATATTCAAAGTGCATTGGCCAAAGCCACCTCCTCCCGCTTACCATGAAACACTCCTTTAGGAGGCAAGATCCTCATCCCTTACAGGTTGAACTTGGACTTGAGTCTTGGACTTGGACTGGTGGGTACAATTTAATTTCCTTGAACTTGGGCTTGAGTCCTCTCAGCAAAATGGAGTCCTGAACTCTTTCAGTGCTTTCTTGTCTCCTGATGGGTTTTGATTTAGGAAGGGACCCAGCCATCGCTAAGGTGACCTAAGTTGGCTCTTAATGGGGATGGACACCTTATATGAGAAACTGCACTCGTGGGCGTGACCCCTGGGATGCAGAGACTGGGGTGTCCATTCCCATCTCTGCATATTCCTCAGTCCATCAGGGTTTAGGGTCCAGAGGTGATACTTTCAGCTTTAGAAAAATATGACTGTGACCACAATTTAGTAGAGAGCACACTTTATGATACTGCCATTGCTTCTCCGGTAGCTGATGAGACCGAGGATGAGATGGTTGGATGACATCACTGACACAATGGACATGGGTTTGGGTGAACTCCAGGAGTTGGTGATGCACAGGGAGGCCTGGCCTGCTGCAGTCCATGGGGTCTCAAAGAGTCAAACATGACTGAGTGGCTGAACAGAACTGAACTGAACTGAATCCAGCACTCAGAGGTAACTGAAACAATGCTAGTTAGGCATCTGATATTTAAAGCTTTTAGGGACAGACGAAAGGATGACATGATTTAAAGTAAAAACAAAAACACAAACAACAACAAAAAAAGAAAGTGCAGAGAATGGACAGGGACACCTGCTGTCTGACTGATGTGTACCAGGTTTTCAGTTTGGAAATTTGTTCACATGATCCCATGTGAGCCTCACGGTGGAATTAAGAATAGATGTTACATACTGCTGAAGATGAGGCCAAGTGGAGTTACACATTTGCTCAAGGTCATGGAACCTGCAGGTGAGGACACTAGATTCAAAGTCACATCTAATTCCCTCATCCATTTTCTACATGGGGACTTGAGTTAGCCATAAACAGTCTCTTCTGTATCAGTTACAATGTCAGGACACTCAGGGAGAGCAGGAGGTGGAGCCGGACCACAGGGAGGGGGGCATGCGTTCGTGTGGCTGTAAATGAGGCGACGCTGTATCTGCTGACCCTCCTCCTTCACTCGTGGTCACTGCAGTACTGTTACCCTGGTCCTTCTAAGATTGGACTTTATCTGAGTGACAAACAAATGGATGTTTGAGAAGAAAAGACAACTCCCTAAACTCAGACACTGTTTTCTGAGTATTTAAAGATACGCGTTTAAAGACCCTGATGTTGGGAAAGATTGAGGAGAAAAGGACAAGAGGGCGGCAGAGGGTGAGATGGTTAGATAGCATCACCAACTCCATGGACGTGAACTTCAGCAAACTCCAGGAGATAGTGGAGGACAAGGAAGCCTGACATGCTGCAGCCCATGGGGTCGTAAGGAGTCGGACGTGACTTAGCGACTGAACAACAGTGAAGCTTCAGCCGCTGTCCTGGTTTGGCAGAGGAACATGAAAATTTTTACAGGAAAAAAATGCAGAGAAGTGAATTAGGAGATATTTTTGTGCCTCTTGATGATAAGTTCTTGCTAAAGTTGGCCCAGTGAAGGGATCCTAATGAAGAACTCTTTCTGGCAGCCTGGATGATGGCTAATTCTCATTTCCTGCTTTTGTGTACACTAGATTGTCCTGGTTCTGTAGATGTAAACCACTGAAATATTTTGAAAATTTCAGTATAGTCAGACTCAACTGTACGTTCAAAGCGCCTATTCACTGAATGTTTGTTAAAGAAATAAATCAATAAGTGATTACTGCTTACACCTAAATGTGTGGGTGTAGGGTGGGGGGTGAGGGGAGGGAAAGAGGGAGAGAGAAAGAGAAAGAGGTTGTGTTCAGATCTTGTATTCTGTTTCTTCTTATGATAAAATTTGCATCCAAGAATGTGCTTTTTTTTTTTTTTTTTTAACTGAATCACCATAACTAAAAAGCTTTAAGACCAGGGGTTCTCTTTTCAGTTTTACATGAAGCTACATGAAGGATCAGGCCTCCCAGGTGGCTCAGTGGTAAAGAATCCGCCTGCATTCCTGGGTTCGATCCCTGGGCTGGAAGATCCCCTGGAGAAGGAAATGGCAGCTCTCTCCAGTATTCTTGCCTGGGGAATCCCGTGGACAGAGGAACCTGGCGGCTACAGTCCATGGGGCTGCAGAGTCGGACAAGACTGAGCGCCTAAACAAACATGAAGGACCGTGCCCTGGTGACAAGCAGTAACGCACGGTGATGGTGAAGAACAGGGGCTTTGAGTCAAAGTGCCCGCATATAAATCACAGTCCTGCTACTTACTGGTATGTGAACCTCAGGCAAGTGACTAATACCCTCTTGTGCCTAAATTTCCTTCTGTGTAAAATGGGGAAAATAATTATAGTACCAACATAGGGCTGTCATGAGTATTAGGTGATGTTAACATAATTAAAGACTTTGGCACACTGCCTGCCACATAGCAAGTTCTCAATAAATGTCAGCTGTTACCATGGTTAAATACATGGTTAAATGCACTTCTGTTGATTTCTATGATTGCCCTAACAATGGCTCACACCCTGGGTGGCCTGAAACAACAGAAGTTTATTCTCTCACAGTTATAGTGGCTCAGAGTAAAAACAGAGGTGTTATCAGGGCTACACGTCTTCTGAAGGTTCCAGGGAGGGTCCTTCCTTGCTTTTTTGAGCTTCTGGGGGCCCCCCATGTGTTCCTGGCCCACCCTAGTCCAGGATGACCCCACATTAATTACATCTGTAAAGAGCCTATTTCCAGACAAGGTCACATTCTGAGGCTCTGGGTGGACAAGTGCTTGGCAGAGAGGGACCCTATTCAATCCGTGATTGTATTCAGCTACAAACATTTAATATAGAAATTGCTGTGGCTGCGATAGGTCTGCTACTTTACCTCTTGCTTGAAAACCTGGAGAAGACAGAGTTTACTTCTAATCATGTTGTTAATTTCTGGTTAGAAATAAAATTGAGGTTGATAGTCATAAATGTGTTTTGAGGTTTGACTGTCCAAGAAGGAATAGGTCCGTTTAGAGAAGACAACCGGTGGCGTGTCCAGGGGTCCCCAGTGGGGGTCCCCACTAATGCTGGGTATGACAGACCCACAGCCAAGCCTTCCATGTAAGCTGGGTTTGCCCTGTTCCCAGAGGCATCTATGGTCTCAGCCAATGGACTGCCAAGGAACCGTCCATGGGATGGTGCTGTCTGCGCTGAGTGAAGTGGTGGCTATTGGCTGGGCATTCTAAGAAGAGGGAACATTGCACAGTTATCTGTAGAGACGAGCTGACTGGCTATGAGGTCTAGTTATAGAGTTTTTGGGAGGCCCTCATGCTCTCTGGGCTGCCCTTGTGGTTCAACTAGTAAAGAATCCGCCTGCAATGCAGGAGACCTAGGTTTGATCCCCTGGTTGGGAAGATGCCCTGGAGAAGGGAAAGGCTACCCACTAGTGTTCTGGCCTGGAGAATTCCATGGACTGTATAGTCCATGGGGTCACAAAGAGTCAGCCACGACTGAGCGACTTTAACTTTCACTCATGCTGTCCCCAAAACCCGAACTTTTCCCCACTCAGCTTTTCTATTTAATGACTCTTCCCTGGGAGAGCTGACACCTTAAGTGATGATCAAATCTTTAAAGATTCATTTGGGGGAAAAAAAAAAAAGGTTCTAGGAGAAGTTTTTGATAAGAGTTCAGAGAAGAGAGAAAGGAGTGTCTGCTATCTATATTGTGTTGGTGGGACAGTGACTGTCAAACCTGCAAAGCAAAAAGCATCATCAGGAGGGACCTGCTAGAGACCCTGTACGCCCCCCTCACCTGGCTGAAATGTGATACAAGTGTTTTTTATTTTCATACAACTTGGCCCCAACAAGGCACACCTTCCTTCAGGGACCATCTGAAAGGTGACTGCTTTGAAGGTTTGTGAAAAAACGGGCTCTGTTGAATGCGTGGAGAGAGGGATTTTTCAAAGGTAATTTAATTATGTGCAGTTTTCACCCGAGATGCTCCTCCATTCCAGATAGTGTGATTACATGGTATCATGATTTCTGGTTAATAACTAGATATTTTCTAACCATAGGTAGTTGAGCCTTGAATGCATGGGGTAAGGGCTCTGCTGCTTAGTACTTAGTTCTTCTCCAAAAGAGGCAAAAGTGAGGGAAAAAAAGAGGTAATTCATCATTGTATAAAGATTAGAAAATACAGCAAAAAGATAAGAGAAAATAAATATTTGTGTTTTCACCCTCTCCCTGGAATAATGACAGTTAATATTTTGATGGGCTTTCCTGGTGGCTGAGATGGTAAAGCATCTGTCTGCAATGCAGGAGACCCAGGTTTGATTCCTGGGTCAGTAAGATCTCCTGGAGAAGGAAATGGTAACCCGCTCCAGTATTTTTGCGTGAAGAATCCCACAGACAGAGGAGCCTGGTGAGTTACAGTCCATGGGGTCACCAAGAGTTGGACACGACTGAGTGACTAACATAATATTTTGATATGTTTCCTTGTGTGTGTGTGTGTTAGATTTTGTATAGACATTTAATCATGTTGTGTGTAATGTGTTGAGACCCATTTCATTAACTCAGCAAAATTCTGTGGACCTCCGTCCACATACACAAGCACAGAACTATTCTAGCCGAGGAAGTGAAGTGAAGTGAAAGTTGCTCAGTCATGTCCGACTCTTTGTGACCCCATGGATAGCCCATGGAATTCTCCAAGCCTGAATACTGGAGTGGGTAGCCTTTCCTTTCTCTGGGGGATCTTCCCAACCCAGGGATCGAACCCAGGTCTCCTGCATCGCAGGCGGATTCTTTATCAGTTGAGCCACAAGGGAAGCCCAAGAATACTGGAGTGGGTAGCCTTTCCCTTCTCCAGGGGATCTTCCCAACCCAGGAATCAAACTGGGGTCTCCTGCATTGCAGGCAGATTCTTTACCAACTGAGCTATCAGAGAAGCCTGAGGAAGCCTGCCTGCCAAGGACTTTCACGAGCTCACTCTTAGGCAGATGACCGTGGTTGCTCTCTCTGGAGGCTGAGTCACGTGGCTGTAGAGCCCTGGAGGGTGTGGTCACAGGAGCTGATGCTCTGGGAGGTGAAACCCAGGCCAGAGGCGCCACCTGGCCACAGGCCTCGGCTGGAAGACCCCATCTGGGAATGAGCCTGCCTACGTGCAGGTGAAGCTTTTCTGATTCCTCTCAACCAGCACCACCTTCATCCTCCCCAGGTCAAGAGAATACTTGTCTTGACCCAGAAGGATGCCCACAAATACTTTCCAAATACAGTTTGCTGTTTTTAATCTTTTTTGGTAAAGCCATAAACTGAGTCAAATGTAAACTCACCCTGCTAAACAGGTATTAAGAGAATATTTAGGGATTTTTTTATGTAAACCCTTTGAAATAATGTCACTGGGAACTCACAGGCTTTCTTTGACTCCATCTCAAGCACTGGCAAGGCAGAAGAGTATATACTCTAATCTTTCTGTTTGTGAATATTGCCTATTAACCCCCAGAGGTTGTGTGTGAGCTACTGTACTTAACCTAACTCTCCAAAAATAAGGGGCTCATGATTTTCTTTAAATTGGCACTTATGCAGTGGAATCTCTCAGACATTAGCGCTCACTTGATTGCATTCAGACACCACTTTGGCAAGGGAATGACTACATTAAATTAGCATCAAGCACAATGAATGGTAATTGCAAGACTGTCATTTCTACAAGTGCAAAATTAATGGGTTCTGCAAACCTTTCCCATTGTGTGACACTGGAAAATCATGGAACCATGTTGTTGCAAGTGGGAGAATGCTCTATAACAGCAGTGCTCATGTGCTGTGGATTATTCAGCAATGGTGTTCCTTTCCACCTTGGTTGTTGTCTCGTGCTCATCCTTCAAGCCCAGTCTGACCGAATTTACATGCTTACATGACAGCTTACATGTCAGACAGTAGCCTGGATGTACAGCGAGTGTTAGGGAACAATTCCTCCTCCTGTGTGGCATCTTGTGTGAATAATGGCAGCATAAACAACCCTCCATGTATTCATGAGAGTATGAAAAGGCTACTTATGTAAAGCTTCTTATAAAGAGATGCACCAACCATTTACAGAAAACTTTACCCAAACGTTATACATTCATTTGAAAGAGAAGAGTGAGTTACATGCATTTCAATTGTAGCTTGAGAAGAGGGTCAGCTCTGCCTCTCCCCAGCCCTCTTGCTTACAAGTGGAAAAGAAGCCACAGGCCAGGTGTGTGAATTTCTTCTGGTTATGCAAGATCACCGGGTGTATCCTGAATGACAACAGCCATATACACCAGGTTCTTGGAGTCAGCTGATTGGCTTTGCTGAATTTATTAGGGGTTACTCATTCAAGACTGAAATAAGGCAGTGACATTGTTAGATGTTACTGCATTATTAGATGTAGTAGCTCAGGATTCCTGCACTTTGTGGGGGCTGAGAACCTGCCACTGAGGTGTCCTATAGAAGAGTGATAAAAAATGATTGTGACAAGAATTGAACAGAGGGGCTTTCTTGTGAGTCCAACTTGAATTCATTCTCTTAGCAGCTGGGGGAGAGGCGGACACGAAGAGCACTGGGCAGCACAGATTGAGTCACTGCACGATGTACAGGTCCAAGCGAGTGAGACGGTCAGGAGGCCCATCATGGACCCCTTTCAATGGCTACTTACTTTACTCCTCCTTGTTAAGGCATGACATGGCTATTTGCTCTGTAATGTTCTAGTCACTTCAAAGTTTGCTTGAATTTAGGGGGAAACTCTGCACCACACTCAAAACTTTTCTCTTCTTAATGAACAACAAAGATGAAGGATTGTTTTAGGGGACTTCCTACTTATGATGGGAGAAGAATTCCAAAGACTTTACCCTTGGAGTGAAGTACCCTTATGCCAGCTGAAGAGCAATTCAACAGATGATCTGGGCTTCAAAGATATCTAAACGTGGCTCTGGAAACTGGTTCTGACCTACCTTTGTTGCAAAATGTTCCATCATAGGCTGTGTTGGAGCAATCGCAGGAATAGCCATGGTACTTCTCTATGCACTTGCCTCCATTCTCACAGTTAGCTCCGTAGCTGGTGCAGTGCCCTGAGCACCCGGATTTGAAACCAGATGTGACCTTGGCTCTCTCTTCCAAGTCCAGAGTCACCCCATTCATCCTTAGGGAGCGGATACAGCCCAGGAAGCCCTGCTGGCCTCCAGCACCACCTGGGAAGACAGAAGGCACGGCGCTCAGACAGAATCACCTCTGCCACGGCTTCTATTTCATTCCTCATGCCTCGGACCACTGTGGGAGGAGATGAGACTGCCAAGTGCTGCAGGCTCTCTTACTGTCAATAGAAGAGCTTGCAACTTTCCTCCCTTAGGCTATAACGCCTACTTAAAAAAGAGGCTGTCTTGGGAGAAGCAATAAATTTGCTACAGAACTAAAATGCTTGGAGACACACACAAATCTTATAAGCTGTTTTGGAAGTCTAATCTGGTTTCCTTAGGAGAGAAGTTTATACGAATCTCTAAGTTCTTTGGTTTTTAATCTCACGTTGTTACATTCCACAGCATTATCTACTGGAAGAGATATAAAAAGGCAAAGGGATATGAATATATTAGCATAGTTAACAAGTCAATTAGTCAGAAGAAGTAAATCCATTTGGAACGTGGTTGTAAGTCCTGGTTCTTCTTGTCTCAAGAAAAGCTTTGCTTTGAAATTCATGTTAAGGATTCCCAGAGCTTCTTGTCTGGGGTTGTTGGAAATTGGAATTGACGATTTCACACAGAAGTCAGCTATACCACATTTATTACCAGGTCAGTTTAGATTTTATTGCCTTTGTTTAAATGCCATTTCAAGACACATAACACAAAAAGCAAATTCACTGTGATTTTCTAAGTTATGGAGTTAGAGGTTTATGAGCATGAAAATATTAAAATATTCTTAACAAATTTCATAGCAGAATTCACTGGAGAATTGTTAATATATCACAAGTGGATTGTGTCTATAATAACCTTTGCTATGATTTTTTAAGCAGCTGGTACAAAAAAAGAGGAACTCAAATTTATAAATGTGCCTGGGTTTTAGACTAACAGCGCTTCTGGAAATTAAATACAATGATAATAGTTAAACTTATTAGAAGAAATCTGATGGGGATTTAGAAAAAAAAGATATGGTTAATAAAGTGAAAGTTACTCTTTTATTGAGGGCAATGTAGTAGGCATTCTACTAAGCACCTTATGTATGATATTCACCTAATTCTTACAACAACCTGGCAAGGTAGGCATTGTTAGTTCAGTCGCTCGGTCGTGTCCAGTTCTTTGTGACCCCATGAACTGCAGCACGCCAGGCCTCCCTGTCCATCACCAACTGCCGGAGTCTACCCAAACCCATGTCCATTGAGTTGGCGATGCCATCCAACCATCTCATCCTCTGTCGTCCCCTTCTCCTCCTGCATCAGGGTCTTTTCCAATGAGTCAGCTCTTCGCATCAGGTGGCCAAAGTATTGGAGTTTCAGCTTCAACATCAGTCTTTCCAATGAACACCCAGGACTGATCTTCTTTAGGATGGACTGGTTGGATCTCCTTGCAGTCCAAGGGACTCTCAAGAGTCATCTCCAACACCACAGTTCAAAAGCATCAATTCTTCAGTGCTCAGCTTTCTTTATACTCCAACTTTCACATCCATACATTGTTATCTTGCCCTAATATTTGGGTAACAAAAAGGAGGTTTAGAGACATGAAGTCCTGTACTTAGGACTCATAACTCTGCAGTGCCAGGGCACTGTCAGCTCTGTCTTATTCTTGAGCTGTGGTTTTAGACTCTGTTCTGTGATGATCGTCTAGTACAGAAGATCTTCAGGGTCTGGGGGGCACAGACATACATGTTTCTGAGGTGTAGATTTGGATGTCTTTAAGACAGCATGGTCAATAGGATTGGCAGACTTTGGGTAAGGTTGCACACTGGAGATGGATTCTGATCACTTATTCCAGTATCTTGAGAAAAAGTGTGCAATTACACGACTCAACAGACAGGGCTTGTGGATCAGAGGCTTTAGTTGCAGAGATGGATCAGCCTTTGTTTATGCCTGTGTATCCTCAGCTGTGAAACGGCAAATGACTTGCACTACTCTCTTTGTAAACCCAAGCCTTGCAGTTCTCTCAGTGGGCAGTACTGAGATTTGAGTGATGATTCTCCAGGGATTATTCTTTCTAATAAAATATTTAAATAGAAGAGGATTAATTGAAGGGAGTCCAATGCCCATTTCAATAGCTGTGGGAGAGTAGATGGCAAAAGAAGTTACTAAAAACAACCACTTTGAAGAATTTCCCATTTTGCAATCTGCTCATCAGCACCTCTGCACACTTCTGGGCTGTGGAGAATTTGGGCCTTAGCTATGTATTGGAAGAATTTCAATCCATGAGTCACCATTTGTGTGCTAAAATTTCCATTTGGCATCTATCATTTTATCAGCTATGGCTTTTGTTCTTGCAATAAGGGTTTTTCCAAAGGGCCTTTTGTTCAATAAATGCTTCATCATTTAAATTTTCATCACTACTCAATTAAAATAATTACATCATGCCAAAATATGCTGAAATTTTTAAATCTGTGTTTTTAGATGTCTGCCTCTCCTTTCCCTGGTTACAAATATAATAGTTTTTCATTGTGGAAACCATAAACACACTGATAAGCAAAATGAAAAAGAGAATCTACTATGTAATCTACTAAGTAATGCTACTCAGATAGAATTACCTTCATTCTTAGCAAATAGCAAAAATTCTTAGCAAAAATTTTCTCTCTTTTATCTGTGAACATACCTATGTGTAAAAAATAAAACAAAGGAAAAAGCGGGGTATGCACATTGCTTTGAAATTTGCTTTTCTCATTTAACATATCATAAAACACTTCCCCAGCAATAAATATTCAAATAGAACATCTTGTTTAACATCTGCACAGCAGCCCAGCCTGCAAAACACTGTAAGTTATTTTGTCATTCCCCTACCTTTGGGCTTTAAGTAGCTTATTCCAATTTTCACCCTATATGATACTGTAATAAACAGCCTTGTAACAACCTTTACATGCTGTCCAGTTTTTCCTTATAATTAATTCTCAGATGTGTAAATGCTGGGTACAAGGGAATATACATTTTAAAGTCATTTACAATATATTTCCCTCTTAGAAGACTTTATCAATTTGTATTATTTTTCACCAGTAGGGTATCAGACCCCTGTCTTCTCCACAACGATTCTAATACTAGGCAGAATCTTTTCGAATTTATAGGCTGGAGGGCGGGGAAAGAGTTCATTCTTTTAATTTGCATTGCTTCAATACTGTGAGTTGAATAATTTTTTTTTCTCATTCCTATTTTTTGGTTTCTTCATGACCTTTGTTTTTTGGGGGGAAGTGGAGAAGGGAATAGCAACCCACTCCAATATTCTTGCCAGGAGAATCCTACGGACAGAGGAGCCTGGTGGGCAACAGTCCACGGGGTCGCAAAGAATCAGACATGACCGAGAGACTAACACCGCACTACAGGAGAAGATACATTTCTGATTGATTGATAACAATATTTGGGGCTTTTGTCATAAATTTGGCAACTACATCCTTCCAGTTTGCATCTGTTAACTTGTACATAATGTTTCTTTTTCCCTACGAAAGGTTTTGATGTTTATGTAGTCACATCTATCTTATTTTTATGATTTCTGCCTTTGATATTAGACTTACAATAACTTTTTCTAATCCAAAATAATATAATTTTCAACTATATTTTCTTCTAGAACTTTTATGATTTTACTTCTTTTAACATTTCATTCTTTAATCTATCTGGGATGTATATTAATTTTGAAATAATTCATATTTAAGGGTGTCAGCAATGGTTGAGAGTTTGAAGAGACTTGTTAAAAGACTCTAAATGACAATCTGATAAAAATGGAGATTTAGTAAGTTTCAGTTGCCAGAGAAAGTACGTATAGCTTAATTCATAGTTTAATTGTATCAAAATAAGTATTTAGATATATGTGTATATGCTTCATTATGTACGTAAACAAACTTCATTCAGTGAGAGGATTTAGCTTCTTTGGTTCATTCTGGACCTGTTCTTTCTGAGTTCTTACACCCGCTAGTCTTCCTTCCTGCCTTTGTGTTTGTATGGCTCTCTCCCTATTGACTGCTGCCTGTTTTTGGTCAGCTCTGTGGCTTCAATCAAATCGCAGCATCCCTCTCTCAGCATCAGTCTTTCCTCTCCATAAAGGAGGCTGCACTGGATGTCTCTGGTCCTTCCAGCTATGAATTACTCTGGTCCATGATGTACAATCTCTCCCTGGAGGCTTGTGTGTCTCCCTCTCTACATTTCAGCAAATTACTCTCAATTTCTCCTAAATTTCTTTTTGCTTCCTTTTCCTTCTTTGCACTGCTGCCTGACCTTTCCCCTCCCTTCTTTCCTTAATTGACCATAACATACAGCTATAGTCTAATTTGTATTTGTTGCATTGATTAAATAAAGTTTTATAGTATTTTCTTAATTTATAAAGAAGGCAAGTGGAATGCCATTTCCCTTTCTATAAAGGAAAACCAAATAACTTACATTCTTTTTTTAGATGGTCCCTGATTTATGAAATGGGTCAGTGAGCTGGAAAGTACTTTTACTGACCTAGTCAATATGAAGAAAAGTCTTTTGTCCTGAAAACGGTCATTAAATATTATGCAAAGGATGCTAATGCACTAGAGCCAGTGATAATTATTTGAGTTCAAGTTGTGTGCTCTATAGAAATCTGTCTTGGTGACAAATGTCATAAGTTTAAATTGTAGGTCTGCAAGCAAAAATGCTACTTAACCTTCGTTAATTAGAAAATCAACACATTGTCACTGAAGAGAGCCCCCTGCCACGTGAGGGCCTCACGCACATTAGTCAGACCTCTGATAATTACCCAAGGGGAGACGTGGGTTTAATTTGTAAATCATTTTCCATGTGAAATGCTATTCAAGTATTGCAATTAAAGATTAATTATGAAAATGCTGTAACTACCCATAATGAATAATACAGTCATCAAAGGTACAGAAGATTGGGGCAAAATAATCAGGTATTAAATTAAACACAAAGGGTGAAACTAATGATCAGGAGGAATTCTAAAAAACACTGTCCTCAAACTAGGAGCTTAATAGTTTTCTAAGGAGCTAAGTTGGGTTCCAGAGCACCTGTGCCCTGAGAGACAGGTCAGTCACTCGCCATAGAAACTTCACCAAAGCTCACACACACAGAATCTAATTTATCCGTTCAATAAGTATTAATTTTATGGCTCCTAAGCCTCGTCTAGATGTTTAGAAGGTACTGTGACACAAAACACACAAAAGTCTTTGCCCTTGCAGAGCTTACATTCTTGCCGAGGGAGAAGGAAATTGAACAAAAAGCTCAGTAAGTTATGCCGTGTTTGAAGTCAGTGTGGGTTAGGTGGGATCTGGAGTGGGGTGGGGGAGACCCCTATTTTATTTATTTGTTTTTATTTTTTGGCTCCATATGGGATCTTTGTTCCCAGACCAGGGATGGGAGGGATGCAAGGGTGGAGTCTTAACCCCTGGACCACCAAGGAAGTCCCAGGGAAATTCCTGTTTCAAATAGAGCCCTTCGGGCACATCCCACTGAGAAACTGCCAGAAAGAATATCCAAGGGCAAAAACCCTGGGAAGACAGAGGTTAAGGGGGGCACTTCCCTGCAGGCCGGGGGAGGGTGGTGCGGGAAGGGAGGGGAGACAGGAACTGCCAAGAGAAGCAAAGCCACCAGCTCACGTGTTAAGGCACTGGGAGGGGGAATTCCCTGCTGGTCCGGTGGTTGAGAATCTCCCTGTCAATGCAGGGGACATGTGCTCAATTCCTGGTCAGGGAAGATCCCAGAGCAGTGAGGCAACTAACCCCATGTGCCACAACTACTGAACCCACACTTTAGAGACCGTGCTCCACAATAAGAGAAGCCACCGCTATGAGAAGCCCGTTACCCACAATCAAGAGTGGCCCCCACTCACTGCAACTAGAGAAGGCTCACGTGCAGCAATGAAGACCCAGCGCAGCCAAAAAAATACATTAAAAAATAAATAAAAATAAAAAGACAGAGGAGACATACTTGTTGCCCACAGGTTGATACAAATGTAATCACAGCCATACTGTGGTGTGAGGTACAATGTGACAGGAGGGGCAGCAAACAAGTGAGGAGAGCATGAACTGTGCTCACAAAGCTCTACACCTGGGTGTCTGCGGCTCCCGGCTGGATCTTTTTTTTTTTTTAAACCCACTGCGCAAGCGTCGTCTGCCTAGGCCCCGCCCCTTCCTCTCTCGGAGGCCCGCCCTCAGTCACTCCCTGCTCTATCTTCCCAGCTCCTCTTTGAGCCTCAGTCTCCTCATGGATGAAACTGACAAACATACACACCTTGCATGCATGCTGCATGCTAAGTCGCTTCAGTCAGGTCTGACTGTGTGACCCCCTGGACTGTAGCCCGTCAGGCCCCTCTGTCCACGGGATTCTCCAGGCACAAATACTGGAGTGGGTTGCCATGCCCTCCTCCAGAGGATCTTCCTAATCCAGGGATTGAATACATGTCTCATGTCTCCTGCATTGGCAGGAAGATTCTTTACCACTAGCACCACCTGGGAAGCCAGGGTCATATTAATAACAGTAATAAGGATACCCTCCTCTGTACTAATGCTCAGTTAATGGTAGATGTTTAGTATTATTCCTATTATTCAGTATAGACAGAATTCTATAGAAGCACAGAGTTGGAAATTAAATATGGCTAAGAGCAGTACACAAATCTGATATGAGAGGCATCATGAGTGGTTTCAGTTCAGTCGCTCAGTCGTGTCTGACTCTTTGTGACCCCATGAGTGTTTTATCACCCCAAAATTTCTATGTTGAAGCTCCAGCACCCACCGTGACTACATTTGGAGGTCAGACCTTTAAAGAGGTAACTAAGAGTAAATGAGGACACAAGGGTGGTCCCTAATCTACTCTGAGGGGTGTCATTTGTCAGGAGAGGAAGAGATGCCAGGACACAGGCACATAGAAAACGGGCGTGTGGGAAGACACAGGTGAGCTAGCCAAGGCCTCAGGAGAAACCAGCCCTGCCAGCACCTTGATCTTGCACTTCCAGCTTCCAGAACTGTGAGAAATGGATTTCTGCTGTTTAAGCCACAGTCTGTGATATTTTCTCAGGGCAGACTGAGCAGACCAGTACAGTGAGTAAAGGGTTAACTTCAAGCTTGGGCTGGTCCAGGCCTGCCTGAGAGAGTGACCTTGGAGTCCACTTTCCTATTGTCTAATTGGATTATTTCCTTGGGAGGTTCAGGGTTAGGTTGAGTGTTTTTCTTCTCTTGTCTGCTGTGGGGGACTGCATCCGGATTGGGGGAGCTGTGAGCCGGCATGCGCTCAGTTGTTAAGTCATGTCTGACTCTTTGTGACCTCATGGACTGTAGCCCACCAGGCCCCTCTGTCCATGGGGTTTCCCAGGCAAGAATACTGAAGTGGGTTGCCATTTCCTTCTCCAGGGGATCTTCCTGACTCAGGAATTGAACTCGGGTCTCCTGTATTGGCAGGCAGATTCTTTACCACTGTACCACCTGAGTTGGCATAGAGGTATCGAATGCATGACTGGCTGGCATAAAATACAGATAAGAAACAGAGCTGAGATTCCTGTGTCCAGGTGACCCACCCAGACCCTGGCTCTTCACTGCAGTCAGACCTGGCCATGCAGGCTAGGGGGCAAAAGCAGTTGTGTGTTTGGTGCATGGACAGGCTGGGCCCCCAGAGTGACTGATGCTGCTCCTACCGTGTTTGTTTTCCAAGTTAGCATTGTCTCTTAGATCTTGACTGTCAACTTGAACATGGAAAAAACCTTGTAGTGTCAGTACAGACGTGAAAAACCCAGCTATCTGGTTAAGCTGAGGACCTCAGAATGGCCCAGATTCTTTAGTAGTGGAGGGACTTCAAGGATGTGGGCTTATGTTACTCAGCGTAGAGCTGCGTGATTGACAAGTACTGATCAGGGATGCCTCTGTCGGTTGGATATTGGAGGGCATACGTGAAAACGTTTATCCACATTCTAGAGCGGGGCTTTGGAGGATTGCTTCTTCAGATAATGCTCCTGAGTTCTCATTTGTAACATCATTCAATAGGATGGATCTTTTTAAAGTTCATTATCACTGCATGAATTTCCCATGTCCTCTGAGTAGAGGACATGCAAAATAGGTGAATCCAAAGTATCTAAATGAGAAGAAAACTTCAAAATCGAGATGGAGAAGATAACCGGGTTTCTGGGAGCAGAGGGCACTCATATGTGTCTGAATGTGAATTGTTCCCTGATGGGGATGATGCTAAGAGGTCCTAATTCATTCCAGAGGCCATGGTGGCAAGGCAAGCATGCTAAAGTATTAGCTATTTAAAAAACTAATATTAATTGAATACTAGCTTCTCCAGGTACTGTTTCAAACTTTACATTTTTGTGTTCACTCTCAAAGGCAATTATCATTTTTATTTTACAGCTAAGGAAACTGAGACCAAGAGAATGGAGTTGCCCAGAGTTACATAGATATAGGAGATGTGGGTTTGATCCCTGGGTCAAGAAGATCCCCTGGAGGAGGGCATGGAAACCCACTCCAGTATTCTTGCCTGGAAAATCCCCATAGACAGAGGAGCCTGGTGGGTTACAATCCATAGAGTTGCAAAAAGTCAGACAGGACTGACTTGATTTAGCATGCACGCAAGCACACAGGTAGTAAGAGGCTATAGTTCACCCCTGGGCTTTCTAGCTATGAAGTCAGCACTCTTTTAAAAATAAAAAAAATTTTTTAAATTTGAGTATAATTGATTTACAATGTTGTGTTGGTTTGTGGTGTCCACATATGTATATGTACAACTGATCCATATATACACCCTTTTTCAGATTCTTTTCCCATATAGGTCACTACAGAGTACTGAGTAGAGTTCCCTGGGTAACTCAGCGCTCTTGCAAAGCTGTAGCTACATCTTGATTTTGGGCTTGCATCATATGAGACTCTTCGCCAGCTTTTTAACAAGTTTCTAGGCATTGCTGTGCCTAGATATGGGAAATGCTAACAGAATGATTACTATCTGAAATGAATTATCCACCCCTTGGCAGAGTACTGTCCTGGGATGGCTGAAGCTTGAAGGGGAATGTAACACTCAGAGTTCACAATCAGAAATTTGGACATATGGATGCTCAACCTGGTCTCTAGGCCACAAAGAGGAGATGCTTGCTTCATGCTATCCTTGAAGTCATATGTATATTTTCTTGTCACATGAAGCAAAAGCTTCATACTTCATTTCAAAATCAGAGCAGTGATGAGCTCTGGCTCCTGATGGGGGGAAGTTGGTTATTTCTCTACTCTTGGTCTGACAGTGCTATTTCAGAGGACCATCATTGCAGCGGGTCTTATGACTCCAAGTCCCTCAAGGAAGTGGGGGCAGACAGAGGGTCTAGTGATAAACCTCCAGATCCCAGCAGGATCTATATTTTAAATTATTAATAGTTACTTCAGTAAACTTCAATACAAAGCCAAATTTCAAATACACTAGCTTACAACTCTGTCTAAACATTTTTTTTTACAAATATCTTCCCAGGTGGTGCTAGTGGTAAAGAACATGCCTGCCAAGGTATGCATTCGATCCCTGGGTCGGGAAGATACCCTGGAGAAGGGCATGTCAACCCTACTCCAGTATTCTTGCCTGGAGAATCTCATGGACAGAGGAGCCTGGTGGGTTACAGTCCATGGGGGTCACAAAGAGTCAGATAGGACTGAAGCAATAGCATGCACATATGCTCATAGGATGTGTCCTG
Organism: Bubalus kerabau; assembly: GCF_029407905.1. Lineage (NCBI taxonomy): Eukaryota > Metazoa > Chordata > Mammalia > Artiodactyla > Bovidae > Bubalus > Bubalus kerabau. Next base: position 114,964,998 of record NC_073631.1, on the reverse strand, counting down.
CAGGAGAGTTCTGCTCATCTTTGGAGCAAAATTAGCATCTTCTTTCTGTTGGTCTTATGTCCTGTGTTCTCTCTCTCACACACATAGTTAAGAATCAGAGCTGTTTCATCTGCAGCCAAGAATCAGAGCTGTTAGCTCACACTCTCACTCTCAGGCTCCAAGCAAGCATTTGCAGACCTCAGTCCCAGATACAGGCTGGATTTATGGATCTGGGAGGGATCAGCACAGCTCTCATCACCAACCTCCCAGGCTGCATGAGCTCCCAAGATGGAGGCAGCAGAAAAAAAAAGCGAGGGTTGGGATGAAGTGGGAGGGGAGCTGGGAGCTGGAGAGGCTGAGGACAGAACTGGTGTTCTGAGGTCAGGGCTGCCCGGAAGGCGTGCTTATGTGTCTTAAATGATACCTGAGGCCAAGTAGGAGAGGAATATGGGAAAGGCCTATTTGACTGGGTTATTTTTGAGACCTTCCTGAGGCCTTACAAATAGCTGTGAAAAGAAGAGAAATGAAAAGCAAAGGAGAAAAGGAAAGATATAAGCATCTGAATTCAGAGTTCCAAAGAATAGCAAGGAGTGATAAGAAAGCCTTCCTCAGCGATCAATGCAAAGAAATAGAGGAAAACAACAGAATGGGAAAGACTAGAGATCTCTCTAAGAAAATTAGAGATACCAAGGGAACATTTCATGCAAAGATGGGCTTGATAAAGGACAGAAATGGTATGGAGAAATGGACAGAAGCAGAAGATAATAAGAAGAGGTGGCAAGAATACACAGAAGAACTGTACAAAAAAGATCTTCACGACCCAGATAATCATGATGGTGTGATCACTGACCTAGAGCCAGATATCCTGGAATGTGAATTCAAGTGGGCCTTAGAAAGCATCACTATGAACAAAGCTAGTGGAGGTGATGGAATTCCAGTGGAGCTATTTCAAATCCTGAAAGATGATGCTGTGAAAGTGCTGCACTCAATATGCCAGCAAATTTGGAAAACTCAGAAGTGGCCACAGGACTGGAAAAGGTCAGTTTTCATTCCAATCCCAAAGAAAGGCAATGCCAAAGAATGCTCAAACTACTGCACAATTGCACTCATCTCCACGCTAGTAAAGTAATGCTCAAAATTCTCCAAGCCAGGCTTCAGCAATATGTGAACCGTGAACTCCCAGATGTTCAAGCTGGTTTTGGAAAAGGCAGAGGAACCGGAGACCAAATTGCCAACATCTGCTGGATCTTCGAAAAAGCAAGAGAGTTCCAGAAAAACATCTATTTCTGCTTTATTGACTATGCCAAAAGCCTTTGACTGTGTGGATCACAATAAACTGTGGAAAATTCTGAAAGAGATGGAAATACCAGACCACCTGACCTGCCTCTTGAGAAATTTGTATGGAGGTCAGGAAGAACAGTTAGAACTGGACATGGAACAACAGACTGGTTCCAAATAGGAAAAGGAGTACGTCAAAGCTGTATATTGTCACCCTGCTTATTTAACTTCTACGCAGAGTACATCATGAGAAACGCTGGGCTGGAAGAAGCACAAGCTGGAATCAAGATTGCCGGGAGAAATATCAATAACCTCAGATATGCAGATGACACCACCCTTATGGCAGAAAGTGAAGAGGAACTAAAAAGCCTCTTGATGAAGGTGAAAGAGGAAAGTGAAAAAGTTGGCTTAAAACTCAACATTCAGAAAACGAAGATCATGGCATCTGGTCCCATCACTTCATGGGAAATAGATGGGGAAACAGTGGAAACAGTGTCAGACTTTATTTTTTTGGGCTCCAAAATCACTGCAGATGGTGACTGCAGCCATGAAATTAAAAGACGCTTACTGCTTGGAAGAAAAGTTATGACTAACCTAGATAGCATATTGAAAAGCAGACATTACTTTGCCAACAAAGGTCCATCTAGTCAAGGCTATGGTTTTTCCAGTGGTCATGTATGGATGTGAGAGTTGGACTGTGAAGAAAGCTGAGGGCCGAAGAATTGATGCTTTTGAACTGTGGTATTGGAGAAGACCCTTGAGTGTCCCTTGGACTGCAAGGAGATCCAACCAGTCCATTCTGAAGGAGATCAGCCCTGGGATTTCTTTGGAAGGAACGATGCTGAAGCTGAAACTCCAGTACTTTGGCCACCTCATGCAAAGAGTTGATTCATTGGAAAAGACTCTGATGCTGGGAGGGATCAGGGGCAGGAGGAGAAGGGGACGACAGAGGATGAGATGGCTGGATGGCATCCCTGACTCGATGGACATGAGTCTGGGTGAACTCCGGGAGTTGGTGATGGACAGGGAGGCCTGGCGTGCTGCGATTCATGGGGTCGCAAAGAGTCAGACAGGACTGAGTGACTGAACTGAACTGAACTGTCAATAGCTCAGTTGGTAAAGAATCCACCTGGTCATTATTAGTGAGGGAATGTGTGGTGAGAGAGTGGGTTCAGCAGGTGAAGATCCAGCACTGGCTTAAGGGTTAGCCGCAGGACATGACGGGGGGGCCCCTCTGAAGCCAGGTGCAGGGACGTGAGGAAGGTGCAGAAGTGGGGACAGCAGGGGCTGGGACAGGGGGGCATGGGCAGCTCTACATCCCAAGGTGGGTGTTTCCTCCCACCCTCGACTCTGCACGAGAAACTCGGCTCGGGGCCTGTGCGTGTGTGTGTGCGTGTGTGACGACAGCAAAAGAGTCACTCGGTAATCTCGGCGGGACATATGTGAGTGGACAGGACCCCTGAGGATGGCAAATACTATGCAGGGTGGACGACAGCACGAGCTGTGTTGGGACAGGCAGCTAACAGACAGCTAACCCAGCAGACATCGTCTGTTGTCATCATTGCACTGACGTCGACATCATTGCACCGACATCATCATCATTGCACTGATGTCGACATGGTTGCACTGGTGTCATTGTTCCACTGACGTCGTCATCATTGCACTGACGTCATCTTTGTCGCACTGACATCGTCTTTGTCGCACCGACGTCGACATCATTGCACTGACATCGTCTTCGTCACACTGACGTCGTCTTCATCACGCTGACGTCGACATCATTGCACTGACGTCGACATCGTCGCACCGACGTCGTCATCGTCATGCTGACGTCATCATCAACGCGCTGACGGCATCATAGTTGCACTGACGTCGTAATCGTCGCACTCACGTAGTCTTCGTCGCACTGATGTCGTCATTGTCGCACTGATGTGATGCAGCTGTAAGTGAGCATCAGGATTCCTTCAGGATGGAGACACGGGTGATGACAGAGGTTGACGAAGGAGAACTGGCTGGGGGTACTGAGAATGAAACACCTGTAAGTGTCGAAGAACAGAATAGACAGAGCAGAAGAACACTTCAGTGGGTTGGGATCCTGGGTCAGTCAGTCCTCCTCAAGGTCGACGATAAAGGACAAGGAGAGTGAAAGAACGGAAGAGAAGTTATGGAGGGTGGACGCAGAAGTGTCACTATTTACATGACAATAAGCTCAGAGGAAGAGAAAAGAACGATGCAAGACGGAACTATGTGAAGAAATAAGGGGCCAGAATTTTCTGGAATAAACAATATTGGACTTCAGAAAGAAGGAGCCCGTGAAGTGATGAACGGAGTAGATAAGAAAAACATCTCTTCCACCTACACCTCCAGCTGTAGTTCGCACTTAACCCGAGGCCCGCCACTCCAGTTGTACATAAAATAGAGAAAGCTTGACAGCGCAGATGGGAAAAGGCGAACAGGATCATTTTTCACTAACCTCTAAAAGAAATTCAGCATTTGCTTCAATTAGAAATGTAGGAAAAATCATAGTAGCGTTAGCCACTTTTGTATCACTATTTTTAACCAAAAAATCGTAGATGTTCTATGTTCTAGATTTTTGGAAATATCATAATCATAAAGACCATGATGAATTTGAAATTATGAGTTATGAGCAGTTATAAGACCTGATTCGACGTCCTATTATTTAAGGTACTGGTAATGAGCAAATATATTATTATTGTAAAATGAACGTGCTGCTTTAAATGCTTTGATAAGTGTATTTGTTTCTTTTATAATTCTGTGACTTTCATTCATAGAAAACATTTCCTTGGGAAGAGAGATATAGATAGTACCAAATTGCTCCCCAAAGGTTAAGAACTGATGCGTTATAATGAAGTTAAGACATAGTAAAGGAAAAGAATGTAACTTACATCTAATTTCTCAGTATCAACACTGCCTATAAAAGACAATGGACTACTATTCTCACAGTGTTGATTTAAATAGACATTCACAAGTATATGAGACTCTGAAGGACTCATATATGACATTTTAGAAAAAAACTGCTCTTGAGAAAAAAGAAAAATAAATCCAAGAGTAGATAAGTGTGGGAAATAAGTGTAAGTGAAAAGAAAACCGCAAATATTAATGTTTTTTCATAAGCAGTTAAAATAAGGATATTCATAAGATTCTGCAATTAAAACCATAGACGATGTCAACATAGCAAGTAGTGGGGTGGCAAAGGAGGTCAGAGGGTTCTTGGTCTCATTCAGAATAGAGACATCAATTTGGTTTTGTAGATGATAGAGACAAAACATAAGTTGAGTCTTAAGAAGTTAGGCATAGCTGCCAGAGGAATGAAAGTAGAACATACAGCTTTAAAATCTGGATTTAAAACTTTTAAAACTGAATAATATTCAGTTTAACCAGTGAAGGGTTTACCTGATAGTTCAGTTGGTAAAGAATCCAACTTTAAAGAATGCAATGCAGGAGACCTGGGTTCGGTCCCTGGGTTGGGGAGATCCCCTGGAGAAGGGAAAGGCTACCCACTCCAGTATTCTGGCCTGGAGAATTTCATGGACTGTATATCCGTGGGGTTGCAAAGAGTCCGACAGGACTGATCGACTTTCACTTCACTAACCAGTGAAAGGTAATAGATTGTGGGGTGGGTGAGCAAACAAAGAAAACATTGTAAATTGAAAATGCAGGGTAAGGTGGTAGAAAGTGTACCCTGATATAACAGTAGTTTCAATAAATGAATAAAAAGAGATTCTCAAATTAGATTTAGAAAAGATTCAGCATTATACTATCTAAGACACACATTTAAGTAAAAGGATTCCAACACCCACATAAAAACACCAGGCAAATATTAACAACAAGAAGAACTGCACAGTAGTTATAAGAATAGAAATAAAATTGTGTGATGGAAGACATCAGAAGGAATAAAGATGGAAATTACATACCTGTAAAAGGAACAATAAATCAAAAGTATTACGAACATAATAGTCTCAAAGAATACAGAGCTACTAATACCAATGGTAGTTTGACGTTTACACTCAGAATGTGATCAGACAAGCAGTACTTAGAGAAATTAAATATGTACACACCCTATGTCTCAGTAATTCTTCTGGGCATACACAGATGTATGTGTATTCACGTGAGAAAACCTCATATACAGGTAACAGGGATACGCACAAATAGATTTGCTGAATAGTTATTTGTAGAAGCAAAGAGTTCAGGAAACAAATATTCATCACTATGGGGTGGAATAAAGAAAGAGTGGATATACACATCGTGGGGCTTCCCTGGTGGCTCAGACAGTAAAGAATCTGCCTGCAATGCGGCAGACCTGGGTTTGATCCCTGGATTGGGAAGATCCCCTGGAGGAGGGTATGGCAACCCACTCCAATATTCTTGCCTGGATAATTCCACTGGCAGAGGACCCTGGCGGCTACAGTCCATAGGCTTGCAATGAGTTGGACACAAATGAAGCAACTTAGGAGAAGGCAATGGCACCCCACTCCAGTACTCTTGGCTGGAAAATCCCATGGATGGAGGAGCCTGGTAGGCTGCAGTCCATGGGGTCACTAAGAGTTGGACACAACTGAGCGATTTCACTTTGACTTTTCACTTTCATGCATTGGAGAAGGAAATGGCAACCCACTCCACTATTCTTGCCTGGAGAATCCCAGGGATGGGGGAGCCTGGTGGGCTGCCGTCTATGGGGTCGCACAGAGTCAGACACGACTGAAGTGACTTAGCAGCAGCAGCAGCAGAAGCAACTTAGCATGCATGCATGTCTTTACATTAAAATATCTTTTCCAAATTGGACCATTCCAACTGCTATGAGAAAATTGGAATGAAAAACCTCAGAATCCTTGAAGCTTTTGTTCTTGTGGAACACGAGGTGTTTTACATGGAAGTGAACAGTAGGTTTGGCTGCTTTTTTGTTGTTCACTCAGTCGTGTCTGACTCTTTGCAACGCCATGGACTGCAGCACTCCAGGCTTCCTTGTCCTTCACCATCTCCTAGAACTTGCTCAAACTCATGTCCATTGAGTCGGTGATGCCATCCAACCATCTCGGTCTCTGTCATCCCCTTCTATCTTTCTCAGCATCAGGGTCTTTTCTAATGAGTCAGCTCTTCGCATCAGGTGGCCGAAGTATTGGAGCTTCAGCTTCAGCATCTTTTGGCTGCTTTCTTAGGTTCACAATCTCTCTTTAAAGGGGTAAAAGGTTTTAAAGCTCAGTAGTAGAGCATTTGACTGTAAAATATCCCTCTAAAAGTTTCTAAACATGGAATCTCTGTTGTAGAAAATTAGCTGAGTGCCTATGGAAATAGGTAGGGAGTGTATTAAAAGCAGACATCATTTTGCCGACAAAGGTCTGGATAGTCAAAGCTATGGTTTTTCCAGATGTGAGAGTTGAACCATAAAGAAAGCTGAGCACTGAAGAATTGATGCTTTCAAATTGTGGTGCTGAAGAAGACTCTAGAGAGTCCATTGGACAGCAAGGAGATCAAACCAGTCAATCCGAAAGGAAATCAACCCTGAATATTTATTGGAAGGTCTGATGCTGAAGCTGAAACTCCAATACTTTGGCCACCTGATATGAAAAGTCGACTTATTGGAAAAGCCCCTGATGCTGGGAAAGATTGAGGGCAGGAAGGGAAGAGGATGACAGAGGATGAGATGGTTGGATGGCGTCACTGACTCAATTGTCACGAGTTTGAGCAAACTCCGTGAGATAGTGAAGGACAGAAAAGCCTGGCATGCTGCAGTTCACGGGGTCACAGAGTTGGACACGACTGAGCGACTGAAAACCAAGACCGCCTTTCGGAGACTCACAGGAGGTTGAAAGCACACTGTCAGTTTGATTATGTTGCAAGTATATGTAAGAAAGGTAACAGTTTTGTCTTCATAATTCACTTAATATGTTAAAACTCTAATTGTAAAATAGACAGCTGGGACTGCAAAAGTTAATTAGTTTTGACCATTAAAAGACAAAGAGCAGGAAAGCATATGGTGACTGTTAGTGGAGAAGGACCCTCCCTGGCCTGTGAGGTTGGCAGGGAGGGGGTTGTTTTACTAAGAAGAGAGCAGACACCTCACCTGTGGCTTCACGGCAGAGCCTGGTGAAGGCAGTCATGTTAAGAAAAAAATAAATGTGCTGACAAGGCTTGCGCAGAACAGCTGTGATGGAGTGACAGTCCATGGAGAGGCTTCTGTATTTTGCTTGCATATTTGCTTTTAGATAGCTTACTGATTTCATCTAGTGATTTTTTTAAACTAGATTATATACAGCACATCTTTTTCTTTTATTATTTTATCTGCGTCAGTGGTTTCTAGTTACGATATCTCTCCTCACCTGTTTGGAAGAGAAACACGAGATCAATTTTAAGAGTCAGGGGAGAAACTGTGAGGGTCCCAGCTAGCAATCTGAGACCTCAATTTGAAAGAGGGAGACTGAAAACTATATTTAGGGCCTAGAATGATCTGAGATGCTATCTTTCATCAAATGAATTTTTCTGTGACTCTTTTTTAGGCTTCAGTCATGGTTGATTTCAGTCTGTGGTACCCAAAGAAAAAGGTATTTCCAATGATGGCAATGTGACTGTTAACTCAGTGAAAGTGGAAGTTGCTCAGTCATGTCCAACTCGTTGCGACCCCATGGACTGTAAGTCCCTGGAATTCTCCAGGCCAGAATACTGGAGTGGGTAGCCTTTCCTTTCTTCAGGGGATCTTCCCAACCCAGGGATTGAACCCAGGTCTCCCGCATTGCAGGTGGATTCTTTACCAACTGAGCTATGAGGGAAGCCCATTAACTCAGAGTAGTAACAAAAATATAAATTGCTTATTCATTCATGTTATTGCTGCAGCAAATCCACTGGGCAACTACCCCAGTGTTCTTCTAAGTCTCTCTTGTTATGTAGTTCCACTTCTAGGGGAAGGACACAAAAATAAACAAAAATATCACAAGTTCTAAAGAGAAAGTAAAATGGCAAATGACTGGCTATGTCAGACTGGGTGGTCAGATAAGGCCTCTCTGAGGAGGTACAGTGCTGAGACTGAATGATTGAATGGCTCCTTCTTGGAGCCAGTCTTTAAGATATGGAAGCATCCTAAGTGTCCAACAACAGTTGAATGGATGAAGAAGATATGCTACATACACACAGTGGAATATTACTAAGCCATAAAAAGAATGAAATTCTGCATTTTGCAGTAAGGTGGATGTACCTAGAGAGTATTAGGCTTAGTGAAATAAGTGAGACAGAGAAAGACAAACACTGCATATTGTCACAGTGGAATCTAAAAAATAGAACAAATAAATCTATACAGCAATACAGAAACAGACTCAGATATAGAGAGCAAACCAGTAGTTACCAATGGGGAGAGAGGAGGGCAAGACAGAGGCAGGAGAGTGAAAGACACAAACTACCATTAATACATGTATAAAATAAGTAAGCAATAAGGATATATTGTACAGCACAGGGAAATATAACCATTATTTTGTAATAACTTTAAATGGAATATAATTTATAAAACACATTGAGCCATTATGTTATACACTTGAAACTAATATTATAAATCAACTGTGTGTGTGTGTTTGTGTGTGTGTGTGTGTGTGTGTGTGTGTGCTCAGTTGTGTCTGACAGTTTGCAACCCCATGAACAATAGCCTGTCAAGTTCCTCTGTACATGGAATTTTCCAGGCAAGAATAATGGAGGGGGTTGCCACACCCTCCTTCCTCCAGGGGATCTTCCTGACCCAGGGACCAAACCTGCATCTCTTGCCATCTCCTGCATTGGCAAGCAGATTCTTTACCAGGTGGGCTACCAGGAAAGTCCCTACTTCAATAAAAAAAAGGAGCCAGCTTTGATGTCTGGGGAGGAGCTTCAGGTAATGGGAGTGTAAATGCTCTAAAGTGGGAATAGGCTTGGCGCGTTCGAGGAACATACCAAGACTGGAGACCAGTTGGGAGACTGGTTACAATAGTCCAAGCAAGAAACAAGCATGGCTTCGACAAGAGTAGGCCCGGTGGCTGGAGAGAGCAGTGGATGCATTTGAGGCACAGTCTAGATGGATGCAGTCATAATACTCATTATTGATGGGCAGTGAAGAGGGAAAAAGGACACCAAGGCTAAAGCCAAATTCTGGGCTCAAGCAGAAATGGGTGGAGGGTGATGTCCTTTACTGAGATGGGAAGGCTGGTGGAAGAGCAGGTTTGGGGCAGGCACCAGGAATTCTCCCTGCCATGTCTACTCTGAGATGACACCAGACAGACATCCCCTGTTGCTGACAAGACAGACCTGTACTTCGATACAGAGTTTTCGGGAAGAGTGAGGCCTGGAGCTTTTGATTCCAGAGTCGCTAAGTCATATTTAGCTCTTTGCAAACCCATGGACTGCAGCCCACACAGGGTCCTCTGACCCTCACCATCTCCCAGAGTTTGCCCAAGTTCATGTCCATTGAGTCAGTGATGCCATCCAACCATCTCATCCTCTGTCGTCCCCTTCTCCTCCTGCCTTCAATCTTTCCCAGCATCAGGGTCTTTTCCATTGAGACAACTCTTCGCATCAGGTGGCCAAAGTACTGGAGCTTCAGCTTCAGCATCAGTCCTTCCAAAGGAATATTCAGGGTTGATTTCCCTTAGGATTGACTGGTTTGATATGCTTGGAGTCCAGGGGACTCTCAAGAGTCTTCTCCAGCACCACAGTTTGAAAGCATCAGTTCTTCAGCGCTCAGCCTTCTGTATGATCCAACTCTCACATCCATACATGCCTACTGGAAGAACCATAGCTTTGACTATACGGACCTTTGTTGGCAAAGTGATGTCTCTGTTTTTTAATACGCTCATTTCAGAGTTACTGGTGCATAAGTAGTATTGGAGCCACTGGACTGGATGAGGTCACCCAGGCAAATGGATGGTTGAGGAAGAAGCGTCTGTGTCTGATGTACCAACATATAGTGCAAGAGAAAGAACTCATAGGATAGACTTGAGTCCTGGCCAGTGAGGTCGAGGGAAAGCGGGCGCCATGTGCCATGGACTCCAAGAAAAGAATGCATTTCAGGAAGGAGGGCACGTGAGCTGCTCCTGAGAGCCTGGAGGAAGCCGAAAGGTCGTGTTCTGGACACAGCTCCAGAGGGCTCCATGTTGACTCTGACCACCTTTGTAAAGGTTTTACTAAAAGAGCTAAATAGAAATGCAGCTTATTTCTATATCAGAGAGACTCTCAAGTAAGTCGTCTTGTTTGTCCCCTGCCGCCAGTGCCTCGGCATAAAATTCTCTTGTTCTTCCAAGCCCTTTGTGCGCTTGTCAGATGGTGAGTCCCTGCCTGCCTTGATTTTTGCTTCTGAGACTTGAATGTGATCCACAGACCACCTGCCGGGGCTGACCCGAGCCCAGTGACTGGAGTCCTGCCTGAACGCCGGGTCTTCTACTACAGGCTCTGTGACTGAGAGTTGCATTTCATAGTGGGGTACAGCTATCATCTGGGAGTGCAAGATTTTGGGGGCTGGTTCTCCCAGGCACTGTGGTCAGCCTTGGCTGCAGCTGGAGCTGAAGGCAGTGCTCCAAAGCCATCACACTTTTCGACATATGTGGGGGCCAGAGTCGCTCCCCAGATGAGGGACCTGCAGTGGAGATGATCAAGATGGCCTTAACGTTCTCCTCAGCTTGGCTCAACTTCAGACATGTTTCTTCTGACCATAGACTCTGTACTCTCCTATTCTTAGAGCGTTTATTCTTTCGCTGCTCCTTTCCTTTGAGATGTGTGTGTGTGCATGCTAAGCTCTTACAGTCGTGTCTGATTCTTTGCAACCCCAGGCACTGCAGCACGCCAGGCGTCCCTGTCCTACACGATCTCCAGGAGCTTGCTCAAACTCATGTCCATTGAGTTGGCGAGGCCAACTAACCATCTCATCCTGTCGCCCCCTCTCCTCCTGCCTTCATTCTTTCCTAGCATCAGGATCTTTTCCAATGAGTCATCTGTTAGCATCAGGTGGCCAAAGTATTGTAGCTTCAGCTTCAGCATCAGTCCTTCCAATGAATATTCAGGGTTCATTTCCTTTAAGGTTGACTGGTTTGATCTCCTTGCTGTCCCAGCGACTCTTAAGAGTCTTCTCCAGAACAATTTGAAAGCACCAATTCTTCAGTGCTCAGCCTTCTTTATGGTTCAACTCTCATATCCACACATGACTACTGGGAAAACTGGGATCAAATTCCATTTCTTATCTCTTACCAGCTGCCTGATCTTGGGCTGTTAACTAACCTCTAGCATTACTTTCTTCACTGTGAAAAGAAAACAGTACCTACTTTTAAGGTTCTCACGTGGATTCAGTTCAGTTCAGTTCAGTCACTCAGTTGTGTCTGACTCTTTGCGACCCCATGAACCAGAGCATGCCAGGCCTCCCTGTCCTTCACCAACTCCTGGAGTCCACCCAAACTCATGTCCATTGAGTCAGTGATGCCATCCAATCTCATCCTCTGTCATCCCCTTCTCCTGCCTTCAATCTTTCCCAGCATCAGGGTATTTTCCAATGAGTCAGCTCTCCGCATCAGGTGGCCAAAGTATTGGAGTTTCAGCTTCAACATCAGTCTTTCCAATAAACACCCAGGACTGATCTCCTTTAGGATGGACTGGTTGGATCTCCTTGCACTCCAAAGGACTCTCAAGAGTCTTCTCCAACACCACAGTTCAAAAGCATCAATTCTTCAGCACTCAGCCTTCTTCACAGTCCAACTCTCACATCCATACATGACTACTGGATAAACCATAGCCTGACTAGATGGACCTTTGTTGACAAAGTAATGTCTCTGCTTTTTAATATGATGTCTAGGTTGGTCATAACTTTCTTTCCAAGGAGTAAGTGTCTTTTAATTTCATGGCTGAAATCACCATCTGCAGTGATTTTGATTGCAGTGATCTGCCCCCCAAAATAAAGTCAGCCACTGTTTCCACTGTTTCCCCATCTACTTGCCATGAAATGATGGGACCAGATGCCATGATCTTAGTTTTCTGAATGTTGAGCTTTAAGCCAACATTTTCACTCTCCTCTTTCACTTTCATCAAGAGGCTCTTTAGTTCTTCTTCACTTTTTGCCATAAGGGTGGTGTCATCTGCATATTTGAGTTATTGATATTTCTCCCAGTAATCTTGATTCCAGCCTGTGCTTCTTCCAGCCCAGCATTTCTCCTGATGTACTCTGCATATAAGTTAAAAAAGCAGGGTGACAATATACAGCCTTGACGTACTCCTTTTCCTATTTGGAACCAGTCTGTTGTTCCATGTCCAGTTTGAACTGTTGCTTCCAGACCTGCATACAGGTTTCTCAAGAGGCAGGTCAGGTGGTTTGTATTTCCATCTCTTTCAGGATTTTCCACAGTTTATTGTGATCCGCACAGTCAAAGGCTTTTGGCATAGTCAATAAGGCAGAAATAGATGTTTTTCTGGAACTCTTGCTTTTTTGATGATCCAGAGGATGTTGGCAATTTGATCTCTGGTTCCTCTGCCTTTTCTAAAACCAGCTTGAACATCAGGAAGTTCACGGTTCACATATTGTTGAAGTCTGGCTTAGAGAATTTTAAGCATTACTTTACTAGTGTGTGAGGTAAGTGCAATTATGTGGTAGTTTGAGCATTCTTTGGCATTGCCTTTCTTTGGGATTGGAATGAAAACTGACCTTTTCCAGTCCTGTGGCCACTGCTGAGTTTTCCAAATTTGCTGGCATATTGAGTGCAGCACTTTCACAGCATCATCTTTCAGGATTTGAAATAGCTCAACTGGAATTCCATCACCTCTACTAGCTTTGTTCATAGTGATGCTTCCTAAGGCCCACTTGACTTCACATTCCAGGATGTCTGGCTCTAGGTGAGTGATCACACCGTCGTGATTATCTGGGTCATGAAGATCTTTTTTGTATAGTTCTTCTGTGTATTCTTGCCACCTCTTCTTAATATCTTCTGCTTCTGTTAGGTCCATACCAATTCTGTCCTTTATTGAGCCCATCATTGCATGAAATGTTCCCTTGGTATCTCTAATTTTCTTGAAGAGATCTCTACTCTTTCCCATTCTATTGTTTTCCTCTATTTCTTTGCATTGATTGCTGAGGAAGGCTTTCTTATTTCTCCTTGCTATTCTTTGGAACTCTGTATTCAAATGGGTATATCTTTCCTTTTCTGCTTTGCTTTTCATTTCTCTTCTTTTCACAGCTATTTGTAAGGCCTCCTCAGAAAGCCATTTGGCCTCTTCAGAAAGCCATTTGGTCTTGATCCCTGTCTCCTATATAATGTCATGAACCTCCATCCATAGTTCATCAGGCACTCTATCAGATCTAGTCCCTTAAATCTATTTCTCACTTCCACTGTATAATCATAAGGGATTTGATTTAGGTTATACATGAATGATCTTGTGGTTTTCCCCACTTCCTTCAATTTAAATCTGAATTTGGCAATAAGGAGTTCATGAACTGAGCCACAGTCAGCTCTCAGTCTTGTTTTTGCTGACTGTATAGAGCTTCTCCATCTTTGGCTGCAAAGAATATATTCAATCTGATTTCGGTGTTGTCCATCTGGTGATGTCCACATGTAGAGTTTTCTCTTGTGTTGTTGGAAGAGGGTGTTTGCTATGACCAGTACATTCTCCTGGAAAAACTCTATTAGCCTTTGCCCTGCTTCATTCTGTACTCCAAGGCCAAAGTTGCCTGTTACTCCAGGTGTTTCTTGACTTCCTACTTTTGCATTCCAGTCTCGTTTTTTGGGTGTTAGTTCTAAAAGGTCTTGAAGGTCTTCATAGAACCATTCAACTTAATTGATGTAAATAAAGCATGTGAGCCCTTGGCTTAAATATCATCTGGGATGTCTTTGCCAGTTTGTAAGTTGCTGCTACAGACTCAAATTTGCGGGAAAGGGGAACAACTGATGTATTTCCTGTGTTTTGATTCCTTCAATCTGGATTGGAAATTTTTTATCGTAAATTTTTCAGATACTAGAAAGAGCCATTTTATTCATATACAGATTTGAGTGCACTTCATGAAGGGAATTCCATTTTTCTCCCTTGCGTACAAATGGTGATTTTCTTTACTGCCTCAATGACCTTGCCAATTTCAGATGGCCATGGGATCATCTACTTATGAGTCTGAAATGCTGAGGATGTGAGGAGCAGCTGACCAAACCAGTCCCACTGTTGGGTTCAGGGATGTGGGCAGTTGTCCAGGGCTGCTCACAGAGCGTAGCCCAGAGAATGGTCCTCGCATGCTGGTCCCCTTCGCTTATGAGTCTATCTAACAAACCTTGACTCTGCCATAAACTCAGGAGCTGTCACTCATGAGAAAATTTTCCTGATGGACACACTGTCTGGCAGAGGAAGAGGTGACTGCAGCCCTCCTGCTCTCATGGGCCAGGACATCCTCCCCAAAATGGTGCTTCTCCCATCACATACCAGCCAAGCCCCAGTGCAGCACAGAGGATCCTGAAGGATGGAGGACTACTTCCCAGCTTCTTTCGGGGTGACATGTTGCACAAAAGGCTTGGCCTCCTTTATCTTCCAGAGAGATATCAGAAGAGGTCAGAGTCAAATGAGCTGGGCCCGAACATCTGTCATAGTTCAGAGGACCTAACGACCATGGACAGAGGAGCCTGGCAGGCTACAGTCCATGGGGTCGCAAGAGTCAGACACAACTTAGCAACTAAACCACCACCACCAGCCATCTTGCCCAAGGAGCCCTTAGGAGCTTGACATCCTGCTGGAGCCTCCAGCTCTCCTGAATGCTGGCCTCCTCCTTAAACCACTGCTGAGCACAGTCCCACGCTCTGGCTGGGGTAGATTTTGTTGCACACAAACCCCTGCACCAGCACCCCCCCCCCCCGCCCCCTGGCCCCAAAGAGCCCGCTCGCCTGTCCCCAAAGGCTCACGCTGACCCTGCCCCAGGCTGGCCGCCGGGCTCCAGGCTGAGGGTCTGCCAGACCCCTGTTCCCTCCCAGCCTGGCCGCTACAGCTTCGGCGGTCAGGACTCCGGACTCACTGGCATGTCTTTCCGCTAACCTGGGCTCAGTGTAGCCTGGTGTTGTTTGCACTTAGATAATGACCTCAAGTGTGTCTGCTCTTCTCCACCTACTGGGCAAAATCTGGCCCGTGGCTGCACGGAGGCTGCAGGTCTGAGCCTCTCGTGGTTCATGGGCCTCTGCAGGTCATGCTGGAATGCATCCCAGGCTACTTGCTCATCATGGACCAAAGACACAAGAAAGCTTCCGGTGCTTTTCAGACAAATCCCAGCAACCACTCTTCTCTTCCCTGTGTCACTTTTCTTTTTAAAATGGAATCATTATCTCTTCACTAAACCACCATCATAGCTGGATTCCCATAACTTCCAAACGACTTGTGTTAACCGGCTTTTCGTGGCAGCTTCTAGTTACCTCTTACCAGCGGGGTGATGAGAACTGTGTCCTCGTTTTCTTAGTGACTGTGGAAGAGGAGATGGGAGCCCGGCTCTGGATAACAAAGGCAGCGGGCAGAGGGTGGGCGTCCTGGAGTCCACTTTGGGTCCAAAGCCAAGAATGACCCTGGGTTTGTTTTAGCTCTAAGCTGAACTTTATGCCTGTCCACCTCTAGAAGCCCTCGGTCAGCTCTGGTCATGTCTCCGCTGCAGACAGTGTTGCTGGGTGGTGTTTGCAGGTGGACACTCACTCACCATCTTGGCGAGAAAATTCCTGCACCTGGCTAGCTGCTCTGTGGCCACTGTGGCAGGTGAGTGGAGTGGCTGAAGACTGATTTTGGATATCAAGGGGCATCTAGCCCATGAACTTTCCTTCAGGGCTGGTGGGCTGAAGAGATCCCAGGTGAGTATTTGGGGAAGGAAGAAATAAGCCAGTTGGAAGTGAGTTCTGTAGGAGGCAGTAAACATGACCCAGCAGAAGGAGAAAGCTAAGGGAATAAAAGGTCAAGGGAAAGGTGGTGAGACAGCTCCCAGTTCATGAGTGCTGGCTCTGAGCCGGGTACTCTACAGTGCGCTTAGCATGGATGGGCTCATCTCCACCTGACACACAGGAACTGTATTCCCATCTGACGGAAGTACTGGCTAACTTGTCAGTGGTCTCTAGATGCTAAGTGGCAGAGGTGGGGTGGTTACAAGTGATCACTTGGCAACTCAGACCTTTTCAAGCCACTTCTTAACACATAATCTTAAATGGTTAAAGTTAGAAGAAAGTTTGGAGAGCAACAAATCCAACACCTTGATTAGATGGAAAAGGAGATTTTTATTAGATGAAAAAGAGGAAAAGTGATAACTCTTGTTATTACAGCTGAACTGAGAACCGCTTCCGGTTATCTGAATCCCTATTGAATAGTCTTCAGGTAACTGGCTCCAGGATTTCATAGCTGTTGAATTTGTTATTTTCTGAAAACAAGCCCCCTCCCATGTCCCCTGGGGTAGACTTCTATTGCAGAAGATGTTTTTCGAAGAGCGTTTCTCATACCGGTTCAAATAGCTTGTGTCTTGGCCATGAGACTCACGTCCACATCTCAGATAACAGGAAATTAGAAACTGGGGCAGGGGGCCTTTCTCTTTCTCATCAAGTGAAAGGCAGTTGCTAACTCATCACATCAGTCCACTTCTGTGAACCTTTTCTCTCTCCAAGGTCAACAGTGGTTTCATAATTGCTAAACTTGAAGAATATTTTCTTGGCCCTATTTCACGCATGGCACTTGGTATGATTTGTCAGTAATAAGCAAATTGTTTCATGAAACTCTCTCCTCCTGTGACAGCCCCTCTCCTGGCTTTTCCTTGCTTGTTCTTTTCATCCCTCTTCATTCTTCCTGAGATGCCTTTTTTCTGTCTGTCCCTTACATTTGAGTATTCTGTTGAATTCTGACCTCAGCCTTCTCCTCTGCTCTTTTTATAAGCTGTTTCTGGTCATCTTATTGAAATGAATCAAAATTCTTTCCAAGACCATAATAAATATTCTCCCTACCTTCTTCATTTTACAATTTTACTTAGTCTCCAAAAATATTGGAGACAACTATAGTCTGTAGACAGAAAGAGATAAAAGTAAAATTGAACCTCTGCATCCAAAGTTATCTCAGAAAAATGAGGACCTGGGTCAATTAGGGTCACCTGTTATAATGAAAACTAAGTGGATCTACCCTGCATGCCTGGGATGAGCAGGGTTTATTTACGAAGAGACTTATATCTAGGTGATCTGGTCAAGATGTATTGATAAGGGGAGATTTGCTCACAGTATTCAGCAGGAATTTGTGGACCTGGTATTTAATATTATTAATGCATATATGTGGGCTCTAGAAAAAACAGGAGAACCTATTTGCAAAGAAGAAACAGAGACACAAACATAGAGAACAGATATATAGACACTACGCAGGGGAAGGGAGTGGGATCAATTGGGAGACTGGGACTGACAAATAGAGTGGGCTGCCACTTCCTACTCCAAGAGATCTTCCCGGTCCAGGGATTGAACCCTCATCTCTTATGTCTCCTGCTTGGCAGGTGGATTCTTTACCACCGGGCCTGCTTCTGGGAAGTGGGAAGCCTGTATATATACACTATTTTGGATAAAATAGATATCTAATGATAACCAATTAGATAGCACAGGGGTAAAAGAAAACGGAGGGCCAATGTGTTTGTAGGACAAAATGCATTCCAGCTCTAATAAAAAATGCATTTGAATATATAGTAGATGTAGACAAATACTGTTTGATTCTGCTTATATGAGGTGCCTAGAACAGTCAAATTCATAGAGTCAGAAAGCACACTGGTAGATTCCAGGGGCTAGGAGTCGGTGGGGAGAGGGGATGGGGAGTTACTTTAACAGGCAGAGTTTTGGGTTTGGAAGGTGAAGAGTTCAGAAGATGGATGATGGTGAGAATTGTACAGCACTGTGAATGCACTTAGTGCCACCGAACTGTGCAGTTAAATATGGTTAAAATAGTACGTTTTATATTATGTGACTTTTACCACAATAAAAAAATTTAAGTGGCCTGTTCTCAAGTCAGTCTTACTTCCAGAGCTGACTGACCAAGTTCACACTTTTCACAACATTTCACCAAGGAGCGGACACCTACATCACCTGTCTTTCTGTGGCTTCCTAACATTCTTCAAGCATCCCACCAAAATCATGAATGACACCGTGGGGACTCTGACCTCCACTGGGTAAGAGCCCAGGGGGCAGGTCACCTCTGCGTTACTGGGTCTGAGACCACCATATCCGACTGACTTGACCAACGAACACCCACACACCCAGAGGGGAGGTCTAAGGTGGCACGGCAGCTGCAGAGTCCTTCAAACTTGCATTCTTTGCAATCAACAGAGGAAAATTAGCAAATTGCCTGATATATTAGTATTCTGGAAAATAAAATTTAAAATCTCACTAACCATGGACACAGGTATTGCTTAGAAGTAACATTAGGTTCAGTTAGAAAATGTCAGAAGCAGAACCCAGACTGTGGGGCTGGAGCCACTTCCTGCAAAGGGTGCTTTACTTTTTGCTCTGGTTGAGTTTCTTCTCAGTGTTGATCTCTTTCCTCTGTGTGAAGATGCTACATAAGGAGAAGGCTCCATCTCCCTCTGCCTAGAACTTTGAAGCTGGGCAGACAATGGAGTGGATTTCTACTTCTCATTTCAAGCAAACTTGAACTTAGGGAGCCCATTACATCATTCTTCCCTCTTTGTCCATCCTTCTTTTTACCGTTATGAGTGCTCTAAATCATTAAGGAATTCTTGTTGTTGTTGTTCATTCGCTAAGTCATGTCCAGCTCTTTGTGATTCCATGGAATGCAGCAAACCAGTCTCCCTGTCCCTCACTATCTCCTGGACTTTGCCCAAGTTCATGTCTATTGAGTCGGTGATGCCATCCAACCATCTCATCCTCTGCTGCCCTCTTCTCCTTTGCCTTCAATCTTTCCCAGCATCAGGGTCTTTTCCAATGAGTTGTCTGTTAGCATCAGGTGGCCAAAGTATTGCAGCTTCAGCTTCAGTGTCAGTCCTTCCAATGAATATTCAGGGTTCATTTCCTTTAGGATTGATTGGTTTGATCTCCTTGCTGTCCAAGGGACTCTCAAGAGTCTTATCCAGCACCACAATTTGAAAGCATCAACTCTTTGGCGCCCAGTCTTCTTTATGGTCCAACTCTCACATCCATACAGGACTATTGGAAAGACCACAGTTTTGACTCTACAGACTGTAAAGACTTCAGTGAGGGTCTAAAACTATAAACCTAAAACTGCACAGATCAGGGACCTCAAAGAAACCCTAGCCACCCTATCATCTTGTAGGATGTGAGGACTGTGACTTCCAGAAAGCAGAGAGTGACATCAGATTGAGGGCTCCTGTGTCTTCTCCCTTGTCTCCCATCCTGTCTCAGAGGAGGCCACAAGAGGCAAAGACACTTTTAGAAAAATCTCTATCAGAACCCCTGTAGGCGGTTTTCCTTTCCCCAAGGTGAACTCCATGACAAGCAATAGAGAAGTCCCGCTGGTTGTCCCGTGTCCCATCACTCACCCACAAACAGCTGGCTGTAGAGCTCCAGGCGGGTGTGGCCTTCCGTCGGGGCCTTGCGGACCTGCTGTGGCAGACGGTCCACCTGCAGGCTGGCCTGCTTGACGTTCCTCTCCGCGGTGACCCGGTGCCACTGGTCATCGTTGAGTGGGGTGGGCGACCTCACCACCATCTCCACTGGCCCATTTCCAACGTCAAATGAAAAGGACACTTCTGTGGCAGCTGGAGGAACAGAAACAGGAGAGCCACATGAGTATTCCCTGTACGCATGTGGGAGTGCCAAGTCGCTCAGTCGTGTCTGACTCTTTGTGGCCCCAAGCGCTGAAGCCCATTAGGCTCCTCTGTGGAGCCATGGATTTCCCAGGCAAGAATACTGGAGTGGGTTGCCATCCCTTCCTCCAGGGGATCTTCCTGACCTAGGGATCGAAACTGCATCTCCTGCATTGGCAGGTGGGTTCTTTACCACTAGCGCCACCTGGGAAGCAGCATTCCCTCCCAGATATGAAAGAGCTTTAAAGCTTAAGGCTTCCCTGGTGGCTCAGATGGTAAAGCGTCTGCCTACAATGTGGGAGACCCGGATTCGATCCCTGGGTCAGGAAGATCCTCTGGAGAAGGAAATGGCAATCCACTCCAGTACTCTTGCCTGGAAAATCCCATGGATGGAGAAGCATGGTAGGGTATAGTCCATGGGGTGACAAAGAGTCCAACATGACTGAGTGACTTCACTTTCACTTTTTCTAGAGGAAAAACAAAGCAGATAGAAAGAGGAATCTACACCTGTCACCTGCTATTGTATACAGTGGTCCAAGGCGAAATTCTTGGAGGAGGGATAAAGCGTCAATTCATTGTTAATGAATCATAACCAAGGGGAGGAAAGTGAGCTTAGATTGGGGGCCAGGTATACATTTCTTTTCTTATTTTACCAAGAAGTTGCCCTCATTGAGTCTTTCCAAATAAAGAACTGAAGCCTAGGACATTTAAGTCTATGTTGAGCTTCTTAGATTTAGTGAGTAGTGGAGTCAGGATCCGAACCAGGCTTGTTAACTTCCAAAACCTGAGATCTTCCAACTCGACATACTCTGCGACTCTTCAGTGTCTCCTAGGATGTGACTTGTGGCTCTGGCTGCACTTTAGACCCACACGAGCACTTTACGAAACACACCTGTGTGCAGTTCCGTCCCCAGGGATCCCCACTCAGCTGGTCTGGGTTAGGTGTTGGTATTTTTTAAAAGCTTCCTGGAAAATATTAATATATACCTAGAGTCGAGAGCTATTGCTTTGGGGGAATTTGCAAAAATTTATTTCCTTAATCTAATTGTTGGGCTTCTCTGGGTGGCTCAGATAGTAAAGAATCTGCCTGCAATGCAGAACACCTGAGTTCGACTGAAACGGAGCCAGACCCACACAGGGGGCAGGTCCTTGCCCCCCACCGTGTCCTCTGCCAGTGGAACACTTTAGTCAAAGAGTAAGTTTAATCAGAGAAGTGAGAAATGCTGAAACAAAGGAAAACAGTCAAAGGAGACTAAATAATAATAATGTAGTCACTAAGCAGAGTCAAGGACCTTTAGTTCTTTCTCAAGGGCTGTAGATAATATTCTGAGCCACATCTGGTGAGCTGTCTTACAGATACCAAAACCCCAGGTGGAGAAATTAACTACACGATGATCAGACTGTACCCAGGACTTGAGCTGCCACAATTCCGAGAATTGACTGCAAAGAAATGGGAACAAGTGTACCCCGGAACTGGAGATTAACTAACTGTCCTGAAACAACCAAGATGATGCAAGGCAGACCACTGATGACCAATTTGAAGATGACTGTTACAGATGACTGTGCTGTTTCTGCATGCAACCCCCCTCCTCTGTTTATAAAAGCTCTCGCCCCTGCGTGTTGGGGGGAGGAAGTCAGCCTTTGGGCAGATGTCTGCTACCCTACCCCCCTGGTTGCCAGCATCTGAAATAAAGCAAACTTTCCTTTCCACCGACCTGGCCTCTTTACTGGCTTCTGAGCGGCAGGCATCCAGACCCCCCAACACACGTACTCTTTTGGTAACGAGATCCGCTGGGTCAGGAAGATTCCCCTGGAGGAGGGCATGGCAACCCACTCCAGTGTTCTTGCCTGGAGAATTCCTGGACAGAGGAGCCTGGAGGGCTACAGTCCATGAGGACACGACTAAGCAACTGACACTTTCAATCTAATCTTTAAAGTTCCTCTGGAGAGTTTGGGAGCTGTGAGCTGTGCAGGCAGTGAGGATGACCCGCCTCTTTTCCTGACCCCTGGGGCTGTGCGCAGGGCAGTGTGGGTCCTGCCTAAGACCCCCTTCTGGAATCACCTGCTGCACACCTTGAACACTCGCCATCTGGGATGCCGAGTCCTTCTCATAACTTCCCCTCCGGCACTGACCACAAATCATTCCTTTTATTTTCCTAGGTCTGCTCCCAGTCAACCTCCTTGATTAAATCACCTTCCAACAATGGAAAAATGGGTTAGGAGGGTGTGCTGGTAACTTCAATTGTTAGTAGCTTTCTTACTTCACATGTTAGGTTTTAAATTCCTCAGTGACCACTGAGTGCTTTATAAACACGTTTTTTAAACTTTTTTTTTTTTTTTTCCTGCCATTGGCAGGAAAGGCAGAGTGACGGGGAAGCAGCATGTGGGTCCCAGCTCCTCAGCTTGGCAAATGCTTTTTGACAGAACAGATTCCCCACATCACTGGAGGGCCTAGCTTTGCTTAGAAAGTGATTTGGTGCCTCTATCTATCAATAAGCCTCTGATGAATCGCCAAGCGGTTTAATTAAATATCTGTCATTTTTTCTCCCCCAGGCTAATGAAAAATTCAGCCGCTTGGCACTGGTACCATTTCGAGATGATGTTGCAAGCAATCAAACTTCTAATTTAAAAACCGCAGTGGGCCGGATTTTCTTGGGACCTAGACTGTTCTCCACCCCTGGGTCAGGCCCCTCTGAGGAGGCATTTACTCTATTGAGCCCCAGAGACATTAGACACAGAGCTCAATGTAATCAACCTCATTGTACTGGGGAACTTGGCTCCTTTATGTCATTAGAAAGGGGACTTTAATTTTAACACCTGTGGTGATCCCACACGTGTACTGGTGACATTTCTTCTCTGAATTAGGGGCTCCTGCATTCCAGGATTCACTGGAGTGACCTTCACCAAGGTTTCTACACAGGTATGATGAGAATGCAGGTCAGCAATCACCTGACTCATGGATGGAATGATCTTTCCCTGAATTTCTGGCATGAGTCGACGGGGAAAACGCAACTTCAGGTTTTAAGATTGAATTTGTTCTGTTCTTGCAGTGCTGTGTTTTAGCAGATGCATTTTAAAAATGTAAGTTGTCAGACTAGCCAGAGAACAAGGCTTTCCAAGCTAAGTAGGAAAGATGGTTTCGTTTTAAGAGGCATCAGCAGCCATCAGGGAAATACAATGTAGGGATAAATTGAGTTGAGCCCTAAGGTTTGACTTGGAGGGACTGATGCTGCTCTAATTTTCTCCACTCCTCTCCTCCTACTATGATGGATTTTTGTTCATGTCTTTAAGTTGTCACCATTAGGAGAAACCCTGAGGACCAGCAGCTACCAGGAAATACCTATGCTTCCCTCTCTGCTTGTCACACTGGATCCCCTGTTTCTGCCTCTGGGCCATGGTCTTCTTAACACCAACACTTCCCTCTAGAGAAGGAGAGGTCCCCAGGAGCCCACTGTAGCTCAGTCCTCTCTCCCCAACTGGGCGCAGTAAGAGGGACTCTGAGAACAGTCCTTATTGTTCAGTTGCTCAGTCGTGTCTGACTCTTTGTGACCCCATGGACTGCAGCACGCTAGGCTTCCCTGTCCTTCACCATCTCCTGGAGTCTGCTCACATTCACATCCATTTAGTCAGTGATGCCATCCAACCATCTCATCCTCGGTCACCCCCGTCCCCTCCTGCCCTCAATCTCTCCCAGCATCAGGGTCTTTTCCAATGAGTCAGCTTTTCACATTCAGCTTCAGCATCAGTCCTTCCAATGACTATTCAGGATCGATTTCCTTTAGGATTGACTGGCTTCATCTACTTGCAGTCCAAGGGACTCTCAAGAATCTTCTCCAGCACTACAATTTGAAAGCATCAATTCTTCTGTGCTCAGCCTTCCTTATAGTCCAACTCTCACATCCGTCCATGACTAGTGGAAAAACCGAGAACAGATCCTCCTCCAAGAGCCTCCATCCAGGCTTCACTGAAGAAACCTTTGCAGTTTCAGCCCAGCCCACTTTCCTGTGGTGCTTCCCGAGGAAGGGGCCGCGAGGCCCCACGTGAGAGTGAAGGAAAGAGTTCCTTCATCTGTCATTCAGCATCAGCTTCCCTGACATTGCCTTTGAGAAATCCCATCTCCCCGCCGAACGGCAAGTGTGTTTTAAAAGCTTCTAAAGTTCAGTTTGCGGCTGATTGCTCTTGGTCTTCTGGGTGAGAGGGGCTGACATTTTAAAAAAGATAATTACAGAGAGAGTCAGCCAGTGAATGAAAGGGAGACAGCGTAAAGGACACCACAGCCAACAACACCATCGTCACTTAACGTGCGCCTCCGGTTGGAGACGGAAGGGCTGCCCTGTTTCTGCTCATGGAAAAGGGATTTCTGACATCTTGAAACTATTCTTATTTCCAGAACTAAGTATTTGAGAGTTGGGTGTTTCTAGGGAGGCTCATTAGGGAGAACACTGTAGCAAACACGCATGGTTGCCTTTCTGTTGGTGTCAGGAAGACTGGGGAGCAACTTGCTTCCAAGCTCACAAGCTGGCTTGCCATCATTTTGTAGATGTGGATGGAAGACAGGCCACTCCTGGGTCAGAGACAAAGCGTTGTATTCCTCATGGGGCAGCAGGCAGCACGAGCATCCATCTGCCTTGGTTTTCTCTGGGCCCCAGCTCCCGTGGGGGCTGCGTGGAGCAGTCCAGAGGGGATGTTGCTCAGGAAGCTGGTGCACTCTGACCTCAGGAAACCCATAAGTTTTAGAGGGGCTGCTGGCAAGTCTGCTTAATGTTTGCCTTGGGAAGAGACATTAGCTTTATTTACCCGGTCAGGAAATAAATCTACCTTCTGTTCTGGAGGAAGACAATCTATCTTCCAAGACCGCTATACCCACATCCTTTCAAAGGTATGAACAAAGCTGACAATGCCTCTTGTTCAGAAGACAAGCAGAAATGGGAGAGACCCACGGAGAATTTTGCCTGACAGCTAGCTGTTCCCCTACCCTCCTCCCTGTGAGCTGACCCAATTTTGCCCAGGAAGCTATGGGCTTCCACACAACTCTGTGCTTCACATATGGATGGCCCTACCCCGGGCCCAGCGGGTGAATCTGGATTTTTTCTAAGTCATACATGAGAGTGCTGTGCTCCTTGCCAGTAACCCACTTAAGATGGGACCTTTCATTTCCCCTGGCCAATAAGGCATGAGGGGGAGCCTTTAGAAGACAAATCTATTAGTTCATAAGGGAAGAGAGAGTCATCCATCTTCACTCCTTGATCTTGGGTGAAGATGTGGTTCCCAGTGTTGGTGGGGCCATCTTGCAAACCTCAGACACACTGAAGAGAACAGGGAGGGAAATGGGATGAAGCTTGGGCTTAGGTGACGTTGCTCAGCCCCTAAGGTATTCGTGGAGCCCCACAAGGCTTCTCATGTGAGATATCCATTATTGCTAAAGCCATCTGTGTTGCAGCTGAAAGCATCTTAACTGATATAGAGAACGGTTTAGCAATCAGTATTTATGATTTTTAGTCTTCACTCTGCCTTGTCCCCTTTTTGGGTTCAGTCTACTGGTGTCTGAAAGGGGGATTACATCTATAGTTCCCCAAGAGTTTCTGTGTCCAAAATGTGTTTGAAAACATATTGACAAGCTCTAAGTTCCCTTTGAATGTGAACATTCTATGATCTAATTTCCAAGAGATTCTAAGAGAAACAATAAATGAAATACAGTTGGTCTTACTGGTGAGTGAAAGTAAAAGTCACTCAGTTGTGTCCGACTCTTTGTAACCCCATAGACTGTAGCCAGCCAGGCTCCTCTGTCCATGGAATTCTCCAGGCCAGAACACTGGAGTGGGTAGCTATTCCCTTCTCAGGGTATTTTCCCAATCCAAGGACTGAACCCACATTTCCCACATTGATTCTTTGCCGTCTGAGCCACCAGGGAAGCCCAAGAATACTGGAGTGGGTAGCCTATCCCTTCTCCAGTGGATCTTCCTGACCCAGGAATCGAACTGCGGTTTCCTGCACTGCAGGCGGATTCTTTACCAGCTGATTCTTTAGAGCTACCAGGGAAGCCCTGGTGATCTTACTGGCAGTTATATGTATTGGAACGCTACAGGGAGAAAAGAGAGATGTTGAAAAAGAAATGCATAAGGTGGTAGATGGGCATTAGAAGCAAGCATATATGGCAGAAACTGTCTTTGACTGCCTCTGGATCATGACTGCATTTGAGTGACAATGTAACGAATGGGACAAAACCATGGACAGCTCTTGGTATTAATAGAGACTATCTCCCCTCCCTTTCTTTGAGTATAATTCCAGCAGGTGGCACTATTTGCTCTCATTCTAATTCACCATGCGTTTTTTTTTTTTTTTTTTTTTTTTCTCAAACAAATCACTCCAGGCTTAATGTATTGAGAGATGAATTTAACAACTGTCCAGAAGAGTAGACTTTTGGACTCTGGGTTCTGCCAGCAGGTGAGGTAAGCTTCAGACACACTAGACTCAAAGTGCTATTGGGAAGCAGCAAAAAAAATTGGTCATTAAGTACAGAATGGGTAAAAAGACCAGGGAAGGTACACAAAGTGAGCATGCTGAGAAGACCAGCCAGCATGGTTACAATTCTGGTGACGATTTATTTCCCTTCTAAAGTGAACTTCAAGGATGGATAGCTTCCCAAGGGCTATTCTGCACCAGATCTCATTGGATCCATGTAACAAAACTGGTAACAGGCAGAGTGGACACGTTAGCCTCACTCTGTGAGTGGAGAATGTTATAAATACAGTTTCTGCTTTCTTTTTCTTTTCCATGAAGGAAGGGCTACGTGTCCATGAGGAGGCAAAATAATTTAGGCAAGAGGAGGGGGTACGAGAAGGCGCAGGGAGGCGGAAATGAGGTCCCCGTGGGGATCAGAGAGATGCGGAACAGGAGGAAGAAGTAAGGAGAACACCGGTGCTCCTGTCCAAGGCCAGGTGCTCCACTGCACACCGGATGCCATTCCTTCCTGCCTGCTCCAGGACATGTCTCCGGCAATTCCCCCCTCCCTGTACAGCCTCTGTCATTTGTCCTCTACTGGATCATTCCACATCAACGTACCGACACGCCTCTAACGCTAACAGCAGCCACCGCCACTACACAGCCCTTCTCTGGTCCTTGCATCCCATTCCTTTCTTCCTTGCTGTTGCCAAATTCCTTGAAAGAGCTGCCTCTGTGCTCTCTGCCTGTGTTGCTCCTGTTAGTCTTTCTGCAACCCCATCACTCAAGGCTTTCTCCTTTATTACTTTGTGACACTCTTCTCCTCTCAGCTCCTAAACACTTACTGGTTCCTTGACCCAATAACTGTACGGCTGTTTTTCCACCCCTCTGCGAACAGCCTGAATTTTAGAAATTCCTTCCCTAAACATTCTATGTTTATGCCTATGACTTCCCTGGTGGCTCAGATGGTAAAGCGTCTGCTTACAATGCGGGAGACCTGGGTTCAATTCCTGGGTCAGGAAGATCTCCTGGAGAAGGAAATGGCAGCCCACTCCAGTACTCTTACCTGGAGAATCCCATGGACGGAGGAGCCTCGTGGGCTACAGTCCATGGGGTGGCAAAGAGTCGGACACGACTGAGTGACTTCACTTAAACATTCTATGTTAAATAGCGTCTCCCCCACCCACATCCCATCCTTTAGCTGCCTTTCCCCCTTTATCCTCATTTTTTGGATCTACATAGCATGTATCAGCATCTGGCACCATATATATGTGCTCTTGGCCTCATGAAAGCAGAGGAGCGATTTTCTGTTTTGTCCCTTTTTTGCTCACTGCCTAGAACAATGCTTGACACAGAATAAGCACTTGACAATTTATGAATAAAGAGCAACACTCTTGCCATTCAATTGTTTGGAGGTCAAACAAGTAGGTAGTTACTCTGAGAAAAACAGCTCCCTGCATTTTCCTAAGGCAAACCATAACTTAACACACTAGCATATATAAGGAATGCCATCTTATAATTCTATAAGCATCTTCCCTGGGATCATACAGTAACATAATGTATATTTCTCAGTCTAGGAACTTGATACATGAGTCACCTCTGTTTGAAACAGACTGTGCCAAATGTTCCCAAACATGTCATGTTTGAGGAACAAAGACATTAAACTCTGTAGTGGAGTTAGTAGCAGAATTTTCACTCATATCCACATCTTGTGCTATTTCCACTCTACTGTTAGGAACAAGGACCTGGGATCATAATTACGTTTTTCAAATTTTGGCCTCCATAGGAAACTGCTAAAGAAAAGAAACATGCCTAATGAATATTTCAAGGCTCCTTTCACTTAAGTAGGCTGGGGTGGGGCTGTGTGTGTGTGTGTTCAGTCGCTTCAGTCGTGTCTGACACTTTTTGACTCCATGGACTGTAGCCTGCCAGGCTCCTCTGTCCATGGGGACTCTCCAGGCAAGAATACTGAGTGGGTTGCCATTTGCTTCTCCAGGGGATCTTCCTGACCCAGGGATGGAACCCACATCTCTTATGTTCTCTGCGTTGGCAGTTGGATTCATAATTTACCACTAGTGCCACCTGGGAGTCTGTATTTTGGGAATGCCAGGTGACTCTGATGCAGGTGGTCCTGGAATACGACTTTCAACACTAGGGTTGCTAAGTTTGATTCCAGTAGGCAGGTCCTAGGAATCTTTTGCTTCCTTGTCATCAAGAGATTTTCAAACTGTATACTAAACACTTTAAATTTGTCCAAGGAAGGGTCTGGATTTGCCCTTGGCAGATAGAATCTAAAGCTTTGGAGTGTTATGCTTGGTAGGGGTGTCCCTGTCTGCCTGGGGACCTCGGGTCATGACAGGTAGCCTAACAATGTGATTTGGGTGATGGCTGGCCTCACTACACAGTATCTGGGATGGGGACCTTGCCAGATAGTATTTAGGGTGGAGGCTGACCACTCCAGAAAGACCAATAATGTGATGATGGGGGCTTGGATCACACAGTTCAGTCCCTGGAGGGGCTGGAGACTGAGGTTGGCCATATGGGCAGTGGACCATTCCTGTGTAATGGAGCCTGAATAGAGACTCTGAACACTGATGCTCGGGGAAGCTGCCCTGGTTGGCAGTACCCCATGCGTACTGGCACAATCAATTCTGGGAAAGGAAAGTGTCCATGACTCCACAGGAAAAGCATGCCTGTGGGCTCGGCCCCTGGGGCTTCTCCTGGTCTGTGCCTCTGTGCTCTTTTCTTGTCTGACTCGCATTGATTCTTTCCCTGTAATAACCATAAACATGAGTAGAGCAGCTTCCAGTGAGTTCTGTGAGTCCTTCTAGAGAATCATTGAACCTGAGCCTGGTTTGGGGGACTCACTGAACTTGTAGTGGTGTCAGAAGTGTGTGCAATTTTGTGTGGGCTGTGGTCCTTCCAAGTCTGCAGTTGGTCTAATTCTCTGCGAAAAACTTCACTTCAGTTTTGAAGCATATAATCGAACCCATCAGTGTTAAGGCTGATGGATGTCTGAGAATGAAGTCCAACTTCCAAGCTCACCTTCACTGCCTACATAAGGAAGCTGAGTCTGTAAGATGTTCACATCCAGTTGTAACTAACCAGTGAGCTTCTATTTTTCTAACTGTGCTGTACCATTTTTCATATCATGCAGGAAATAAACCCTACTAATCTTTACTAGCGTCTTAGTTTGTGAGGATGGAAATTTCTAGAGCCAAATATGCATATTCACACCCAAAATCTCAGTGTTAAACACATTTGAACATGAACACTGGCAAGGAAAAATATTATTTGAAGTCTTTTGGAAATTCTTCAAGGAAATGCCTGGAGCTTAAGAATCAATGCGCTGAACTAATTTTTAAACCTCTGGTATCTTGATAACCTCCTGAGTATGAGAGATCTTTCTCTTTATGTATTTTGGCCTTTAAGCCTTTTATTATGGTTAAAAAATAACTTCACAAAGGCATCCATAGAGAAAAGGAAACAGAAGGGAGTTACCATTGGCCATGCAAAAACAGAGAGCTGTCTTTAAAATGCAAAGCCTTTCTAATTTTAGCTTTCTCCATGCATTTAACTAACTTCTGAGGATAACTTCTTGAATATTAATGGACCTATATTATATAAAAAGGAAAAAGACAAAAAGCTTTCCAAAAGGACATGTGGCTTGAAACAGCCCCTATCCTCAGTAAGGGACATGTAGTCAGGGTTTAAATACTCCCATGTTTGGAATCAGCGGGGACTTGTCTGCTGGGCAGAGAGTGCCAGTTTGGAAGGATAAATGGAGGTCCCAGATGGTGATGGTGGGGAGAGAATATTTGTGATGAAAGGAAATGTAGAAGCTGCAGGAGAGAAACCACAAAACTGGATGCCTAAGGATTCTCCAGAGATGGAGAGGAGAGTGGATCAAAGAGGGGATGGATGTCAAAGAAGCTTCTCTCTTGATTAAGATTAACTTGTGCAGCAAAATGGAAACCATTCACTGGGGGAGATGTGCTTTCATGGAGGACTGAGGGTGATTTATGGGGCTGGTTTCAGGTGATGTCAGAGAGAGTAGGTTTACTGAGATATTTGGTGATGGAGAGTTCAAAAAGAATGGAATGTGGGATTTGATGGCCAACAAAGGTAATACAACTGGATGCAAAAACAGCTTGAATCAGAAAGAAGTTCACAGGTGTTAACATGGACCAAGCTGAAGCTTATAAGGAGATACAATACCAGTCAATTAATCAGTTATAATTTATAAATGACTGAGCTATGGATGCCTGTGTTTATGTGGACACATCATATTGTTGTACAGCCACTCAGTCATGTCCAACTCTTTGTAACCTCATGAACTGCAACAAACTAGGCTTCTTTGTCCTTCACTATCTCCTGGAGTTTGCTCAAACTGAAGTCCATTGAGTCAGTGATGCCATCCAACCATCTTATCCTCTGTTGTCCCCTTCTCCTCCTGCCCTCAATCTTTTCCAGCATCAGGGTCTTTTCCAATGAGCTGACTCTTCACATCAGGTGGGCAAAGTATTAGAGCTTGAGCTTCAGCATCAGTCCTTCCAATGAATATTCAGGGTTGATTTCCTTTGGGAGGGACTGGTTTGATCTTGCTGTCCAAGGGACTCTCAAGAGTCTTCTCCAACACCACAGTTCAAAAGCATCAGTTCTTTGGTGCTCAGCCTTCTTTATGGTCCAACTCTCACATCCATACATGACTACTGGAAAAATCATAGGTTTGACTATACGAATCATTGTTGGCAAAGTGATGTTTCTGCTTTTTAATATTCTATCTAGGTTTGTCATAACTTTTCTTCCAAGGAGCAAGGACATATCATGAGTAAAAGCCAAAGGCAAGATCCAAGGAGAAAAGGATGAGGCTTTGCAAGGTGCATGCCTGCTGATGAGGGCTGTGAACAAGCCATCATAAGGAAAACAGACTGCTTCCTGGTTGCCATGGGCTGAGTTCCAGCCCAGACTATAGGTCACATCACGGACACTGTTTCTGTCTCTCTGTTCTACAACAAATTGTTTCCTATTGAGCAGATTCTTTCAATGCCAGCTTGGTATGACTTCAGACAAGACCTCTTTAATGAGGGGGCAAAGTGCCACATGAAGATTCTATATTCTACATGCTACAAACTCAGAATGCAAAACAGAGATTTATTCCATTTTCCACAACACCACCAGATGCTCTTCAACTACAGTATTTGGAGTATCAGGCAAATAATGGAGAGAAAGTGAAAACATGCCACGGGGTCAGCAGAGAGAGATGACAGGAGGGGAGAATCATTGTCTTTCTACCATAACAACTTTGTTAAAATGTGAAAGACTTCTGTAAATGTGCCTTGAAATCTTTGTGAAAGGTCTAAATTATCTTAACAGTTTTCCTCTAGCTACAATTACTTAAATTTGTTCTTATCTTCTATTTAGTAATGAATATTAGAAATGAGGACTCTTAGGGTTGAACATTAAAAATACAGTATCTTAGAATCTCAAGGTTGAGAGCATCCTAGGAGAAATGGCCAATTAACATTGTAGAAGAGTCAATAGACCCCTGAGGTCATGCATTTCCGCCTCTGCAAAATGACAGGACAACACTTCACAGTATCGCCAGTGGTTGGGCCAACCGGTTTCTACCTGAACAAAGCATCCCATGAAAATGGATCATGTTAAATAACAAAAGTGATTCACCATCAGGTACTCTTCCTTTTCTCTTATTTCTGGTCATAATAGCTAAAAAGACAACTTTCTTAATCAGTCTACCTAAACAAATATTTTGCCTTCCAAAATCACTGCAGATGGTGATTGCAGCCATGAAATGAAAAGACACTTACTCCTTGGAAGGAAAGTTATGACCAACCTAGAGAGCATATTCAAAAGCAGAGACATTACTTTGCCAACAAAGGTCCATCTAGTCAAGGCTATGGTTTTTCCAGTGGTCATGTATGGATGTGAGAGTTGGACTGTGAAGAAAGCTGAGCGCCGAAGAATTGATGCTTTTGAACTGTGGTGTTGGAGAAGACTCTTGAGAGTCCCTTGGACTGCAAGGAGATCCAACCAGTCCATTCTGAAGGAGATCAGTCCTGAGTGTTCATTGGAAGGACTGATGCTGAAGCTGAAACTCCAATACTTTGGGCCACCTCATGAGAAGAGTTGACTCATTGGAAAAGACCCTGATGCTGGGAGGGATTGGGGGCAAGAGGAGAAGGGGACAACAGAGGATGAGATGGCTGGATGGCATCATCGACTCGATGGACATGAGTTTGGGTAAACTTCGGGAGTTAGTGACGGACAGGGAGGCCTGGCATGCTGTGATTCATGGGGTCGCAAAGAGTTGGACATGACTGAGTGACTGAACTGAACTGAACTATCCTCCAAGTAAAATAAATAAATTAATTTTAAAAAACAACAACAAGGTCCTACTGTATAGCACAGGAATCTATATTCAATATCTTGTAATAAATTATAACAGGAAATAAAAAGACATGGAAATGTGTTTCTAAAATGCAGTTACTTGAAACAAATATGTTACAAACAGTATGTACTACTATGATCACCTTTTTGTAAAAAATTATATATAAGCACATATAAAAATGTGTGGAAATGTGCACATCAAAAGAGTGGTGTTACATATGTCAGAATTTGAGAGTATAGTTGATTTTGGGGGGTAATTCTTTTTGCTTTTCTGGATTTTTAATCATTCAACAGTAAACAAACACTGTATAATTTTTAAAAGCTACTATCTGATCATTTTTTCACTGTTTTTGCAAAGGTTGGTGACATTTTAAGCTACTCTGTTCTATAATTTTAGCCAGTATTTAATCAGAGAGATTAATCAAAATGCAAAGAAGAAATTTCATTTAAATACAGAAAATTAGAGGTAATTTAAAACTAGATTGAAACATTCTTCCTTACTTCTTTCCTATTCTTAAGAGATCTGAGAAGATTCTTTAAAAAAGAGAGTGGTCAAACTGTACCATAAATTCATTTTGAAGAAGATGTGAGCTTTTTTTCCATATTAAAAATGGCCCAAATAATAAGGGCATGCTATTTCTCAAAGAAGAATCCTCACAGGTCTGGAGTGCCAGCATGTTCAGATGTTTAAACTAATGCCTACAGGAGTCAGAATGCAAGAAGAGCATATTCAGTGTTATAATTACACTTGACAGATATACACTGTTTCTATTATTCATTGGGTCTGGTTGCACTTACCCAGAAAGACCCTGTAGAATACTAAATATCAACCCTCTCCATGAGAAGTCATTTGGCATTCTCTGCAGTTCTCAGCAGAGGAATCAAATTCAGAGATGTAGAAAACCAAATCTGATCATTTTAATACTATCCACAAAGGCAGGTAAAATGAGTCATTTCCTAAGAGGCTTTAGGTCCATCCAGCTAGCTTTCTTTTGTCTAACTCTTAACATGGATATGCGGAGGGTCATTACTTGAACAAGAAGTGTCTTCTAACCAGTGACTGGGCTTTTGCTATTTTCTTTTCAATTCCTCAAATGCTCCATGATCTTTCTCTTTATCTGCTTACTTTCTGTAAGCAGAAAGGAAAAAATGCCTTTATCTCATTTATTTGCCTGTCACCCGTCAAGGCAAATCAAATGTTGCATCTTCTGGAAACCTACCTCAACGTCTTTAGACAAGGTGAAAGCTTACTCCTTCTCAGGCCATAGTGCCTGTGACTGCCAACCTCTCATGAAACATTTTCTCCTTCCCACGAGACCCCTGAAAAAGTACCATGAATCTGGGAGTGGAATTTCCTGGACAAGGAGGTGGAGCCACATGCCTAGTTACCACCAACAGAACAAGAACAAAAGGAGTGTGTGTCTCTTCTGGACCAGTGTGGGTACGAAGAGAGAATTCTTCTCCAGCTCCCTTCCTCTCTCTGCCAACTGGTTTAGAAACGCCCAGGCTCTAGGAGATGGTGGAATCACAGCACAAGAGGAGCCTTCACTGTGTGGAAGGACTTCCTGGAACAAAGCCTGCAGGTGGTACTGCCGCAATGTCATGGAAACACGGGGTTTTATTTGTTACAGCAGCTTAACTTAGTCTTAAACAATAGTATTTCTTATTCCTAAGTCTCTTATGACCTCATCACATGTAAAATATTTATTTATAAGATTAAAAACTATAACCAAAGGATCTTCTCCTTCAGACCACTGAAATTTTGATGGGATGAAAGGTGTTGTATGGCCTTATTCTAGTTCCAATACCCTGCTCTGTATCAGAACACTGCCATAGTTTAAAAATATATATGTTGTAATATGATTTTGAATGAATTCATGGAATTCTCTAATTCATAAAATGGGCTTCCCTGGTGGCTCAGCAGTAAAGAATCTGCCTGCAACGCAGGAGATGCAGGAGATGTAGGAGACGTGGGTTTGATCCCTGGTTCAGAAAGATCCCCTGGAGGAGGGCATGGCAACCCACTTCAGTATTTTTGCCTGGAGAATCCCTTGGACAGAGGAGCCTGATGGGCTACAGTCCATAGGGTCTCAAAGATTTGGACGTGATTGAGTGACTTAGTGCATGCGCACACACACACACAAACACAATTCATAAAACCATGAAGTTTCAGAGCAAAGAGAAGTGTCTGAGAGTCATACGGAGGTTTTAGGTTGTGCGTGCTCAGGATGTCTGAGCCACCTCCTTACTAAACCCACCAAACTGAGCTCCCAAAGAATGGAGAGGGACAGCTGTGTCTTGACTAGTATAAAGGTGAACAAAACCTTTTCCTACTTTGAGAAGTTTGTCCAGGACAAGGTCAACATTCATCAATAGGGGAGGAAGTTCCCTTTGCTCCTCAATGCTTCTGTTCTAAACTGAATGGACTCCAGATCCCAGAACTCTTAAGCTGGCACATGCAGCTCTATTGTAAGCCACTCTTGAAACTCAGACAAACAACAAAGCTCCTTACGGTCAGCAGTGGCATATGAGTGCCATTTTACAATATTAAATCTATAGGAAGATATATTCCAGGTTCTAAAAAACAGGCTCAGAAACTCCTATAACACAGTCCCTTTGTAAGTCAGAAAGTACCTAAACTAAAATTTTCTTTTTTAAAAAAAGCATATCATAGAGGTAGAAATAAGTCTTTCCTAAAGTATTTAAGCAAAATATATTCAATCTGTGATCCTAGTCCTCTATCAGATTTCATCTAAGCCTTATATTTCTCTCTGTCTATTCAAAGTTCCTATCTTGATTGCTGTTAAATATCACCTTGAAATTTGAGCAAAATGTGTCTTGGAGGAGATAAGTCCCTGAACTCTTCACTTGTAAAACACTGCTTTTGTAAGGTTTCCAGCTGACGTCCGTTGGCCAATGTTTTGTCATGCGGCTTTATTTAGGTTTGTCTGATGACTCGTGAGAGCCTACAGCTGTTATGTTTACAGTTGCCTTTCGGCCCTTGGAGATTTTTCTGGTTTTGAGCTATTTCCAGTAATCTTCCCCAGTCACTCAATATATTTAAATGAAGCTCTGCTCCCTGGTTTATTGTATCCTTTTTTGCAACTGGCTTTGAATTAATTGGTCCCAAGTGTCGTCCTTAGTTGGATCAATTCTCCAGTGTTTGTAACAAGCACTGACTGACTTTGGCACCAACCCTTCCCTCTCGAAGCATTTGCTTTTTTTTTTTTTTTTACAAAATATCAAGCCTTCAGAGACACTGGTAGCGTCTAGAAAGGCAGATGTAAGGTCTCTAACCTCCTTACAACTCCACACATACATTTCTGCCTCTCTCACTAATCCGCGTGTCTGTTTCTGTCAGGATAACACACTCTTTCTCCCAGCTCTGTCCCCGGTCAGGACGCATGAATCCTCGCTTCTTTAGTTTCTTCTCCTCTTAGGACGTCTGCTCTCTTCCAGCTGCCCACAGGCAGGCTGATTCTAGTAGCTGGCCTTTCTGACACTTTAACATGCCATCTCTTTGAAGGGAAAGGTTTTGTGGACGATCACACACTATAAATAATATAGAAAACATTTGAATCAAAGGGAATGAGACAGAAGAGAAATTCCACTCAAAAAAATCTCTAAGAAATGTCAGCACTTCTCTAAAGATGACACACAACACATTCCTCAGACAAACACGAAGTGAACATGCTCTCTAATGAGGATGCCTATTATTTTCCAGGCAATGCACCAAATTAATTGTCTTATAGAAATGTTGCTTTTTTTTTTAAGGAAAATGAAAGACTTCTCTTTTATGCATGTTTTACACTTTAAATTAGGATACAGTAAAAACATCTTTTGTGTGGGCAGGATTTCAGTAGGGAGGTTGTCTTCTAGATGCCTCTGGAGCGTGGAGAGAGAAGGGCAGGAACAGAAACTTTGTAGAAACAGGTGACTATATCTGGCTTAGAGGACTTCCCAACTTCTAGAAATTTCCAAATCAGCAGACATGGGTAGATCAGTAACATCTAAGGTAATTTTGGTTATTTTTCCTATCAAGAGGACATCCTAAAGTCTATTCTTTTAACTCTAGGGTACCTATGCCATTGGGGGCTTCCTAGGTGGCACCAGTGGTAAAGAATCCACCTGCCAATTCAGGAGATGAGAGATGCAGGCTTGATCCCTGAGTCAGGAAGATGCCCTGGAGGACAGCATGGCAACCCACTGCAGTGTTCTTGCCTGGAGAATCCCATGGACAGAGGAGCCTAGTGGGCTACAGTCCATGGGGTTGTAAAGAGTTGGACATGACTGAAGTGACTTAGCGTACACACACCTATGCCATATACTCAAATAACTGTCCCTTCAGTGAGACTGGCAAAGAAATCTGGGTACATTAAACTTGACAGTGTTACCAATTATTTGTATATCTTTTAATACTTAGAAATGTACATGGCTAATATATTAAATAACTTTAATAGAGCACAAGTTTCATCTTTATTTATATTTCTGAACTGTTTTGGTCCACAACTGAAATTGAAAAGTTTAAACCAGAAATTAGAAAAATTTTGTAAACATTAAAAAAATTCACAACAGTGTTTCTATGCAGGTTAGAAAACATTTTACAGTGGTTTTTTTCTTATGTATTATAATAAGCAAGTCAGGAGCATTTAGATTCCCAGATCTTTAACACTAATTGAGCTCATAGCTGGACTTGCAAAGAAGTAGAAATACTAAAATTCTTCCTGAATCTATGTTGATAACAAGAAGGGTGGGATAATTAAAAGGAAAAATCCAGGTGCTAACATCTGATCTGTATTACTAAAAACTCACGATATTTATCAAAGAAAAAACACCCTAAATAACATCCCCATGGCACAGAGACCAGTAAAGTGGAATTAGACATTCCTCATGTCTACACAAAGGAAGCTCCCTTAATACAAAAAGTTGTTCCAATTCTGGAATAGTGGAACATAAATTGCCATTAGTTTATTTCCTCTGATTCATCAGTTTCTATATACTGCAGAATATTTTCTTCTGTCACATTCTTGAGCATGCGTACTGCAGAAACCGGGATCTTGGAAAATGAAGGTTTTTCCTTAATACGTTTCCCGAAGATTAGCAGGACATTGGACTGTTGCCAGCGCATTTTGTGGAGATATGCCGGTTAAATGCAAATCTGTGCTCCGAGTCAACCTGATACCTGGAAAAGCTCAAGCTTTGCCAACAGGGAAGCTTATGCCAAAGTATTGCAACAGTTGCTGGTTGTTGTTGTTGGGTTGCTAAGTCATGTTTGATTCTTTGCGACCCCATGGACTGCAGCACATCGGGCTTCCCTGCCCTTCACTATCTCCCAGAGTTTGCTCAATCTCGTGTCCATAGAGTTGGTGATGCTATCCAACCATCTTATCCTCTGTTGTCCCTTTCTCTTGCCGTCAATCTTTTCCATCGCCAGAGTCTTTTCCGGAGTCGGCTTTTTGCATCAGGTGGGCAAAGTATTAGAGCTTCAGTTTCAATTCCTGGTTCAGTTTCAGTTGCTGGCTGCTTCTCCTGAATGTTTTCCAGACAGCGAACATCCCCTTCAAAATCCCCCCACTGTGTAAGTTCTTTTAAATCGTTAAACAAAGAATAAAAATGCTATAGTGAAGTGTGAAAGTGTTAATCACTCATGTCTGACTCTCTGTGATCCCTTGTACTATATAGCCCACCAGGCTCCTCTGTCTCTGGGGTTCTCCAGGCAAGAATACTGGAATGGATTGCTATTCCCTCCTCCAGGGCATCTTCCTGACCTGGGATCGAACTCAGGTCTCCTGTATTGCAGGCAGATTCTTTACCATCTGAACCATCAGGGAAGCCCTAAGAAATGCTATGGTCACCGTTTATCATCAAATACTTCTAAACACTTGCTCTGATTACAGTTCACCTTGAGGAAAAACCTACCAATCAGTCACCCAACTCCTTCCCTTGGGGCCCATGTCTTGGGGCCAGGAGGGCAGCTGGGAGCGCCCTTGACCTGAGTGCTTCTTCTGTTCTATGGCTCCAGAGACTGCACTCAGCAATGCATCCTCCCAGGAGACTTCCTCTCCCGTGCTTACCACTGCCATCCTTGAACCCAGGGACTGCAATGCTTGGATCACAGGCTCCCTGTCCACTGCACCGTCTGCCATGACTTTCCCCAGCCTTTTCATACAACCCAAAAGCCCATGTGCATGGCCAGACAATGCATCGTAGACCTGCTCATCGCCCAAACTGCTTTCCTGTGAAATCTTGAATTCCTAAAGTTCACCAACCACAATCATCCTTCCACCTTTCCATGTATGTCTATCATCATTCTGATCCCCACCTCCCCTGAGCGGCGCTGTCCTTTTCCACCTAGATTTTCCTATGTTTCTCCATTAGCCTAGTACCTCATTCATTGATTTTATTCTTTCAACAAATGCTTACTCAGCACTTGCGATGCACCAGGCAGTGTTCCGGGCCTGGAGATCCCACCAAGCACAGAGTTCTACAGCCCTTGCTGCACTGGCGAACCACGCACCTCACCTTTGCGATGCACCCACGCCATCTATGACTAGTTTCTTCCTTTGGTATCCAGAGCCAGAAATGTTGGTTGAGAACCTTCTCTTCTTCTCCAGGCAGAAGTAATTGTTGCCTCATCTGGGTCACTGCCGTGTATTGCCCTAATATTTATTAACACTTCATCTCATCCAAAATACTGTTTTATACTCTAGTCTCTCCCACTAGACTGTGTGCGATGGGATGGGAACATTCTTATTCTTCTTGAGTTCCTCTTTGGCACGTATGGAGTAGGTACCCAATAACTATTGGGCTGAAATATTCAGATTGCCGTGTATTTAGAATCAGGCCTGAGACTTGCCTAAAAGTCTCTACCACCTGTGTCATACCTCCTACTCTAACAACACTGAATGTTTGCAGCTCCTAAGCACCTGTCACGTTCCCCATCCTTATGCTTCTCCTTGCCTTGTCTTTCCTGCTAGAGTTCTTTCCCCTACTTCTTCATGTAGCTAGTTTCTTTGCCTGTTCTTTATGACCCAGCTTGGGTATCACCTCATCTTCTTCATTCCCAGCTTGGGTTGTGTATCTCTCCTTCAGACATTTACGATCAGATCAGATCAGATCAGTCGCTCAGTCATGTCTGACTCTTTGCGACCCCATGAATTGCAGCATGCCAGGCCTCCCTGTCCATCACCAACTCCCGGAGTTCACTCAGACTCACGTCCATCAAGTCAGTGATGCCATCCAGCCATCTCATCCTCTGTCGTCCCCTTCTCCTCCTGCCCTCAATCCCTCCCAGCATCAGAGTCTTTTCCAATGAGTCAACTCTTCGCACGAGGTGGCCAAAGTACTGGAGTTTCAGCTTTAGCATCATTCCTTCCAAAGAAATCCCAGGGCTGATCTCCTTCAGAATGGACTGGTTGGATCTCCTTGCAGTCCAAGGGACTCTCAAGAGTCTTCTCCAACACCACAGTTCAAAAGCATCAATTCTTCGGTGCTCAGCCTTCTTCACAGTCCAACTCTCACATCCATACATGACCACAGGAAAAACCATAGCCTTGACTATAGCGTATGCCTATCCTTGTAATTTATTTATTGTATTTAAATGATTATAAGCACTATATCTGAAATCAGCTGGATAACCTGTGTGTCTCAGTTTCCTTATCTATAAAATGTGGACAGAACTTGTTATGAAACCTAAAAATGTTAGTATCTATAAAAGTTTTAGAGCAGTGCGTGGCACTTCCAAAGTTCATAATAAAAGTTATGCATCCATACTGCAGTCAATGTGCTTGTCTCCTTTAGTAGGTGAGGGTCTTGGGTTCTCTTGTTTTCACCTTGGAACCTCCAGGATCCACCCTAGTGTCTCTGATGCAGCAGGTGCTCAGTGAGAGGTGGCCTGGTGATGGGACCACGGTCAAAGTCAAGATGGGAGCATCTTGGCCAGAAAAGGGATGTAGAGAAGTCAAGGTCAAGTTGTTCCCTATGGGGAACTCTGGAAAAATAAATGGAAATGTCTGTGGTTGTTAGTGAATATTTTCTAAAGAACGGCTCCTCGGCCATCTCAAAAATAACTGACAAAAAATAAGCAAACAAACAACAGAATCAAAAGTAATTTCTGGTTTGGAATGGACTGGCTTATCTCTCCTCTTTCCATCAGTCTCTTCAGATGTTCTAATTCTACATTTCACTCATTCTCACTTCCTAGGGGACGTCACTCCTTCCACCAGTCCCTTTCTCTCCCACATCTCTAACTTCTTTACTGAATTCTCTTTAATATACATGGTACTCAAGTCCCTCCCCACAAGAACAATGAAGAAAACCACCATCTCTTGATCTCTGTATCCACCTCCGCTCACCACAGACATGGTCTCACATTCTGACAGTGACCTCTACATGTGAAAGTTGAAGAGCCCCTTATGTTCTTCCTTTAGTGATCTCTCAGTTCGGTGGCATCAGGCACCTTTTTTGTTCTTGAAATTCTTTCTATGTTTGAGCCCTGGGATATCACCGTCTTCCCACTTTTTTGCCAGGCTTCTACAAGCTCCTTTTCTCCCTTCTATCTTTTAAGTGTGGTTTTCACCCTTGGCCATCTGGTTTCCTCTCTCTGTGCATTTGTTCTGGGCAATCTCATCCATGCTGAGGCACCCACACTTATTTCCTGATGATTCTCTAAGTGACGCTGTTGCTCACATTTCATGCTTGTAACTCAGAGTGCTCTCTTGGGCTTCAGACTTGTGTATACGGCATGCTCTACGTATGTCCACTTGGAGAGACATTCCTTGATCCTGTGGGCCCTCAAACTCAGAACATCCAAAGGCAGTTTTCATTTTGCCCTCCAATGCCATCATCCTTGGTAAAAGTCATTCTACCCACACAATCACCAAAACCATCCCAACCAAATGTTGGCTTCATTCTAGAACCTTCCCTCCCACTTCACTCTCATAACCACTTTGTTAGAACCTGTGGAATCTCTCTCCTAAGCAGCTCTCTCATCTAGGACCCTTCTTTGTCATCTTCCCCAGCTCCCATTCACTCTGCACCATCTCCACAGCAGTCCCTGCCACTTCTTCTCTGGCTTTTCCATCTTTCCTCGGGTGAACACAGATCTGATCGCGTTATGGTCTCTCTCACCATAACTTTCAGGGTCAAGGCAAGCCAGCTCACACCTTCATGGACAGGTGTTCTCCTTCTAGTAACATTTTTCCTTTCCGGATCTTCCTTCTGCCCCTACCTTCCTCCCCTTCCTGCCTCCTGGTCATCCATCAAAATTTAATTAAAGCATCACATTCCTTGGGAAGCACCTGCCACTCCAGTTGGGTTTAAATGCCCCCTCGGTGCGCTCAGCCATCTCTCTCAATGTCTGTTCTGGGAGGTGGTGTGGTTTGGTGTTAACAGCAACAGACTCAGGATAGACAAAAAATGTTTGGGGTTAAGCACCGGTTCTGTCATATCCTCTGTGTGTGACCGTGACCAGGCATCTTATACCCTGTGCCTCGGTTTCCTCATTTGAAAAACAGAGATGCTAATGGTGGTGCTCCAGCCCAAAGGGTGGTTAGGGAAGTAAGTGAGATGCTGTCTGTAAAGTTCTTGGAAAAGTGCTGGAGACACAGAGCATCTGAACAAAGCTGAGCTATTTTTATTGTTATCATAGCTGCTGATTGACTTGGCTGCTTTCCAAAACAAACAGAAAGATCTTTGGAGGGAAAGACACCATGCTTGACTTAATGAC
This sequence comes from Bubalus kerabau, assembly GCF_029407905.1. Lineage (NCBI taxonomy): Eukaryota > Metazoa > Chordata > Mammalia > Artiodactyla > Bovidae > Bubalus > Bubalus kerabau. The sequence goes on along the minus strand of NC_073631.1, from coordinate 114,922,423 downwards.
GTTTGACCTAGCATAGCATTTGGGACATGGTTGGGACTCAGTAAATACCCACCGAATGAATGAAAAAAATATAGATGGTAAAGAAGTGAAATACAGCCTTAAATTCTTACCTGTAGAGTATACTAGTGATTAACATCAGTCTAACTTTACCATGTGGACCTTTTTACTTGCACATTAAGATGCTGATGCTATCTCATTAAGTTAGTGCAACTGACTCACTGTTTTTTTTTTTTTTTTTAATTTTTGGCTGTGCTGAGTCTTCATTGCTGCCCAGGCTTTTCTCTAGTTGGGGTGAGCGTGGGGCTTCTCTCTAGTTGCAGGGCACAGGCTCCTCACTGTGGTGGCTTCCCTTGTTGTACAGCATGGGCCCCAGGGCTCAGTAGTTGGGGCTCTTGGCTCTAGAGCTCAGGCTCAATAGTTCTGGTGCTTGGGCTTGGCTGCCCTGAGGCATGTGGGATCTTCCTGGATCAGGGATCAAACCTGAGTCTCCTGCGTTGGCAGGCAGACTCTTTACTGCTGAGCCACCAGGGAAGCCCCTGACTCACTGTTCTTAGAGTCAAGAATTTTCCATTTCCAACAGAAGGACACAATGTCACTAATTAACAGAAATGTTATTCTAGAAACCACTACGTAGACATGAACTGTGACAAAACTCCTTTGAGACACACGTAGAGAAGAAAAATTTGAATTCCTACCTGAAAGATATTAGAAAGCCTAGCAAATTCAGGGGAAAAAAGTAGAGACACTCTTTAAAAGTTTGACTTCGGGACCCATTAGGTTTGCAGTGATTCATCAGAGGAAGGGAGAGAAGGGCTTGCAATAATTCTCCACCTCTCCCACCACCCCAGGTATCCTGCACAGAAGAGTCTGGAGAAACGTGATGCATAGGGCAGAAGCAAGCCTCAGTCATGGCCACATTTCCTCCATGTTCGTTGTGGAAGCACCACTTCTTGTATACTTTGAAGAAGTTTTGCTCAAACAGAACAACCTGCCTTTCCCTCCCTGTTCCTCCCAAAAGTTCCTTTGAACCTGAATGGAGGTGCTATACAAAGATGGACATTTGGTATCTCTAACATTTAGGGGACCTTATAAAAGGTGCTTCCACCTTCAGTAATTATTAGAAGGTCTAGAGAACTCCGAGGAGAGGCCAACCTCTAATCCGTGCCTTGAAAGTCTCACACTTCTTCACCAAAAGTAAACTGGATGACAGAAAAGAGCCGCATGAGAAAATGAGGCTATACTCCGCCCTCTGTCATGGAGTTTTCATACCATGGAAAGACTGAGAAGACTTTGAGAACATCTATGGAGGTTTTTCATAATTAGAAATGAGTGAAATTCTGTTATACAGATACTCTAGTAGAAATGCCTGCTCTTTCTATACTTAATTTGTCTTATTTCCAACCCAGGACTAGGTTTACAAAACATGGGGGTATGAAGCAAGGACAGGGCAAACTCAAGTAATTTTATAGAAGCTCATAGAATTACTCAGATATGGGATTGTCAATTTTCCTTTTGTGCCATGAGATATTTCTAAAATACAACCCAACTTTGTGTAAGTGAGAAAATAGTCTGATTCAATTAATTTCTGTGGAAATCCCTTTTAAATAATTCTAGTCCATAATTCATGAAAATAAATGATTTCTATTTGTTTACTTTGTAACTCTAGGGCTAGAATATTCTCAGTCTTCCTTTCAACCAGATCTGCTCATACTAGATCTGTAATGAGCATTCTCAGAAAGATGATAATTACAGTAACTACCGGACACTGAAATAAATGCTTCATGAGTAGCTATATTCTAGCATCATAACCCCAGCAAATTATCATCCCCATTTTATAGATTTGGAAATTAGGATTCAAACAGATTAAGCAATTTGCCTGAGGACTTGGATTTCAACCTGAGAATGAAAATCCCAAAGTCCATGCACTTATGCCACATCACCGTCCAGCATTTAACAGAAAGAATCCCATAGGATTTCAGCAGAAACAGTTGCCTGAGATTCCCTTTCTGAAAGACCATATTGCACAATTGTAACTACAAAAGGAGGAAAATACACCATCAGCTATTTCTGGAAAATATGTCTGGGATCATCTGCAGACCAGACCCAGTAACACAGGTGCTCAGACAGAGCACAGGCCAGGAGGAAGGACTCTGATGCGGGGAGATTCCATGCAGGGACCGCTTCCCCTCCTGGTTCTGGCTGTTCCTGGGTCTGAACAGCCAGGGAAGCCCGGCAAATGTGTACCAGACCTGGAAGTTTGTGGACACAGATTCCTACAGCTGCGCCTGTGCCCCGTGGATAAAAGGTCCCCCGTACGATGAGACTTGCCCTGCTCAGATGCAGTGACACCCTGCCCTCCACAGGTGGCATCCTCAAATCACACGACCTCTGAGGGTCTTTGGGATCACAGGGCTGAGCTGAGCCAGGCAGCCTCTGCCCTTGCTGGGATTCTGGTGGTTTCTGCACCCTAGGTGAGAACACCCAGGGCTCAAACCTTCAGAGGGTAGGTGGATGTGGAGCCTCTTCTGCAAAGCTGCAGACCCAGAGTTGCACAGCAACACTGTTCCGCTGTCTAGGTTGCTTCATCCACTCCTGCAGATGTTAATTCTGATTTTTCCTATTTTCGTGTGTGTTGTTACCCCAATTCTCTTATTTCTTATTCCTGATCACTTTACCCAATCCTCTGTCTACTCTTAACCCTGTCTCCTTAGAAAACAAATACATTCTTCACACCAGTCAGAATGGACATTGTTAAAAGGTCCATGAGTTATACATGCTGGAGAGAGCATGGAGAAAAGGGAAACTCCTACATTGTTGGTGGAAAAGTAAATTGGCATAGACACTATGGAGAACAACAAATGGAATATTGTTCCTTAATATTTCTTAGAAATATTTTTATAAAAATATATTTATTTTTGGAAATAAATATTTCTAAAAAATATGCCTTGAAAAAGTAAAAATAGAACTACTACATGATCCTGCAATCCTACTCCTGGGCATATAGCTCTAATTTGAAAAGTTGCATGCATCCCAATATTCATAGCAAGCACTATTTACAATGAGCAAGATATGGATATAATTTAAATATTCATCAACAGGGGCATGGATAAAGAAGATATGGTACATATATACAATAGAATACTACTCAGCCATAAAAAGAATGGAATAATGCCATTTGCAGCAACATGGATGGACTTGGAGATGGTCATACTAAGTGAAGTAAGTAGACAGAGAAAGACAAATATCATATGATATCACTTATAGGTGGGATCTAAAAAATTATACAAATGAACTTAGTTTACAAAACAGAAATAGACTCACACATAGAAAATAAATTTAGGATTACCAAAGGGGAGAGAGAAGGTGGAGGGGCAGAGACAAATTAGGAGTTTGGGATTAACAGATACACATTACCATATATAAAATAGATAAACAATGAGAATCTACTTTATTGTACAGGGAACTGTACTCAGTATCTTGTAATAACTTACAGTGGAAAAGAATCTGGAAAGCTATATATATATAACCGAATCATTTTGCTGTACCCCTGAAACTAACATAACACTGTAAATTGACTAGACTTCAACAAAAATACACATTCTTCCCCCCCTCTTCTCAGGGCAGTTTATCCTCTCTCGTCCTCCTAGAACAGCATTGTGGGAGGCTCTGTCTGTGACTGTATCCTTTGAGCATCTGGGCACGGGAACCCAGGTCTTTCTCAGGGAGTGCATCTACCTTCTAGCGCCAATTACATAATCGCCAAGTGACAAGAGTAAGTGACAAGAGTAGTTATTCATGAGCCGACAAACAATGGATACTCACATTTCAGTTCGAGTTTGATGAAATCCGTGTTCCCCAGATTTTCAAGAAACACTCCGCGGGGGATTAGCGTTTTGAAGTAGAAGGAGATGTCTGCACTGGTCTCTCCTTGGAAAGTGGAGAAATGCAGGTAGGATGATGGGTTTGGGAAAGAGGCCGCATTCCAGTAATCCCCTGTGGAAGGCACAAAGGAGAGGGCAGGGTAATTTACACCTGATCACGGCACTGGTGGAAAAGAGAGCCGCTTCCCGAGTTTTAATACAGTCCCACTGACAGTAGCCCTTGCTTCTGCTCTTCCTGCTGAATGACACTGCACGAAGTCCCCACAGACGTGTCTTCAACTTTCCAAAAGTTACATGTGTGTCTGTATATAAAATATTTGACTAAGGATGGATAAATCCTTCTAAGAGGTGTCCTCTCAGGAGTACATGTCAGAGGAGGAGAAAAGGGAGTGACGCCCCTGGTTTCACGTGGTGGGTGGGCGTGGCTGTTTTGAACTCAGGTTTATGTTTTTTTTTTTTTTTTCTTTTTTGATGTGGACCATTTTTAAAGCCTTTATTGAATTTGTTACAATATTGGTTGTGTTTTATGATTTGTTTTTTTTGGCTGTGAGGCATGTGGGATCTTAGCTCGCTGACCAGGGATTGAACCTACACCCCTGGCGTTGGAAGGTGAAGTCTTAGCCACTGGACCACCAGAGAAGTCCCCAGGCTTATGTTTGATGCAAGAGGCATCTGGACTCGACCGAGAGGGACAGACTAGGAAGGGGTCTTTGGTATCCTGCTCCTGCTTTTCAGCTGTCTTTGTCTTGGAATAAGCAATGCTTGCTTCCAGCGAGCAGCTGCTCCAACCCTGGGGCAGTTGAAGCAGAAATACAACCACTCGGAGTGCAGAAGCCCTGCTGAGCGAGGGGCTAGGGAAAAAGGTGGGATCACCTGGCCAGTCATCTCTCCACCCCTCCTGCTCCAAGCCCCAGGCAAGTTGGTGTAAAGGGAGGGTCCCCTCCCCAGCCTCTTCCTCCCTGGGGACTCCATGGGACACTCTGACCTGTGGCTGTTTTGTGGGGGTGGGAATGCTGAGCTGAGGGCATTGAAGGGCTTACAATCAACCCCTATCCTTGAACTCATGGGGTAGACACAGTTGTACTCACCACCTCCGCACTCATTGCCTGGTAATAGGCAGTGGCCCCAGGAGAAAGGCAGTTCATGGGACAAAGTAAAACCACTAAACTAGAGGTCTGACATGCCATCAAAACAGGTGGACCAAGAATTTAATATGATATCAAGAGCAGTGTGCCTGCATGCTCAGTCGCTCAGTCATGCCCTACTCTTTGCGACCCCATGGACTGCAGCCTGTCAGGCTCCTCTGTCCATGGGATTTTTCAGACCCAGAATACTGGATTGGGTTGTCAGGCCCTCCTCCAGGGGATCTTCCCGGCCCAGAGATTGAACCTGTGCTTCCATTGGCTCCTGTATTACAGGCGAATTCTTTACTGCTGAGCCACCAGGGAAGCCCACCAAGAGCAGACTCCTGACTTTATCTCCAGGGGAGAAATTCCTTTAGGAAGTGCATATTTCTGAGTACATTTGACAGCACAGGTAAGGACTAAAATACATAATATGCTTTAAAACAGTTACTAAAGCTTTTACCTTTAGTATTAAACCTATGTTAAAGTCACCAGGTGAGGCCCAAGATGGAGTCACTCTTGCTAACCCCCGGGTCAGCAAACCAGCACTTAACTGAGCTTCTGGGCTCAGCTCGCCCAGAGAAGGAAGGTCCAGGCTACCCCGGCAGCACTGGCCTGCTCAGCTAAGGGTCCCTGATACTCTAGGCCTTCCCTTTGCTGATGTAAGGGGTGCAGCCCTGCTTCAGCCAATCAGCACACGCCCAGTGTAACTTCCTGTTCCTGTTCCCTTTGGTTCCTAACACCTCTCATCTCGCACAGCTCTTGAGAGCTCCCTTCTCTCCGCTATGCTGGAGGTCGCCTGATTCATGAATCACTGAATAAAAGCCTACTAGATCAGTAAACTGCCTGTGGAAAATTTTAACATCTAAAATATGTATTTTTGGGACTTCCCCGGTGGTCCATGGAGAGGGAAGTGGCAACCCACTCCAGTGTTCTTGCCTGGAGAATCCCGTGGACAGAGGAGCCTGGTGGGCTGCTGTCTGTGGGGTCACACAGAGTCGGACACGACTGAAGCGACTTAGCAGCAGCTGCCGATGGTTTAGCGGTTAAGACTCTGCCTGCCAATGCAGGGGACATGAGTTCAATCCCCTGTCCAGGAGGACCCCATATGCTGCAGAGCCACTAACCTCGTGTGCCACAACTACTGAGCCCATGCTCTAGAGCCCATGAGCCACAAGAAAAGATACCACAGACGGAAGCCCACACACCACAACTAGAGAAAAGCCCTCGAGCAGCAACAAAGACCCAACACAGCCAAAAATAAATAAATTAATAAGTAAATAAAAAATTTAAAATACAATATATTGTTTTTAAAAATTTATTTTTGCCATATCTTTCCTTCAAAAAACACACTGAATCAACTACATTCATTTTGTTAGTTTCTATTGACTATATTTTTCCCTTCCTTTTATACAAATTATGCACATATGCAATAAGTTCAGCTGCTATTCTTAAACAGAATTAACTTTGTTGGTACTGCTGGCGTGCTGCAATTCATGAGGTCACAAAGTCAGACACGACTGAGCGACTGAACTGAACTGAACTGAATGCTTATGCCATAAGTTCAAATTAAGTATATAATGTTGCTATATTATGAGATAATAAAGTGTCTTCATTTAATTAATGTTATTTAATTTGTTCTTAGGACATCTAGGATACAGTGACATCTAGATAAGTGAATGGCAATGTATAAACAGTATCACTGACTCAGTGGACATGAATTTGGCCAAACTCCAATAGTGGATGATAGGGAAGCCTGGCGTGCTGCAATCCATGGGGTCACGAATAGTTGGACATGACTGAGCAACTGAACAAGTCAGTGCAAAACATGTTTTCAAATATCTCCATTAAGGTAAAAACAGTGGTGGTGGAGAGTCTACTGTTGAAAGTGTACCAAAAGTCTTAGGTGTAGTTTTAGGCTCTTTTTTTTTTTTTAATTGCAATATCATTGCTTTCAGTAGGAGAAAAATAGACGCGTTTCCTTTCGGGAAGAAGGATGTGATACAACTTTGGTTAGACAAATACCCCAAAAGAAAGAATCTTAACTATTGTTTAAGTTGCTATCATCTGAGCACTGAGCCCTCTTTCCCGCTCAAGATCTGCCTTCAAGTCTGGAGAGGCGAGTTTAGGCTCACCTCTCCCAGGTAGCTGAAAATGAAGCTCTCTTAAGATAAAAGTTAAAATTGCAACCCTCTCATCAATCAGAGTTCTAGGCTGGAATGAAGAGCCCCCCGGGCCAGCAGCATTCATCCTGCCCAATGGGTGAGAGGACTTTCCTGGTGGCTCAGATGGTATAGCGTCTGTCTACAATGCGGGAGACCTGGGTTCGATCCCTGTGTCAGGAAGATCCACTGGAGAAGGAAATGGCAATTCACTCCAGTACTACTGCATGGAAAATCCCACGGACAGAGGAGACTGGTAGGCTATAGTCCGTAGGGTCGCAAACAGTCGGACACGACTGAGCAACTTCACTTTCACTTTCACTTTTCTTTAATGGGTGAGAGCCTCTTAACAACCTAGGAGCTGCCAAGGGTCAGTCTCCAGCCATGTGTCAACCTAAAAGTCAAGCAATTCTGTCTTTTTAGGCTGAATCCCCAGGACAGAGATGTAATTGGCATTTTCAAGTTTTCCTCCAATCAAATGCATTCTTATTTTCTGATGTGTTGTAATTAACAGAAGGGCAGCTGTTTAAAATGATTCTAGAAAAAAGGAAAGCTAAAAGTAAAATATGTCAGTATTTATTTGAGGTCCAGCACTGGTTAATCAGACAGAAATATCTCCAGAGAGGAGGGCAGTTTGATCCGTTAATTCTCATTTGCAGAAATATCCCGACAGGCCACAGTTCCATTTGCTCTCATTCTGTGCTCACTAAGCAACTTTGAATTAATTTGGTCTCTGGAATGAATACATTCACAGGGAAAGTATGCCTTGTACAAATGGCTACTAGTCATGCTTCCTGAAAGGTCTGGCTGATCACATGACTATTTGGAGTCTTTGCTGGTGGGCTGTCCCTCATCTCTGGATGAATTGACTAAATCCAGATTCTTTTTTAAAAAACTTTTTATTTTGTATTGAAGTATAGCCAATTAACAATGTGGTGATAGTTTCAGGTGAGCAGGACTGAGCCATGCATACACATGTATCCATTCTCTCCCAAACCCCTTCCCAAACAGGCTGCCACATGACATTGAGCAGAGCTCCCTGTGCTATACTGTAGGTCTTTCTTGGTTATCCATTTTAAGTATAGCAGCCTGTACATGACCATCCCCAACTCTCTAACTATCCCTCCCCCAGCCCTCCTCCCCAGCAACCATAAGCTCATTATGTGAGTCTGTGGATCTGTTTCTGTTTTGTAAATAAGCTCATTTGGATCATGTCCTTTTAGATTCTTCATGTAAGGGAAGTCATACACAAAGTCCTCATGGGACAAAAATCTACTTTATAGTAACATGAGTGTTAGTTCAGTTCAGTTCAGTTCAGTCGCTCAGTTGTGTCCGACTCTTTGTGACCCCGTGAACTGCAGCACGCCAGGCCTCCCTGTCCATCACCAACTCCCGGAGTCCACCCAAACCCATGTCCATCGAGTTGGTGCTGCCATCCAGCCATCTCATCCTCTGTCATCCCCTTCTCCTCCTGCCCTCAATCCCTCCCAGCATCAGGGTCTTTTCCAATGAGTCAACTCTTCGCATGAGGTGGCCAAAGTACTGGAGTTTCAACTTTAGCATCAGTCCTTCCAATGAACACCCAGGACTGATCTACTTTAGAATGGACTGGTTGGATCTCCTTGCAGTCCAAGGGACTCTCAAGAGTCTTCTCCAACACCACAGTTCAAAAGCATCAATTCTTCGGCCCTCAGCTTTCTTCACAGTCCAACTCTCACATTCATACATGACTACTGGAAAAACCACAGCCTTGACTAGACGGACCTTTGTTGGCAAAGTAATGTCTCTGCTTTTCAATATGCTATCTAGGTTGGTCATAACTTTTCTTCCAAGGAGTAAGCATCTTTTAATTTCATGGCTGCAGTCACCATGTGTAGTGATTTTGGAGTCCAAAAACATAAAGTCTGACACTGTTTCCACTGTTTCCCCATCTATTTCCCATGAAGTGATGGGACCAGATACCATGATCTTCGTTTTCTGAATGTTGAGCTTTAGGCCAACTTTTTCACTCTCCTCTTTCGCTTTCATCAAGAGGCTCTTTAGTTCCTCTTCACTTTCTGCCATAAGGGTGGTGTCATCTTCATATCTGAGGTTATTGATATTTCTCCTGGCAATCTTGATTCCAGCTTGTGCTTCTTCCAGCCCAGCATTTCTCATGATGTACTCTGCATAGAAGTTAAATAAGCAGGGTGACAATATACAGCCTTGACGTACTCCTTTTCCTATTTGGAACCAGTCTGTTGTTCCATGTCCAGTTCTAACTGTTGCTTCCTGACCTGCATATAGGTTTCTCAAGAGGCAGGTCAGGTGGTCTGGTATTCCCATCTCTTTCAGAATTTTCCACAGTTTATTGTGATCCACACAGTCAAAGGCTTTGGCATAGTCAATAAAGCAGAAATAGATGTTTTTCTGGAACTCTCTTGCTTTTTGATGATCCAGCGGATGTTGGCAATTTGATCTCTGGTTCCTCTGCCTTTTCTAAAACTAGCTTGAATATCTGGAAGTTCACAATTCACGTATTGCTGAAGCCTGGCTTGGAGAATTTTGAGCATTACTTTACTAGCGTGTGAGATGAGTGCGATTGTGTGGTAGTTTGAGCATTCTTTGGCATTGCCTTTCTTTGGGATTGGAATGAAAACTGACCTTTTTCAGTCCTGTGGCCACTTCTGAGTTTTCCAAATTTTCTGGCATTTTGAGTGCAGCACTTTCACAGCATCATCTTTCAGGATTTGAAATAGCTCCACTGGAATTCCATCACCTCCACTAGCTTTGTTTGTAGTGATGCTTCCTAAGGCCCACTTGACTTCATATTCTAGGATGTCTGGCTCTAGGTGAGTGATCACACCATCGTGATTATCTGGCTTGTGAAGATCTTTTTTGTACAGTTCTTCTGTGTATTCTTGCCACCTCTTCTTAATATCTTCTGCTTCTGTTAGGTCCATACCATTTCTTTCTTTTATAGAGCCCGTCTTTGCATGAAATATTCCCTTGGTATCTCTAATTTTCTTGAAGAGATCTCTAGTCTTTCCCATTCTGTTGTTTTCCTCTATTTCTTTGCACTGATCGCTGAGGAAGGCTTTCTTATCTCTCCTTGCTATTCTTTGGAACTCTGCATTCAGATGCTTATATCTTTCCTTTTCTCCTTTGCTTTTAGCTTCTCTTCTTTTCACAGCTATTTGTAAGACCTCCTCAGACAGCCATTTTTCTTTTTTTGCATTTCTTTTTCTTAGGGATGGTCTTGATCCCTGTTTCCAGTACAATGTCACGAACCTCATTCTATAGGTTCATCAGGCACTCTATCTATCAGATCTAGGCCCTTAAATCTATTTCTCACTTCTACTGTATAATCATAAGGGATATGATTTAGGTCATACCTGAATGGTCTAGTGGTTTTCTGTACTTTCTTCAATTTAAGTGTGAATTTGGCAATAAGGAGTTCATGATCCCCTATTATAAAACTGGACACAGCTCCCACTGGCAAACCATAATTTTCCTTATCCGTGACTTAATTACTATTATTTCCCAGAGACCTCATTGAATGATACCACACATTTGCAAGACTGATGGGCTTATACCCTTAAGGTTGTTGAAATGGCTGCAATCTGCTTGTCTGACTTCCTTCACTCTTCCTTCAGAAAATCTCTAGGTCCATCCATGTTGCTGCAAATAGCATTATTCCATTATTTTTGATGGCTGAGTAACATTCCATTGTATATATATATGTACCCCATCTTCTTTCTTCAGTCCTCTGTTGATGTCTGAGTGCAGATCCTTGATCAGTAACAGTGCGGATTCTACCCTGGACCTGACTGGTGATGCCAGGTGAGGTGTCTACTCCAGGGAGGTGCTGAAGGAGAGAGTCATTGGGGCACAAGCAAAGGAGACCAGAAAGTCTATTTAGAAATTTTTTAAAAACCTTCATTCTTTAAAATATTTATTTTAGTTATACTTGATAATGTACATAATATAGGAGTTTAGTAGAACATGGAGAAGACTCTTGAGAGTCCCTTGGACTGCAAGGAGATCAAACCAGTCAATCCTAAAGGAAATCAGTCCCGAATATCCATTGAAAGGACTGTTGCTGAAGCTGAAGCTCCAGTACTTTGGCCACCTGATGCAAAGAACTGACTCAGTGGAAATGACTCTGATGCTGGGAAAGATTGAGGGAAGGAGGAGAAGGGGATGACAGAGGATGAGATGGTTGGATGGCATCACCAACTTGATGGACTTGAGTCTGAGCAAACTCCGGGAGTTGGTGATGGATAGGGAGGCCTGGCGTGTTGTGGTCCATGGGGTCACAAAGAGTTGGACACGACTGAGCGACTGAACTGAACGGTGGGACATGGATAGAATTCATGAGTAAGCTTTTAGGGACGTGAGGTTAAAGGCTTCAGTGAGCAGGGGCATAATAAGAAAGTTTGGGTGCCACTACTCCAGACCCTGATGAACTTCTATGAGACTCTGTTCTCGTGAGTTGTTGCCCAGTCTCAGGATTTCTGGTTAAAACGAAAAAACATGAGCGCTTTTTCTAGTGCTCCTTGCACTCTCTGATGCATGGAGATTAGAGCCTTATTACTGTTTGTTTCTATTGTTCCCAGCTGACTGTAAGCTCCTTGAAAGCTGGGAGAAACCCATTTCATCTCTGTAACCTTTGGCTCCACAACGTATTAAGTACTCAATAAATAATTATTAAATCAATGGGTATGTGAAACAATTGGATAAGTTATATCCAATTCTACTCTATATGCAAAGCCCTCATGGGACAAAAATCTACTTTATAGTAACATGAGTATTAAAGATACCAAATAAATATAAATAAAAGTGAATGCTGCTTTAGCACCTATTATAACTGGACACAGCTCCCACTGGCGAACCATAATTTCCCTTATCCATGACTTAATTCCTATTATTTCCCAGAGACCTCATTGAATGATGCTGTGCATTTGCAAGACTGATGATGCTTATACCCTTAAGGTTGTTGAAATGGCTGCAATCTGTACTTGTTCTCAAGGTCAGAGCTTCGAGGGTGAAGTGATACTGGCTGAGAACACCAAGCTGGGAACGAGGTTTGCTGGATGGCAGGCATGTTCCATGGCAGATGGTGAGATGGCCGGCGTGGACAGGCAGAGCGGGCAAGGATGGAGACTGAGAGGGGAAGTGTGAAGCAGAATATCTGAGGTGGAAGAGGCTGGTTGAGTCACAGTAACAGAATAAAGAGGCTGTGGACAGGGGTGAGGGATCCAGACCAGGGCGGAGGCAACAGTCAGCAGCAAAGTCTGAGCAAAACCACTGGGGTGAGGTTGAGGGTTCTGCCAGCTTGGAAACCAGCTGACCGTGTGAGAAGCTTTTAAAGTACCTTCTGGGCAAGACCTGGGCTCATCTTGGGTGGGACGAAGAACCAGGGAGGTACCTCCAGACGGTGCAGGGGAGTAGGTCACTTCAAACCTCAGTCAATCACTGCTAGAAAATGTATTCAGCCAAATTCTTTAACATGAAATCACTTGAATCTCATCAGTGATTATTTAGCATGGGATTCTGCCTTCAAGATTTCTAACAATATTTTTTTCTTGATGGGCAGCCATTAATTGTAAGCCCAATTTCAATTTCTAACAAAGTATTACACATACATGGTTTTAAAAGCCAAGTGGTGCTAGAAGGAATATAGCAAAATGCCATTCCCTGCTCCACCCCACCCCCACCAAACCCAATTTCTTAGTGACAGCTCTTCTTGTATCCCAGAATTTCTAACATAGACTTGTTAGCTGTTTATTAATTTATGCATTTTAAATAGTCTCTACTGACTTTCCTGAATGCAAGATGAGAACTGAGCATTTTTACAAGCCTAACCCCCTGTTCTTCCCAAATAGCAAGATCACAGATTTGGGGGTGTATTGAAACACAATATTTATATCTTTAGGACTTTTTGTTGCTGTTCAGTTACAATGTCCGACTCTTTGCAACCCCATGGACTGCAGCATGCCAGGCTCCTCTGTCTGCCACTGTCTCCTGGAGTTTGCTCAAGTTTGTGTCCATTGAGTTGGTGATGCTATCTAACCATCTTATCTTCTGCTGTCCCTTTCTTCTCCTGCCTTCAATCTTTTCCAGAATTAGGGTCTTTTCTAATAAGTTGGCTCTTTGTATCAGGTGGCCAAAGTATCTGAGATTCAGCTTCAGCATCAGTCCTTCCAGTGAATATTCAGGACTGATTTCCTTTAGGATTGACTGCTTGGATCTCCTTGTAGTCCAAGGGACTCTTAAGAATCTTCTCCAGCACCACAATTCAAAAGCATTGACTCTTTGGCACTCAGCCTTCTTTATGGTCCCGTTCTCACATCCATATATGACTACTGGGAAAACCATAGCTTTGACTACATGGACCTTTGCTGGCAAAGTGACAAAAACTATGACAAACCAAGACAGCATATTGAAAAGCAGAGACATTGTCATAGCTTTCCTTCCAAGGAGACAGCACTTTTTAATTCCAGGGCTGCAGTCACCATCCACAGTGATTTGGGAGTCCAAGAAAATAAAATTTGTCACTGCCTCCACTTTTGCCCCTTCTTCAGGACTATGTAAGTATTATTGGAGAAGGAAATGGCAACCCACTCCAGTATTCTTGCCTGGAAAATCCCATGGACAGAGGAGCCTGGTGGGCTACAGTAGTCCATGGGGTTGCAAAGAGTCGGACACGACTGAGCGACTTCATTTCACTAAGTATTATCCACTAATGAGCCAAGAAGTGAAATCTAATTATATTTTCTTGTTTTTTATAATTTTTTGTTTCCCTAGAGTTACTTTTTTTTTTTTCCATTTGCCTACTTTTGTTTGTATCTGTCATGAATTCTTTACAAATCCTCCAACGCACTTGAAAACTCTTCTTAAAAAAAAGTTTGGCAAAACTAATACAGTGTTTGAGGTTTAAAAATAAAATAAAATTAAAAAAAATTTTTCTGACATTTGACACATCAGGCTGTCCATCAGTCACATATTTGTCCCCTGAGGGCATTGCCTGACAGTGCCCCATCCATCTGCCACCATCCATGCTGGCTCTTCTCAGGGCAGCTGCCCAGCTGCTTGCTGGTCAGGGGCCTCCTTCTTGCCCTTTTCGCAGGGGCTTCCTTTTGTCCATCATCCACATTAAGTCCCTTAATTCCTGGGCCTCTCTGAGTTTGGATGTTCCCTCTTTGTGGATCTACACCCTCATTTTCATGGAGCACATACTCAAGTAGCTCCTTCAGAAAAGTGATGTATCAGGTCAACTTCCTAAATCCCTGCTCCTCTAAAGAGTCATTATTCAGCTTTCACATGTAATGGAGACACTCCATAAAATTATTTCCATGGGGAATTTTAAAGGCATTTCTCCACTGTCTTCAGGCGCTTGGGGTTGTCATTGAGAAAACTAAAGCTTTCGGACCACTACGTCATGCATGTCACTGATGGGGTTCGGGATGTGCTACCCCAAAATTGACACCTTGGGAGACTGAGTATTTCCAGCCGAAGGGATGTGAGGCAAGGCAGGTGCAGAGGACTTCCTGGGCTTCCTCTGAAGCAGGCCAGGATAATCTTGTGTGAGGTGCCTTCCTTCCCAGAGGAAAGGAATCTGCCTGCAATGCAGGAGACACAGGTTCGATCCCTGGGTCGAGAAGATCCCCTGGAGAAGGAAATGGCAACCCACTCAGGTATTCTTGCTTGGAGAAGCCCACGGATAGAGTAGTCTGGAGGGCTACAGTCCACGGGGTTGCAAAGAGTCAGCCAGGACTGAGCAGCCAAACTACCATCACCACCCACCATCTCCAAAGACAGAGGGGCAGAGGGGCAGCTGGGGAACAGGCCTTGCATGGTTGACTCCACTCAGCTTACACTGTCATCCCATCTTTTTTGACTTCCTATCCTTCATTAAACCAAGCATCAAAACACTGAAATTTAAGCATTTCTTCAGGTCTTCATTTCATCACAAAGGTTCCCGTGTCGTGTAAAAACACTTGTTAAATAAACTTGTATGCTTTCTTTCTGTTAATGAAACTCAGCCAGGACCCCCTAGAGAAACTGATCTCCTGAGTTACTCATATCTTTTTTCTTTCTGGAAACTTAGAGGATATTTCCTTTAACTCCCTTAATTGAGCATTCATATAGGGACTCCCTGGCAGTCCACTGGTTAAGACTTCACCTTTCAATGCAGGGGGTGAGGGTTCCATCCCTGGTTGGGGTGCTAAGATCCTATGGCCAAAAACCCAAAGCATAAAAGAGAAGCAATATTGTAAAAAATTCAATAGAGACTTTAAAAATGGTCCACAAGAAAAAAAATCTTAAAAAAAAAAAAAAGTTAAAAAAGGGAAAAAAAAAAAGAAAGTTCATACAATGACCTTGATGTATATCTTTCCCACATCAGGTCTGGACTTCGATAGTTTCTCTGAGCTCTCTTTCTTAAACACCTGTTAGTTTTATATTTATCTCTTTCTCTTGATCCTTTGCATTCCTAATTTTGATCTTTTTTCTTTGGGTTGACTTCCTTGGAAGTTCCTTCAGCTTTATTTCTGACACTGCTATGGTCTTTTTGTTTCAGCAATCATATTTTAAATTTCTCAGTGTTACTCATTGTCTTCTGAAGGTCCTCATTTCTGGAGCATGCTGTTGTAGGTTTTGTTCAGTTTTGGGTGCGATATCTTCTCTTATCTGTCTGAGAATACTGATTTAATCATTAAAAGCTTTCTTTTGTTGTCTGCGTTGTCTTTGTCTCTTCCTTCCCTACTGTTAGTTCGGGCTCCTTTTTCACGTTGCCTGGTTGGCGAGTCTTCCTACAACACTCACACTGAACAGTGATGCTCTAGAGACTGTCTGGCGCTCCATGAGTGTATGTCTAGGAGTGATGGTCTGCTGACCAGTCGGTCACACCACAGTAAGGATGAGTTCCCCATCTCATTGAAGGGACCCTAGGTGTCAGTAACTGTGGCTTTTATTTTTTGATTACAGATCATTCAATTTCTTGAGAGAAGGATCCTGCAGTTTCATGAAGCATGTATGTGTGATGATCAGTGTCCTGGAGGCTGAGCAGGTTCACACTTAAATAGATTTCCTTGTTTTTATTCTGTTTTAATGAAGAAGTGTCACATCCACCGTCTTTGGTGCCTTGTGTCTGGAGTGTAACCTCTCACCTCCCTCTGGGGTAGAATAGGATAGTCACCTGGGCGGGGGGGAGGAGGTGAAGTTGGTTATAGCTGGTGTCTACACGGCTGATGTCTATAGTTCAGTTGCTCAGTCGTGTCTGACTCTTCGCGACCCTGTGGACTGCAGCATGCCAGGCTGATGTCTACACAGACTTTTAACCAAACCTGTTCTGAGCCTCTCCTCCCCCAGCCTTCTGACGACTCCAATTCCTGAACCTGGTGGAGTTTCTCAGCTTTCATCTGCCCATCAACAGTCTGGACTTACAGACGTTCCTGTACTGTCAGTGAGGAAGAGACCGAACACATGATACCCTGAGGTTCCCTCCGGATGGTGGTGAGGAGGGGTGGGGTATATAGGGGACCCAGCAGGTGAACTCAGGGGCTGCACCGGCCTGCCTGTCACCTGGTGACATGCACTGGTCCATGTGCAGACTCCGGAATCAGACAATCCGGCTTCATCGTCCCTGCCCACTGGGGCGACTCTGGACAGTTGTCTTATCTTCCTAAATCCCAATGTCCTCATTTGTACAATGGAATAACATTGGAATCTCTTTTAAAGATTGTTGGAATCCCAGGAGATTATTCAGGGGCTGAGCACAGAATAAATGTTCAACACATGGGATTATTCCACCACCAAACAGGGGGCTTCAGTGTCACGTTCACTCACTGTCCAGGGCTTGGCCAAGGAGCTGGGAGGCTGGGAGAGGACCTCCTTCCTTAAACGTATGACCCGACCACCCTGAGCTTCTCCTGAGCCCCCTGCTCTGAGTGGGGAGGCAACAGACTTCCCAGGCAGACAGAGTGCTCACCCACAACCCCAGCCTCTTCAGTCGCTGGCACATCCCTGACCCACGCCCAGCGGCCTTTTGTCCTGTTTTCCTCACTTCTCTGCACCCCCCTTCACTGGAATTCAAAGCTGTGCACATCCTCTCCTTTTGCCTCATTATTGACTTTAGAAAACATCCATGCAGACATGCAAATGAGAACGCTTCTTGAGCCCTGACACTGTGACATAGGGTTTTGCAGAGAAGCCATTACATAAAAAGTCTGATGGAAGGAGTGACTGAGCAAAAAGTCAGACATGACTGAGTGACAGAAAAACAACAATAAGAAAACAGAGTTACCCAAATACCACACACAGGTTCATGTGAGTGAAGATGACCCAAGGCACGCAGTGGGCAGAGACCCGGAGGAGAAGCCGCGGTCTCACCTTGATGCATCCATGCCTGCTATCCTCTCTTCCTCCTCAGAGGGGGCACAGGGAACTAGAAAAAGGTGGTGAGGCAGCAACTGGAAGAGCTGGCACTGAGCTGACATGGAGGAGACTGGGCGTGGCTCCCCCAGCTGTGGCTTAGGGGTTTGTGTGGCCACTGGAGTGGCCTGGATGCCAGTGGACACGTCCACTCCCTCCCAGACTCAGCAGCTTTCTCAGAGCCACCAATGGGCCCTGTGCTGGGACTGCACCGGGAAGCATAGCCGTAGCTTCTGGTTAAGGTGGAAGGCGCTTTCCAACCTAAGTACTAGCTCTTAGGGGACTAATTACTCTGAAAATTTTTAGTGACCCAGAGGTTAGAAAATTGGAGCATTCTTTGAGTTATGTAATGAGGCCTCTATTGTTTACTATGGCTGGGTGCTATTTACAACAATAAAGCAGATGGCTTCATTTGCATGCAGATTTGAGTCTATTTGTAGAGGTGTTCTTATGGGTAGAAAAAAAAATTACTTCCTTAATTAAGCTGTTTTGTGCATTCAAGAGAGGTAAGTGTAGCTTTGTTCTGCTAACAGCCTCATTTTATGGGGCGAGCTCAACCCAGAACCAAGGGCTGCAAGTGAAGACCTGCCCTGGAGCCATCCATTCCCTCTGCAGTGCTTCATCCTCTCCAGCATGCAGTTTCCATGGCTACAACCCAAATGGGTGATGTTATAACCTTGTGAGAGGAGTCAATAATATGAAGTTTTCACCCTGTGTCTCTTTGTGACTTGTTTCCTTCGGGCAAGAATGGGGATGGGGTCCCACAGAGAAAAAGAAAATGACACTGACAATGAAAAGCAGAAAGCGATATTAAGAAAATGGTTCTATTTACCATTGCATCAAAAAGAATAAAATACCTAGGAATAAACCTACCTAAGGAAGCAAAAGGCCTGTATTCTGAAAACTGTAAGGTGCTGATGAAATAAATTGAAGACAACACAAACAGATGGACAGATACACCACGTTCTTGAATTGGAAGAATCAATTATTATGAAAATGGCCATATTGCCCAAGGTAATCTATAGATTCAAAGCAATTCCTATCAAACTACCAAAGCATTTTTTTTTTCCACAGAACTGGAACAAAAACTTTTACAATGTGTATGGAAACACAAAAGACCTTGAATAGCCAAAACAATCTTGAGAACAAGGGATAGAGCTGGGAGAATCATGCTTCCTGACTTCAGACTATACTATAAAGCTACAGGCATCAAAACAGTATTGTAGCGGAACAAGAACAGACACACAGACAAACAGAACAGGATAGAAAGCGCAGACACAAACCTGTGGACTTAGTCAACTAATCTATGACAAAGGGGCAAGAATATACAATGGAGAAAAGAGGGCCAGTCTCTTCAATAAGTAGTGCTGGGAAAACTAAACCTACCCAAGGTTGTAAAAAAATGAAATTAGAACATGCTCTAACACCATACAAAAAATAAACTCAAAATGGATTAAAGGTCTAAATGGAAGACTGAATACTAGAGAAGAAAACACAAGTAGAATACTCTTTGACATAAATGCAGCAACAGTTTTTTTGGATTCCTGTCCTAGAGTCATGGAAACAAAAACAAAAATAAACAAATGGGACCTACTTAAAAGCTTTTTCACAGCAAAAGAAATGATAAACAAAATGAAAAGACGATCTACAGGATGGAAGAAAATATTTGCAAACAATATGACTAAGAAGGGATTAACTTCCAAAACATATAAACAGCTCATACAGCTCAATAAAAATAACAACCCTCAATAATAGCCCAATCAAAAAATGGTCAAAATTTCTAAATAAACATTTCCAGGGACATGGCCAAGAGACAAATAATAAATTCTAGAGAGGATGTGGAGAAAAAGGCATCCTCCTACACTGTTGCTGGGAATGTAACCTGGCACAGCCACTATGGAAAACAGTTCCTTAAAAAACTAAAAATACTATATGATCCTGCAATTTCACTCCTAAGCATAGATCCAGAGAAAACTCTAATTCAAACACAGACACACCCCAATGCTCACTGCAACACTGCTTACAGTAGGCAAGAAATGGAAGCAACATGTCCACTGACAGATGAGTGGTAAAGAAGACATGGTGTACACACACAATGGGGTACTACCCAGCCATAGAAGGAGTGAAATAATGCCACTTGCAGCAACATGGATGGATCGAGAGATTACCATACTAAGTGAAGTAAGTCAAACAGAGAAAGACAAACATCACATGATATTGCTTATATGTGGAATCTAAAAAAAAAAAAAAAAAAAAAAAAAAAGACACAAACGAACTTATTTACAAACCAAAATACATCCATAGACATGGAAAACAAACTTACAGTTACCAAAGGGGACAGACAGGGATAGTGATAAATTAGGAGTTTGGGATTAATATGTATACACTGCTGCTGCGTCACTTCAGTCGTGTCCAACTCTGTGCTAGCCCATAAACGGCAGCCCACCAGGCTCCGCCATTCCTGGGATTCTTCAGGCAAGAATGCTGGAGTGGGTTGCCGTTTTCTTCTCCAATGCATGAAAGTGAAAAGTGAAAGTGGAGTCGCTCAGTCGTATCCGACTCTTCACGACCCCATGGACTGCAGCCTACCAGGCTCCTTGGCCCATGGGATTTTCCAGGCAATAGTATTGGAGTGGGGTTCCGTTGCCTTCTCTGGTATACACTACTATATATGAAATAGATAACCTACTATATAGGAAGTGAACTATACTCAATATTTTGTAATCACTTATAATGGAAAAGAATCTGATATATATATATATATATATTAGAATCACTTTGCTGTACACCTGGATAACTATAAATCAACTATACTTCAATAGGCATTTTTAAAAAAAGAATATGATGGTGAAACCCCAAAGGTAATCATGCTCATTGGGGGGGCTCCTGCATGGCTGTGAGCTGACCAATAAATAGACTGGGGTCTGCGTGAAAAAACTGGACTTTCCCAGTTAGTCATGAAAATTCACATAATCAAATCCATTAATGGTACATCTAAACATACAGGTATTTAAGAGGTCATTCTAGTTCCTTTGGAATGCTGGAAATAGCTGTGTGTGCTTGGATGTTTGGGGGAGGAGATCAGGTCCAAGTCCTCTTGTAAAGCTCTTCAGGGTCTCCATCTTAGATCCCTAAATCTCCTCAGACTTTCCTTACCGGGTCTACAGGCTATGCCTGAGTCATCCTAAGTATACTGGGGTTCAAGTTAAAAGCTAATAACCGGAAGTGGAGAAATGAATAGCTAGGTATGTAATGGAAACACGTGGGCTTCCTGCCCTTCACTCGAATTTCTGTCTTGGGTAAATCCCAAAAGGTTTCTGTGTGAACAATTCCAAAGAATGAGAGAGTAGCAAGACTGAATCTCTCATATACCTGTGAATAAGGGATTGCAGGGAGATTTGTTTGATTTAGGAAAAATAAAAGTTTGTTGCATCTGGAGTTTGTAGAACAAATTTATATCTACTACATGCAGGTTACTGGAAAAGATCCTGATCCTGGAAAGATTGAGGGTGGGAGGAGAAGGGGATGATAGAAGATGAGACAGTTGGATGGCATCACTGATTCAATGGGCATGAGTTTGAGCAAACTCCAGGAGATAGTGAAGGACAGGGAAGCCTGGAGTGCTGCAGTCCATGGGGTTGCAAAGAGCTGGACACGACATAGCATCTGAACCACAACATGCAGGTTGGTATGAAAAAATATTTAACATGTGTTTAGTGCAATGAAATGGCCACAGCAGGATGACACTGCAGATTGCCTAATTTCTAGACCTTTATATGTCCCAGGGATGAATTCTCTGATTTTCTCTTTTCCTGAGTGATTTCATCTGCTTTCAGCACTTCAAGTACTATCCTTAGATCGATGATCCACAGATTGATGTATACAGTTAGCTGTCTAGTATAAGATTAACGCATGCATTTCTTTCTTAAAATTTTATTTATTTTTAATTGAAGGATAATTGCTTCATAGTATTGTGTTGGTTTTAAACACATGCATTTCTTACTGGACAGTTTTACCTTGACTTACAAATACCTCAAACTAAATGCCTGAGAGTGACAGGGATTTGCCCAGTCCTGTCCAACTCTTTGCGACCCCATGGACTGTAGCCCGCCAGACTCCTCTTTCCATGGAATTCTCTAGGCAAGAACACTGGCTGCTGCTGCTGCTGCTAAGTCGCTTCAGTCGTGTCCGACTCTGTGCGACCCCATAGACGGCAGCCCACCAGGCTCCCCCGTCCCTGGGATTCTCCAGGCAAGAACTACGACACTTAGAGACCTGATGGACTGCAGCCTACCAGGCTCCTCTGTCCATGGGATTTTCCAGGCAAGAGTACTGGAGTGGGGTGCCATTGCCTTCTCCGAAGAACACTGGAGTGGGTTGCATTCCCTTCTCCAGGTGATCTTCTCGACTGAGGGAATCAAACCTGGGTCTTCCACATTGCAGGTAGATTCTTTACCGTCTGAGTCACCAGAGAAGCCCTGAGTGAACGCATATTCCTTCCACGTTAGCTCTACCTGTTGTATTCTCCACTTTAGAGCTGTTCCTACTTTGTCACCCAAGCCAGGAACATGATAGTCACTGCTGGGTATCCACCCCAATGCCTGACTGTGGACCCTCCAGAATATTCTGTGGTGTTGCCTGCATTTTTCACTTCTTCCGCTATCTTGGCTCGGCCATCACCTCTTGCCTGGATTCTGTGATAATTTTTGGTTCTGTTTCCAGTGTGTTGGGATCTTACATCTAGCCTTTACAAAGCCAACAGGGAAATCTCTCTAAAATGTACAGCTGACGGTGTCAGAACCCCTAATGGCTCCAAATGCCTTCGGAATGCATTGCAAACTCCCTGATGTGATGTGTGAGCCCAGTTTCCCCAGCCTCTTTTCTCCCTACCCCTTGCCTATCATCAGCTACATGCGGCTGCCCAGTTTCTGCCAGCCATGGTCCTATGTACGGACTCCTTATTTTCCTCTGTGCGGCTTCCTTGTTTCGGAATCTCCTTTTTTTCCCCATCTGCCCCTTACCCGACTCCCAGCTTGCACACTGTATCTGACCTGGCTCCTTCTCAGTCTTGAAGGCTCAGCTCAGGTGTCACCTCCTCCAGATGGCATTCTGTCCCCTCCCCTTGCGTGTGCCATGCACTTTCCCTGATCTCCTGTGACGTCTTGAATTTATCACCACACCCAACTTTTGTTGTTGTTGTTCAGTCACTAAGTCACGTCTGATCCTTTGTGACCCTGTGGACTATAGCATGCCAGGCTCCCCTGTCCTTCACTTTATCTTGGAGTTTGCTCAGATCAATGTCCATTGAGTTGGTGATGCTACCCAACTATCCCAACTTACTGTATTATTATAATTATTTCCTGTGTTTCCCTTCTCTGCTACACTATGGATTTCAGAGAGCAAAGATCATCTTTTCTATTTCTTTCTCCCTGTAGTATCCAGCCTGAGCCACAGAGGTGATCAATAAGTGCTTCTTGAGTTAGTGAAAAAATGTTCTTTAAAAAAAGTTTGCAGCATTGATAATCCCACTACCAGTTAATATCGTTTCTTGACGTGACCATCTGCAAAGCTGACCTTCTAGTTTCAGAATTGGAGTTATTTGGCCCACAGGGACAGAAGCTTTTCTAGGTTTGGTGTTATTTATTTGGACTTCTGGGCACATGCAGGACTTCCCTTCTCAGAGATCTGACATGCACAGAGGTCACTTCTGTCTTTTCTAGGTCTTACTTTGCCTCTACCTCTCATTTTTTATCTTTTGGTATAATTGCAGATCATGGTCTAATACCATGAAGCTCCCATTTCATGGTCCGCCCCGCTGTCATGGAGGAGTCCTGCAAAATGGTGAACACAGCTGTGCATGCAGCCACCTCGGCCGTCTTGCAGAGGGGGAGGCTCTAACGAGAGCAGCCCTTCCGTATCGACAGACTAAACCCCTCAGAGCCCCTCAGCCATAGGAAAACAGATTTTCCATCAACTCTGTTAGGTCAGTAAAATGTGGAAAAAAGTGGTTCATTTCAGCAGAATGGTGGGTGTGAACCTTAGAAACTGCTCTATCCAGCAGAGTAATGGATTGCTACGATCCCTGCAATTATGTTACACAAATCAAAGTTTCCTGTTGGTGCGCTTTTTATTACAGGAAATAAAAAGATTCACACATCCTATTCATAGATAACAGTGAGTTTTGTACTGAAAACTAACACGGTCCTCATGTCTCCAGAAGCAGCATCAGAACCCAACAACCCAAAGAGCAAAGTGAAGGACATGAGCAAAGGAACGTGAGCTTTTGACACCCGTCCTGTAATTATACAGAAATAAACCTGCTTGTAAATTAGAAAAGTAGCTCTCTGGTCACAGGGTTGTGGTAACAAGAGAAAGCAACAATGGCATGCAGCAGCATCATGAAACACAAAAGAACTACAGAAAGGCAAAAATTCCTTCCTGCCTGTATTTACTAATAATGGTAGAAAATTAACATGTATTTCAATGTATGTAGGAGGGGGATAGTTGGTTTGGATTTATGTATAACATATATGCAGCAGTTTCTTGATAACTCAAAACACAAAATAAAGCTTGAGAGCATGGTCAAAAGAAAGTACAAAATCAAATCCTGTTTGGGAGCTAAGTGAAAATAATTCCCAATATGAAAGTGAATGGTTCATCGAGGAGAAAAAAAGCATTCAGACATTAAGGATAAGAAGAACACAGTGAGGATGTATTCCATTTTGAGATTGTGAGTCTCTGCTATTGGTTTCACAGTATGAGGCTGGGGTGTGTAGACACTGAGCTTTGGTCTGATCACAGGGGTGAGGATTGCAAAGTGGAATTAAAGCTGACTGCAGAGGACACACATCAGTCTGCGATGATGTAAGACCACAGGAGTTTAGAACTTTGTGTCACATAGTTAAAACAGATAATAAAGTGAGTGAGATGGCATCCAATATGTGACTTGTTTGTTTAGTCACTAAGTCGTATCTGACTCTTTTGAGATCCCCATGGACTATAGCCTGCCAGGCTCCCTTGTCCATGGGGTTTCTCAGGCAAGAATACTGGAGAGGGTTGCCATTTCCTACTGCAGGGGATCTTCCTGACCAAAGGATGGAACCCATGTCTCCTGCTTGGCAGGTAGACTCTTTACCACTGAGCTACCAGGGAAGACTTTATTTTTTTGGGCTCCAAATTCACTGCAGATGGTGACTGCAGCCATGTAATTAAAAGACACTTGTTCCTTGGAAGAAAATCTATGACCAACTTAGACAGCATATTAAAAAGCAGAGACATTACTTTGCCAACAAAGGTCTGTCTAGTCAATGCTATGGTTTTTCCAGTAGTCATGTATGGATGTGAGAGTTGGACTAGAAAGAAAGCTGAGAGCCAAAGAATTGATGCTTTTGAACTGCTGTGTTGGAGAAGACTTTTGAGAATCCCTTGGACTGCAAGGAAATCCAACCAGTCCATCCTAAAGGAAATCAGTCCTGAATATTCATTGGAAGGACTGATGTTGAAGCTGAAACTCTAATACTTTGGCCACCTGATGCAAAGAACTGACTCATTGGAAAAGACCCTGATGCTGGGAAAGATTTAAGGCAGGAGGAGAAGTGGACGACAGAGGATGAAATGGTTGGACGGCATCACCGACTCAACAGACATGAGTTTGAGTAAGGTTTGGGAGTTTGTGATGGACAGGGAAGTCTGGCATGCTGCAGTCCATGGGATCGCAAAGAGTCAGACATGACTGAGCGGCTGAACTGACTGACCAGGGAAGCCCCTATGTGCTGATTTAGACCTAATGTTAAGGGAATCTGGGAATTTGTCAGAGGGCAGGATGGATGGCTTGAGTGGTGACCAGATGCTGAAGCGGCTTCAAGCGTGAAGAGCAGGATCCATAGCAGATGCTGCTGACTGTGCAGTTACCACACACGTGGTGCAGCTGGTACGTGCCCTGAGTGTGTGGTTATCACAGCGCTGCAGACCCCCAAGGGCACGTGCCAGCTGCACCTTCGGGCCGACTGGATTTCAGCGTAAAAGATTTTCACTGAAGGCAGAGGCACTGCCACAGCCCCACGCAGTGGAGCCTCACTCCATATTTATTGAGCAAAATGTGGTACCAAAGTACATGCCTGGATAATGAACTATTAAAGAAGTCATTACAATGAAATTCAGTGTGACATGCCACTCTATGATCAGACTTACACTTCCTACTTCGAAATGTCCATGTAACATGGACGTTCCGGTCTCATTCTTGCCTTTGACATTACTGAGAACAATGTGAAGGCTGGCTGCCCAGAATACAGCTGCTCAGGAATCTCAATATTTTAAAGTGAATTTAGATTATAACACAAAGCAAAAGTCAAGAGTTCTAACTGCCACCACCTACTGCTGTGGGTTATGCTAATTTGAAACTGAGTAGATGGTGCCATAATCTGGAGTTTGAAAGCAATGATTTCCAACAGCCTGGCAGCACCCAGAACACACTGGCTTTGAAACATGCTGCATTCTGACCTTTTCTCAGTCTCAGGCTTGGGAGGAAGAACAAAGGCTTTAAAATTCAGATCGGAAGGTGCACAAACAGAGCCCCGAATGGATGCTGATGGAACCAATCTCACATTTCACCTCTGCAAAACTTTATGGGAAGTTTATGGGGATTTATTGTTTCAAGAACAGAAGGACATTTACCTACAGATGCAGGGGAATAAATTTCAAGTACATTTAGTATTGGAGAATGGTCGCTTTATTGCTGATTTCAATCCACTTGACTTTCCCTTTAATCTTCCACACTCTACCTTGAGCTGAACACACACACACACACACAGACACACACACACACAGTTTTAGTCTGATGCTTCATTGGTTTGTAAAATTTTCAAGGTGTTTTTAATAGTAAAAAAAAAAAAATGCAAACAACCACAATGTGTAAATCTATTATGGTGCATTCAAAAATATAATACAATGTGGCATAAATAGCAAAATAGACCCAAGCAAATGGTCAATTGTATATTGTGACATGGCATGCAAGTTGTGGAATGAAATGCATACGATAGCTCCATTTTGATAAAAAGTGGGTGTGTAGTGCCTTATACACATACATACACGTGTGAGGTGAAAGTGTCAGTCGTTCAGTTGTGTCAGACTGCTTGTGACCCCATGTCCTGTGCCTGTCACTCCTGTCCATGGGGTTTTCCAGGCCAGAACACTGGAGTGGGTAGCCATTCCCTTCTCCAGGGGATCTTCCCCACCCAGGGATCGAACCCAGGTCTCCTGCATTATAAGCAGATTCTTTACCGTATGAGCCACCAGGGAAGCCATATACATGTATAAGCCTAAGAATAAGCATATGTTACTAAGTTCTGTCTGACTTTTGAACTCCATGGACTGTAGCCCGCCAGGCTCCTCTGTCCATGGGATTCTCCAGGCAGGAATAATAGAGTGGGTTGCCATTTCCTTCTCCAGGGGACCTTCCCAACCCAAGGATCAAATCCAGGTCTCCTGCATTGCAGGTGGATTCTTTATTGTCTGAGCCACCAGGGAAGCCCTATATACAGGTATATACACACATATATAGAATATATCAGTCAATCCTAAATATACCTGTCAATATATCAGTCAAAATTGACTGAATACATATTGAATATTCCAGTCAGTCCTAAAGGAAATCAACCCTGAATATTCATTGGAAGGACTGATGTTGAGGCTGAAGCGCCAATACTTTGGCCACCTGATGTGAAGAGTCAACTCATTAGAAAAGACCCTGATGCTGGGAAAGATTGAAGGCAGGAGGAAAAGGGGATGACAGAGGATGAGATGGTTAGATAGCATCACCAGTGCAATGGACATGAATTTGAGCAAATTCTGGGAGACAGAGAAGGACAGAGGAGCCTGGCATAATGGAGTCCGTGGGGCTGCAAAGAATTGGACAGAAAGGCTACCCACTCCAGTATTCTGGACTGGAGAATTCCATGGACAGAGGAGCCCAGCAGGCTATAGTCCATGGGGTTGCAAAGAGTCGGACATGACTGAGCGACTTTCACTAGCAACTGAACAACAAAAAATTAGAATACATACACCTTGATACTTGCAAGGGTGTGTACATTCCTTTAAGCACACAGTAAAAGGCAAAAGTCTAGAAGAATTCACATCAAACTTTAACACTGGTTGGTTACCTTTGTGGATGGTAATGGATGGAGGATTTGTATTGGGAAGGACTGAGATTGTATGTTTGTGTGAGAGAGGAAAAAAGAAAAGAGAAAGTTAAGCGGAAGAGGAAGCAAGGCTGCAAGAAAGAGAGCTGGGGGAGGAACTTAGGGTGGGGTTGAGCATGAGTGGAGAGTGATAGAGAAACATGGCACAGAGCGGGCTGAAGAACGTAAATGTGCTCTATGCTAAGAATTCCGTGACCTTGGATGTTCCTGTGGGATACAAATAAAGGTTGGATTATCTCCCCATTACCTTTAGTCACTGGATTGTATTTTCCAGAAGAAATCCCATGATGGGACTGAGCGGTGGGGGTGGAGGAAGCCTCAGCTTTTGTATCTGGATAGTGGGTCTCTGGACCTTACTCTAAAGCCATACTGGAGCTGCAGCGAGAAAGGGGCCATTCTTCCTGATCCGGAGAAAGAATAAGGTCCTTGAGACATTCATAAAGTGGTGGCTGCTGATGGCTTAACAATTACTCATCCTATTAAAAAAATTATTTTAATGAGTGATTCTTGAAGATTGAAATGCCTTTAGGATTCAAACTAATGTTCAATGGCATGATTTCAAATATCAACACAGGGTAGGGAATAAATATTTCAATATCCCATGGTCTATATTTATACCTATAATAATTATCTAGTATTAATAGTTGCCTTGCATTCATGATCTATGTTTCAGTGCCAGCATACATATAGACCCTCAGAAAAACATTTGACTTAACAATCTTGACAAATGAGGGGAAAACATTAGAATAAAAAGTGGACCATACAATTCTAATTTTCTTCACTAAGAAGAATCAAGTAAAGCCTTCCAAAGTTGACCTATGACAAAGAACTTGGATATCAATACTTTAGAAAAAGTATTTCTAAATTATAAAAAGTATTTTTCTAAATAAAAATAGAATAAAAAGGGCAGGAGGGTAGGAGGAGAAGGAGGCAAAAGAAGATGAGATGGTTGCAGGGCATGAGTTTGAGCAAGCTCCAGGAGATGGTGGAGGACAGGGAAGCCTGGCATGCTGCAGTCCATGAGGTCACAAAGAGGTGGACAAGGCAGTGACTGAACAACAACTTTAGAAAATGAAGTTTACATTGAAAAGTGCTTAATAAAAATAATGCAGTGAACAAAACTTACCCCACTCCAGGGAGGAAGGTTAAACCATTTCATGATTTTTCCTTTTAACACTAAACTTCAAAATATCTTTCTTTTTGAAGAAAATAGATGGGGAAATTTCCTTCTGCTCTATTTCACATGCTTGAAAAACTCTAAAGCAGTCTACTGTGTATTAATCAGAGAACTCAGAGCGGAAAGGGAACAAATTTTCACGGAAATCACTTGGAAGGTGAGAGACTAGGCCTGATTAGTTTTCACAAGGTATCACCATTCTGCAAAGGATTATTTCCCATGAGTGAAGCATAGTGTTCCCTCCAGATAATTTTCCCAGGCACAACTCTTTGTGCATCTCGCAACCTGGTATTTTATCCTTTTATAATCAACAGCTCACAAACTTCAGTGTGCATTGGAATAATCTGCGGGGCTTGCTAAACATGCAGCTTTCCAAGCCTCAATCTCAGTTCTTCAGCATCACTCAGGCCCGGGTCCAGGATCTGCCCTTTTAATCAGAACCTCAGCTGCTTCTGATGTGGGCGATGTTTTCTACAGAAGCACTGGAAACATGGCTTTGGAGTCTTGGTACCTTTCTATAAGCTTGGCTTAATGTGAATATCATTATTTTGAATGTTGTGAAGGGCAAACGTGCCATTCCTTCCTGTTCTTGATGCAGCTGGACCAGGACATGAGGAAAGTCTGCCAAGAAATCACCTTCGCTCCTGACTCAGGCTTCAGCCAGCAGGAACATCCTGGAAACCTCCCAGACCCTGAGAGCGCAGGTCCATCAGCTTTGATGCACAAGCATGTTGCTTCCTTCGCCAGAGAGATCTGCACGCTGGGAGCCAGACTGGGCTGCTCTGGGGGTCCCTGGAAGAAGCTCAGAGACTGGGCACCCAGCCTTCCTCCTGCAGTTCCCTGCTTGTTTACTTGAATTCATTTGACGCTCAGGACGTTGTTCATCCTGGTTCTCTCCCCACCAAGTCACTCCTGGGCCATTCAATGCTTCTGCGGCCTCCACACATCTCTTAAGTACTTGTCCTCCCCAGGCTGCACTCAGGTCCTCAACTCTTCTCTCTCCAGCCTCCCACCCTCCTCAACCCCCCACCCCAGCCATGACCGCCACCTTCCTGCCTCTGATGACTGCCATCTGTGTCCCCCGCACAGACTCAAATCAGAGTTCCAGGATGAAGTGCCAAAATCCTAGCAGGGCATGCCCATTTTTCTGACTTCCTACCAGAAGCTTAAAAGAGCAAGTGTAAAACCAAACTGACTGCCCTTACCACCCGATGGGCCCCTCTGGGGTCTGCATCTCAAGGATTGCTGTGCTTGGAGTCCCCCACGAATAGGTAGCTTCGCTGTCTAGCCCGAGGCACAGTTCTCCCAACCCACAAAATCAGATGCCAAATTCTGTCACTTCTACCTCTGAGGCGCGTCTCCAGGCATCTCCTGCTCTCTTTCCCCATCATGTTCGTCTCCCTGGTTACCATCCTTCCCACTCCGAGCCATCCTGCCATCCTCCACTGGGCCAGCAGGACTGCTTTCTGACATAGACCAAATTAGCCACACAGGTCATGAATCCAACCCGCAGATTCAACCCCCTCTATCTGTGATGACATTTCATTTTTGTTTTCCTTCTTTTCTTCATCTTGGTTTACACAAAGGCTATGAATTGTAGAGATAATGATCACACTAATCTTTAGTGACATTTACTGTATGTGTCCTTCCCTGTGCTAGGTATTGATATGCACAATCCCACTTGAGTCACGAAACCCTAAAACACAGATGCTGCTTTTATTCCCCTTTGCAGATGAGGCAGTAGAGACTCAGAGATTAACTAACCTGCTCAAGTTCACATGGGTAGTAAGAGGGACCTCAGAGTAAGTCTGACTGAATCCAACATCTATAATTCCAATCATTTCCCTTGACTGCCTATTTTCATTGTGCTTAAATAAATACTGTGCAGAGTATTCTTACTATACGCATATAAAATAATTTCTATTCTATGGTGGGTGGAGAACAGTGATGGGTTTAGTCACTCAGTTGGCTCAGGGTGAGCTTGTCACTATATTGCCTATAAAACAAACATACGTCTTAGAGGACGAACTCCATGGCCGCAGCTTCTTAAATTCATGCTTTACTTTTATGCTCATAGATTTCAAATGTGTTCACTGTTAATGGCTGAGGATCTTTGTAATTCCTTCCACTGTAAGTAGATTGGTTAGTTCAGCATTTTCCAAATATATTCAATAGACCACTAATTTCAGAATTCTGAAATATCAATGGTCTTTGTATTTATAAGTATATAGACTGTGCTGTTTATTTTTATTTTGAGCCCCGTAGATATTATTAAAGAACATCAGCATGTTTTATTCGGTTTAGAAATTGTGATAACTGGGACAAATCACTGCTTGAGAAGATGTGGAGAGTTATCGATTAAACTGCTGATCCGTGTCGTCAGGAGGCGAGCACATAAACCAAGGCCTGAGAGTTTTTTTTTTTTAAAAACTGAGACTGTAGGTACTTTCTTCTCGGCAACTCTTCTTGTGTATCTAATAAAGACTCATGCACTCTTAAACGAGCTCTGTGATAGGTGATGGGGGATCAGATCTGTTTTCTGCTGCTTCTCTCCCCTAACAGTAGTCAAGGCATTTGTGAATGCGGCAACCCCAGTGCCGGGAGACGCTTGAGAAATGGGAGGTATGCTGAAAGAATGACAGCTGGGCATAGCGGCAGTGAGGGACTTTTGTTGCTATGGTTGTTTAGTCACTATGCTGTGTCCGACTCTTTGTGACCCCGTGGACTGTAGCCCCCCAGGCTCCTCTGTCCGTGGGATTCTCCAGGCAACAATACTGGAGTGGGTTGCCATTTCCTTCTCCAGGGGATCTTCTTGATCCAGGGATCAAACCTGCATCATCAGAGAAGCCTGAAGGATTTTAAAGCCATAGTAAAATGTTTTCAAAGCTCTTTTCTTACTTATGATCCAGGTTCCAGGAAGCAATGGATCTGCAGTCCTGGTGGACCTGCCTGCCCCATCCCTCCATCTGTGCCAGCCAAGCATAACGTGTAACGAGCTCCTCCATTTTCTCTGGGAGGCTTCAGAACTCTCCTGGCTCATTGCCCTT
The DNA here is from genome assembly GCF_029407905.1 of Bubalus kerabau. NCBI lineage: Eukaryota > Metazoa > Chordata > Mammalia > Artiodactyla > Bovidae > Bubalus > Bubalus kerabau. The sequence continues at coordinate 114,890,420 of NC_073631.1, read as the reverse complement.
CTGGAATCATGCCATGCCTCAAGGTGGAAACACCTCATGAATATTTCTGTGTGGATTGATGCTCCTCACCAGACTACACAGAAAATAAGGACTTTGCCCATCAAACAGGATATAACATCTGCTTCTGTTGGCCTACATTTAACCCAAATGGCTCTAAGAATTAGGTACCTGCTTCCCCAAGGAAATGAAACAGATGGGGTCTTAAGATCCAGACCAGAGCCTCCATGAGTTTACTCTGTTTTCCTTTTGTGAGTTCTTTTTAGTTAAGTCATTGGCAAAATAACTTTTAGTAAAATTACTGAGAAGAGCTAACTCATTGGAAAAGACCCTGATGCTGGGAAACACTGAAGGCAGGAGGGGAAGGGGACGACAGAGGATGAGATGGTTGGATGGCATCACTGACTCAATGCACATGAGTCTGAACAAATTCCTGGAGATACTGAAGGACAGTGAAGACTGGTGTGCTGCAGTCAATGGGGTTGTGAAAAGTTGGACATGACTTGATGACTGAACAACAACAACAATGCATTGGAAAAGACTGATTCTGGGAAAGATTGAAGGCAAAAGGAGAAGAGGGTGGCAGAGGATGAAATGGTTAGATAGCATCACCGACACAATTGACATGAGTTTGGCAAATTCAAGGAGATAGTGAAGGACAGGGAATCCTGGTGTGCTGCAGTCTCTGGGGTCACAAAGAGTTGGACATGACTGAGCGACTGAACAACAACAACTGGTAGAATAAGACAGCTCCCAGGCCACTTTAGTGTTATTAAATTATGTCTGCATCCTTCTTTCTTTTTGGTTCTGTGATGAGAATTTCAGCAAATAATCTCCTACTGAGGGTCATAAACTCTTCACTTTGTGTCTCTCGAACTTGTGGGAAGCTGTCTGATCTGGACCCTGTGCTTCAGGCCTGTCTTCTAACATCCCTGCATCCACATAGGCATCGACTCCCAGCCGGGTAGGGAGGAGTTCCTTCTCCTGCTACACTGCTGGCTTCTCTTTGGCTTGTGGTGCCTTTGAGGTTACACCTGACCTATGACAACATCAGTGGAGACAGTGCAATGGAGGATGCAGCGGACATCATGGGGGCAGTGCAATGGAGGATGCAGCAGATGTCATGGAGACAGTGCAATGGAGGATGCAGCAGATGTCATGGAGACAGTGCAATGGAGGATGCAGTGGATGTCATGGAGACTGTGCAATGGAGGATGCAGTGGATGTCATGGGGACAGTGCAATGGAGGATGCAGCAGATGTCATGGAGACTGTTAAATGGAGGATGCAGTGGATGTCATGAAGACAGTGCAATGGAGGATGCAGTGGATGTCATGGGGACAGTGCAATGGAGGATGGAGCAGACAGCATGGACACAGTGCAATGGAGGATGCAGCAGATAGCATGGACACAGTGCAATGGAGGATGCAGCGGATGTCATGGGGACAGTCAACGGAGGATGCAGTGGATGTCGTGGGGAAAGTGCAATGGAGGATGCAGTGGATATCAGGGGGACATTGCAATGGAGGATGCAGCAGATGTCGTGGAGACAGTGCAATGGAGGATGGAGCGGATATCATGAGATGGGTTGAAGCCACTGAAGATGAAGACTATATATGGAAAAAAGTGTGAAGACAGAACTCTTTCCAACCTTTGGTTTCCTTTAATGGTGTCTTAGAAGAACAAATTGCTATTTGTAGACATTATTTTAATCTCAAGAAAATTGCATTTTCCTGTTCTGATTTTGACCTGTGTTCATTGGCTTCTCTCAACCCTATATAAGTAAAATTAAGTCACTTTATTTTTTAATTTGGGCTTCTCCAGTGGCTCAGATGGTAAAGAACCTGCCTGCAATGCAAGAAACCCAGGTTCGATTCCTGGGTCAGGAAGATCCCCTGGAGAATGGAATAGTTACCCACTCCAGTATTCTTGCCTGGAGAATCCCATGGATAGTGGAGTCTGGTGAGCTACAGTTCGTGGGGTCACAAAGAGTCAGACATGACTGAGTGACTAAACACATTTTTAAATTAATTACTTGTCAATTTTGAGAACTGGGATAAGTATATTATTCCAAAAGGAAAATATAGATTGTTATGGGAGGGTATGAAGAAGCTGATATGGACAGGTATAGAAACAAAAGAATTTAAACAAAGGTTGTGGTTTATGTTAATTCATTGGGGAGTGGGAAAGCAAAATGCAACATGTATTTGCCACAGATCCTTGATAAAAAGATACTGCCTGCTGCTAGAAATAGATCCACAGTCTTGACATTTACACACACACACACACACACAATTCTAAATGCAATTCTGTGAAGGTATATATGGTTTGGAACCCTTACAGAACCAGGCATAAGAACTATTTCAGTGCATTTTGTCTAAGCATGAAAGAATGAGGACCAAATGTTTCAATGTAAAAAAAAGTCAGCCTTAACAAAATCAGATGCCCTGAGAAAGGAAGATCACAGCAATCTATAATTTTATATCAGAAAAGCACTGTGAACTTAGGACCTTAAAACCACATGTATATTCCATCTCTGTCATGATTTACTGTGGCCCAGTTGCAGTGTGTTTACCTACCATTCACTCTCCTGGTTATACCTGGTGCCCAGATTTTGGATTTTTTTTATTCTCTACTATTTCTGGTAGGGATGTGGATTCACGTCTCAGAGCAGGAAAACAAAACAAAACAAATTGGAATGGGTCTGGTGCATTGTGTTGCCAGAAACCAAGCATTTTTTCTTTTTTTTTTCAAGCATGTTTTTAAGAATCCTGGGTGTAGTAGTAGAATAATAAAAGAATGGAATCAAGGTAAAGAGATTCCTGTCAGCAAAATATTGATGAGTCGAAGTGGGGGGGTTGGTGGAATGCAAGTGAGCATGAGTTACAGTTGACTAAAACAAGTTGAGTTTAGTCTGTGAACAGCCATTTGCTTATAATGATATTTAAAAGTCAATATAAAGCATATCAAAGACACTTATAATACAAAGAAGGGTAAATAAAATAGTAAATAAAATAAAGGTAAATAAAATAGAGTGTTAATAGTCTATTTCCTCTGTTAATTATATTCCTGACTGTTAATTATATAGTATATGCTTGGCAGGTACAAAATCAGCAAGACAAATAACCCTAAGAGAAGTAGTTATTGTAATGAAACCAGAAAGGACCAGCCAGTAGCTGGAGTCAAACATGAAAATTGAACAAAACCAAAGCTCGTCATTCATTAGCATCAGTGACCCTACTGAGCAGAAATCAACCGTGACTTCAGAAAATTATCATCTGAGCCAGTGTCTTGAAGAGGAGAACCAAATGTGGACTCAAGGTGTTGTCTACTAGGAGTAATGCTCCTATATGGTTCTAATAATCTTAATAAAATTACTTAAAAGTTTCCCAACATGATATTCTAACAGATCAACACAAGTCAACACATTATGATGCTAGGATCAATACAATTAGGTTATGTGATGTTGGTCAAATCATTTGTCAAGAAAGACCGTTTAAAGCTAAAACCAGGGACTTCCCGTGTGGTCCAGTGGTTAAGAATCTGTTTGCTAATGCAGGGAGCATGGGTTCGATCCCTGGTCTGTGAAGATTACACATGCCATGGAGCAACAAAGTCTCTTTGCCACAACTACTGAGCCTGCTCCTAGAGTCCATGTTCACAACAAGAGAAGCTCTCACAGTGAGAAGGCCATGCATGCCGCAGCGAAGGATGGCCCCCCTCGCCCAAGCTAGAGGAAGCCCTGGCACAGCAAGGAAGACCCAGCACAAACAAAAAACAAGCTAGTTTGACATCTGCAGATTTAAGTGAAATGTAATCTGATGATCATGGGCTAGGGTTTAAACCTCCTTAGAAACCAGGGCCTTTGTCTTTACCGAGAATCAACTGGTTCACAACTTAAACCCTTGGCTGCTCTGAGACAGTGACTCCTTTTGTTTTCATTGGGATATGCCAATATTTTTGAACTCTAGGAAGCCACAGCACTAGTAAAATAGCTTATGTGTTAGTAACGTAGCCTAGCAACAGAAATATAAATCAGGATAAAGACTAAGGAAAAAATTAAATTCACTATATTTGCATGTTTATAACTGATTTTAATCTAGAATTACTGATTACCTTTGTACTTACAACAATTTTGTGAGAGTTTTATATGCTTTTGTATATAAAATTGTATATACAATTTATATTGTATAAAATTATATAACATTTATATTGTATAAAGTTGTGAGAGTTTTATATACTTTTCAGGTATTTAGCATAATTAGGAAAATTGGACATAGCAGAATTTTTATTTAAATGTATTGCTTATAAAAACTTGATTAAGTTTGCAATTAATGTTTAAGTGTGTGGGAAATTTAATTTGTTAAATCTCTAAGTTTTAATTGTTAGTTGTATAAGTAAACAAGTAATCTATCAATATTTGGGAAATGTTGATAACTTTGTTGAAATAAATAGATCCTGTTTAATTCATAAAACTAATAAATGGACATTAAAGAAAGAACAAAGAAAAGTATTTCATTCTAAAGAAAGGGCTGTAGACTGAATGTTTGTCCCCTCCAATTCACATACTAAATCCTAACATGCAACATGGTGGGATTGAGAAGTGGAACCTTTAGGAGGTGCTCAGGTCTTGAGGAATGGCGCCCTCATGAATGGGATTTTGTTGTTCATTTGCTAAGTCATATTTGACTCTTTGCAGCCCCATGGACGGCAGCGCACCAGGCTTCCTTGTCCTTCACTATCTCTTGGAGTTTGCTCAGATTTATGTCCATTGAGTCAGTGATGCTATCTAAACATCTTGTTCTCTGCTGCCCTCTTCTCCTTTTGTGAATTAGATTAGTGTCCTTGCAAAAGAGGCCCTGTGAGGACACAGCAAGAGGATGGCCATCTATGAACCAGGGAGCAAGTCCCCACCATGCACTGAATCAGCCAGTGCCTTGATATTAGACTTCTCAGCCCCAGGACTATGAGAAATATATTTCTATTGTTTATAAGCCACCCAAGTCTATCATATTCTGTTAGAGCAGCCTGAGCAGACTAAGCCAGAAAGGATCTTTCTAAAATCACTTGGACTCTAAAGCATTAATCCTCTTAAAGACACAGTTTCAAATCCTCCTTAAGAAACCGAGTCCCTGGAGAAGGAAATGGCAACCCACTTTCTTGCCTGGAGAATCCCATGGATAGAGGAGCCTGGTGGGCTACAGTTCATAGGGTCACAAAGAGTTGGACACAACTGAGAGACTGAGCACTGTGCAAGAAACTGAGTTTAAAAGATTACTGGTTGGCCAAATTCAGCTCTCTGCAATTATTCCCTTTTCAACGTTGGATCTGACAGTTGTTTCATGATTAAATGAGACTTAATGATTTAATAGGGGCAGACCATGCTTAGGACTGAAATCCAGCAGAAACTCAATACATGCAATATGAGAAAGGCAATTTATTGAAGATTTAACATGGTAGACTTCATGGCAAATAGATGGGGAAACAATGGAAACAGTGACAGACTTAATTTTTTGGGGGCTCCACAATCACTGCAGATGGCGACTGCAACCATGAAATTAAAAGATGCTTGCTCCTTGGAAGAAAAATTATGACCAACCTAGACAGCATATTAAAAAGCAAAGACATTACTTTGCCAACAAAGGTCCGTCTAGTCAAAGCTATGGTTTTTCCAGTAGTCATGTATGGAAAGAAAGCTGAGCACTGAAGAATTGATGCTTTTGAACTGTGATGTTGCAGAAGTCTCTTAAGAGTCCCTTGGACTGCAAGGAGATCCGATTAGTCTGTCCTAAAAGAAATCAACCCTGAAATTCATTGGAAGGACTGATGCTGAAGCCGAAACTCCAATACTTTGGCCGCCTGATGCAAAGAACTGACTCATTGGACAAGATCCTGATGCTGGGCAAGATTGAAGGCAGGAGGAGAAGGAGCCGACAAGAGGATGAGATGGTTGGATGGCATCACTGACTCAATGGACATGAGTTTGAGCAAGCTCTGGGAGTTCGTGATGGACAGGGAAGCCTGGTGTGCTGCAGTCCATGGGGTCACAGTCGGACATGACTGAGCGACTGAACTGAACTTATATAGTAGAACAATATGATTGAAAAGAGTCTGGATGTGTCATCTACTTTCTTAAAAGAGTGATAGGAATACTGCTTAAATCCACTGGATTTTTCAGAGGGCAAGAGGATGGAGTTGGTACTGTGAATTAATGTAGGGGTGGCCTGGCCCCTCTGGGGTATTAGTGCAGATGTGCACATCTGGGATACTGTCAACTCATATTTTCTCAGTTTTGTGCAACCATTTGCCAACTATGCTTCCCAACTCTCCCAGCTCAAAGAGAGTCAGAGGGGTGACTAGTGACAGTGATAAGCAGGTAAGGGACCCCTCAATTCTCTTAGACCCTGTAAATCTCTTCCTGGTACTTTTTCTCCCCCTTGAACTCTAAATTCAACATGCTGAAATGGCTGCACGTGGATGTTCTGCCAACTTTAGGGGGTGGGAGCTAACCAGACTTCATTTCATTCAGAAACAACCAGAAAAACTTTGTGTAAATAAAGCAGAAATTTCTGGTAGGACTGTTAACATTGAAGGCAGGTCAGTGCCTATATTCACTCCTTATTATCACTCTGGTGCACCCATCACTCACAAGCTACCTCACAGGTTGCTCTGTGTCACGACTGAACACCTGGCCAAGCCTAGAACACACGCGCCGGCATCAACACCCCCGCCTCCCCACACTGCTTCACCCACTGCCTTCATCTGCTTTGTTGGGGTCCATGACTGTTTGCACTTTGCTTTCATCTCTCCCCATCACCACCAGTCACACTTGCCTCCCCATAAAATGCAGAGTGCACTCTCTCTCCTGTGTGTCAGAGGTGGTACATGCCAGACGTGGCTCAGAGCGATGTTATCCCATCTAGAAACTTTTATGGGAGAGTATGCTTAATCTTCGAAGTCTTAAGGAAAAAAGTACATTTCATACGACTGTCAAAAATTTTAACATTACAAAGTGAATGCAAATTTGATTATAAGGTGAGAAATTATAGTACTAACTAACAGTCTTTCATTTTGGAGCTGAGAAAGCACTGGTATTCTCTAAAAATGAGTTCAGATGCAGCACTTAGAGCAGAGGTGTTAATCAATTAGCAAAGATTATTATTTTTTTGATAGAAGAGATTTTTATAAGACTTATCTTGTGAGAGCAGAAAGCTATTTCGAAAAGCACTGATGTTTAATAATCCAACCTGTATCCTTATAAAAGTATGAACATTTCCATTTGGAGCTCAGTCTTTGAGAATCACCATTTTCCTCATAAAATGTTCTTTGCTTTCTGTAATAGCTATAGGCAGGGACACATCTGATATGCACTAAATTTTCAGATCCCCATGTGTTTATATAAATAATCCAAAGAGAAATGGGTTGTTTCCAACAGTTTTAATTAGTTTCTCATATATGTGGATCATAATCCAGTTTTACTTAGATATTACATTTAGTAATGGCTGTTAAATATAAGTTGAGTGTGTACCTGGGTACTTTAATTTATAGACATCTCCTCGGAGAATATGGAGCATCACCATTACTGTCCTATTACTCAGAGTTTTATCACTAGCCTGAAATTGACCGACTAAATGACTGTCGTGGGTAACACATATTGCTGTAAAATTGAGCACTGACTTATTAGGAAATAAAAAGCTTGAGGGATCATTGGGATATTTAATATCAAGACTGGCTTGTTTTCCCATTATACTTGATAGAGAAGCAGCCAAATCGCCTAGAAGGAGACTTTATGACAAAACAATCTCTTTTCTATCTATGTCACTCCTCTAAGTGATTGTGGACCATTTATAATCATACTCAAAGCACTTCCCAGCCCTTGGCTCATGATTTCTCTGCACAAGAGACTCAGATGAGTGACATGTAAATGACCTGTCATATCCAACTGTTATTGCAGCAAGTTGATGAAACCAAGCAATTTCTATAATTTTAGTGCAATCCTCCTTACATTAAAGCACCTACCCCCTGCCTCCTCCCCTCTACCACACCACAAAAAGAGAAAGAAGGGGAAAAAAAAGGGAGAAAGAGCAAAGAAAGAACAAATAGTGGTTTTAAAGGATCTTTGGGAAAGAATTATATTCAAGGCCTGAGAGCCATGGAAGTTTAAAGATAAAAGAAGAGAAAAATGCTCTGGGTGTCCAAAACGAGACAATCTGCACAGTCCCCAGGGCAGGGAGCCCAGCCTTTGCCATCGCCCTGCCAGGGAGTTTAATAGAAAGGCCTGCCTTTTGATCACCACGTGGGTTCCTGCGACTGAGGGAGAGCCTGGCCCCCCTGCCAGCAGCGCTGAGGCTTGGGCAAGACTCCTCTGTGGTTTCCACCAGATGGCAGCAGGAAACAAGGTTTGTGTGCAAACTGCCGTCCTGGTCTAGAGAAATGAATGTATTAAAGGAAAAATAAATTCTGAGTCCTGTGAGAATTTATATTAAGGAACACTGCCTCAAGAAAATACAGTCTTCTTCCGTGAAAATGTTTCTCAGCTGTGTGTTGTTGCAGCACATGAGAAATTTCGCCTTTCAGGTTATCGTAAGATGAGAACACAGCATTTAAGAAATCTGTGGATCTGTGATATCACGTCTACAGTCATCGAGCGATCTACCCTTTTCCATGGAAAAGGTGCTGGCTTCAGGGATACGTTAAGGAAAGATGGCAACTGTTTTTTCTCTTTTCAGAGAAAGAGTGACTCTTAGTTATATAATTTCTAGACCTAAACACAGGTGACCAGTGATGTGCTGAGCACACAGTTGGTGTTTATTCCTTTTGCACTTTTGCAAAAGTCCTTTGAGAGTCTCCAGAGATAATTGACTCAATGGGCGTGAGATTGAGCAAACTCTGGGAGACAGTGAAGGACAGAGAAGCCCGGTGTGCTGGAGTTCATGGGGTCACAAGAGTCAGACACAACTGAGTGAATGAACAACAACAACAAAAGATAACAGTCACATAATCATGAAGGAGGAATGTTTTAAGAAATAGACATAATCATCCTTTTCCTTCAAATGCAAGTATTTTCTTTCATACTTGCCTAAGGGAAAGGATTCGAAGAACCTTTGATTGCTTCTGTCTTTGGTGGAAGAAGACGCTGTTCACCTCACTGGTGAGGAAAACATGCGTTTCAGTCTACTTTCTTCTCATGGCCTCTGGTCTAACACATACCTTACACACACCTTGTTGAAGGCAATTCACATAGCCTTTTGGGAACTTGCTTCCTCATTTGCAAAGACAGGACAACCAAGATCCCTACAAATGCTGACATTCGAGATTTGTTTTCTTCTTATTTTTTCTCCTGCTCTATAATTTTCATCACTAATATCAATAAAGATTTTTCCTAGACAAAATACACTCTGCATAGTGAAGATTTAAATTAAATACTCTTGGATTACTACTATTCTTTGGGGAGGCATAGATGGAGAGTTATTCAAAACTACCTTCTCAGGCATTACCTGATTCCTTGGGGGCATTTATATAAAAAACCGATGACTTGAATGGACAAGTTCATTAGTCAGCCTGAAATGGGGTTTGTTGCTGAACAAACAACTCTGAACTCTCAGTGGCTTAACCCAGCAAATGCTTATTTCTTGCATCTGCTATAGCTTCATTGCAGACAGGCTCTGCTTGATGTCACCCTCACGTAGGCTCAACCATTTGGAGTGATGGTAGAAGGAAGATATGGTGAATCACATGCTGGCTCTTCAAGACTTTGAGGTTAAAGTTACACATTACCTGAGCTCCTGTATCATAGTCCAAAGCAAGCCACAGGTGACCACAATGAACTTCAATTCAGGCCAGAGGAAAAATGCAATCCAACCATGTGCTTGGAAGGAGGAAAACCAGAATACTGGGGAACAGGATTGCAGATACAAATTCAGTGAGAAATACTCAAAATGTAGATACTACCATTTAATCACTAGGAAGGGCTTCCCAGGTGGTGCTAGTGGTAAAGAACCTACCTGCCATTGCAGGAGACATAAGAGATATGGGTTCGATCCCTGGGTTGGGAAGATCCCCTGGAGGAGGGCATGGCAACCCACTCCAATATTCTTGCCTGGAGAATCCCATGGACAGAGGAGCCTGGTGGGCTACAGTCCATAGGGTCACAATGAGTTGGACACAACTAAAGTGACTTAGTGCACATGCCTGCAGTCACTAGGAAAATTTGTCCTGCTCATTTTCCCTTCTACAAGCAATGAGATTTGCTGAATTTTCCCGAAAGCAAACATTTTGAAATCTAGATTTCAATGCATTTATCATTTTGTGTAAGTTTTTCTTGGAAAATCAAGGAAAGAATGTCAAAAATAAGTATTTAACAGCTTTTCTTGATCACTTTAGATAGGATGAAATGGAGGACAGGAAGATCACACAAGTGAAAGAATCAGTTATTATGTTTTAAAGTACATCGATCTTTTGTATACCCAAAACCATATTTATTAAGGTAATTGAATCCAACTGTTGTAACTCTGTGATATGATCCCAGGCTTTCTATGAGAAAGAATTACTTTGCTGATAAAACTTATGTGAAAAACAGGATCAGAATAAATCATCAAAAGCTAGTTGAATTTTATTTTTAAATAAGTGTGCGGTGAACAAACCAGGACCTTGTAGAGTATGTAACATAAATTAAAATGGTTGGATACTTGTTTGATTATCTATTTTAGGCCAATTCTAATTAGATGTAATCAGCCAGGTGATACCATTATTGATGAGATAATTCACGCAAAATGTGTAATTGCTCTGTCTCCATTTAGCTTTGGGAATATAGTTTCACGTCTGAAGAAAAGAAAGATTTTAAGCAAACAGTGTGTAAGTTCTGGCCTATTGAGGCAGGAGGCAGATGGGGCTCCCCAGGGTAAAGCAATTGGAGATTCATTCTATATTGACGGAAACTCCAAGACAAGAATAGCAGGGCAATTAAGGGAGGCGGCTGGTCCCTGCACAGGCCACATATTTCTAGTTTCTAAAGTTAGAAGACCTTCCCGACCACACATGGGCAGAACAGGCTCCTTGGAGGCCAAAAGAGTGTCATGTTAAGGGATAATCTACTGCCTTTTTGGTAGGATCCATCTTGGCTAAGAGATGCGTGTGCACACGTGGGAGGATCCTGAGATGCACCAAATACAGACTGTGAAGCAGGCAAATCATAATGATTGGCCCAAGGAAACTCAGTAGAAATGCCCCATAGAAATAATTCACGCTACCACAAGGAGCAACTCAGTAACTCAGTGACTCTCCCTGAGTCTGCCTGTGTGTCTATTCACATGTACCATACTCTTTCTCCTTCTAATAAATAATTTACTGGCTTTACCACATTCTGTCTTTGTGGACATTCTTTTCTGCAAAGCTGAAGGGCCAGGACCCTTGTCACTGACTGCTGGTCGAGCGGCCACTTGATGGCGGCAAGTAAGAGAGGAGAGATGGAACTGACAACCACAGTTAGAAATCAGATCTGTAATAGTCGACGGCAGGGTTTCTCAGCTTTGGCATTGCCAGTACGTGGGGCCCGATGATCCTTTGTTGTGGGAGCCATGTCTTATGCACTGTAGGTATAAACAGCATCCCTGGCCTCTACGTACTGGGCACCATGAACACACCCTGTCTCCACCATGCCACACCCAGGGTGACTAGCAAAAATGTCTCCAGCCACTGCCAAGTGTCCCCTAGAGGAAGAAGGTCATTCTAACGGTTAAGGACTATTGGTCTGTACCATAAGAGGACTGGCCATTATTGAATCTGAACTGTTGAATTTCTTAAGAAATTGCTTTTTATTCAGCCTTTAATTAATTCTGCATTTTCTATGAAAAGCTAAATCTTGCATTACACCAAGCTATGTGACTAATCACGTATATTCATTCTCACAGAAAATGAAGAAAGTGAAAGTCAGTCGTGTCTGACTCTTTGTAACCCCGTGGACTATAGCTCACCAGGCTCCTCTGTCCAGAGGATTTTCCAGGCAAAAATACTGGGGTGGGTTGCCATTTCCTTCTCCACGGCATCTTCCCAACCCAGGAATAGAACCCAGGTCTCCTGCATTCCAGGCAGACTCTTTATCGTCTGAACCACCTGGGAAGCCCATTCTTATAGAAGGCTCACATTTTACAGATGAATACCTACAAAGACTACAGAAGGAGGGGAAAAATAAGAAACATTAAAGGATTTGGAGGCATATGGACTATTGAACTTGTCACTAAACTTTTCCAAATATTTGATTCAGAATTTTGGTACCACCTGTAGAAAGAAATTGTGATCCTGTCTGATAGTTCTTGCAACCTGTCAAGGTCATAAAGTCCAGGGATTTAGAAATTACACAGTTCAACTCCTTTATTTTGGGGATCAAAAAAACAGGTTCAGAGAAGATAAAACTTGTCCAATCAATCACAGGAGCCAGAAACTAAAATTAAGATTCCTCTTCAAAACACATTGTTCTCTCTCTTAAAATGTTATAATTTTTTTGTCATTGCTGGAGGTCCATTTCTTATTATGTGTATCTCAGTGTGAATTTTTTTAGCAGTGTCATATAGGACTTTCCTACTCACTGAGAGATACGAGTTAATCGGTCTTATGTCGGCAGAGCAAGCTGTTCTCCACACACCAGAAACCTCACATTTCAGGCAAAAGAGGTATTATTCTTTCTTTCTCACACTGAGATATCAAATAATTAAGTATCCTGAGGAATTTGCAGAGTTGAGGCACAAATGTTCATAATTTGGATACAATATTGACCCTGGAAGGATCAAAAGTTGTTTATCAGATCAGTAAGAGGGATATAGATTGTATATTCTATATTCTTTAGAATATACAACCTGGCATTCTTTACAACTTCCAGCACAATCCAGAAAAACTTCCTTTGATAAATTATAAAAAATGGTAAAAATATATTCTAAAGTGAGAAGTAGAATTTTGTTTATCCCTATAATTTAAACCTGGAGATTAAAAAGGTAGAGAAGAATAAGGATGTCTCTGCTTTAGAGTCATTGTAACACATCACCTACCTTTTTGCCTTTGGCCTAAATAATTATCTAAAAAGCTAAGAGCATACCTCTGACAATTTGTAGAGTAGAAGAAACTTTGGAATGAAAAAAAATTTATGTAGGAAGATGATTTATAGAAATTCATTTAAGCACAAAGGATTTACTATATAGCACAGGGAACTACTGATATATTCAATATCTTGTAAAAGCCTATAATGGAAAAATAATCTGAAAAATATATCTGAATTCCTTTGCAACACACCTGAAACTAACACAATGCTGTAAATCAACTATATTGCAGTCACAAAAAATAAATTAATTTAGGTTCTTAATATAATATTAAATATGTATCCTACGCTCCTATCTCACATCTTGGTATTCTGGTCAAATAAATGAAATAATTTAATCAAATGTTAGATTTATCTTTGTAGTCCAGAGCCAGGTACATAATATATGATTTGAGGTGAGGAGGTGAAAACAGGAAGGAATGCAAATAAATATAGAAATAAATAACAGGGGGTGGAGAACACTGACTTTTAAGTCCAAAGCAGGTACTTTTGTGCAAACCCTCTAACACCTCCAACCAGGTTACATAATGGGTTGCCTTGGGGCTCAGATTTCATCAATGGCTATGAACTGGGAGGAGCCTCATCCTTTCTCTCTTAGTAGCATGAGAACTCCAGGGATATCTCTTAGGTGATACATGAAACTATCTGATAATATAACTAGGCAACCCATTAGCTGTAATTTCATGCATGAACACTGACCTTCAGTGTGTTAGGCCAGTGGCTCTCAACCAGGGGTGGTTTTGTCCCTAGGAACATCTACCAATATCTAGAGACATTCCAGCTGTCAGAACTTGGGGCCAGGGGTTCTACTGGTATCTGGATTCCAGCTATGTTGCTAAACATCCTAAAATACACAAGAGAGTTCTCTACTGTCTGACCTCAATTGTAAGTACGACTATGGGTGAGAAACCCTTTATAAGACATTCTGCTAATCCTCCAGAGAAGGGTTGGCACCATGGCTCATGACCAAATGCAGTCTGGGCTATGAATAAGCAATGGTTTTGTCTTTCTAAATGATTGGGAAAGAAGAATGCTATTTTGTGACATGTGACATTTGTATGAAATTCACATTTTAGTGTCAATAAATAAAGTTTTATTGAACACAGCCATGGCCATTCCTTTACAAATGTGGTCTCTAGCTGCTTTCACAGAACCATGGCAGAGTTGAGCAGTTGTGACTGAGACCACATGGCCCACCAGCCTGAAATATTTACCATCTGGCCTTTTACAGGAAACGTCTGTCAAACCTTATATAGAGGCATATCAAACAAGCTGTCATTTATTTAGGAAGGTGATTTGACAGACTTTAGCTTAACTCTTGGAAGACTAGCATTACTTGGAGATTTAAACTGTTTTTATAATTTTCTGAATATGGGAGTTTGAGGAGGAGGAGGGATATGAGGAAATCCCGAAAAACCAAGACAAAGTAGGCTGACAACCAGCAAGCAAGTGGGGCCAGAGGGTGCAGGGGTAGGGGAGAGAGGCTACTCTTCTGCCATCTGAATAGAAAGGTAATTGTTTACTTGAGTACCTAATCCATTATTCAGGTAATGAATAAGCAAAGCTCTTTGTTCTGAAGGGAAGGGGCCATGTGTAGTCGCTCAGAAGTTTTTACGGCTGTTCCAAGAGCACATCGCAACCTTGAAGAGTGAACTGCCCGTGAATTTTCAAATGACTTCTCCAGCTTCTCTTCTTTAAAAAATAAATAAGCCTCAAGCAGGCACTGGTGAATTAAAGGCTTGTATACAGCATTTATAAAACTTATTGACAGCAGAGATTGCAGAGGAGCTTTCACAAGGTGAGTATTTATAGGAAAAGAATCAAAATCCACAATTCATGCCTTCAGAAATGATGTCAACAGCATCACTCCTTTCCTTTAGGAGCTTTGTCAATGAGGCTGCCTGCGAAACTGCCCGTACAGGAATCCCTCTCCTCTGTAAAGCATTACAGGTGTTCCTCACCTTCTTCAAGGAGATACTCTTTCCTCCTGTTGTAACCACATGAAATAATCCACGATCTAAGCAGAAGTGAGATTCTCCTGATGACATATGACAGGAAGACATCTACTATTGGTCTCATAAAATTGGGATATTTTGGGGGTAAGATCATGGCATCTGGTCCCATCACTTCATGGGAAATAGATGGGGAAACAGTGTCACACTTTATTTTTTGGGCTCAAAAATCACTGCAGATGGTGATTGCAGCCATGAAATTAAAAAATGCTTACTCCTTGGAAGGAAAGTTATGACCAACCTAGATAGCATATTCAAAAGCAGAGACATTACTTTGCCAACAAAGGTCCGTCTAGTCAAGGCTATGGTTTTTCCTGTGGTCATGTATGGATGTGAGAGTTGGACTGTAAAGAAAGCTGAGCACCGAAGAATTGATGCTTTTGAACTGTGGTGTTGGAGAAGACTCTTGAGAGTCCCTTGGACTGCAAGGAGATCCAACCAATCCATTCTGAAGGAGATCAGCCCTGGGATTTCTTTGGAAGGAATGATGCTGAAGTTGAAACTCCAGTACTTTGGCCACCTGATGCGAAGAGTTGACTTATTGGAAAAGACTCTGATGCTGGGAGGGACTGGGGGCAGGAGGAGAAGGGGACGACAGAGGATGAGATGGCTGGATGGCAGCATCGATTCGATGGACATGAGTTTGAGTGAACTCCGGGAGTTGGTGATGGACAGGGAGGCCTGGCGTGCTGCAATTCATGGGATCGCAAAGAGTCGGACACTACTGAGTGACTGAACTGAACTGAAGAGTGAAAAGTCATCTGAAAAGACGTTCTGTCTTTGAAACATGAGATGCTAGCAATGAACACTGTTAGAATCTGTAAAGCAATTATCTTTCAATTAAAAAATAACTGAATTTTAAAAAAGAAGAGGCAAAATTCTACTTTAGTCAATGTGAGAAGAATTTTGAAAAAAAAAAAAGAAATGATTAAGTAGGGGTTTAAAATGCTCTTAGCACATTGTCGGTAGAGCATATTATTTAATGATATTTAAAGCAACTGTTAACTTTTTTATCTGGCGTTGTTCAGGAATAAGTTTTCAATACAATGAAGTTCGCTTCCACTAGGTAACACACAGTGCTTTGCAGAGTGAAAATTCTTTTGGTGTTAGAACGTCATTTGGATGTAAAAATGCATCTTTTAAAAGTAGAACGTTTCAAGTATAACCAGAGCTTTAACAAAAAATAATTCTTAACATGGATTAAAGTTCATCATTTGAACCTTTACTGTTTAATGTGCTAGTGGTAAGCTGCTCAGGGTAATGCTTATTTCTGAAGTTTCTATGTCCTTGCCCCTTTCAACCAACTGCCATTGTTTATTTTTCCTTGTATTCATTGGATTTGCATCTACTTAGCTTCATCTCAGTATCTACAGTTCTTTTTAGTATGTTGTGGGCTTAAAATCAGAGAACTAACCTTGACAAGACTGATAGTTGTATGAAGTAATACTGAAGGAGTCTGGGTTGAAAGCTGAGCCATGCCATTCTCTAGCTATGGGGTCTTGGACAATTTGCTTAACATGTTTCTTCATCTACAAAAGGGGGATGATAGCAACTCACTTCATGGAGTTTTCAGAGAGTGAATTAAGTCTAGATATAAAGTGCTCAGAAGAGTGACTGGCACATAATGAGTGAAGTCACACTTAGGATATAACTATTAGAGCAAGGGCTTTATTAAGCACATAATTCTCACCAATTTCTCTGTTTTAGACTTAATTTTAGGGTTGATGCATACCGCCTCTCTTTTTCCTATTATCTTTCATTTTGATTTCTTATCCTCTCTTTCCTCCTATTCTCCAGAAGTCACCTATTGGGATTTCTTAGAAGACATAAATTTCACCTTTCTCTTCTCTGGCCCCACTGAGTATTGCTGGTTGAAAGCTAATCTCTAAGAGGAAGATTCTAAATGGACATTCAGGGAAGCCTAAGAGCTCATAGATACATTTATTAAATCCTTAAAAAAATTCACATTTTAATTAATTAACAACACTTAAAAGACACAAGAAAATTCTATGTGCAGCCAAGATGGAGTAATAGGCACTTTTTAAAATCTTATAACAGCAGCTTTCTGATATTGGATATCAAGCACTGCAGGACAGTTATGCCTGAGAGATCACACACAATGTGAGCCCCAAATGGCTCCAGATCATTGCCTGATAATATTTACCCAGACCTCAATGCAGAGAGGGGGAACTCAGGAACCTGGCAGACTCCCTTATTTGAAGAGACAGAGTTGGTAGTCTAGGGTCCTCAGCACAGAATCCCAGAGAGAATAGATAGACCTGCACGGGCAGAGAGGTTCAGGATCTGTGGAGGTTCTCCCCTGAATCTTCAGCTGAGTACAAATAAGTTCATTCATGCAAGAAAGCTACCTTGGTCAGGGGAAACATGACCTGAAAGGATCTGAGGGAACAATCTCCATGTCTCACACAAAGCCAAAAATAGATCATGCTCCTACCAGCCAGAGTGAAAAACCCTTGTAATTTGAGGGCATGAGGAAAAGTACTCAAAAGGCAATCACACAGGTAATGGAGAAAAATTAGCCCTAGATAATGGCTTCCTTGGTTCTTTCCTTGGTCCACAAAGTTTAAAAGCAAGTCTCAAAAGGGTCAACTACTTTCAAGTAAGTTCGATACACCTCTGAATAAAGCTCAAGAATATTATAGGAATATAAAAATATCCACTCCCAATAAGGGGGGAGGGCGGGATTCACACTGTCTGGCATCCAATAAAAAATTACCAGGCATGAAAAGAAGTAGGAAAATAAAATCCTCAAGGAGGGGAAAATCAATCAATAGAAACAGATGCAGAAATGACACAAAGGATAGAATGATTGGATAAGGGCATTAAGTTATTGTAACTATTTTTATATACCCAAGAATGTAGAGGAATAACTGAACATACTAAGTAGAGGCATGGAAGATATACAAAGACATAAACCAAATTCTAAATGAAAATACACGGGAAAGGATTACCTGCAGAATAGATAACACAAAAGAAAAGATTAGTCAACTTGAAGATATAGCAATAGAAACTATTTATTAGGGAGAGAAAAAAAGACTGAAAAAAAGTGGAGAGCGCATCAGTGAGCTGTGGGACAATTTTAAGTGGTCTAAGGTGCATAAAGGCAATCCCCCAAGGTAAAGGCAATCCTCAGAGGTAAAGTAGAGGACAAAAAGATTTGAAGAACAAATGGCTTAAAAATTTCCAAATTTGATGAAAGATGTAATCTACTGATCCAATAGGAACAATAACCTCCCAAACCAAAGAAACATGAAGGAAACTCGGGTAAGGTACACTGTAAGCACATTGCTTTATAGCAGCCAGAGAAAAAGGACACGGCTGCATATGAAGATATGAATGAAAGCAGATTTCTTCTAGGAAACAGCAGAGCAACTTTAATGTAGAGAAAGGAAAAAAAAATAAACTGTCAATCTAGAATTCCATATCCAGTGAGAGTGTCTTTCAAAAAACCAATACGAAAATGGTTTTCTGACACACATATAGTATACTAGAAATTTGTCCATTTTGTCTGTTCTTTAATGCATTGGCAAAGTTTATTCATAGCATTATCTTATTACCATTTAAAATCTCTGCTGCCTATAATTATTTTCCATTTTCATTTCCTGTATTGGTTATTTGTTGTGATTTTTTTGTCTATTATCTAATGTGTTAGAGATTTTTCTATTTTCAAGGAGCTAACTTTTGACTCTACTTACTCTTTGGATTCTATTAATATTCTAGTCTTCAAATTCTACTTCATGAAGCTTATTATTTTTAGCTTATTTGAGGTTAGCTATTAGTTTCTAGTCTTAACTGGATTCTAACTTAAGCATTTAAAGTATAAAATAAACTATAACTACCTTTGTGATGTCTCTAATGAATTTTCATTTATACAATTATTTATTACCACTCAGTTCTAACTATTTTTGATTTTTCCTCCTAAAAAGTGATAAAATGTTTCAACTCTTTCATTTACATCTTAGAAGACTATGTGTTCTTCATTTCTTTTGTTCAGACTCTTTATACCTATTAAATCAAGTTTGTTAATTATGTTTTTAGAAACTTCTATTTTTATTTACATGTGTGTGTGTTAGCCACTCAGTCATGTCTGACTCTCTGTGACCCCATGGACTGCAGCCTGCCAGGCTCCTCTGTCCATGGAATTCTCCAGGCAAGAATACTAGAGAGGGTTGCCATTTCCTTTTCCTTTATTTACTTCCATGTGCTTAATTAAAATTATCAGCTTTGAAATTAGCATGTAAATTTTTATTATATGATATTGGACTTGATTTATCCATATGCTTTATATACTTTGAGAATATTTGCTTAGTGCATTCAAGTTTAGAATTACTATATTTTCCATGCAAATCAAATCTTTTGTCATAGTTTAGTGACCTTCTCTATCCCTATAAAGGCTTTTGTTTTAAAGATTATATTACCTGATATTATCATAGTTACCAGGTTTTTCTTTTATTTATTATTTGCCTGAAGCATATCTTTTCACCCTTTTAAATGCAGCCTGAGTCTTTGTGTCTGAAAATAACATTTAGCCTCTTTTTAATCTAATATGACAAATTCTTTTAGCTAGTCCATTTTGTCCAATGAAATTATATGTGTGTGTGTGTGCTCACGCTTGTGTATATATACCAGATTGAGAGAGAGAGATTTGTTCCTTCTGTTTTACATTGTTTTTTTTTTTTTTTTTTTCTGATTTTTAAATAATTCTTTTGCTTTCCTTCCAACTTTTTGGGTTGACTATTTTGTATTTTTCCTCATTCAATTTCCTGTCCCATTCTGTTTTGAAGTTATATATTATCTAATACTAAGTGGGCACATTTGGAATCTTACCACACACAAAACTCAAGAAAGTCTAAAGTTAATTGGTATTTTAAATCCTCTCTAAATCCTTTTCAAATACAAGCTTCTTAGAAAACTAACTGATTACTTCTATCATGGCTTCAGTGTAGTTCAGTTGTTCAGTCATGTCTGACTCTGTGCGACCCCATGGACTGCAGAATTCCAGGCTTCCCTGTCCATCATCAACTTTCATGGCTTACAGGCTTCATTTTTAATTGTTTCATCCAATCCTCTCTTTTAAAACACTAATTTAAACATTGATATTTCATTATCCAGTTTTACACATTTTTTACCTATATGTTCATCAATTTCTTTGATTTCAACACTGCTTATATCTCCGGCATTTATTTATTTTTTAATGAATTAAATCCTTTAGAAGTTACTTTAATAAAATTATTTTGGTCTCAAACTCTCTCAATTTTTATTTACCTTTCTCACAACTCTTTGAGGTATCATTCTATGGACTTGTCTTTCAACTACTATAGACACTGTACAGGAAACCTGTGCTGTGTGCTCAGTCGCTCAGTCGTGTCTGACTCTTTCAACCCCATAAACTGTAACCTGCCAGGCTCCTGTGTCCATGGGATTTTCTAGGCAAGAATACTGGGGTGGGTTGCCATTTCCTTCTTCAGGGGATCTTTCCAACCCAGGAATCAAACCCAGGTCTCCTGAATTGCAGGAAGATTTTTTACTGACTGAGCTACAAGGGACAGGAAAATTATGGTTATGCATTAAGGCATGAATTCAAAACACCTATTTGAAATTATTTCATACTATTATAAGATTAGAAATATTTTTATTTAATAACAGGCTTATTTTAGATGACTTTTAAAATCAACATGGCTGTATAAGTGATACTTTTTCACAACTAAGCAAGCTGATAGGTCCAATTAATGCTTTAGATGAAATACCTTGTTGAAACAGTCAAAATGAGTGTTATAGTAATAGTGTATAGTGACAGCTTAGATTACAGTTATCTATAAATGATGCTGAAAAGGTTATGATAAATGTATTAAAAAATAAGACTTCCCTAGTGGTCCAGTGGTTGGGAATCTGACTGCCAATGCAGGGGTACTGGGTTTATTAGTCCCTGGTCTGGGAGGGTTCCGCATGTGTGGGACAAATGGGCTCACGTGTCACAACTACTGAGCCTGTGCTCCAGAGACCATGAACCACAGCTACTGAGGCCTGTGCACCCCAGAGCCCATGCTCCCCTATACAAGAAGCCACTGTGATGAGAAGCCTGTGCACAGCAACTGGAGAGTAGCCCTCACTCCCCGCAACTAGAGAAAATCCCATGCAGCAATAAAGACCCGCTGCAGCTAAAATAAATAAACACATAAATATGAAAAATAATTATTCATGGGTTTATTGTAAAATGGAACTTGGCCATGGTCGCTTCCCATGGAACATGGCTATAACTTCCAAAGCAACTCATATGGTTGACCAATTTTTTAAAAAAGTTAATATGCTGTACACTCAAATATTAATTTTATTAAATATATTCTAAGTTGGTATAGACCTTATACCAAATGGTATGTATTCCTTCCTTTATCTAAATATAAATATATATACTACACAACTTTTTTTTTGGAGAGAAGAATATTTCTTCTCCTTCCTGCTTGTTGTTGTTATTTAAATTGAAGGATAACAACCTGAAGGAAAATGCTCAGATCATAAATATAACCCTTGATGAATTTGCATAAAGCAGACATACCCATGGTTGTGACTTGAGCCCACATCAGAAAACAGAAATTAATTGTACAAAGGAAGCCCCCTTTGTGCCCCTTTTGTGCACTACCCTCTCTCAGGGGTCTCTACTATCTTGTCTTCTAATACCTGGGCTGGTTTGGGAACAACATTTATCAATTAAGCACACAATAGTACTGAAAAATGTTTTATGGAAATTAAACTTGGGGTGTAGTCATGCAGTCCTTCCTTCTATTTTACATGCATTTGGGTTGTATCTAAACCAAAAGACCCAGATATTTTCAGGTAAAGATTTTATGAGCCCAAAAGGTATGCATCTTCTCATACCTAGAGAGACAGTTTAATGTCATGGACCAATGTCTGGTCCTGGTTCCCCTGGCTAGCCGCTCCTCTAGGCCCCTTTGCAGCTTCTCTACTTCTATTAATCTTTGGGCCATGCATCTTTAACGTTCTTTTTAAGTTTCTTCTAGCATACAACAAATAAATATCCAAGTGGCCAACACCCAGACAATGCTGGGACAAGCCTTATTATTCCATGGACTCTCATGTCCCTCGGTAAATGCACCCTGACAGAGAGCAGGCCCTGGGACCCAGGACCCCACAATGCTCCTCTCCAGTTTGAAGAAGCCCAAGTGCTCATTGGTCCTTTTCCCAGTGACCTGGGTCCCCATGGCTGGAGACAGGGAATGGTAGACAGTTAGTCATGAGCAGGGTGTTAATGGGCCAAATATTTGACCCATAAATAAAAAGAGGGGAGAATGTGGAACCCTATACCAAGGTCACAGGTGTGGAGCCCTGTACCAAGGTCACAAGATAAAAATCTCTGGAACTGACCAAGCTCCATAGCAACTATTGCCATAAACCTCAGGATCTAAACCGGCCAGTTCCCTGATCCCATATTAGGTAAAATACCCACTCTAAAGCATCCTGAAGAAGGCTGAGTGCCGAAGAATTGATGCTTTTTAACTGTGGTGTTGGAGAAGACTCTTTAGAGTCCCTTGGACTGCAAGGAGATCAAACCAGTCAATCCTAAAGGAAATGAGTTCTGAATATTCATTGGAAGGACTGATGCTGAAGCTGAAGCTCCAATCCTTTGACCAGCTGATGCGAAGAGCTGACTCACTGGAAAAGATGGTGATGCTGGGAAAGACTGAGGGCAGGAGGAGAAGGGGGCAGCAGAGGACAAGATGTTTGGATGGCATCACCAACTCAGTGGATATGAGTTTGAGCAAGCTCCGGAAGTTGATGAAGAATAGGGAGACCTGGTGTGCTGCAGTCCATGGGGTCACAAAGAATCGAACAGGATTGAGTGACTGAGCAACAACAAATAGCATCCTAACCAATTACCTATTGGCCACCATTCCAACAAGAATTTTCTCTGTCTTGAGGCTATAAACATTGGCTACTAGCCTGCGAAAGGGTTCGGCTCTCCCTTGAGCTGCCCCACTGTTCTAACAGCATCTCCCACTCTAATAAACTTTATTCTTCTCTCAATATATATATATATATATAAATAAAAAAACAAAAGACAAAAATCTAACAATCCCTCTGCAGCCAAACCCCTGCCACCCCACCTCCCACCCAAAGGGATCCTCTTAGGAAGGAAATGAGTGCTCTCTCATGTACTCATGTATGCAGGGCTGAGTGTGCATGCTGCATGTCTGCCTCAAGTTTTCCGTGTGCAGAGAATGGTAGGTATGAAAATACAGGCCATAAAAAGCTGGGTACTGCACGTGAATTATGCCCTGGCTCTGAACTGCTCCAAGGCACCAGTACAACTTCCAGGCAGAGAGAAGCCCCATGGAGTGAGGCTACACCACCGAGTTGTATAATCTGTGTGCAGAGGCTCTGGTTTCTCCCCTTTGGCATAAACACACGCTCCTTGGGCAGGCACACATTTGCATCTGCCTGTTCTTTCTGCTCTGGGAGAACCTGAGCGCTGAAAGTATGCCAACTCTTAATGGAAATCCGTTGCAAGTGAGGTGGTTTGAAAGGCTGCTTTCACCTGCAGAGTACAATTAACTCTCTGCTATTTCCTGATGTGGTAAGATACAATATCAACACACACATGTGTGTCTGGAGACCGCACACTGGAGTTGCTTTACAAATGGCTAGCTTTGGTTTTAAATACTCCTCGCCAGGATTATACCAATAAACTTGACTCCACTATTACACTGCTTTCATCACATAGGATAACAGATCACATAGAATCCATCTGGACAGTGTGGAATGCATCCTGGGCTTGGTTTCTGGAAGGCCTGCAATGACCACATTGCTGCATTTTATCTATATTAAGCTACAGAAGATATTCTCAAGTGAAACAAACACAATTCAAGGGCCTTTCGTCTTGCATTTTTAATTTAGATGGATTAATACAGTCTTAATGTGACCATTTGGTCTGTTACTTTTGTTTCAAAACTGTAACCATGTTAGGGATACAAGCATCCATTCACTGAGTGCATATAGGAGCCAGGTTGCTTTCCCACATCATCTAATTTAGTTCTTGGGAAATATTTTTAATAAGGAATTTGAGGCCCAGAATGATTACATTTCTCCAAGGTCACAAAGCCAATGACAAAATTAAGATTTAAAGTGCGGGTGAGTTTAAAACTGAAGCTTGTCCCCAAGGCAACATGTCTAAGACATTGTGGAAATAAAACGGTTAATGATAAAGAATCATGCAATCTTTACTTTTTTCAGTAAATTTTAACTGAATTTAACTGAGCATAGGAGGTACAGTTATGCCCATAGACGTCTTCTTCTTTATTATTCACATTCCTAAATAACTAGCCCTGACTTTAAAATGCTATTAATATTTATCTGCTACCATCTTATATCTGCAAAAGGCTTTATCATTTCAAAATCAAGTCACATTCATAAACACATTTAAATCTTATAATGTCCAGGTTAATAGAGGCATGTATTATTACAACTATTTTACCCAGAACTCCTCTTGAGCTGATTAAAAGTTTTGAATTACATGAAACACCATGTTAGGGTCTTTTGATCGGAATTGTTGAAAGTCGGTTTAACTGTGCAGTCTCTATTTCCAGCCAAAGTGCTGTTCACATGCAGACTGTCCAAGCTGCATGGAAATCTGGACCACCCAGCAGTTCTCAGCTACAGGGTATTCCCTGCTCATCACCTCAAGGCTTGTGCCTCTAATGACTAAGACTATCATTTCTTCCTGATCTCTGTGCATCTCAATGCCTGAACTATGTCAATAACAACAGTGGCTCTTACTACGCAGAAGATACGGCCATGAGAGCTTTGAATGCCAACTAAGGCTCACAGAAACCACACAGACAACAAGATGGAGACCCAAGAAAGTTGAGCAACTTCCCCAAAACCACACAAGCAAGTGGTGCAAGCAGAATTCACACCCAGGTCTGTCTGGCTATAATGTTTGAGCTTTTAATTCTAGCAGATTCATAGCTTATGTGGGTAGTAGGTTCTGAAGTTAGTACAAAACTGGAAAATTCAGAAACGCCAAAATTGTACCAGAAAGCTTTTAAATAACCTCTAAAGTACCACACCCGCCCACCTCTCGAGAACTCCAACACAAATAATGCCACTGCAGTACAAAATAGATCAAAGTATCTTTAGGTGGGCTACAGGGGAAGTGGCTGTTTTCTGTTTAGGTACCACATTGTACAAAAATATGAAAAGCACGCTCAGCTCAGTAGACTTTCACTTACTCTACAGGAGCCACTCCTTTGAGGGGTTTGTGCTCAGTGAGGAACTTGCAGGAAAACACAGACGCAAGTTAGCAGACATGCTGCTCTGGGTGTACTTGGAATTTCAGGGAATGTGTTCCACTCAGGAGAGCATTCCAAGTGTCATGAATATGTTACAGGTTTATGCAGTAAAATGCAATATCCATGCCACCAAAGCTATGATATAAGAGAAATGCATTTCTTAGGGTCAAAGAATCATACAAAGTCTTTGATTTCTAGATGGAAAACTGCATGCCATTTGGTAATGTTGACCAAAATACATCCTGGAAACCAACTATATCAAGCTACTCTATGAAACACAAGATGGTTGGAAAACTCCACAAGTGGAAAGACAGAAGTATTCTACAATGTTAAATTCTGTTCTTTTCCTTTCTCTCTCAGACTCCCCTCTCTCCTCAGCAAGTGTACCAACATTTGCAAGTGAACAGAATCCACCATAGAATGCTATAGAATCTGCATATCTTTTACCTAAAGTCACTGAGAGAAAGTTGGATTGGGCTGGTTCCTTACTATTCAGTGTGGGCCTTTCTATTAGGCAGGGTTGTCATACGAAGGCATGAGGTTTTTGCCCAGACTACATAGAAATGCCTAAGGAAGGAACCCAGAGCCCCGATTTGATTGGTTATGGCCAAGTGGTGAAGGCCACACTACAAAAGCATGGTGTGTAAGGACCCGCTCCTTTAGTTGACATGAATGCACAGCCTCCTTGAACAACAGGAGAACACATTCCAGTACTAAATATTGGAGGAGATGATTTTTACTGCCTTCAACCTAAAGCAGCTTCAAAAGATAAAGATCAGTTTTAACAGGAAAAAATATTTAAACTAATATTACAATTTCAAATAATTATCTTTGACAGATAGCCTGCAAAATCCAGTTGCTTGAAGTCTACCCAGATCAAAACAGATGCTCATTTATGTACATCCTTGGGCGTATGTTTGCACCTGACTAGCCTTGGCAGGATCAAAACCAGGGATTATTTGAGAGTTGTACTGGTATTGTCTGTTTCTGTCCATTGTTCTGCAAATTGTCAGACCTACTTTTGAAAGTTTTCTCAGGGTGTGATTAGCACATGGATGTTACTGACCATGTGGACGTATCCTGGAGGGATTCAGGGCCATTTCTTAAAGGAAGAAGGTTGGCTCTCTACTTCAGCACAGTTGTAGTTAGGAAACACATAGTAATTTTCAAAAATGTGTTTTTGAAAAGTGTTTGCTAAAGCTTACATGCATATCCTCTATCAGCAACTTAGAATGCCTAGCACTTTCGTTTCCTTTTAAAAATCACATTCTTACATCTTTATTATCTGGTTTCGTGGGGGAAAAAAAAAGCTAGTGAGAGAGGTGGTGGTGATGGATTCCTTAAGGCCTACGTACTCCAGACTCATTCTGTGATTAAATCAGATTATCAACACACACCTAATGGGCTCATTCTTACTTTACAGGTGAGAACGCTGTCTCTGTGAAACTGCCCACAGTTTCAGCACTAGTGAGAAGCAAAAATAAAGACGCATGCCCAGCCTTCCTGGCTGCCCACTCAGCGTTTCCACCATCTCATCCTGCTGCAGAGACACATGGCACAGCAGCCAGAGGAAAACACCCTCAGTGCCTAAATGTTTTAGCCTTCATTGGTTTTAAAGAAAATCATAATTGTCCTCATAACTATCTGGTAACTCATAAAACTCATTATATCTTGTCCTATGATGAAAGTGAAAGATAAGAGTGAAAAAGTTGGCTTAAAATTCAACATTCAGAAAACTAAGATCATGGCATCTGGTCCCATCACTTCATGACAAATAGACAGGGAAACAATGGAAACAGTGAGAGACTTCACTTTTTGGGGCTCGAAAATCACTGCAGATGGTGACCGCAGCCATGAAATTAAACGATACTTGCTCCTTGGAAGAAAAGTTTTGACCAACCTAGACAGCATATTATAAAGCAGAGACATTACTTTGCCAACAAAGGTATGTCTAGTCAAAGCTATGATTTTTCTAGTAGTCATGTACGGATGTGAGAGTTGGACTACAAAGAAAGCTGGGCACTGAAGAACTGATGCTTTTGAACTGTGGTGTTGGAGAAGACTCTTGAGAGTCCCTTGGACTGCAAGGAGATCCAACCAGTCCATCCTGAAAGAAATCAGTCCTGAATATTCACTGGAATGACTGATGCTAAAGCTGAAACTCCAATACTTTGGCCATCTGATGTGACGAACTGACTCATTGGAAAAGACCCTGATGCTGGGAACAATTGAAGGTAGGAGGAGAAGGGGATGACAGAGGATGAGATGGTTGGATGGCATCACCGACTCAATGGACATGAGTTTGAGTAAGCTCTGGGAGTTGATGATGGACAGGGAAGCCTGGCGTG
This sequence comes from Bubalus kerabau, assembly GCF_029407905.1. Taxonomy (NCBI): domain Eukaryota; kingdom Metazoa; phylum Chordata; class Mammalia; order Artiodactyla; family Bovidae; genus Bubalus; species Bubalus kerabau. The sequence continues at coordinate 114,862,652 of NC_073631.1, read as the reverse complement.
CTGCAGTCCATGGGGTCGCAAGAGTCAGACACGACTGAGTGACTGAACTGACTGAATTGAATGATCCTAACATAATCATGAAATTTGGAATGATAAAAACAAAACAACACATTATTTGGAAGCAAAACCTGGGACTTTACTCAAAATATTCTTCATAGCAATGTCGTAAATAATCCACAAACATAATGGTTATAAAGAGCAATAATAAAACCAGAAAAATGCGTTAGACTTTCTCCTATATTTACTGATCATTTCATCGGTCCCATCGTCTGTTATCTTTCTTAGCCAAAGCAGATGAAGTGAAGTCAAAACAATTATTTATAATTCTATAAACCAAATACAGATAATGAGTTCAAGTTTTTAAAAACTGACAGGATTTTTGGATTTGAATAGGTATAGCCATAGCTAAGATATGCCAGCATTTAAAAATAAATACTCTTACTAGGAAGAAAATTAACATTGAAAAAATTAATCTATAGAATGTTAAATTTCAGTCTGATCATTTTGAGAAATTTAAATTTACTGGATTAAAAATAGTCAAATTGCAAATTAAATGAAAAGTGGCAGTTAAGGTTTGAATTTTAAAAGGATATGAAAAATGAATATTTTATACTATTTGGAATACACAGAAAACCATAAAAGAGAAAATATAAATTTTCCATGAACTCATTGACAAGAAGTATTCTGTTAATGCTTTCATTATATTTATTTCCAGCTTTATACAAATACATGTAAAAATACTATTTGTAAAACTGGGTAAAATTATATCAGTTTTCTACTATGACTTGCTAAATTAAACCATTAGCAAGTGTTCATGTAAATCACCTTCAAAACATTCTTAGGAGATTAATTTTTAGGAAATACCATTAGATGGCTAGACAAATATTTTTAGTCATTTCTGTCTTTTTTAGGGGGCAGATACCACTGATTCCCATTTTTAACAATTATATATAACTTTGGGATGAACAATCTACAAAAAAAAAAAACTTGTGTGTGATCTCTACTGACTTCCTTGGGTTATGGTTTTAGAAGTGAAAATCCTTTTTCAAGAACTGCGAACAGTTTAAGGATTATTAACTTGTTTTGTAAAATTGCCTGTCAGAAATGCCCCATCATTTTTTGCTTCTTAAACAAAAATAAAAACAAAATCTTACCAGTTTCAGAGATGGTAAAATACTGTATTTTTATTTTGTTTGTATTAGTTAAAACAGAAAGAACATTTTTTTTTTTTTAACCCAACTTACAGAACAATTCTGGGTCTTTTTTGTGACCTGGTTGTTAATTATTTTTACTTTTTATTGTTAAAAGTTTTAAAAAATTCAGTACATGTACCACTTTTATGTCAGTATATTTTTCTAGTTTGCTCCTAAGAAACCTGTATGCAGGTCAAGAAGCAACAGTTTGAACCAGACATGGAAGAATGAACTGGTTCAAAATCAGGAAAGGAGTACTGTAGATTGTACAGTATATTGTCAAGTATATTGTAGTATATACAATATACTTGACTACAATATATACAGTATATTGTAGATTGTATAGTATATTGTATTGTATATTGTCACCCTGCTTATTTAACTTATATGGAGACTACATCATTTGCTAATCCAGTGTTTGTGGTGACTTTATAGAACAGAACTCCTGCGCATAAGTTCAGTTCAGTTGCTCAGTTGTGTCCAGCTCTTTGCGACCCCACAGACCACAGCATGGCAGGCTTCCCTGTCCATCACCAACTCCCGGAGCCTACTCAAACTCATGTCCATCACGTCGGTGATGCCATCCAACCATCTCATCCTCTGTCATCTCCTTCTCCTCCTGCCTTCAATCTTTCCCAGCATCAGGGTCCTTTCCAATGAGTCAGCTCTTTGCATCAGGTGGCCAAAGTACTGGAGTTTCAGCTTCAGCATGTCCTTCCAATGAATATTCAGGACTGATTTCATTTAGGATGGACTGGTTGGATCTCCTTGCAGTGAATAATGAGAGTCAACTGTAATTAATGACCAATGGGAATATTAGTTTGGTGCAAAAGTAATTGCGGTTTTGCATTGCTGAACTTTGCCGTTTGATATCAGAATACTCTTAAATAAATGGGGTTATATTATATATCATTTTAACATGCATTTCTCACTTTATGTTTTCTTGCTGTTTGTTTTATGTTTATTTTAGACTGTAGAAATGATGTTAGACAAAAAGAAAATTTGAGTCATTTTTTACTTAAGTTCAAAATGGGTCATAAAGCAGTGGAGACAACTTGCAGCATCAACAGTGCATTGGGCCCAGGAACTGCTACCAAATGCACAGTGCGGTGGTGGTTCAGGAAGTTTTGCAAAGGAGATGAGAGGCTGGAAGATGAGGAGCTCAGTGGCCCGTCATCAGAAGCTGACGATGACCAGTTAAGAGCAATCATCCAGACTGATCCTCTCACAACTGCACGAGAAGTTGCCAAAGAACTCAACACTGACCATTCTAAGGTCACTTGGCATTTGAAGCAAATTGGAAAGGTGAAAAACTTGATAAGTGAGTGCCTCATATGCTGACTAAAAATCAAACATTTTGAAGTGTCTCCTTCTCTTATGGTATGCAACAACAAAGCACCATTTCTGGACTGGATTGTGATGTGTGATGAAAAGTGGATTTTATATGACAACCAGTGACAACCGGCTCAGTGCTTTGACTGAAAAGAAGCTCCAAAGCACTTCCCAAAGCCAAACTTGCACCAAAAAAAGGTCATGGTCACTGTTTGGTGGTCTGCTGCCTGTCTGATCCACTACAACTTTTTGAATCCCAGTGAAACCATTACATCTGAGAAGTATGCTCAGAAAATTGATGAGAGGTACTGAAACCTGCAATGATTGTATCCAGCATTGGTCAACAGAAAGGGCCCAGCCCTTCTCCATGACAACAGCGTACCACATGTCACACAAACAATGCTTCAAAAGTTCCAAAAAAAAAAAAAGTTGAATGAATTGGGCTACGAAGTTTTGCTTCATCCTCCGTATTCACCTGACCTCTCACCAACTGATGACCACTTCTTCAAGCATCTTGACAACTTTTTGCAAGGGAAACACTTCCACAACTAGCAGGAGGCAAAAACGTTTTCAAGAGTTCCTCAAATCCTGAAGCATGGATTTTTATGCTACAGGAATAAACACAAATATTCCTTGTTGGCAAAAATGTATTGATTGTAATGGTTTCTATTTTGATTAATAAAGATGTGTTTGAGCTTAGTTAGAATGATTTAAAATTCATGGTACAAAACTTCAATTACTTTTTCGTCAACCTAATAGTTACCAGGTAGTATGAATCGAAAGAGGAGAGTGAAAAAGCTGGCTTGAAGCTCAACATTCAAAAAACTACGATTATGACATTCAGTCCCATCACTTCATGCCAAATAGATGTGGAAAAAGTGGAAGCAGTGACAGATTTTATTTTCCTGGGCTGCAAAACCACTGCAGATGGTGACAGCAGCCATGAAATTAAAAGACACTCGCTCCTTGGAAGGATAGCTATGACAAACCCAGAGAGCACATTAAAAAGCAGAGACATCACTTTGCTGACAAAGGTTCGTACAGACAAAGCTATGGTTTCTCCAGTAGTCATGTATAGATGTGAGAGGTGGATCATAAAGAAGGTTGAGCAAAACAGAATTGATGCTTTTGAATTGGAGAGTCCCTTGTACTGCAAGGAGATCAAATCAACCCATCCTAAAGGAAATCAACCCTGAATATTCACTGGAATGACTAATGTTGAAGCTCCAATATTTTGGCTACCTGATGCAAAGAACTGACTCACTGGAAAAGACCCTGACGCTGGGAAAGACAAAAGGAGAAGGAGGTGGCGGAAAATGAGATGGTTAGATAGCATCACCAACTCAATGGACATGAATTTGAGCAGATTCAGGGAGATAGATAGTGGAAGACAGAGGAGCCTGGCATGCCACAGTCCATGGGGTTACAAGTTGTGAGACATGACTTAATGACCGAACAACAACAACAAAGCATGAACTGAAGAAGTTAAGAAACAGGAGATTCTCACAGAAACAGCCAGGTTTCCTGGAGGGTAGGCATGGGCAGCGTTGTGCTCAAGGAAGCATCGTTTAGGTCTATTTCCAGTTCACCGAGTGCCATGGTTAATAGCTATTCTGGACAAAAATTTAGTAGTACACTATATTTATGTGAAGATTAGCACAATTGTTTGGTACCGGCTCTTGGGCTCTGAAGATGAAAAATACCATTAACACATATTCTTTAAGAACTGACTATTCAATTTCATAAATGTAGAGCCCAACAATATTCTTCTAGTTTGGATGCTACAAGTTGAAACAGAAGCAGCTGGTCTATATAATGAAGATTATAGAACTATTCTAGACAGATTATATTATTAGAGTAAATATTTTATGAATTTTATTCAAATGTATAAATCCTAATTAATTAAAATCCATTAATGTTAAAGCATGTGATGAAATATGTATCATTCCCTTGATGTGCATTCACACTGATTATGGAGAAACAATTATATTTTAGTGCAATGCTTCAGAAGCATAAATTTGAACTTGGAAATGAAAACGCGAAAAAAAATAGCAGGTTGGTACTGAAGGCTGTGCAGCAGAAAGCTGTCCACTAAAATTCCTAGCAAATAAAAGAGAAATTAATAAATAAGAAGGAAAGAGTGGTAAAACATTTGAAATTAGAATCAGAGGTTTTGTTGTTGGAATTTGTTCTTGGCAGGATGGCCTCTAGAACTGAATTATTCAGAAGTTGAAGAACCTGAATTCCTGGCAGTAATTAAACTACCTAGACCAGCATGGGATGTCTGCTGGCCAGAGAGAGGCAGTGGCAAGTCTACCTGGGAAACCAAATAGAAAGACCTGCGTTAAGATGCTACCACGTGTGAGGATAAAGCAGGGATGAAAGAGAAACTAGGGGAATATATGAAATTAAGCCAAGGTGAATGCTACAGCTTAAAGATATTATAACCTGTAAATTCCTTATCCGCGTGTAAAAAATTAGATGTAAAGTATACATATGTGTGATGTTAACACAATATCTATTTTACTTGTGGTTAACTAAAAAATCAAGTGCTGTGATCGGGTAACTAATATTGAAGGAGAAATCAGAGGAGAGAAAAGGTCTTGATCCCAAATCCAATATCAACTTTTATCACAATCTATTGCATAATTACTAATATATTTTTAGGTAAAACTTATTTCCAACATTGCATAATTTTCATTTATAAAAACTACTTTAAAAAATTAACTGGTGATTTTATGAGGACAATAGTATTAAACATATTTTACAACTTTGTGAGAAACTGATCTTTCTTATTTTGGAATTCTAACTGGACATGGGACAACAGACTGATTCAAAATTGGGAAAGGAGTATGTCAAGGCCATATACTGTCACCCTGCTTATTTAACTTATATGCAGGGTACATCATGAGAAATGCCAGGCTGGATGAAGCACAAGCTGGAAGCAAGACTGCCAGGAGACATAAAAACAACCTCAGGTGTAGATGATACCATTCTAATGGTAGAAAATGAAGAGGAACTAAAGAGTCTCTTGATGAGGGTGAAAGAGGAGAGTGAAAGAGGAGAGGGGAAAAAGTTGGCTTAAAACTCAACATTCAAAAACTAAGAGTATGACATCAGATCCCATCACTTCATGGCAAACAGATGGGGAAAAAGTGGAAATGGTGACAGATTTTATTTTCTTGGGCTCCAAAACACTGCAGACAGTGACTACAGCCAGGAAATTAAAAGACACTTGCTCCTTGGAAGAAAAGCTATGACAAACCTAGAGAGCACATTAAAAAGCAGAGACATTACCTTGCTGACAAAGGTCCATCTAGTCAAAGCTATTGTTTTTCCAGTAGTCATGTACGGATGTGAGAGTTAAACCATAAGCAAGGCTGCATGATGAAGAATTGATGCTTTTGAACTGTGGGGCTAGACAAGACTCTTGAGAGTCCCTTGGACAGCAAGGAGATCAAACCAGTCAATCCTAAAAGAAATCAACCCTGAATATTCATTGGAAGGACTGATGCTGAAGCTGAAGCGCCAATACTTTGACAAACTGATGCAAAGAGAAGACTCATTGGAAAAGACCCTGAAGCTGGGAAAGACTGAGGGCAGGAAGGAAAGAGGGGAGCAGGGGATGAAATGGTTAGATTCAGTGGGCATGAATTTGAGCAAACTCTGGGATACAGTGGAGAGGGTGGCCTGGGGTGCTGCAGTCCATGGGGTCACAAAGATTGGGACATAGTGACTGAACAACAATGACATATGAACTGTTTATCTGCTGGATAATTTGATATGACTAACCTTGCATTATTGCTACTTGTGTGATTGTGTAATTGTTTTATTTACCCTTCTTTGTCAACCTTCTAGTGGTGTTTATTTTGGTTTTGCAAACATGCTAGTCATTCTATAAATATTTGTTGAAATTTATTCTTCTTTTAAAATGTTTCTTGAATCATTTTATTTTCTTATGCATGGCTGCCACTTTGGTTCCTTTCTCATTCTTCCTCATCTTCCTGCCTAGATCACAGCAGGAGGAGTTATCTAACTAGCTTTGTTCTTCCAGAATTTCTGGGTCCAGGGGTCTGGTGAAGGGATATGTTGGCTTGGTTGGTGGTGATCTGATGCATGAGAAATTGATTATTAATAAATATTAAATATTAAGGCCTCCAGTTATCAACTCTAATAAATTAGACCAGTTGTCTGTATAGTAATATCACTATTTCTACTTACTCAGCTACCCAACATACTTTCTTGAAAGGGAAAGAAAAGGATGGGGCTCAGATAGAACACTGGGAATCAGGTATAAGTCTGGATATGCCCAGGGTAACATAACATGCAAGTGAATATTTTCAGTTGATAGATATTGAGAACACTTCTAATTAGAAGATGAAAACTCTCAGGTGAAGAACCGAGAACATTTTTTATCAACTAGCTTCTGCAGTTATTTCTCATTTTCCATAATATTAATTTTTCATTCAATCACTTCCATATCTTTACTGTCTCTTCAATATATTCCTGATGAGTCTTACCAACTACAATGGCTTCTACCAAATTAAATCCCACATCTTACACAGTTTCTTCAAAAATCATGTCAGCCTGTAATGATCTTTCCATCAGTCTTCTAAAGGAAGCATCTGTGGAACTATACAATTCATACTTACTCAACATCCTACTCTGATACATTATTTAATACTCACGTGCTTTAATACCCTCTAAGCTTTCAATGGGGAGAGACCATATCTTGCATAACCTCCTACCATTCATAAAATCTAATCAAATGCCATTATGCCCTTGAAGTTCTTAAGTCAGTGTTATATAACAGAACTGAGTGCTTTCAAGGGGAGGATTGGACTTCCCTGGTGGCTCGGACGGTAAAGCGTCTGTCTACAATATGAGAGACCTGGGTTCGATCCCTGGGTTGGGAAGATTCCCTGGAGAAGGAAATGGCAACCCACTCCAGTACTCTTGCCTGGAAAATCCCATGGACGGAGGAGCTTGGTGCAGGCTACTATCCATGGGGTCGCAAGGAGTCGGGCATGACTGAGCAACTTCACTTTCACTTTCAAGGGGAGGATTAAGTGAATTTTTAAAACTAAAGCCTAACTTAGAGACTATTTCTTGAGTCTTTATATTTTCTATAAAAATGCTCTTTCTGTGAGACACCAGGGTTACACTTACACAGTTTGGTCACATTACTCTGTGGTGACATCTTACGCTGGTGGTCATAGAGCATGGAGACATTGATCTAGAAAAGAACTCTGAAGTCCAGAGGGTACAAGTGACTTTCCTGGTGGCCCCCAAAGTAATAAAGATGTTGCAGCAGCTTGAGTCATTAATAAGTAGGAATTTACCAATGGTTAATTTTTACTTACAATTTTCTGAAATTGATTTCATAACTTAAGCTTCAGAACGAACATGATAATGTTTTCCATCCTCTCTCCTTCTGATGATCCAGGACAGAATATGGTGTAATAGTTAGATTATTGTGGGTTTTGGTATTTATCACTTACTAGCCATGTGGCTCCGAACCTCAGTGTCCTTGTCTCTTATAAAGATATGGTAATAATACCCACTTGGTAGGATGGTTGGGAAGGTTAACAAAATAACGCATATAAAAAACATTCAATAAAGGGTAGCCATGACAATTATGATGCTTTTTAATTCTATTTCTGCACCTTTGTGACTATCTTTTGAGGCATATTGAGTGATATAAAGAACATTATTCTTTTACTGCAATCATTGCTATTATCTGTTTTTAAGGAAGAAATTAACTCTTCTGAACACCTGAGATGAACTTTCACATGCTACCTCATTTAATTGCAAGGTAGATGTTTAGGAGGGAGTTTTTAACCTAGTTTTTAACCTAGTGGTTAAAAACTAGACTCTGGAAACAAATTGCCCGTGTTCAAAATCCTGGCCCTGTGACTTCCCAGCTTTGTATCCTTGAGAACAAAAGACTTAACTGCTCTTTGACTTCCTTTCTTTTTCTTGGAAAATGTCAATAAAGAGTGTTGTGAGAATCAAAGGACCCATAAGTAGAGCACTTAGTCTGGTTTCAGAGTAGACACTCAGTTTACATTGTGGCTGCTCTCTGCTGCTGCTGCTAAGTCGCTTCAGTCGTGTCCGACTCTGTGCGACCCCATAGACGGCAGTGCACCAGGCTCCCCCGTCCCTGGGATTCTCCAGGCAAGAACACTTGAGTGGGTTGCCATTTCCTTCTCCAGTGCATGAAAGTGAAAAGTGAAAGTGAAGTTGCTCAGTCGTATCCGACTCTTAGCGACCCCATGGACTGCAGCCTACCAGGCTCCTCCGTCCATGGGATTTTCCAGGCAAGAGTACTGGAGTGGGGTGCCATTGCCTTCTCCGTAGAATAGTTTAGATCTATTATAAATTTAAATTTTGCTGGAGTCAAACTATTCAGAGAAGGGTATATGTTAGGTATTCTAACATCATCTTTGGCCGCTCTCTAGTTCTTGTTTTAAGTGAGAATACTGAGGCTCAGTTTCCTGCCTAAGGTAATATGATGTAAATTAGGATCTGGCTGAGTTAGATTTGAACTCAGATCCCCACGTCTTTAAAGCTTGAGCTCTCCTCATTTTTTACTGTGCTACACCAGATGCCTCTCATCAGGTTTGTTGGTTTGTTTAACATGGCAAATTTACAACGGGTCATTTTCATGTCTCTGATGCAAAGTCAGGTGAAACATAGCTTTAAGCATGCAGGACAAAGAAACACTCCTCTGTGCAACACTTAAAAGGGATTATGAATATATTTAGAAATTTCTTTGGAAAATTGTCTTCGGGTATTCAAAATAACATGTATGTGTATAACTAAATGACTCTGCTCTACACCCAAAACAAACGCAACGTCGTTAATCAACTGTACTCCAATATAAAATAAAAATGAATAAAAAAGGACACAGGCAAAGAACGACTGTGTCCTTAGTTTGAGTGAGGAAAGAGTAATGAGCACAGAGCTTCAGTGGCACAAGGAAACCAAACCAAGGAACATGAAACATCAGGGGTTTCCCAGGCGTCTGCCCAGGGGCCACATTTAGGTGCAGACCTGTGCCTACTTATTTGTCTAATCAGCAGTTAAACAGGAAGAAAGGGAAAAATAGGAAAATAGAAATCTTTGGGTTAAAAATCATCTTCTAACTACAGAGCAGCCAAAAAAAAATTTTTTTTTTTCTTTTTCTTTGAAAAACATCCCTTCGTATTGCAGTCGAGGCAATGGGCAATGATTTTTCCATAACTCAGGTCATCAAAGCCTTAGCTTGGCAGGTGAAATCCAGCACTATACAAGGAGTAGCTTCCAGCAAATTGAAAACACAAAGGAAAATGGAGGGCTCCCCTGTGAGTTTCTTATATCAAATATATGTGTTCTCTTCTTGGGAAGTCTTGTGAAAATCAGTGTCTTTGTTAGGTACGTTTATCACAGCACATGATTTTATAATGGTTAATAATAAGGGAATCAGAGGTGTGCTGATTATTTGCCTTCCTGGGAGTAATTGTCAAACAGCCTTTATGTGCTTTGCAAGGGCTGTAAAGTGGTTTAGCAACATGTTTAATTCTCACTGGGAGGTGGCAATGTATCAGGCTGATGGAATATGTATCACGTCAAAATGTCAGAGACAGAGTGTCAAACCATAAATAGATGCTTTTAGCAGGTAAAGTCTTGCATTGGAGCTGGTATTTTGAATTCTCTGGAGAGCTTTTAAATTTGCACATAATTCTCAGTAATAATTTACAGAACATTTTTGTGATGTATGAACAGCACTGTGCTGGAGACCAAGATTCCCACATATTGGGTAGAGGACCACAACACTTTTGAGGTTGTTCTTGGTTTAAATTCATTCATTGTTCCCTGCTTCTCAGAATGTAAAGGTGGGGTTTTAAGCATTTTCCAAAAACCCAGGGACTGTATCTGTTAAGTTGGGAGGGAGAGGGAATGGGTGTGTATTAGGCAGTAATTTTGAGGAGGCTGAAAAGGGATGAGGTAAACTGCACCCAGCAGGGGATGAGAGAGGAAAGTAAGGCCAGACTGGATAATGAATACCCAAGAGGTGGTGTGTTCTAGTGCCTGGAAAAAAGCAGTAAACAAGTTAGGCGCAGTAGTCATAAGTGTGCCTAAAACAGAAAGGATAAAGGAGAACAAGGGGAAGATCCAAGCTAGTAAGACCTGGGCGCAGGCAGGAGCAGGGCTGCTAAGTCGGCGGGACAGCAGGGCTTCCAGAAGCAGAGCTGTGTCTGCCCTTAGAGGTGGTGACGGATGGTCATGACGTCAGCAGACTTAGGAGTCAAAGGTAAGACTGAGACTTCAGAAGAAATCAGGCAACAGTTTCTCATTTCTCCCTCCCCTCAGCCCTTGGCAACCACTGTTACACATTCTGTTAATATTAATTTAAGTATTTAGATACTAATATCAGTGGTTGCTGTTTATTTAAGGGGTACAGCGTTTCTGTTTTGCAAGATGAAAAGTTCTCGAGATTGGTTCCACTACTAAACTGTGCACTTACAAACAGTTAAGGTGGTAAATTTTGTGTTATGTGGGTTTTAAAAACAGCAATTAAAACTTAGAAAAAAAGAAATCAGGCAAAACTATAGAACACAACTGTGATAGCTTCTTGACCGTTTGTATCCTAAGCTGACCTTTCAACTTGGCCAGCCCCAAGCACAGAGCCTGGCACTTGGCTGGACAAAGGTTTCAGTTCAGGCTCTCAGTCTGACTCTTTGTGACCCCATGGACTGCAGCACACCAGGCTTCCCTGTCCCTGGACAAAGGTTTACGACATGAATATATTTCTGAGTGAAGGATAGACTGCAGTTCATTCCAGAATGTCTGTATGGATGGGCTTCTCAAGGTACATTCCAGATTTCTGTGTGTGGGGGGTACTTTTTAATTGTATATTTTCAGCAGGGTTTTTGTCTCATTTTATCTGTTTAACCTTGGCACCTAGCATAATACTTTGTCCAAGGTGGGTTCTCAATACAGGATGATTATTTTAAGCTTGAGATAATTTACAATAAAATATTTGAAACTATGCTGATAATATTCCTTCTGCAAACATAGATTGTATCCTATTATTCTTTATAATATAAGTTTAGTTATGCATTTGCTCTGACTTTGTAGAAATATAGGGTGATACACAGAAAAAAAAACAAAACAGAGAATACTAGAGAGAATATTACATTTTAGGAAACATTTTTTACCCTCTAGACATTTCCCTGTTGGCTAGAGGTGGCAAAGGGGAACCCAAATTAATCTAGAGTTGTGAAGCCACGGTTCTCTGTTTTTATCCATGCCTGACGGTCTCCATTTTTGTGGTCTATCATACCTTTTCATGTTGTTAGAGTTGGCGCCCTATCAAGCCCAATGTCGTCTCCTCTCTAGCCGCGTCTGCACACGTATAAAGGTCAACCTTTCCAGTAAGGGTTTGAGGACTTGCTGTCACACTGCATCGGCTCTGTTTCCCGTTAATTGCAGTTGTCAGCTCATCTCCTCTGCCAGGCACTTTTTCTGAAAGACCAATAGTCATTTTTCTGGAATTCTCCAGGACTGGTTTGCCTGAAAGCACAGTAGTTGGCTAAATCAGTGTAGATGTCCCTTCCAACTAGAGGATAACGTTAGTGTGTCAGCCTTGTTTTCAGTGGGTAATAAGACAGTCCAGTGGGGCTGAACAGTCACGTATTTTCAGAGGCTTTGCTTATTTGGAAATTATGTCTCTTGATAGATGTCTTACATGGACAAAACTATGAACAGAAGTCATAGTGGAAAGCGGGAGTCTAGAATGCACAGTTATCTAAACTTGTTAGGCAAGCTTCCATCTTTCCTTCTCCCATACAAAATATGGCCCAAGCCAGTACGTAACGGCCATGTAAAGAAAGGTCATGGCTGAGAGCAAATTGGAAATGACCTCTTTTAAAAGGATTTTCTTACATCTCCTTTGCCCTCCCTCCACCCCCAGAGTTGTTCCCACTTCCATTCACGTTCCCCACATCTAGACAAGGAGCTCTGGGGTATGGAAACATGGCTCCATACACAAAGCCAAAATTCAGCTTAATTAAATGAATATACAAATGAATTAAATTTGCTGTGTGTGTGTGTGTGTGTGTGTGTGTGTGTGTGTGTGTATTTTGGGGGAAGTTGTGTAGCAGGGCTTATAGAGAGGGGAGGTGACAACATCTATTTGAATAGTTTCCAAACATTATTTGTTTGGGTCTCTTATTCCTGGCTGCACATTCAAATCACCTAGGCAGTTAGAAAATACTGATGTCAGGGGTCTAGTCCTGACCAACCAAGTCAGGATATCTATGGGTGGATCCCGGGAAGAGAAATGACATAGAAAGAAGCTTCACCTGAGGTAATTTTCTGCTCTTTCCTTAAGGCTTTACAGATGAGAGCATCACTCTAGTTTTAAGCTCATTTTGAGCATCTGTTATTTTTTAGTTAGTTCAGAAAGCTCATTATCATTTTAATTTTTTTTTCTTATTTTGGAGGCTTTTCCATTTGCTTACCTTATTTTTGCTTCCCCTAAGCTTACTTTGGGCACATGGTTCCATTTTAGGCATTCAAACGTTTGCCTTAGGCAACAAGTGAATTTTAAATAGGTAAAAACCCCAAGGGAAGCAGAACCGACATCTCAGTCTTCATATACATGAACTACAGTGATCCCTTGGGTTTTTGAGGACTGACTAATTTTTATTTTCCTGTTTTCCTAATTACATCTTGAAGTCCTTAAAATTGTATTTATATTTCAAAGTCTCTTTAGAGGAACTGGAGCATTGCTAGCTAGACTCAGAGTTCGGTGAGTTGAATGATAATTGTGTTCATTTTGCATCCCTGATCTAAATGTAAGCCATTAAAATTTACCACAAACCCAGCGTTTGCAACAAGTGGGCAACGTGGAAAGGTTTAAAGTTGCTTCAGGGGAAAGGATGTTTCATGAAGGGTATGTGCAAATGTATACAAACACACGTTACCTCCCATTTCAAGTCAGGCACTGATGGCTAGATGCTGGTTCTTTTATGGTAAATTCTAGGTTTCCTCAATTTTGAAATAGGAAGGAGAGAACGAGGCACAGAGTCTGGTACACATACCACCTGTGCTGTGCTCCCACCATCTCAAGTCAGTGGCATAACTCGCTTCTGGACACTAAGGCTGCCACTGTGGATGGTTTGTAATTTGAGGAGATGGAAGAGGAAGAGGAGGCCAGATGTTAAGTGACTTCTGTTTTCCAAACACTCGCAAGACAAAGCCTTAGTAATATCTTCAAATATTAGCATGCTACACATCTATTTTTAAAAATATAATGATCAGTGGACCACACTGGATGTTGAATTGGAGGAAAATTTATCAAGAGAAAATTAAAGCCCCTAATAAAATTTCATAGGCTAAATTTTCAAAGAAGCCTAGTAAATCATCTCAAAATAGCTCTTTCAAATTTGAAAAAAAAAAAAAGTGATCAGTATTCTTACCATCAGATGTACAAGCTGGGTTTAGAAAGGTAACAGAACCAGAGATCAAATTGCCAACATCCATCGGATCATAGTAAAAGCAAGAGAGTTCCAGAAAAACATCTATTTCTGCTTCATTGACTATGCTAAAGCCTTTGACTGTGTGGATCACAACAAACTGTGGAAAATTCTTAAAGAGATGGGAATACCAGACCTTCTTACCCACCTCCTGAGAAACCTGTATGCAGGACAAAGAGCAACAGCCAGAACTGGATGTGAAACAACAAACTGGTTCAAAATCAGGAAAGGAGTACGTCAAGGCTGTATATTGTCACCCTGCTTACTTAACTTCTATGCAGAGTACATCATGTGAAATGCTGGGCTGGATGAAGTTCAAGCTATAATCAAGATTGCTGGGAGAAATATCAACAACCTCAGATACACAGATGACATCACCCTTATGGCAGAAAGTGAAGAGGAACTAAACAGTCTCTTGATGAAGGTGAAAGAGGAGGGTGAAAAATCTGGCTCAAAAAAACCCCAAAGAAACAAAAAACTCAACATTCAAAAAACGAAGATCATGGCATCCAGTTCCATCATTTCATGGTAAATAGATGGGGAAACAATGAAAACAGTGACAGACTTTATTTTCTTGGGCTCCAAAATCACTGCAGATGGTAACTGCAGCCATGAAATTAAAATATGGTTCCTCCTTGGAAGAAAAGCTATAACAAACCTGGACAGCATATCAAAAAGCAGAGACTTTACTTTTCCTACAAAGGTCCATATAGTCAAAGCTATGATTTTTCCAGTAGTCATGTATGGATGTGAGAGTTGGACCATAAAGAAGGCTGAACACTGAAGAATTGATGCTTTTGAACTGTGGTGTTGGAGAAGACTCTTGAGAGTCCCTTGGATAGCAAGGAGATCAAACCAGTCAATCCTAAAGGAAATCAAACCTGAAATTCATTGGAAGGGCTGATACCGAAGTTGAAGCTCCAATACTTTGGCTACCTGATGCAAAGAGATGACTCACTGGAAAAGACCCTTTTGCTAGGAAAGATTGAGGGCAGGAAGAGAAGGAGATGACAGAAGATGAGATGGTTGGATGGCATCACCGACTCGATGGACATGGGTTAGAGCAAACTCCAGGTGATAGTGAAGGACAGGGAAGCCTGGCGTTCTGTGGTCCACGGGGTCACGAAGAGTCAGACACAACTGAGTGACTGAACAACAACAATTCTAAACTTGATTCTGCAGCTGTTAAATTAGATGATTATGGCAAAGCACATAACACTAACTGAGGACATTAGACTGTGTGATTTGAAATTTAAATTTTAACCTTTTGTAACCTCTATGGATGCTACACATAGGAGGTTCTACCACTTGAGACTCATTCCTTTATTTCTCATTTACATTAAATTGTCTTGTTCTGACTCCTTCACTAATAATGGTATTAGGAGCAAGCATGTCAGTATGGCTCATTTGAGAGAAGTTTTCTTCCAGTTCCTGCTTTATCTTTGTTTATTACAATTAAAAAAAAAAAGTCCTCTTTTTTCTTCCCCAATCACAGAGAACATTTTTTCTCTAATGCTTGGTAATTCTTGCCTATGTGTTTCCCCATGAGACTTCTCTAATTTCCTATTTGGCAGAAGCATAGGGGGAGGGGTGAGATGAGAACTAACTTGTTTGTTTTTTGTTTCTCTGGAAGTGAAAGAGACTTAAGTAGACGTTCATTAATTCCCCTCATTTTCAGCTGGCTCTAGTATCCCTAAGATTTGGGTCTCCTTATTCACATTCTTCAAGTTTTCACAGTCCCATCTTCTGGGGGGAAGCCCAGTTATCTGGTTGGGTGAGAATGACAAGATACTGAGCACTGGACAGTTCTCTACACTGACCTTCAGTTAGTACCTTGTTCAGCTTCGGTCTATACTCTGCCTCCAAACTCCCTGGACTCCTTTTCTGTAACCCTTTCTGTCAACTCTTCCTGCTGCGGTTTTTCTCCATCCTGCTATTGATAAATCAACTGCCTTTCCTACAGTAGCTTTCCGTCTTTCTAAAATGAACTGAGATTCCCTCATTTACTTTGGTTTGTCCTTGTGGGTTTATAGTTTTGTTTCTTTAACTTTCTTTTATTACCATTTTAATGGAGGCTGCTGAGGGAGAACTTAAACAGATGTGGGTGATCCACTATCTTTAACTCAAAGTCTGTCTCTGTGTATGTGTATAAATATATATATACACACACGCACACACATAAACACTCTATGAAAATCTGATCTTATGAAATCTGATATAATTAGTGGAGAAACTAATGTCTCAAACATACTAACCATGTTAAGATTTCATTCTAATTTTTAAAACCAACACGCACACTTTAAAAGTCTAACAACGTTCTGAGAGATAGACATGCCAGAATGATGCTGTCTTGCTCTGAACCTTAGTGCTTAGTATGGATATTTTTCTGGAGGTGAGAGGTGGAGTAGCAAGAAAAGCTGAGGGAAATATCTTCCTTCTCAAACATGAATATCTTCCTTCTCCACCATGCAGAATTCCCCATTTCATGTTATTATAATGCACGCAGACTTAGAAATATCTTCAAATTCTTTAAGTAAATGAGACAGAGGTGGCAGGAAGGCTGGCAAACCAGCAGGTATGGACATGAAGATCACCCCACTTGCAGAAGTTCTGGATGATATAATTGTTTTATGTGTGAGCCACCACGAGTCTGTGATGGGGCTTCTAGACTAGCGGGGAGCCTTGGTCAAGGGGAGGGTCGCTAAGGGATTGGGATTCAGTAGTCCCAGTCGCTCCTGTAGCAAGAAGCTTGGCCAACATCCTTTGCTGGGCCACCGTGTGCCTGCCATGAGCTCATGAACTAAGCCAAAGCAAATGATGGGAAGGAACCAAGAGTCAAACTTTGGGGCGAGTAAAATGGGAGCTCATTAAAGATTGTTAGAGAGGCATTTGCCAGAACAAGGCAAAGTGGTCACCAACACGGGAACTCCCTAAAGCCCACAGCAGCCCCCATAATTGGTAGTAGAAGGGATGGTTCCTAGTGGTTCTCTCCTGACTCAGGGTCCAAGGCTGCTGCTTCTGTGGGTTGACTGCTATAGGTCTCTAAGACGAGAAGGAAAGAGAGGGTGCAGAGAATTCTTTGTTTTTAGAGATGTTCTGCCAGTAAGATGCCATGCTGGGACTGCGAAATGAAATTCATATTTTGTGGTAAGACAACAAACGTTTAAACCTAAACACACTTCTCCATTCTTTGGCCTCCTCTCTCCCCACACTGCACGTTGTGTATCTGTATTATGCATGGACCATACCTTCTCCCTCCTGAATCAGCAGAAATACCTGCTCAACCGTAAGTGGCAACAGTCTCCCAGCATCAATAAGACAGGTGCTTAAAAGATGACATTCCTTCTTGATCTTGTAAGGGGCCACGATGATGCTTAGATCTGGATTGTGTAAGCTGTCAATAATACATCATTTAATATACAGCCCTCTGTCTCAAAAAAAAACAAACAAACTTATATAACTGTGCATTGCGATTCATGGGGTCACAGAGTCGGACACGACTGAGCGACTGAACTGAACTGAACTGACTTGAAATGGGCAGAATGGTTCTCAGAGCTTTCTGAGATGCTCTTTCTGGGTTAGAATCCTCAACTTTGGCTTGAATAAAATGTGCCATTTCTTTTTTAGATGAACCAATTTATTTTTGTCTCCTCCTAGATGTCACTTCCCCTCTAACTCCTATTCAGCTGGCTCTTCTGCACTTCCTCTGATCTTGAGAGATCTGAGCAGAGGAGCTGTGAATTCTCCAGGCATCTCACGTGGTCTCTAGCACAGGGGCTCCCTCTGGTTGGCTTCTGCCCTTGGTGCTGTGCTGACCACATACATGACATGGTAATGTCAAGCTTTGAATAGCACGCGGCGGGGCTGTCTGGGGCACCACCTGTGCCTGCTGGCTCCTTATTTTCTCTAAACCTTGGCTTCCCAGTAGCCCCCGTGGGTATCACTCAGGTCTTTCAGTGAGATGCAGATGGACTGTCGATGTCCTCTGGACAGAGCCATGGCCAGGGCAGAGTGTCTTCTACCTTGGAGTACGTCCTTGCCAGGCAGGTTTTTCCTGATGCCTAAGTCCCTCAGCATTAAGTGAGATGCTTAGGGAGGCACGTTAGCTCTTTCAGTCCACCAGGGAATCATCTAGGGCACTGCCGCTGCAGAAACACAGTCCACACAGACAGATGGGAGGTGATTTGTCGACTTTCAACAATAAAACCAGTGATGTTACCCTGGAGACCTGGATGTGGTGAATGATCTTCCCTAAGCAGCTAAAGAAGTCCTAGGGAGGGATGGAGCCCTAGGGAATGTGGGTTTATTGTGATGTTTGAAAGAAACAATGACTGTCCCCTCTGCCTCATCAGTAAATCAAGGGGGAAAAGTCTGCCCTTTCCTTCAGAAAGATGGTGTGCAGCCAGGCCAGTGAGGATGGGGAGGAAGGTCGGGCGGCTCAGTGCCAGGCGGGCACCCCCACGCTCTTGCGAGCTCTGGCCCCGTGTGCCCGCACTGCTGACTGGGGCAGAGCATTGTGCTGGTTCTGCTTCTACTGAAATGAGAGCCATACTCCTATGATGGAGCATTCAATTCCATTTCTGCTTTTACTAAAGAGAGAAGAAAATTTATAAAGTATATGAGAAGTACAGAGACTCATGAATGCAAGGTGAGCGTGGAGAAAAACAGAACAAGCCAGGCAGTCAGGCAAGAAGAGGAGATTTATTAAAGGGAAATAGAGAGGGTGACTGGCCCTTGAGAAGAACAAGTGTCCTTTCTTTCTGATGGGGTCCTTCTTATACTCCGCCAATGGAAAATCTCTGAGGGGGTGGTTAATTTTTAGCCTGCAGGTAGGGTCTTGTGGTCACATAGCCTGGGGTCTGGAATCTGGTGGTCCTGTAGCCTTGAGAAGGTAGGTGCCAGTGGGACAACAGAATGTGGCTTGGGCAATATCTCCAGGGTCTCCAGGGTCACTGTGACTTCATTCTTGGTTTGCAAGGTCAACATAATGAGCCATTTCAACCATGAGCCCCCATGGAGGCCCCCATCACTGATGATCAGTTTCACATCTACCAAATTTTAGGAAAAAGAAGCTCAGTGCTACCTCAGTTCCTTTAGCTTGACTAAACTCTAGCAGACAAGTGTCTTCACCTGCCTTTTCTAAGAGAATTTAAGTCTTCTCCCTTAAATTCAGCCTCCACTAAAATGACAGTAAACTCATAAGGACAAAATATATTCTGGAGAAGACAGAAGCAGGAAACTTGTAATTGTACATTTTCTGCCTCTTTGAGACATGAATCTTTGATGCTGCAGGTCTTTCTCAAGGACCTGAGAACTGTTCATTTGAAATGTAACCTTCCAGAGAGAAGACTGGGGTCGCTATCTCCCAGTCTCAGGGAGAGGGTAGCAGACTGACTTCCATCAGAGCAGTGGGCAAACCTAAGAGCCTCCAGAACTTTCCCACTAGCTCGTCCAGCCTTTGGGTCAATGCAGTTGAGTTTCTTGCTCACACTCTTCTCCCTCTCAGTGGTCTTCACTGAAGTCTTCCTTGTCACTTTCACCAAGCATCTGGTGTAATTTCTCTTTTATGCTCTGTGCCCTGAGCTGACCCCACCTGTTTTCTCCCAACTCACATGAAACTGGGCTCCCACATATGGGCTTAATCAGCCCTTTGATCTTCTCTATAGATGATTCCATGTTGTAGCCCTGCTGTTGCTACTGCTGCTAAGTCACTTCAGTCGTGTCCGACTCTGTGCAACCCCATAGTTGGCAGCCCACCAGGCTCCCCGTCCCTGTGATTCTCCAGGCAAGAACACTGGAGTGGGTTGCCATTTCCTTCTCCAATGCATGAAAGTGAAAAGTGAAAGTGAAGTCATTGTAGCCCTAAACCATCTAATTGTTAACTTTTTTTTTTTGAACTTCATATAAATGAAATTACACTGCATATTTCACATTAAATTACAAGAATAAGCTTTACCACCTGCTGAGAAAGAGCTGGCTTTTAAAAAAGAAAGGTCACCGAAGTAATCATGTTTTTCATAACTCCACAAACAAAGGAATGGGCCAAGAGTCAGAAAAACTAAAACTAAAAAAAAAACTTGGAGAATTCCTCACCCTCTAAATCTCACTTTAATTATGCTTTCTTCAAGCATGTATCATTCCTTGACATTGAATTTCTATATCATGTATATTCAGTAGTCCCCACTGGTAGATAACTGCAACTCTCCAAGACAATCAAGCTTTACTTTATATTAAAAAAAAAGTGACATATTAAGCAAATGAACAATTCCCCTTTCTTTTAATTAGATTCCAATATTTTCCCAATGTAGCAATACAAAATGCAAAATGATTAAGAAACTCTAATTGCAATTCTAGTTTCTGACTTCATGGAGGCCCAACTGTCAAATCTTTGTTGATGACACAGAATAATTCAAATTAGAGACATCTAGAGAGGATTAAGAAAAAACTCCAGAAGGACCAGCAGGGCTTGTTAATTGGACTGAGGCACAGTGGCTGGAAGGCAACACAGACAAGTACAAAGCCCTAGACTACATCCTGGAAGATGTATTTACGTGCTCACCCAGGGTCAGAAGTGAGTTTGAAGGCCATTTACCAGGTGTCTGTCCTAGGAGAATTTCTAGTCAACAGGTATCAAGAGTACATCCTAGAATGGATGCAAAATAATTCCAAACACTTTGAATGTCCTCCTCTTTGTTCTACCACAATTCAGCCAAACAAAACAGCACGGCAAATATTCCTCAGGGAGTATGTGCAGATAACTGGTCTTATTTTCATTGTTTGGTGACTAGAACAACATCTCAACTTTTATCATCAAGTAGTTGGGTAGTTTTGGTAGCACTACTCAAAATTTATTCTACAAATGTACAGTTGGAATAAAATATGACCATGCTTGCCTCGAGATTACAGTCAGCTTAGGTATTACATTTGCATATTTAAAAATATAATTAAAGTATAGATGCTGGACTGATATTTATGGAAGCCCTCAACTATAGAGTGAGAATAGTACTTCTATTGACTCTGAAAGTATTTTAGACTGTATACATGAACAGAGAAAAATACTGTTATGTATTTTTATTTCAACAGTCATGTAACCATTCTCTCTCGCTGTTCAAAATATTATTATTTTTTTGCAACTTCCCTCATATCTCCAGAGTGTCCCAGTTGGAAGCCAAAGCCATATATTTTCTGCAAGCATAACGAGAGAGATTCATACCTATTGTTGGGAGCAATTAGCAAACTCTGCAAAAGAAAATGATTCCAATATTTCCTGCAGCATAATGCCTCTAAGACTAATTAGAATACTCCTTATTATAGTGCTTTTCTAGCTACTTGGTGAAATTTATAACTGACATTAAGTGTAGAACTTTGGAGCTGCACACGTGCTTACTTTGCTGAGCTCACCATTACCTGACTAGAATAATCAAGAGAGAAAATTGACAAATGCAATAAGTAGAATAACAAAAACACACTCAGATTAACATCTCCTAAAATAGTAAGTGTGTGGCCCCAATGGAGATCCAAATCATATTGGCGGAGCACAGCCTTTCTAAGAGATTGCCTGTCCAAAGGGTGTTACTGAGATCTGACAAGGATGGAAGGTGACTCCTATGATTAATGTAACATGATCTCAGCTTTTATGGGCTCAACAAAGTCAAAAGTTCTGGAAGTTGAAAGGAACCAAAGTCAGAGTTTCAGCCACATTACAAGTGATCTTTAATTTCTGTCAATTCTTTAAGGCCTGTAATCCTTTCAAGGCTATGGGATCCTTTCTTCTTTTTTCATATGGTGTATGGCCTTCCAGGTGGCAGTAGTGGTAAAGCACCCGCCTGCCAATGCAGGAGACAGAAGAGACACAGGTTTGATCCCTGGGTTGGGAAGATCCCCTGGAGGAGCGCACAACAACCCACTCTAGTATTCTTGCCTTGAGGATCCCATGGACAGAGGAGCCTGGCGGACTCCATGGGGTTGCAAAGAGTTGGACACAACTGAAGCAACCTAACATGCATCATGCATTATAACAAAATGGATATCCTCTTCTACAGAAGGAAATCATGAAATGAGATCTGTGTTTCCCAAACTTGCTTGACGAAATGATGAGCTGGGATGTTTGTTTAAAATACAGACTTCCTTGCCTGATGGAATTTTGAATCAGTACTTTGGAGTGGAAATTAATGATCTGTATTTGAATAATTTCCCCAGCAACTGTTTTTATTTGACAAATAGGAAAGAAGGGACAGAATGACCTTTATAATATCTTCTAGTTGTAACATCTCATGAACCCATAATCATTGTCCACACTTAAAAAAATAAATTAAGAAAAAATATTTTCATGATTGGTAAACAGATTGTCCAAAACAAAAAACCCCCCAAAAACCCAATGTGGTAGATTGGATTTGAGAGAAAGGATGATTAAGAACTGGAGAAACCCCAAAGCCTAAAAAGCTACATAGACTCTATTGGCTAGACTTTTCGCCCAGTTACCATGACAACCTTCATATATGCTGTGATGTAGAGAAAATTAGATATTAACCTAGATAGGCCTTTGAAAGGAAGAGTGATTTTTCAGACAGTGCTGATTTAGGCTCTTCTGTGGACCACATGCCTAATGTTCTTGTCAGTTCTTCCAGGGGGCTTTGCTAAGATCTGGAATCTCTTGCTTGTCACACAGAGTTGCGAAAACCCAGACAGAAAAAAATTAGGGTTAGGGTGAAATTAGTTAGCCCCTTGGGTTAGTAACTGCTCTGTGTTTTGCATCAAAGCCTCTATTAATATGGGAGAAAGCTCGAGGAACAATGGCTGCCCCTCTGCTCCGAGGATGGGTTTTGACATGAATGATGGGAGAGAGCCATAGAGGGCTTCATGTGGTTCCACAGTGATTTGGTTTTGAGGACGTGTGCAGCGTGCACAGACCTCAGGTTCTCATCTGTTTGGTCATTATCTTCACACGTGGAATCTTGCTAGTCTGTAGCAAGAAGATCAGGGATCTACATTTCATCAGAATGGAACAGTTTTCAACAGCAGTCTTGCAGATTTTTCGAGCTGCGTGAGAGGTGGGAGGGCGTCTGGTTCCAAACTCAGTATTCTAAAAATGAAGAATCTAAATGCAGGGACCGGCAGAGACAGGACGAAACCCTACATGCTCTCTGTGCTCCAAACTCAGTGCTCATTACTCTCCTCAGGCTGCCTCCCACTTTATTCTTCCACACGGAATACTGAGCATGGTTTTTCTAGAGTGAGAGCATTTTCTCTGTTTCGTGGGATAAGCTGCCGCTGCCTGGAAGGCAGTGGGAGGATCTTGCCCACTTGTGACAAGGGACAAGCATGTGGACTTCTGCTCCTGCCTCCCCTCCTCGTCCCAGGTCAGAAAGTCCTACATATTCGATGGTGAAGCAAACAACAGTGCGGCAACTCTAAGAAGGAGGATGTCGCGTATTGAAGCTCCAGTACTTTGGCCGCTTAATGTGAAGAGCCAACTCATTGAAAAAGACCCTGACGCTGGGAAACATTAAAGGCAGGAGGAGAAGGGGGTGACAGAGGATAAGATGGTTGGATGGCATTACCGACTCCATGGAAACGAGTTTGAGCCAGCTCCAGAAGCTAGTGAAGGACAGGGAAGCCTGGAATGCTGCAGTCCATGGGGTGGCAAAGAGTCAGTCACGACTTAGTGACCAAACGACAATACAATAAAATCTGTCATATAGCCACATATACATCTAACATCATTTCCAAATATATTTGCTTTCAAACATCCCTTTATAAAAAGCACACTGCTGTTTTCTCTCATTATGGATAATTATAAACTCTCATGCACTAGAATTAATATAAAATGGATTTTTTAAGGGGGTTCAATCACAACTTAATTACAGGGATGAGACAACCAAAGAGGTTACTGAACAGAATGACAAGCAAGTATATAAAAGGCGACAGGTTAAAGAGTCTAGAAAGAGGAGAGGTTGACAAGAGTGACCTTAGATTGTTTTGAGTAATAAGGTAAGAGGAAGTAGTTGCTTCTCCCTTTGACTAACAAAATGACACAACGTTGAACCCCTGGAACTTAGGGAAATGGACATGAGTTCTAATGGCATGGTTTGACACACAACTCAAGGGAAAAGATGCTTGCCTGGAAGGGTTTCTTGTATCTTGATGGATGAAAAACTCCAATGATAATATCTCATATGCAATTTCATGATTATCAACCTAGTGATAACCTGTGAAAGTGAAAGTCACTCTGTTGTGTCAGACTCTTTGTGACCCTAAGGACTACAGACCATGGAATTCTCCAGGCCATAATACTGGAGTGGGTAGCCTTTCCCTTCTCCAGGGCATCTTCCCAACCCAGGAATTGAACCCAGGTCTCCCGCATTGTAGGCAGATTTCTTACTGGCTGAGCCACAAGGGAAGCCCAGTGATAACCTCTAACAATTTATAATAGAATTACACTTGTTGGATTAATAGTGCCCATATTTGTGGCCCAATAACGTAGAAGAAAGCCAACCATCGGGGTCATGATCACATATTCAATGGTAAGAGGAAGTTGGGAAGAGAAAGGAGAGTTGGCATCTAGGAGGCTATGTCCTCTCTGCACACTCCCAGGAATCATCACTAATACTGGGAACAAAGCTGGAGTTCCTACAGGAATGTGTCTTGGAGGAGGAGTACTTTATTCAGATATTAGTAGAAAGGGTGGCCCTCATGTTTGGAAAATTTGGACACTCTAGTTCCAGGATCAGGCACAGATTCTTTTGTAACTAGTGGTGTGTATGCCACACACTTTGTTTTCATGCCCAGCTGATATGGAGGCCATAAACTGATTTATGCCTGTAGCTGAGCTCTAACTATTCTTCAGTTCGGTCACTCAGTTGTGTCCGATTCTTTGCAACCCCATGAACCACAGCATGCCAGGCCTCCCTGTCCATCACCAACTCCCGGAATCCACCCAAACCCATGTCCATTGAGTTGGTGATGCCATCCAATCATCTCATCCTCTGTCATCCCCTTCTCCTCCTGCCCTCAATCTTTCCCAGCATAATCAGGGTCTTTTCCAATGAGTCAGCTCTTCGCATCAGGTGGCTATTCTTGGTATCTGGAATTTTCCATTGTTCATCTAGTTAGCTCTCCAAGGATCAAGTCTCAGACTGTAATGAAATAATTTCTTACATTTTAAAGGTTTATATATAGGTTGCTCTAAATAGGATGCTTTGCAAGTGGACAAAGTTTGGAGTAGACTATTCAGTCAACTGTACTCTCAAGGCTACTGCTACAAAAGGCAACGTTGGCTGCATCTGGGTTTTGTTATGTTCAGGGCACTGTTCAGGGTAGTTGCTCCTTTATTTTAAAAAGACCTGAGAGTTCTGTTACAAAAGGATCTCATTAATGGTGCCCTCCTGGCCTTTCCTTTCTTCACCACAAACGTGACTGCAGTGTGCAGAGAGTTTCCTATTTGGGAGGAAGATTCACACAATTCTAGGAGAATTCAGAGTTCCTGGAATCTCCAACTCAAAATTTAAATTACAGATAAACATGAAAGGGGGTGTTAGAAGACTGATGTGCCGATGAAGGAAGTCTCCGGGACATCAAACCATATCTGACTCTCTCCAAAGATTTCATTGCCCACAAACTGGAAAACTGAACCTCTATGCTGGCCACTGCTGAATTCACCACAACGCCTCACCCACAAAAAGTGGCTGGGCACATTTCCAATGTGAACTTTTGTTTGTGCCTCATTCATGCCTCATCTCTCCTAACTTCGGGCAGCCTTGGAGCATTGCTGAATAGAGGGTCATTTTGCATTTCTTCCCCAGTTCAGGCAAATAGCTTCCAGTGAGACAAGAGGAAGCCCTCAAGGGAAAACAGAAATAAAAAGAAACACAGAGATTCAGCCTGATGAAACAACAGATGAATATTTAAGTTAATTTAAGTGTGATCAATGAACTGTGTAAACTCTATCATTAATCACTGGCACACATGAGCATGCTTTCTGGGCTAAAATTTATGCCGTTAAAATTCAGTAAAACTCAGTCACAGTGTATCTATCTCTAGCAATCATGGTTAATGTTGATGATTCTCAAATTTATGATGGATTCTGTGCATGACTCAAGAGACTTCTGTCTTCTCTCTTCACCTTTGCAATACTGGGGACTGGTAATTTCAGAGGAACTGTGGAGCTGAAGTTTGATGGGGAACCGCTGTCTCAGATTTCTCACATCCTTACAAGAGTCATTAGGGTGGTGCTGAGTAGTGATGCTGAGAGCAGGGGTGGAGCTGCCACAAGTGAAACCTAAAGAAATGACTGGGCACAACAGGTTTGCTTTGTGACTGCCAATGAGACATTTAACAGTGTTGCATAAACAGGGCCATGGTGCTCCACTTCAGGGAGTCTGTTCAAAGTTCATGTTTCAAGCATGAAGAAGCTCTTTCTGACAACAGGGCTTTCAAAGGTCTATTCCTGTCACTGTTTCCAGAACACTGATGATATGGCAGAGGCTATGGCTGTGAGAGACCACAGACCCACACAGCTCAGGTTAGGAAGATGAGAGCATTAGGCAGCCACTCACAGCAGAGCTCATGGAGAAAGACAAAAGAGAAGTAAGAAGGGTGCAAAGGAAAATGATGAATGGGCATGCCTTCCCTGGTGGCTCAGATGGTAAAGCGTCTGTCTACAATGCGGGAGACCTGGGTTCGATCCCTGGGTGGGGAAGATCTCCTGGAGAAGGAAATGGCAACCCACTCCAGTATTCTTGCCTGGAAAACCCTACGGACAGAGGAGTCTGGTAGGCTACAGTCCATGGGGTCGCAAAGAGTTGGACATGACTGAGTGACTTCACTTTCATGCCAGTATAACCTGTACAGAAGTAACACAGGCCCATGTGTTCCCATAGCCATGGTCATGGAGGTGATTACTCATTCCACAGGGAGAAGCAACACGGACTACCATTACAGATTCTTCCCTTTTCTAGACCGTCAACAGTTCTATGTAGTTCCTATTTAGAGTATCTGACCCATCAGTTCAAAACCTCTGCTGTCATCAAGAAGCCCTGATTTAAAGAATCCTTGTGACAAGTTCATGGGAAACAGATGGGGAAACAGTGTCAGACTTTATTTTGTGGGCTCCAAAATCACTGCAGATGGTGACTGCAGCCATGAAATTAAAAGACGCTTACTACTTGGAAGGAAAGTTATGGCCAACCTAGATAGCATATTCAAAAGCAGAGATACTACTTTGCCAACAAAGGTCCATCTAGTCAAGGCTGTGGTTTTTCCAGTGGTCATGTATGGATGTGAGAGTTGGACTGTGAAAAAAGCTGAGCACCGAAGAATTGATGCTTTTGAACTGTGGTGTTGGAGAAGACTCTTGAGAGTCCCTTGGACTGCAAGGAGATCCAACCAGTCCATTCTGAAGGAGATCAGCCCTGGGATTTCATGGGAAGGACTGATGCTGAAGCTGAAACTCCAATACTTTGGCCACCTGATGTGAAGAGCTGACTCATTGGAAAAGACTCTGATGCTGGGAGGGATTGAGGGCAGGAGGAGAAGGGGATGACAGAGGATGAGATGGCTGGATGGCATCACTGACTTAATGAACATGGGTTTGGATAAACTCTGGGAGTTGGTGATGGACAGGGAGGCCTGGTGTGCTGCGATTCATGGGGCTGCAAAGAGTCGGACACAACTGAGCGACTGAACTGAACTGAACTGTGACAAATTTATGTGCAATTTATGGGTCAGATTGGGGCAGAGAAGTGGGAGGGGAAGGTAGCAGCATGGAGATGCTGCAGGAATAGAAAAGAAGGGGGTGGCCTGGAGCAAGGGAAACATTCACACCCACAGAGGAGAGGGAGACAGTGAAGTATTGCCTTCTGTGACAACAGCAGAGGGAAGAGCCCAGAGCAGGTGTCCACTCTGTGGTTCCTTTACCCCTTTCCCTCTCGTCCCCCAGCCCTGACTGTACACCTTTGGGACGCTCACTGGGTCTTTGAGGAAGATGGTCCTGACATCCCAGGCCTGAGCGAGGTGCCTTCTCTGCGCATCTCCGTGTTCCTGCACTGTGAGTACTCTCCTGTGCCCCCGTCTGCCTTCCCTCCTCTGAGCCCCAGAGCATGCAATCCTGTCCAGCCACCGCAGCGTCCCCAGGGGCCCCCTCACTCCCTCCCTGTCATGTAGGGCTGTTCAACAGTTTTTGTCCAACTGAATGAAATTGAGGCCGCCAGTTCTTCACAAGTCAGGCATTTCCGTGGCCACTGGCCCCCTGGAAGTCCCTCTGACCCTTCAAGCCTTGGAACTGGGGGGCACCACTTCTGGAAGCCCATGCCCACTTAGAGAGATTGCCCACATCTCCTCAGGGGCCCTGTCCTGACTTCCAGCTGAGCACCAGCTCAGAATTTAGTCTGCTTTCTTATTTACAAGGCTGTCTTCCTTCTAAGCAATAAGCCCCTTTAAGGTGGAGAGTATGTCTTATTGTTCTTTTGTGTCCCCAACACCGAGCTGATTCACTGGGGCATAACAGGTGTTTCATGTGTATTTGATAAATATCATTGAGCGCACATATGCGAGACTGAGAACCCAAACCACCAGCCTGCTTTTATTCTACAACTGCCCGTCCAACCGTCTTGGCATTATTCTCTTTCTGGCTTTATTATGAGAAAACCAGGCAACGATCTACAGAAGGCAGGGAGGTAGGAACAGGTACTGACTGAAGAAGTGCTGCTCTCCCTGTTCTGCATGGCGCAAGGTGGAGGAGAAGAAGTGTGGGAAATGATTCAATAAGCAAGCCAGGGACTGACGGTCTCACTGCCGAGCAGCGCCCGTTCCCAGGAGTTGCCTGAGATTTACCCCATCCCAGGACTTGACATTTTGGGTTTTCCTTTAATTATGGCAGAATTCAGTCCTGCTGGGTTTTCTTTTTCACGCTCACCTCAGGAGACAATACACATTGTGTGTTTCAACAAAGTGGTCTGAAGAAAAGTAATTAAAGTTGTTTACTGTAGAAAAGGAAAATATACTTTGCTTTAGCTGAAGCCAGATTCCATGATTTTAAGGCAGATAATAAATATATAGAAGGAAAAATATTATTTTACTGAAACTGTGGGATTCACAGTCATAAAATTCTCTCTCTGAATCACTTAGTCTCTCTGATGTAACAAACACTAAATGGATAAAATTAACTAAATGCCTCGAAGTAGTAGATTTTGGGGCCAGAAATAATATGAATTCTCAGGTGAAGATGATTTATCAGTAGACTGAGAATATGATAGTATAAATCCAGCCATTTATCTTTGCAAATCATAACTTCATTCATCCCATCACCACCTGTTTTATATGTTTTGGGAAAAATGTGCCTTCTTAGATTGCATGGTTATTTAGTAAACTTGAAAATGTAGTTCATTCAAGACTAGTGATAAAAATAAGATAAATTGTTCTTACTTTGCTTTGGTGAAAAAAAAAAAATGAAAAGTAGGTCGTAATTGTGAGTGTGTAGGTGTATAGCCAGGGCAGATAATAGAAAAACTCTCTCTCTGTCTCTTTTTTTTTTTTTGGTTTAGCATCCTAGTAAAGGTTGACACCACCCTTATGGCAGAAAGTGAAGAGGAACTAAAAAGCCTCTTGATGAAAGTGAAAGAGGAGAATGAAAAAGCTGGCTTAAAGCTCAACATTCAGAAAATGAAGATCATGGCATCTGGTCCCATCACTTCATGGGGAATAGATGGGGAAACAGTGGAAACAGTGTCAGACTATTTTTTTGGGCTCCAAAATCACTGCAGATGGTGATTGCAGCCATGAAATTAAAAGATGCTTACTCCTTGGAAGGAAAGTTATGACCAAACTAGACAGCATGTTAAAAAGCAGAGACATTACTTTGCCAACAAAGGTCCATCTAGTCAAGGCTGTGGTTTTTCCAGTGGTCATGTATGGATGTAAGAGTTGGACTGTGAAGACAGCTGAGCACTGAAGAATTCATGCTTTTGAACTGTGGTGCTGGAGAAGGCTCTTGAGAATCCCTTGGACTGCAAGGATATCCAACCAGTCCATCCTAAAGGAGACCAGTCCTGGGTGTTCATTGGAAGGATTGATGCTGAGGCTGAAACTCCAGTACTTTAGCCACCTCATGCAAAGAGTTGACTCATTGGAAAAGACTCAGATGCTGGGAGGGATTTGGGGCAGGAGGAGAAGGGGACAACAGAGGATGAGATGGCTGGATGGCATCACTGACTCGATGGACATGAGTTTGAGTGAACTCTGGGAGTTGATGATGGACAGGGAAGTCTGGGCTGCTGTGATTCATGGGGTCGCAAAGAGTCAGACTGAGTGACTGAACTGAACAGAACTGAAAGAATAAAAGTAACTCTAGCCTTCAAGTATAATCCAGGGTGGGGAACTGACAGATAAACTACTAGCTATAATTAATAATCATACCTATTATATAATGGAAGCCTCAATTTCTTGACAGCTAAAGATGCAGTAATATCCTTTGGCTTTTGGTTGCTCAGAGAAGTAAGGAAAGAATACTCTGAATGAGGGTGACCAAAATTAGGGTTTGAAGAACCTGTAGGATTTCAGTTGGAAAGTAGAGGAAGCAACATCCCACATCTATAAGCAGGGAAGCCACAGGCCTGTTCGAAGGACGCTAGGGGATCCAGGTCTGAGAAAAGTAAGAATTCCCATCGTGATGCTGGGAGATGCCGTCTGAGGAAACCAGAAGGTGAAGCCTGGGGGAGACATGGGACAACGTCAAGGAGGACTGTGAAAGTCATGCTAAAGAAAAGGCCTTGCGAAGTCTTTGGGAAATTATTTGCACACCAATAAAAATATTTCCATGATTCTATCCAGTAATATTCACAGTTCACGCCTGCTTCAGACTGGGCTAGCCTGGGGGAAGGCAGAGAGGGAGGGTCGGGGAAGAACAGACACTTGCCAGCAAAACGATGCAAAGGATTTCAAACAGTGATTTCATAAAACCCCATGGTTGAGAGACCTTGAGTTCACTGGTGTTCACATTTCTGAGTGCTCTGGACCAATTTAGAGGGAAAAGGACACTGTGACCCATTTTCCCCAACAAACTTTTCAGTTCATGAAAATGAGCTAAGCAAACAAACAAGCAAACAAGCCCTTGTTAGATGCAAGCCCAGCCCCTGACAGAGTCTGACGTGGTTTCGTAGTGAAAGTCATACTCTCTCCATGTCACGAGTTCGAGTGTATTACGCCCGCTCATGTGACAGAGGTCTGGGTTGGAGACCACGTGGAGGATGCTCCCGGATCCTGCTGGCTACTGATCTTGGTCACGGTCTCTGCCGAGTAAAGAGATGCCTCAGCTTCCCTCTCCCATCGTACCCATGTGCTCAACACAGTCTCAAACGTTTCTTCAGTTCCTCAAATCCTCATGTCATCTCATTTTCCATCTGTTCCTTATTGTGTATGATTCTAGTTCATTGTGTGACTTTCCCCCTTAGCTACTAAGGAATGTGTTTCTGAAAATTCAACCAAGAACATGCTTCTATTTACTGTCATCCTTCAGAAATGAATTTTCAGCCCCCTAGCACAGATAATCGCTCAACTCTATCTTACGGCCATAAATATTACACACAAATAAACTGACATTAGCGAATTATGGGAACCTGACCACTACTATCATCAGTCCATTTTATGGTGTTCTCATAAGGTACCCAGCACTGACAGCTCATTAAATCAATAGTTAGCCACGGTTGCAATTAGGCTTTGGTCTCTTGTAGATATTCATAGAGCCAATGAGATTAGATGCGAGATTGGTGTCAGAAATTGCAGGTACCAATCATGCTATTTTCCACAATATGATGAAAAACAGTTTCTAGAGAGCAACAAGAGCTCCTGGGATGCTCCGAGAGTGTTCCTGGGGTCTGTGTGCATCTGGGAAGGCTTTCCCCTTCCTGTCTCTTCAGCGAGTTTAAATAGGAAGCATATGTGTCTTAGGAAAACTTGCACAGGAAGATTGAAAATGTGCATCACTGCCTCTCTCTCTCTCTCTCTCTCTCTCTCTCTCTCTCTCTCACACACACACACACACACACACACACACCAAAAAAGCCCTTGGGCTGTTATAACTGTGGGTAGCCACTCTTATTTTGATCAGGCATTCTTTTATCTGTTGTGAAGCAATGTTTTTCACAAATGGAATGTATATTTTGAGGGGGTGGGGTTTATATCGGCTACAATTATATCATTTACTAAAGGACAGTCCTCCATGGTCAGTTTCTGAATCATTCTAACATGATGGCATTTCCTATTAACGCCTATGGTGGAAAACCTTGACAATGCTTTTCTGAGTAGAGTCACAAGGCTTTAGAATCATTCTAGCCTCATAGAAGTTAACAGTTAGATTAACTTAGATCCTGGTTCTAGTTTAGATCTAAAACTAGAACATGTG
The DNA here is from genome assembly GCF_029407905.1 of Bubalus kerabau. NCBI lineage: Eukaryota > Metazoa > Chordata > Mammalia > Artiodactyla > Bovidae > Bubalus > Bubalus kerabau. Next base: position 114,830,208 of record NC_073631.1, on the reverse strand, counting down.
TATAGAACAGATTTAAACCAAATCTTATAGTTCATAAGACCAACTTAAGATTCTATTTTAATTCATATTATTAATTTTTTAATATTATATATTTAGTTACTATCAATTTTTTAACACAGGCAGCCTTTTAATGTAACAGGTATGAAAACATGTAACAACTGTGAATCACATATATAAATACAAAGGCTTTTTACTACCTCCATTATGTCTGCTTCACTTTGAAATATTTACTAAAATGTAATTTCTTTCTTTCTGATGTCTCCTGCATTGGCATTGGATTCTTTACCACTAGCGCTACCTGGGAAGCTGAAACTTGGGTTCGATCACCGGGTCGAAAGATCCGCTGGAGGAGGGCATGGCAATCCACTCCAGTATTCTTGCCTGGAGAATCCCATGGACAGAGAAGCCTGGCGGGCTACAGACCATGAGGTCACAGAGTCAGACACGACTGAGGCGACTGAGCATGCATACATGTGGTTTCTTTGTTTACCAAATGGCCTGTGATAACAGCAGATACTTTCAGAACATACTGATAGACTTTTGGAAGGATTTAATTACTAAGGAAAACATGTGTATCTTCCTTTTGCATATTTCTGGGACCAAGTTTGGCAATGGTATGGAGATGAGAAGGCAAGACTTTGCTGATCTCGTGCCAGGAGTGTAATTTACCCTGACCACCCATCAAGGGGTCTTGTGCTTTGTGTCTGGGCATCACTACCATGCCTGATAGGTGAATCGAGTTTAAGGAAATAGAATTTCTTGAATATTTCTCTACAAATTAAAAAAATAAATAAGACTTTCCTTTTTTTTTTTTTTTTTTGAGACTTGGGCTGTATTAGTCAAGAAACCTGAGCAAGTGGACAGATCTGTTGAAGAAATAGAAGGATGATTTCCAGGAACACTCTCCTTTCAGAGATCTCCCATTTAAAAGCTGTCACATACGACCTAAATTTAGGATGTAAGTTATTTAAAGAACCTATGTGATAGGCAAAAGATACCTTCTTACTTGACAAACAGAAACTTCCCTACTACATATACAACAAAATCTTAGCTGGGGACTATGATTATGGTAACTTTTCCTTTCTTTAGTCTTCTCTGTATTTTTCCAAACTTTTTTAATAACAGGCATATATGACTTTTATGGGACTTTCCAGGTGGCTCAGATGGTAAAGAATCTGCCTGCAATGCAGAAGACCCAGGTTTGATCCCTGGGTCGGGAAGATCCTCTGGAGAAGGGAACATTAACCCACTCCAGTTTTCTTGCCTGGATAACTCCATGGACAGAGGAGCCTGGCCAGCTACAGTCCTTAGGGTTGCAGAGTCAGCCACATCTGAATGACTAACACTTTTCACTTTGTGATTTATAATCAGAAAAGAGCATTCTTTTGCGAGTCCCCTTGAATGTTCTGCTCTCTTCCATCTCTCCACCTCCATTTCCCTCCAGCTGCTTTTCCTGGACAAACTTGACACACACAGACCCACAGCTTTGTGTGAGCATGGGGACAGAGCGATCCTGTAAGGAATCAGCTTCGCTGGAGGGTCTGGGTGACTCGGGAGTTGAGAGGTAGCGACAGATGGGTGCAGTGGGAAGTGGCTCACCCAGGAAGGCCACACCAGGGCCATCACAATAGTTCTGGGGCACAGATCCACTCCAGGGCTGGTGTGGGCAGACACGGGCATCAGTGCCGGTACCAACTCTGGGTGGAGGTCAGGGGTCTGAGGTAAAAACCGAGTCTTCCTTGGGAAGTGATGAGTCCACTGTGTTCTTCTGCACGTGGGGACATGCAGGCAGGCACAGGAGACTGGATCCCCCCTTGTGTGTGCTCAGCTGTGTCTGACTCTGTGATCCCATGAACTGTAGGACATCTTAATGCTGACCTGGTGCCCTCATCACTGGGGCACGTGCTTTTTTTTTTTTTTATTAATTTACTTTTTATTGAAAGACAATTGCTTTACAGAATTTTGCTGTTTTCTGCTTTTGACAGTGTTTGGAGCCAAAAGTAAATGAAACTGAACACATCAGTCACAAGGCTTGTCAATTCTCTTGGCTTCAAAAAGCTTTCTTGTGAACATAGTTGGCAAAGGAAGCTTGAAATCAGAATCCAGTGGCCCTTTTCATTAGGCTCTGACCCCTGAAGAAGGGGAACGCTACCCACTCCAGTGTTCTGGTCTGGAGAATTCCATGGCCTGTATAGTCCATGGAGTCACAAAGTGTCGGACGAGACTGAGCAACTCTCACTTCACTTCACTTCATCGTGTTTTTGGATAAACTGAGTTGGTGAATTGGGAAGGGTTTGGATTTGAGTTTCCTAAAGTACTGAAAGCATGACGTCTAATCCACCAAATCTACAAAATAGTGTTGAAGTCTCTCACTTGGAAACTTTCATTCTGAAAGCTGCTTATTAATCTCTGAGTATTCCAGATAGAAATCCTGGGGGTGGGTGGGGAATCAGTTTTCCTACCAGCATCAAGGCAAAGTATATGCAGAAGCATGTGCCTCTGACATGTTACACACCCGTCTGAGGATGAAACAGGTGTGTGTTTGGATCTGGGGATGTTTAAGGGAAATGGGGTATGAGGTTTCCAGGTCAGTTTAGCACAGCACCCTGTTTACAAATTAAATGATGCTCAATAGTGTGGAGTTTCCAAATCATGCCAGACATCCATCTGTGATCATTGGCACAGAACAGCAGCTGTGAAGGGCACATGTTTTGTGACATGGGGTCCCACAAATGCCCTCCTGATTTGGGGGATCCTGACCAGGGAATGCCTCTGAACCCTGGCGTTTATGAGCAGAGCCCACTGTGCCAGGGTCTCAGTGGGGATAGCTGTTTCTTGTTTGTAAAGTCAAATGTTGAATCAATACAAAAGGAGCCTCAGGAGACCAGGGAGTCAGCTCAGCAGGGAGAATGGAGGGCACTGGTGCTTTTAGTTCAGTCTAGTCACTCAGTCCTCTCCGACTCTTTGCGGCCCCATGGGCTGCAACACACCAGGCTTCCCCGTCTATCACCAACTCCCAGAGCTCACGCATCTGAAATGCTGAAATGCCATTAAAGCTCTTTGTCACAAAGAGCAAGGCTGATATCTGCATCTATTTAAAAACATGCTAAATGACGTTCTAGAATTTAAGGGGTAAGATTGTGGATTTCCTTCTTGCTAAAGGATGACATTTTCCATCAGACCTGTTCCAGCAACCCTGAACAATGGTGTTGCAAAGCAAGTATTTACTCTCAGGGGAGGAAAAAAGTGACCTGGGCTATAAAAATTCAAAGGCATGGCCGTGGGGCTCTTCAGCGATAACTACCAGATAATGTCTTGTCCTCAATTCCATCCCATAAGGACCTCACCCAAAAACAAACCCTTCCCCAGGTTTCTTTCCTCAGTCCTCCTCTCTCGGTTGGGCAACCTTCATCACGATGTGGTCTGCCCTAATTCCAGCACGTCACCGCTGCCTGCAGCTGCTGGTATTTCCAGGTTGGTTCCAGGGAGTATTTGCTTTCTTTAAACCTGGAGTTTTCCTTCTTTAATTAGGGCCTCTGCTGAGATCTCCAACCTGTGCCAAAGGGTCCTCAGTGTTTCACTAATAGCTTTTAAAACCTCTCCTTGATCTTTACACTTACAAGGAGGGGGCAGGTGGAAAGAGGAACAGGGGGAGATGGCTGCTCTGATGTTTTGGGGACATTTGGGAAGTATCAGAACTATACTCCTTGCTCGAATTTTCTATTTTATCTGTAGGATTTGATGTATGGTTTTAGGGAAAGTGACCAAAGTTATGGTGAAATGGTAGTTTGGATTTCTGCTGGATGTCAAGTAAATAACATGAAGAATGATAGTATTTTGGTCAAGTGCCCTTTTGCAGTACCCTGCGTTTCCTTATTATTGCTGTGAAATGAAACTGTTCCATTCTTAAACTCATCTCAAAAACCACATCAAAGAGAGGTGCGATTCTTCACATTTACTTGCTTTCATTTCTTTTAAAAACTCATGTAAAGGATCACGGTTAAAATGTAGCAATACTGGGCGGCCCCCAGCTGGTGAATGGGCTCTGCTACAACTTTTCGTTTGTGAACTTGTTTGGAATTCGGAGCCCATTTTCTCATACATGCTATATAGTGTGTGCATGCATGCTAAGCTGCCTCAGTTGTGTCTGACTCTTTGCTACCCCATGGATTTAGCCCTCCAGGCTCCTCTGTCCATGGGGTTCTCCAGCCAAGAATACTGGACTGGATTGCCATTTCCTCCTGCAGGGGATCTTCCTGACCCAGGGATGGAGTTGTGTCTCTTATGTCTCCTTCATTGGCAGGCAGGTTCTTTACCACTAGTACCACCTGGGAAACCTACTTAAAATGCTATAGTGATTGAGTTACAAATAAGGACTTTAATACTCTTAATACCAACGGAGAGAAAACATAATAATTCATACAGAGAATTCAGCACTGGAGTCATTCAGGAGCACTGCAATATATATACTTCTGAGTCTTGTCATACGTAAGTCCCCCAAACTAAACTGTGGTTATTTCCTGGCTCTGAGCTACATCAGCTGATACTGTTTTGTTTTCATCATCATTGTCCTTCATTTTGCAGCTGAAAATGGACCACTTAGGTCCATTTTACTCATGATGTTAGTTAGCTTTATTACAAATTACACCATCAAGCATATATTCATTCTGCATCAGACACTAACTAATAGCCGTTTCCACCTTTTATTTTACTGCAGAGCGTAGAAGTCATGAACACAAATAGATGAATCTAAGGCAATTAGAGAAATTCTATTTCTCAGGCTGTTAACTGATTGACTTAGGGACTGACATATGATTCAAGGATTCACTTCTAGTCAGTGAAACACAGAGAGAGGCTCACTTAGTAATTTTTGAGAAAGCGCTTTTTTCCCCCTCTTTAAACATAGAAACAAAATCCAGTCACAATCTCTTTTCTGTTGAATGTTGAATCAGCTTCACGTGATGCCTGGAACTGGGGTGACATTTAGCAAGGGTGGGCATGGGGTGGGTTTGCCACCTAGTTGATGTTTAAGGAACGTTGCTGGAAGCCCGAGATTCTCTACGTCTTTCAAGGATCATGGTAGTTAATATCGCTCTCTTCTGAAGTTCTTGCATTGTGAGTATATAGGGCATTCACCACTGACAGCACATAATCTGCTTACTTAGAGCTTTTCTGATATTTCAGTTCCACTATTTATTCTGCACGGAGGAAAATCCTTGAAACCAACACACTGGAACAATACCTCTTCTACCCTGAATAAGGTTGATTCGAGACTTGAGTTTCTATTGTCAGCATGCTGGGGTGGACGTTGGAAAAGCGAAAGTACATTTTACAAGCTTCTCCTGAATTGAATCTATGCTTTCCCGCTTTCATCATTGTGAAAATCAGCAATTTGTACATTTTACTGGGAGGGGGGTGCTCCTCATCACTCGGGCCTGATATGAGAATAGCTAATTTAAACTTTAGTGAGATGCAATTTCCTCCTTATCAGGTTGTCAAAGTTCATACACAGAGTTTGTGCTATTTGATTTAACATATTACATAGTTCAAAAAACAAATCAAAGCCATTGATTTACATATTTTAAATAGATGAATTATATTATATGTGATTTATATCTGAATAAAACTGTCAAAATTTGCATTTCTATACACTAGCAGTAGTTAACTGGGTCGCTCTTGCTGGTGAGGGTGTGGGAATACAGGCATTGCTATATTTTACCAGTTGGAGGATAAGTTGGTATGACTTTTGGGGAGTAGTTTGTAAAAGTCTTAGAAAAATAAAATATCTCTTAAACTTAACCCAGAAATTCCACTTCCAGGAATGTTTCCTACAGATAGGCTCTACATATCGACAAAGTATGTACGATGATATTATTGTAGTATTATGTATAATGGCAAAAGAGTTGCTTATGACGGTCATGTTTAAGAATAATATAACTTTTACCTTTCGAAGTTAGAGATCAGGAACTTGGAAATCCAAGAAAGAAATAACAGCTTAATAAAATCTTGATAACTAAATTATATTGATGAAAGTGAACGTTCTATACTCCTATTTATTATCAGCATGACATACTTCACTGCTGCTGCTGCTGCTAAGTCGCTTCAGTCGTGTCCGACTCTGTGTGACCCCAGAGACGGCAGCCCACCCGTCCATGGGGTTCTCCAGGCAATAACACTGGAGTGGGTTGCCATTTCCTTCTCCAATGCATGAAAGTGAAAAGTGAAAGTGAAGTCGCTCAGTTGTGTCCAACTCTTAGCGACCCCATGGACTGCAGCCTACCAGGCTCCTCCGTCCACACTAGGCAACTACAAATTCATTTATGAGGTTTTGTTTTCATTCAAAAAATGTCTTCAGTTCTTTAAGGAAGATGTAACCACTTCTCATTCTGGTATTATGACAGACTAGGGGTTCTGAAAAATCTCCAAAATAATTCCTATAAATTCTGCGTAAAATATAACGTGTTCTTTCAATGCATAGCTGAGTACTGGAGATGGTAAACAAAATCCTGATATCATACAAAGGAGAGATGGATGAACCTGAGAATCGTGAACTGGCGTGCTCCTGGGCATGTTTATTATCCTGGAAAACTAGAAGATTGAGGGCGCACAGTTTTCCAGGGACAAGGAAATGCCTAGAGCTCTCCCAGGGTGGAGTGCTGGCATCCAGAGGTGAAGTTCCTCCATGATGCATCTCCAATGCACTCTGGGGCTAGAAAAGCATCTAGCTACCAGCCACAGAAAATGTTGCACTCTGTATGTCAGCAAATTTGGACAACTCAGCAGGGCCACAGGACTGGAAAAGGTCAGTTTTCATTCCAATCCCAAAGAAGGGCAATGCCAAAGAATGCTCAAACTACTGTACAAATGTGGTCATTTCACATGCTAGTAAGGGTATGCTCAAATACCTTTCAAGCTAGGTGTCAGCAGTATGTGAACCAAGAACCTCCAGATGTACAAGCTGGGTTTTGAAGAGGCAGAGGAACGAGAGATCAAATTGCCAACATTTGTTGGAACTTAGAGAAAGCAAGGGAGATCCAGAAAAACATCTACTCCTGCTTCATTGGCAACACTAAAGCCTTTGACTGTGTGGATCACAAAAACTGGAAAATTCTTAAAGAGATGGGAGTACCAGACATGTTACTTGTCTCCTGAGAAAACTGTATGCAGGTCAAGAAGCAACAGAATTGGACATGGAGCAATGGAGCAATGGACTGGTTCAAAATTGGGAGAGGAGTACATCAAGGCTGTGTATTCTCACTCTGCTTATTTAACTTATATGCAGAGTATATCATTCGAAATGCCAGACTGATAAGCTCACTTGGAATCAAGATTGCTGGGAGAAATATCAACAGCTTCAGATATGCACATGACACCATCGTAATGGCAGAAAGCAAAGAGGAACAAAGAGCCTCCTGATAAGGGTGAAAGAGGAGAGTGAAAAAGCTGGCTTAAAACTCAACATTAAGAAAACTAAGACCATGGTGGCTTCCCAGGTGGCGCTAGTGGTAAAGAACTTGCCTGCCAATGCAGGAAACGTAAGAGGTGCAGGTTCAGTCCCTGGGTCGGGAACATCTCCTGGAAGAGAGCATGGCAAACCACTTCAGTATTCTTGCCTGATATAGGAGGAGGGGTCAGGAGGAGAAGGGACGACAGAGGATGAGAGGATTGGATGGCATCACTGACTCAGTGGACATGAGTTTGAGCAAGCTCTGGGAGATGGTGAAGGAAAGGGAAGCCTGGCATGCTGCAGTCCATGGGGTCACAGAGTCAGACATGATTGAGTGACTGAAAAACAACAATTCTTGCCTGGAGGATCCCATGGACAGAGGAGTCTGGAAGGCTACAGTCTATAGGGTTGCACAGAGTTGGACATGACTGAATTGACTTAGTACACACACATACACACGTAAGATTCTAGCCCCCAGTCCCATCATGGCAAATAGAAGGGGAAAAAGCCGAAGCTATGACAGATTTTATTTTCTTGGGTTCAAAAATCACTGCAGATAGTGACTGCAAGCCATGAAATTAAAAGACGCTTGCTCCTTGGAAGCAAAGCTATGACAAACCTAGACAGTATATTAAAAAGCGGAGATATCACTTTGCCGACAATGGTCTGGAGCAAACTCCGGGAGACAGTGGAGGACAGAGGGTCCTGGTGCGCTACAGTCCATGGGGTTGCAAAGAGTCAGACACGATTTAGTGACTGAACAACAACAGGAAATGGGGATGAGTCATCTTTCTGGACCAGGAAACTGCGTTACCAAAAAACCCTCTCCTGAAAGTTCACAAGCACAGGCCTGCCCTCACACAGGTTCACAATGTGAAGTTATTTGAGTGTCTAGGAAGGGCCAAGCCTAGAAACGAACATAAACATGACCCAGGCTATGTATCAAGGCACCTGCCAGAAGCAAACTCAGATCTTCTCGGGACAGATCAACCTAAGGTAATATTCATCCTGAGACTGCAAAGTACAAAGAACAAACCAAAGGATAACAAGAATATTACAAAACGCTTGAGGCAATACACTTAATGAAAAGTGTCAGGAAAAAACTCCTAAACCCTCAAAATAATGGATTAATTATAAACTAGATACTATATATATATATATATATATATATATATATATATATATATATAGAATGGTTTTAAGAAAGATAAGACAAAATTGTAAATGTAGGAAAATAGTATCTAAATAGTTGGGCCAATTTGAGGTGAGCCAAAAGGAAGTTTTAGAAATAAAAAGTATAATCAGTGATAGCCCCAAACTGGAAACTTGATATATGAATGGTGATATATTTAAACAATGAAATACTTCACAGTAATAAAAACAAATAGGTACAACTCACACATAACAACTTGCATGAGTCTCACAGATATAATGCTCACTGAAAGAGACTTGATACAGAGTTTGTGTTATTTGATTAAATGTATTATACATTTCCAAAAGACAGATCAAAGCCATTGATTTATATATTTTAAATAGGTGAATTACGTTATACGTGAATTATATCTCAATAAACTGTCAAAATTTGCATTTCTATATACTGGCAGTAGTTAGAAAATGGAATTTGTTAAAGGACTTTTTTTTTTTTTTAAGGAAGTTACTGAGAAGTAACCCCTGGCAGTTCAGGGGTTAGGACTCTACCCTCTAATTGCTGAGGACCCAGGTTCAATCCCCGGAGAAGGCAATGGCACCCCACTCCAGTACTCTTGCCTGGAAAATCCCATGGATGGAGGAGCCTGGTAGGCTGCAGTCCATGGGGTCGCTAAGAGTCGGACACGACTGAGCGACTTCACTTTCACTTTTCACTTTCATGCATTAGAGAAGGAAATGGCAACCCACTCCAGTGTTCTTGCCTGGAGAATCCCAGGGACGGGGGAGCCTGGTGGGCTGCCATCTATGGGGTCGCACAGAGTCAGACACGACTGAAGCGACTTAGCAGCAGAAGAAGCAGGTTCAATCCCTGGTTGGGGAATTAAGCTCCAGTAAACCAAACAGCACAGTCAAAAAAAGACAAAAAGGAAAAAAAAAGAGATACTATTTGCAATAGCAAGATGTGGTAGATTTTAGCTAGAAATTTCAAAAGCTTTTTTTTAAAATCAACAATGTGTGTATCTGAGATCAAGTCCCTTTAAAAGCTGCATCAATTGAGAATGAGACTCCTGCACCATCGACAATATGACCAAGTAACACGACAGAGAATCCCCAAAGGGACCCGTGTACACAAACCCCACGCGTGCTGACAATGGGGAGGCTGTGCCTGTGGGGACGGAAGGCAGACAGGAAGTCTCCGTGCCTTCCACTCAGGTTTTGCTGGGAACCTAAAGCGTCTCTGAAAACCAAAGTATAGCTCAAAACCAAAACAAACGTAACAACAATGACAGCAGCCCTTGATGTATGACGGTGGTGGCTTTTCAAGCCAGCGGAGAACGGCCTTCTTCCCCATGTGTGATAATGGAACACCGGGCTACTTGCATGCCAAAAATAAGAAACTCGATCCTTGTGCCATGTGAAAAAATGAATTCCATGTATATTAGTGACCAAAATACTAGAAAAAGGTAAGACTTTGCAAAGAAAAAATAGATTCTCTCTACGCATGAAGCACAAAAGGTAATACTTTTATGACACAAAACATAAACTAAAAAAGGAAAATTGATTAATTTTATTGTATTCTACTATATCCAAATTAAAATCTGTGCATAAAAATGTACCATAATCCAAATGAAAAGCAAGACCAAGGCTAGAAGATAATAACTGTAATGTATACGAGTGATAACGTATTAGTATATGGTCTCTCTTTACATCAACATAATATCAGTATAATTGTCAAATCTATAAACATGCAATTAATATTTGAATAAAAGTGAAAATATACTCAATCTGACCATTAATCAGGAAAACCCAATTTAAATTAGGTTTTTGTCATCAGTTTATATGATTAAATTGGTATAATTAAATTAGTCAATACAAATTGTTATGGAGCAAGTTGCTTGTTCCATAATAGCTTTTACAAACTTACTTGGGAGTGTAAATTGATAGAATTATCTGGAAATATCTACCAAACTCTTTGAAACCCTGTAAACATGCTTAGATTTAGTTACCATAGAGAAACTTGTATATATATAGGAACAGTAAGTGAATTCTCAGAGGAGTGATACCTGTAATAATAAAAACCTAGAAGCAATCTAAAATTTCATAAAAGGATATAAAATAACCTGTATACAGTCATGTGAATGGAAAATCATAAGGCAGAAAATCATAAGGCAGATATATACATCTGCATATATCAATATAAATAACTTTCAGAAAAAACATATTGAATGAAAAGTCAGTTTCTGAAATGATATGTATTATATAATGCCATTTATTTAAAGTTTATGCAAAGCACACACACAGAGGCAGTCTTTGCAGCGTCCTGATGCACACATTTCAGTTACTAGGGTTTAGTTGAATACACTAGTAAGTGTGAGCAACTGCAAAATATATAAATTTCATTGTGCACATGCATAATGTTTAAGCTTCATTGCTAGTTCTCCTGTGCACAAACACTACACAAGTAATAGATGTGCGTCAATCGTAACCAACGAAGCCACTTCTCTCAAAGTTTGTTTGTGACTGTCGGTCACTGCACACCTGTCGCTCTTCTCACACACAGACAGCAATGCGTGTAGTTGTGTGGCCTCCTTGTCTCCCAGTAATAAAGCCAGTTTTACAAAATGGACAGTTGAAAGAGGGTTTGGCCAAGAAAGGTGAAAGTGCATCAAGGAAAAGAAGAGCGATAGGGCTGCAAGTGGATGTGAATTGCACGTGCATGGACTTGTGGGAGACGTAGATGACCCTGCAATTGTGTGGGAGGCTCGAGGTATGCAGTCAGAGGTACTCGCTGAAGCGGACTTCTCTACATAAACAACGAAAGTGGCTGTGACCAAAGAGGCGATGAACGATGTTCTAGAGGAAGTGACTCCAGCACAAAACTTCACATTAAAGGAACTCTCAGAGAGGCTTCACGACACTGAGAGAGCAAAGGGTAAATGATGGAAGCAAATTTGAACATCTATAGGAGAGCGACTGCAAGAGATTCCTTGCTCCATGTTGCAAGTGATACAATGAGAAGAGAGGGGAAGGATTATCCTGACCCTACTCCTGAAAGGTTTTCTTACAAAGAAACGAAATGCTGTAACCTGCAATGTTTCTAATGTTTCAAGTTACAGTGTATGAAAGAAATATTAGTTTCACGAACTTTTCTTTTCCTATACATTCATCACTGACTGCAACAGAGTTTTTAAATCTTTTGACAAAATGCTTAAAGGTCATGAAACTGTTGTAATCTTTGTCATTGACTGCTAATATTGCATCGAATGGTTTCAGCCTGTACATTTGTTTTGATATCTCAGAACTGTAGAAAGCAAAGACTGCCTATATATACTTACATATGATAAATAAATAAAAGTATAAGGATAAGTAAGAGAATGATAAATGACAAGTCCAGTATATTACATTCCCTTTGGAACATATAAAAGAGAAAAGATGATTAAGGACAGGTACTCAGTGGGCTTCAGCTGCACTTGTAATGTTTTCAATGTTTTATCTGGTGGTGGCTATCTGAAAATCATTTTATTACTTTATATTTTTTTATAAGTCTAAAATATTTTTATTAGAAGTAAAAGAAATAATAACCATGTCAAAGATAAATAATGTTTTTATAGAAGATGTAAGGAATCCTGAAAAATATAACTAGCCCCTTGACTTGGGCTGTCAGTCATAGAAATGCACTGCAAAATCTTTAAGGAAAATATGAGTTTCTGGAAAGCTTGCTGTTTTTTTTGATTATAAGTTGATAATAGTGAGGGAATAAAAGTGCTCACCGAGCCTCTTCTATCCAGTTTATAGGCAATATTATAATTTCAAGAACTAACTCTAAGGCTGAACTCAGAAGCACTCTTAAAACAGACTTTATGGTTCTTAAGAAATTTGCCATGGAAAAATGCCCTGGGTGGACAGTGGAAAGTTGTCAGATCACAAGAAAATGACAAAATAATCATACATGAGAAGAGAAACATGCCTTTATGGTTTAAAATTTCTCAGATGGTTCATGTACTATGGGTGGCAAGTTCCCATTATCTTGCATTTTCAGTTCAGTTCAGTCGCTCAGTTGTGTTCGACTCTTTGCGACCTCATGAACTGCAGCACACCAGGCCTCCCTGTCCATCACCAACTCCCGGAGTCCACCCAAACCCACGTCCATTGTGTTGTTGATGCCATCCAACCATCTCATCCTCTGTCATCCCCTTCTCCTCCTGCCCTCAATCTTTCCCAGCATCAGGGTCCTTTTCCAATGAGTCAGCTCTCCGCATTAGGTGGCCAAAGTATTGGAGTTTCAGCTTCAACATCAGTCCCTCCAATGAACACCCAGGACTGATCTCCTTTAGGATGGACTAGTTGGATCTCCTTGCTGTCCAAGGGACTCTCAAGCTATAAGGCAGAGGAACCAGAGATCAAATTGCCAACATCCGCTGGATCATAGAAAAAGCAAGAGAGTTCCAGAAAAACATCTATTTCTGCTTTATTGACTATGCCAAAGCCTTTGACTGTGTGGACCACAATAAACTGTGGAAAATTCTGAAAGAGATGGGAATACCAGACCACCTGACCTGCCTCTTGAGAAATTTGTATGCAGGTCAGGAAGCAACAGTTAGAACTGGACATGGAACAACAGATTGGTTCCAAATAGGAAAAGGAGTTCGTCAAGGCTGTATATTGTCACCCTGTTTATTTAACTTATATGCAGAGTACATCATGAGAAACGCTGGATTGGAAGAAACACAAACTGGAATCAAGATTGCCTGGAGACATATCAATAACCTTAGATATGCAGATGACACCACCCTTATGGCAGAAAGTGAAGAGGAACTAAAAAGCCTCTTGATGAAAGTGAAAGTGGAGGGAGAAAAAGTTGGCTTAAAGCTCAACATTCAGAAAACGAAGATCATGACATCCGGTCCCACCACTTCATGGGAAATAGATGGGGAAACAGTGGAAACAGTGTCAGACTTTATTTTTCTGGGCTCCAAAATCACTACAGATGGTGACTGCAGCCATGAAATTAAAAGACGCTTACTCTTTGGAAGGAAAGTTATGACCAACCCAGATAGCATATTCAAAAGCAGAGACATTACTTTGCCAACAAAGGTCTGTCTAGTCAAGGCTATGGTTTTTCCTGTGGTCATGTATGGATGTGAGAGTTGGACTGTGAAGAAGGCTGAGCACCGAAGAATTGATGCTTTTGAACTGTGGTGTTGGAGAAGACTCTTGAGAGTCCCTTGGACTGCAAGGAGATCCAACCAGTCCCTTCTGAAGGAGATCAGCCCTGGGATTTCTTTGGAAGGAATGATGTTAAAGCTGAAACTCCAGTACTTTGGCCACCTCATGGGAAGAGTTGACTCATTGGAAAAGACCCTGATGCTGGGAGGGATTGGGGGCAGGAGGAGAAGGGGATGACAGAGGATGAGATGGCTGGATGGCATCACTGACTCGATGGGCGTGAGTCTCAGTGAACTCCGGAAGTTGGTGATGGACAGGGAGGCCTGGCGTGCTGTGATTCATGGGGTCTCAAAGAGTCGGACACGACTGAGCGACTGATCGGATCTGATCTGATAGCTCTTTTCAGACAGCAAAGAATCTGCTGCAATGCGGGAGACTAGGGTTCAATCCCAGGTCAGGAAGATCCCCTGGAGAAGGGAATGGCTACCCAGTACTCTTACCTGGAGAATTCCATGACAGAGGAGCCTGGTATGCTGCTGTCTATGGGGCTGCAAAGAGTCAGACATGACTGAGAAACTAACGCTTTTCTTATGAATCTTGTAAAACAAATTGTTGGACAAGATGCTGCTGTAACTAACTTTGTTGTTGTTCAGTTGCTTAGTCATGTCCCACTCTGTGACTCCATAGATTGCAGCACATCAGGCTTCCCTGTGCTTCACCATCTCCCGGAGTTTGCTCAAACTCATGTCCATTGAGTTGGTGATGCCATCCAACCATCTCATCCTCTATTGTCCCCTTCTTCTCCTGTCTTCAGTCTTTCCCAGTATCAGGATATTTTCCAATGAGTCGACTTCTTGAGTCAGGTGGCCAAATATTGGAGTTTCAACTTCAGCATCAGTCCTTCCAATGAATATTCAGGGTTGATTTTCTTTTCTTTCTTTTTTTTTTCAGGGTTGATTTTCTTTAGGATTGACTGGTTTGATCTCCTTGCAGTCCAAGGGACTCTCAAGAGTCTTCTCCAACACTACAGTTCAAAAGTATCAGTTCCTCTGTGCTCAGCCTTCTTTATGGTCCAACTCTCACATCCATACATGACCACTGGAAAAACCATAGCTTTGACTAGACAGACCTTTGTAAGCAAAGTAATGTCTCTGCTTTTTAATATGCTGTTTAGGTTTGTCATAGCTTTTCTTTCAAGGAGCAAGCATCTTTTAATTTCATGATTGCAGTCACTGTCCACATATGATTTTAGAGCCAAGAAAATAACTTAGTTGTAGTTTATTATCTTACAATCTAGGTCATAAGTCCACAGTGGATCTTGTGAGACTAAAGTCAATGTTTTGCATTCCTTTCTGGAGGCTCTGGAGAGGTATCCATTTCCTTGTCTTTTGTACTTTCTAGAGAACCTCTGCATTCCTTTGGCTCAGGATCCTTTTCCTCCTTCAAAGCTAGCAAGAGTAGATTGAGTCTTGGGACTTCTCTGGTGGTCCAGTGGTTAAAAATCTGTCTGCCAATGCAGAGAACATGGGTTCAGTCCCTGGCATGGGAAGATCCCACAAGCCATGGATCAACTAAGCCCATGCACCACAACAACTGAAGCCTGTGCGCCTAGCCCGTGCTCTGCAACAAGAGAAGCCACTGCAGTGAGAAGTCTGCACACGACAAAGAAGAGCAGACCCAGCTCACTGCAACTAGAAGAAGCCTGAGTGTGGCAACAACAACCCAACAAAGGAAAAAGTAAATAAATAATTTATAAAAAGAGTCGATTGAGTCCCCCATCACATCCTTCTGCCTCTTTCCTCCTGCCCACTTCTTCCACTTTTATTTTGTCTGTACCCTGCAGCATGTGGGATTTTAGTTCCCCAATCAGGGATCGAACCCTGCGCTCCCTGCAGTGAAAACGCAGAGTCTTAACCATTGGACTGCCAGGAAAGTCCCTCCCTCTTCCACTTTTAGGGAGAAAGTCCCTCCCTCTTCCACTTTTAGGGACAGATATGATTAGATTGGACCTACCCAGATAAATTCAGGGTAACCTCCCCATTTTAAGATCTGTAATACTCACACCTGCAGAGTCCCTTCTGCCAAGGTAACATTCACAGGCTCTGAAGATAAGGCTGTATATGTCTTTGGGTGGGATGCACTATTCCTACCATAGGTATTTTTCAGGTTAGCTGCTCTATGGAAATTCAGGATCACAGCCCAAGACCCAGGCATTTACAGTTTCATGTTAATAATGAGTGTGGAATGCAAGTAAACTCAGAGCTGGAAATCATTCTCACAGATTTTCTTTGGAGATTTTTTTTTTTAATTTTATTTTATTTTTAAACTTTACATAACTGTATTAGTTTGGCCAAATATCAAAATGAATCCGCCACAGGTATACATGTGTTCCCCATCTTGAACCCTCCTCCCTCCTCCCTCCCCATTCCATCCCTCTGGGTCGTCCCAGTGCACCTTTTTTTGAGGGGTGCCAACAAAGGTCCGTCTAGTCAAGGCTATGGTTTTTCCAGTGGTCATGTATGGATGTGAGAGTTGGACTGTGAAGAAGGCTGAGCACCAAAGAATTGATGCTTTTGAACTGTGGTGTTGGAGAAGACTCTTGAGAGTCCCTTGGACTGCAAGGAGATCCAACCAGTCCATTCTAAAGGAGATCAGTCCTGGGTGTTCATTGGAAGGACTGATGCTAAAGCTGAAACTCTAGTACTTTGGCCACCTGATGCGAAGAGTTGACTCATTGGAAAAGACTCTGATGCTGGGAGGGATTGGGGGCAGGAGGAGAAGGGGACGACAGAGGATGAGATGGCTGGATGGCATCACTGACTCGATGGACGTGAGTCTGAGTGAACTCTGGGAGTTGGTGATGGACAGGGAGGCCTGGCGTGCTGCGATTCATGGGGTCGCGAAGAGTCGGACACGACTGAGCGACTGAACTGAACTGAACAAAGGAAGCTGGGCTTCCCAGGTGCCACTAGTGGTAAAGAACACACCTGTCAGTGCAGGAGACCTGAGAGATGTGGGTTCAGTCCCGGAGTTGGGGCGATCCCCTGGAGGAGGGCATGGCAACCTACTCTAGTATTCTTGCTGGGCAATCCATGGACAGAGAGAGCCTGGTGGGCTACAGTCCGTAGGATTGCAAAGAGTCGGACATGACTGGAGCAAATTAGCATAGCACAAAGGAAGCTAGACAAAGTATTTTGAGCAGAACAATCACTATTACCACATACCTACCACTAATATAATCAACTCCAGAGCACAAACTCAATCAAGTCTTAAGGTCAGTTCTTATAGTACCTGGTCTATAGTGGGGAATAAAAGAACTTTCTGTGTTACCAAAGCCAATCTCAGACCTATATTCCCTGAGATTTGGTGCAAGGTTTCATTTTCACATTTCAATATTATTTTCAGCCAGAAGTACACATAAATCTGTAGTTTCAGGGCTTTAGATTCAGTCTAACTTATAATGAGTTAGATTATTTCTCAGATATTGTCAATGTAAAAGACTGCTTACAGTGGAGAATAGCATACTTTCTCCATAAGCAGGACAATTTATTTACCTGAACTTTAGAAAATATGATATTTCTACCCTGGTAGACTATTGAGGCAACTGAAATAATCCCCCAAGCCCCATGAAAGAGCCCTATATTTTCTGCATTTGCTCTATTTGGTTGAGAGCACTTAGATGTCTTCTGAAATATGTGTTTACTTAATAGAAGACAAGGCTCCATTTGCCATCAATAAACTCTCAAGGAAAAGAGATTAAATAACAAAACGTGTAAAGCAAGTGTACTGAATGATGCTGAAACCACCACCACCATAGGAGCTCCTGAATCCTTTAGTGCTTAGTCTTTTCCAAATAAGTTTTCTAGAAACTGCTCTCAGAATCAATCTCTCTTTCTGATTACACAAGGCAAATCAGATGTACATATGCTGACTCTTTGCGACCCCATGGACTATACCCTGCCAGTCTCCTCTGTCCATGGAATTCTCCAAGCAAGAATACTGGAGTGGGTTGCCATTCCCTTCTCCAGGGCATCTTCCTGACCCAGGGATCGAACCTGGGACTTCTGCGCTGCATGCAGATTCTTTTACCCATATGAGCTGCTAGGGAAGCCCCAACAAATGAATTAGCCAGAGATATAACAGTCTAAGACATATATGCTGGATTGTTCTGTATATTCTTATGAGTCCATGGATCTGGTGTTCATTGAAGTTTAGCCCCTCTTGAATGTGCAAATCATTGTGAACACCGACTAGGAAATTGAGAGAAATTATTTGAATTGCCCACTTTCATGAAAGAACAGAATGCAATTTACAATTTTCTCCCATCAATTCTTTTCTTTTCCCTCTGAGCACATGTTCAAACAAACAAGACAAAAAATAAAATTCTGTGGCATTAGCCACCTGGTATCAAATCTGTAAGCTTAATTCAAGCCTTTTTTTTTTTTTTTGCCTGGGACATTCAAGTTTTCTTAAGCTTATTGACATAAAATACAGGTTTATTTCTCATGGAATTTTTTTTCATATTTTCTATTTGGCAACATCAGTATTCCCACTTCAGATGTTGGTATCACTGTTCTTTTTTGTGCCAGGGCCCAATCCTGGGCTTTCACAAGTCTTTGTGCTCAGAGAGGGTGATTTTAATACAGCAGATATGTAAAGATTCGTTAGTAATACACTCATAATTTTGTGCCTTATATTGTTTGTTTTCTCCAAAGATCACAGGATTTTTAAGAGCAATAAGAAGCGAGAGTTGATGCTTTTGAACTGTGGTGTTGGAGAACTTTTGAGAGCCCCTTGGACTGCAATGAGATCAAACAAGTCAATCCTAAAGGAAGTCAACCTGGATATTCATTGGAAGGGCTGCTGCCGAAGCTGAAGCCCCAATATTTTGGCCCCTGATAGGAACAGCTGACTCGTTGGAAAAGATCCTGATGTTGGGAAAGATTGAAGACAGATGGAGAAGGAAACAACAGAGGATGAGATGGTTGGATGGCATCACCAACTCAATGGATATGAGTTTGAGCAAGCTCTGGGAGCTGGTGATGCACAGGGAGGCCTGGCGTGTTGCAGTCCATGGGGTTGCAAAGAGTTGGACACAACTGAGCAATTGAACTGAACTAAAGATGCTAGATGAGTGCTATCTGGAAGGGTCACAAACTCTTGTAAGAATGTATTGGAAGCAATGGTGTCCCAGGGGACCAGGGACCCCAGGAAAAACACCCCTCTGGGGTTATGCCAAAGTGCAATGACTCAAGTTAAGCCATTTTGCAGGACAATTAGGTCAAAACAAAGGTCTCTTCAGTAACTAAGCAATAAATATTTCTAAGTTGTGTTGGACTACTGAAGCGGCATAATGCCATGCTTATTGGTGAACGAGAACATTTTGAAGCTTACTGGCTCGTTCAGATCAATTTATGATAAAGCCCTCCATGGATCATATATTCCTAAAATAAGATTGAAGTTTTTGAGGGAAGATATTTGTAAGATGCTGCTTTGCCTTTAGCCGCAATTTTCCAGTTTATGACATCTGCAGGTTCCTCTTGATGCTGTGGAGCTCTGGCAGCCCCCTTCAGTATCTCCCCAGCCTGGAGCGGACATGGGGAGGTCAGTGGATGAGCAGCGTGACTTTGGGAAGACATGAAGGCTGCGTGTCTGCACGTTTTGAGATGGCACAGTTACAGGAATGAGGAAGGTTGTGAAGATTGAACAGCAGCCCCTCTTCTCCACCTTGGTGTCTGGATTCTTGAGGGAGAATCAGGCTCATTCACAATAGTTGTCCTCCCATAAATAATGCAAGGAGCTACAAAGATAGTAAGTTACCAAGAAATCTGTAATTGGGAATATAGGGATATACCCAAGGAACAGCAGAACTCAGTCCAATTGGGAACATTTTCCTCAATATAAGAAAGTACAATTCAGCGCCTTAATTATTTTGGGACTCAAATATAGCTGCTTTGTAAGCTCCCTGGATTAGCTAAAGAAGAGGAGATGGATGTTCAATTAAAAATTATTTCTTGGGACAGGCTGACAGGTACCCCATGTGATATTCTTTCTTCCTGACCAAAACCTTGAGAAAAATGTTAGTTCTATATCAAAATCTAACCAGACTATAAATAATAACAAGGCTAAGAGGTTAGAACACAAAACATTTCTGTGATGAAAGATGAAGCATTTTAATTAAATTTTAAAGAACAGGGGCCAAGAAAGAAGCCCCATTTGTTTATTATGTTTTAAATGGATACTCCACTGGGTCATTTGATGTCTTATGAAATCTTGCCAGAAGAGGTTCCACATGAAAGAGTAATAAAAAACAAAACAAAACAAAAAAACAGTTGATGTAGGAATCTAAGAGATCTGGATCTAAAGGGCAATGAATGAAGTTTCTTATATTTCATAAAAGGTCCTCATATTCACTGGAAACTTGCCTGCCAGAAGGAACATGGGATATTGTCAGCTGTATTCATATAATGGAGATTTCCTTGCTTATATTTTTAAGACCTAAAAGGCTATTTTGGTTCTATCACAAGCTAAGAAAATTTTGTGGTAAAGTGAAAGTGAAGTTGCTCAGTTGTGTCTGACTCTTTGTGATCCCATGGACTGTAGCCGACCAGGCTCCTCCACCCATGGGATTTTCCAGGCCAGAACACTGGAGTGGGTTGCCACTGCCTTCTCCAGGGGATCTTCCCAACCCAGGGATTGAACCCAGGTCTCCCACACTGTAGGCAGACGCTTTACCGTCTGAGCCACCAGCAAAGTTTTTCTGTGGTAATGACTCTAATAAACAACTATACAATTTATATAAAGCAATCATTGAGAAGTATCTTTTGACAATACAGGACATCACATACTAAAAATTATGTTCTGCTGCTGCTGCTAAATCGCTTCAGTCATGTCCAACTATGTGCGACCCCATAGACGGCAGCCCACCAGGCTCCCCCGTCCCTGGGATTCTCCAGGCAAGAACACTAGAGTGGGTTGCCATTTCCTTCTCCAATGCATGAAAGTGAAAAGTGAAAGGGAAGTCGCTCAGTCGTGTCCAACCCTCAGCGACCCCATGGACGCCAGCCTTCCCGGCTCCTGCATCCATGGGATTTTCCAGGCAAGAGTACTGGAGTGGGGTGCCATTGCCTTCTCCAAAAATTATGTTCTAGGGCTAGCATAATGGAGAAGAATTTGGAATACTGGACTATTTATTCATCATGATTAAAAACAGCAATGCTTATATTAAACTGGGAGTGTACAAAGTACATGAAGAGACATCTGGTCTACTTATTAAAAGACAAATTTTCTTATAAGCTATATACCATCAAAGCTATATATATTACCTTTGCTTTATTTTTATTTTAGTCCTTCAATAGTTTTAAAATTTGATGTTATCTTTCACTGAATGAATTTTTGTAAGTTGTTATAAGTCCTTCCTAGAATTTGATGAATGAATCACCTATATTTATAATAGATATTTTTTTGTTACCTTCATTCAAGAAATATGCATATAATAATCCTTACCAAACACAATATTTATGCAAGGCACTGTTCTATATACTGGGATTTCAGAGATAAATATGAAGTAGTTTTTGCTGCCAAGAAGCTAATTATCTAAGTATTTCTCTTAATTAGTGAAACTCCTAAGAATGAAATCTCTTCTTAAGGAAACTAATCAACCAAGGGGAAAAGTCATTATTCATGCATTTGATAAATTATAAAGTTTTGTGAAGGACATTGACTAGTCATGTAAAACAAACTGTATTACACAAGGTTTCTGCACACACTCATCTCAAGGCGCTGCAACAGGAACAGTCCTAGAGAAAGATGGAATGAGTTCTTTTGAGTTCAGTGGAATGTCTTTTCCCCCAACCTCAACCTCTGATGCCCTGGCCAATTCTCAATGGTACTTCTCTCACAATCTTGGCTCCTCAAAACCTCTTCTCCTCAATGGAATTAGAGAGGAGAATAATCACTCCTGTACTCTTTGAGATTAAACTGAGGGCGAATAAATTCCAGTCAATACTTTGGCAAACAATTTTTCTCTGATATGAGCATGAAAAACTTTTTATATGTTAGAGAGAAGCTGGGCATTATCGAGCAGGTTGGAAGTATTGCTGATTGGGAGAAGAACCCTTTATCCTACTTTTCCAGTCTAGCCCTTATCTAACCTCTTCCCTTCAGAATGACTGGGATGTGAGACTAATTTAAAAAGATACATGTACTCCTGTGTTCAAAGCAGCACTATTTACAATGGCCAAGGCATGCAGACAACCTAAATGGCCATCGACAGATGAATGGATACAGACGATGTGGTGCATGTATATAATGGAACACTGCTCAGCCATAAAAAAGAATGAAATAATGCCATTTGCAGCAACATAGATGGACCTAGAGATTATCATACTAAGTGAAGTGAGTCAGAAGGAGAAGGACAAATGCCACATGACATCATTTATATGTGGAACCTAAAATATGACACAAGGGAACATCTCTACAAAACAGAGACAGTTTCACAGACATGGGGAACAGACTTGTGGTTGCCAAGGAGGGCTGGGAGATGCATGGGTTGGGAGTTTGGGATCAGCAGTTGCAGACTTTTATATATAGCATAGATAAACAGCAAGGTCCTACCATATAGCACAAGGTACAATATTGAATATCCTGTGATAAGCCATAGAATATAAAGAATATATACAGGTATAATTGAACCACTTTGCTGTGTAGCAGAAATTAACACAACATTTTAAATCAACTATACTTTAATAAGTGACTTCCTTGATGGCTCAGCAGGTAGAGAATCTTCCTGCAATGCAGGAGGCACAGGAGATGTGGGTTTGATCCCTGGGTTGGGAAGATCCCCTGGAGGAGGAAATAGTAACCCACTCCTGTATCTTGCCTGGGAAATCCTATGAACAGGGGAGCCTGGTGGGCTACAGTCCACGGGGTCACAAAGAATCAGACACAACTGAACACAGAGCACAACATTAGCCACTAATTACAGTGCAGAAAGACAGCATCAATCGTAGAAAGAGAATCTGTGAACTCACTGTTCTTTTTTTTTTTTTATAGTAGCAAAATCATCTTTTTCAGGAGTAGACTTCATAGGCAGCATACAATAACTTATGTATGATAAAAAAGTGTAGAAAATGCCATTCATCTGGAAAACCATGACTATACGGGTGTGAACTGATGAATAATTAAGCTCATCTCTGAACACAAGCTAATGGATGAAACTTATTTAACAGCTGAATTATTAAAAAATATAAAATTGAAAACAATATGTCAGATAATCTTCCGGAAAGATTTTGTAAATTTTCCATTTGCTCTGATAAAAACACTTTATTTTAAAACTCTTTCTCACAACTGGTTCTAGGTGGCTTAGCAGATACATTACTTATCAAAATAGAGCCAATGCTCATTCAGAAACACATTCATGCCTAGCTTTTCTACAACACAAATGCAGTTTTACTTTTAGGCAAAAACACCTTGAGGAGAAGAAATTCTGCTTCTTTTACATCATACTCATTCTGTAAGTGGTGACTGAAGACTGTGATGGTGACATTAGCCACCAAGGCCTTCCCCCCTTCAAAGCGCCTTGATCACAGATGCTAAAACATGAATGCTAGTAATACTGAACCTCACGTGTGATGGGGTCCCCCAGGTGGGTTGCCTGGGGCTCCAGGTAGGCTGAGTCACTGCCATGAGCTCTGTTCATCACTGTGTAGAGCCCAGGTTGTATGCAAAGAGCTGCGCTGAGTACTCGGCTGAAAGGCCAAGGTTCTGGGGCTCAAAGAGCTGCGAGGCTCTGCGGCAGATTGTGTTCTCTGCTGAACCAGCTCCATGTTTCTTGCCCATTGTGGCAGGTTGAACAGTGTCACCCCCAAATTCATGCTCCTCCAGAATCTCAGAACAGGACTGTGCTTGGAAATGGGGTCTTTGTGGATGGAATTAAGGACAACTATGATATCACGCTAAATTAAGGTGGGCCCCAAATCTAAGGACAGTGTCCTTATACAAGGCCAAAGAGAACACATCGACGCATAGGGAAGATAGAACGCCATGTGATGAGGGACACAGAGATTGGAGTTATGTTGCCATAAGCCAAGGAATGCCAAGAGCTACCAGAAGCTAGAAAGATTAGGAAGGATTCCCCCTACAGAGACTTCGGCGGGAATGTGGCCCTACCAACACCTTCATTTTGGACTTTCAGGCTCTAGGATTGTGAGAGAATAAAATTCTGTTGTTTCAGCCCCCACTCTGTGGTATTTTGTGAAGACTGTCCTAGGAAACCAATGGGCTTCCCAAGTGGTGCTAATGGCAAAGAACCTGCCTGCCAATGCAGGAGATGTAAGAGACGTGGGGTCGATCCCTGGGTCGGGAAGATCCTCTAGGGGAGCGCATGGCAACCCACTCCAATATTCTTGCCTGGAGAATCCCATGAACAGAGGAGCCTGGTGGGCTACAGTCCATGGGGTCGCAAAGAGTCGGACACGACTGAAGTGACTTAGCATGCACACACGCAGGAAACTAACCGCTATTATCTTGTTCATGTGTTTGCAAGTCCTCAGCTCTCCACGGCGCTTGGGAACCTAGTGTCCACTGGATGGGGGCAGGCAATCTCTCTCTTATTACAGAAAAGGATGACAGAGGGCTTCCTGCTGTGGGTCTGGTGCAGCCTCGCCAGACCACAAAGGCTAAGAATATGGCTTCGGAGATAGTCTGGGTTAGATTCCAGCTCTGTCATTTACTATGTGACCTGAAGAAAATTACTGAAATGTCTGTCTTGGTTTTCTCATCTGTCAAATAAGGATAATATTACCATCTACAAACCAGCCCATCCTAAAGGAAATCAACCCTGAATATCCATTGGAAGGACTGACGCTGAAGCTGAGACTCCAATACTTTGGCCATCTGATGTGAAGAACAGACACTTTGGAAAAGACACCCTGATTCTGGGAAAGACACCCAGACACCCTGATTCTGGGAAAGACTGAAGGCAGGAGGAGAAGGGGACAACAGAGTATGAGATGGTTAAATGGCATCACTGACTTAATAGACATGAGTTTGAACAAGCTCCAGGAAATGGTGAAGGATGGGGAAGCCTGGTGTGCTGCAGTTCATGGGGTCACAGAGTCAGACATATCTTAGTGACTGAACAACAAGAATAACCTTCTTCAGAGAATACCTGGAAGGATTAAATAAGTCAAATGTGTAAAGTGGTCATATCACACCTGCCACATGGTAGATATTTAACAAATGCTATCTACAATCATTATTATACAATCATTACTATCTGAGAACTGCTATCATTCCTGGGTTTCACTCATAGGCTTCCTTAGCCCAGGAGGGTACCAGGAAGGCTGTACCCATTGCATACAGAAGAGCACCAGGAAGAGAACAGAAGAGCTTGGTTTCCTAAGAAGAGAACGCTCTCCTCTCCAGTGAACTGCTCTGTGCGGCGTAGACTCACCATTAAGTTAGGTCACCTCGCCTTATCCTTTCAACAGTTCTCAGCCATCCTTTATGTAACAAACAAAGATTGCTCCTCCTGGAGCACATGACCACCTGAACAATGCTTCTCTGAGTAGGTAATGAGTTTCTGTTCAGGTTTCCAGGGCTGCTGTAACAAAGTGCCACAGCCTGGGTGCTTTAAATCACAAAGATTTATTCTCTGAGTCATCTGGAGACTAGAAGTCTGAAATCCACGTGTTGCTAGGGTTGGTTCTTTCCAACAGTTCTTCTGAATGTGTTCCATGTCTGTCTTAGCTTCTGGGGTTGCCAACAATCCCTCACATTCCTTTCCTTGTGTGAGGACAACTCCTGTCTCTTTCTCTGTGTGTCTGTAACTCTATTTTCTCTTCCTATAATGATGTCAGACAGGACGACAGCCCACCTGAGTCCAGTATGACCATCTGCCAAGACCCTATTTCTACAAAAGGTCAAAATCACAGGCAACAAGCATTAGAACTTCAACACATTTTTCGGGGGTCCTTCTTCAACCTATAACCAGCACTGTATATAAATGAAGCAAAATGGAAAAGCCTGCCAGTCACCAACAATTTTACAGATTTATTAAAATACTAAAAGCTATCTTCCTTGGAGCATTTTCCCACAGTTAAGAAAGACGTCTAAAATTAGTAGCTTCAAAAAGTCTTAAAGGAAAAGATTTTGATTTCTATTATGAGACTCAGACAATGAGTTTTAAATATGTGTTTATGTTACACTATTGTCGCACATGGACCTATTGTAACCCCTTCATCAAATTACTTAATTTTCTTCTTTAGCAATGTTCCTTTTATTTTTAAAAACACATATTGGAGAAAGATAAACTGCCTGAGCACTGGTCTTTGAAATTAAACCTAAGTGAAGAGTTTAATGTTTTAATTAAAGGAAACCTTCAAAAGACTATTCCTCCTCCTATTTTTGGCTCACGCTCCCCACTGCTGACAGAATATATGAAGCTCTAGGTTTTTCATCGGAGAAGACGATGGCACCCCGCTCCAGAACTCTTGCCTGGAAAATCCCATGGACAGAGGAGCCAGGTGGGCTGCAGTCCATGGGGTCGCCAAGAGCCGGACATGACTGAGAGACTTCACTTTCACTTTTCACTTTCATGCACTGGAGAAGGCAATGGCAACCCACTCCAGTGTTCTTGCCTGGAGAATCCCAGGGACGGGGGAGCCTGGTGGGCTGCCGTCTATGGGGTCGCACAGAGTCGGACACGACTGAAGCGACTTGGCAGCAGCAGCAGCAGGTTTAGCATTGGCAGGGTTTTCTGGTTCCCAGTCAGCTCTCTCTTTCTCATTTGAATATTTATCCAAATGCTTTCTATGTGCCATGTGCATATTTTTATGCAGGAATATTTTGCTTTTTATCAGTTTGGGCTAATTACTGTCTTAGATACTCCAGCACCTGCCCCCATGTAAGACGCCCTCTTCTCATTCTCTCCAAAAGAAAATCTCTTTGATTCCACTAGGGGATCCCACACCTTCTATCTTTTACCTTTGTATGCCTTCTTATAAAGAGATGGATCTGCTCATCTCTATCTTCTTAGGAGTTACACATTCTTTGATTGCAAAAACCATCAGTCATGACTCTGTGTAGCTTGTCACAATGTCTTGTATACAGCTGGTGCTCAAAATACATTCATCATTGATAATTGATTAATTCTCTTGTCCACTTCAGATTGCAATTCATTATTTCTGAATGACTTTAATTTGACAGAAATAATAGTGGTTGCATTTAGCAGTTTGCATTTAAGCTTAATTCATAGTAGTTTTACAAAATGAAGGAGTTTGTAAAAGTTTTATTCTTTTTTGTATAATATTCATAACTATCATTATTGAGAATTCACTACGTCAGTCACTGTTTTAGGCTTTTTATGTACATTTGTCTCATTTTATTCTCCTTGTAACCTTTTGTACTAAGCGTAATTATCTCTCTTTTACATATGAGGAAATTGAAGCTTAGTGAAATTAAATAATTTTCCCAATGTCACACTACTGATACATGGAGAATTTGAGCCCAGGTCTGTCTGCCCCCAAATGCTGTGTTCTTAGCCAAACTTTCTTTAATTTCCTTGTCATAAAAATCTTCTTAAAAAGAGTCTTGGCCTCTACTCTAGAGATTCTGAATCAGCCTCTCTGGGGGAAGGAGGGGGCTGGGAACCTGCATTTTGACAAGCACTCCCGGGAATGTTTGTGATCAGACACATTCTGAGAATACTCAACAATATCATATGGTTTACCGGTATTTATGAGACGTCTCTGTGTCCAAGTTCTGTTGTTACCAGGCCGAGTGGGAGAGAGGGGATCTGACTTCTAATCTAATTTTGCCTTCCTCCCATCTCTAACAAGAATTCCTCCAACTACACTGAGTTCCAGTGGTTTTCAGCCTCTAGTTGGGGTTACCACGAAGTAGGTTCCGGACTGGGGCTTCCCAGGTGGTGCTAGTGGTAAAGAATCTGCCTGCCAATGCAGGAGACACAAGAGATGAGGGTTCGATCCCTGGGTTGGGAAGATTCCCTAGAGGAGGGCATGGCAACCCACTCCAGTATTCTTGCCTGGAAAATTCCATGGACAGAGGAGCTACAGTCCATGGAGTCACAAAGGGTCTGACACAACTGAGCACGCGCGCACGCACACACACACACACACACACACACACACAGAGGTTCAGAACTGAGGTGACTGAAATAGTAGAACAAATGCTAAATTCTGAGGGTAAGCATACCTGTGTGTGTGTGTGTGTGTGTGCGCGTGTGTTTTTAACAGGACCAGAGGGAGGGAAAAATCTATATATGAATAGAAATGGTAGAGACTATATTACTTTATTATAAAATAAGTGCCAGCCATTTTTTTCTTGATTCCCTGGTAGGTGGTCCTTGCAACGGGAAGCAAAACAGGTAGGAGGGAGTCCTGGTTCTTGAAATTACATAAGCCCGAAGAGTAAGAAAAACATCTCTGGAATTTTCCCAAGAGTGACAAGTCCTAGGAATTGATGTTCTTAACTGAGATACTTTTGTTGGTGTCTCGTATCCTCCCAAGCATAATTTGCTGACTTGTAGGGCCACAGGTTCCGTCAGGCCAGAACCCAAGATGGCTGCGCTCTTGTTGAGACGTGTTGGCCATCACTGCCTCCGTGCCCACCTTAGTCCTCAGCCCTGTATCAGAAATGCTATTCCTTTGGGAACCACAGCCAAAGAAGAGATGGAGAGGTTCTGGAATAAGAACACTAGTTCACACCGTCCTTTGTCTCCCCATATCAGCATCTAAGGAGTCTCTCTTTTTGTTTTGTCGGCCCTCTTGGTCCCTGGGAGCTTTGAGTCTCATTTGGAATTTGTGAAGTCCCTGTGTTTGGGGCCAGCACTGATCCACACAGCCAAATTTGCGGTTGTATTCCCTCTCATGTATCACACCTGGAATGGGATCCGACACTTGCTACCAACCCACTCCAGTACTCTTGCCTGGAAAATCCCATGGATGGAAGAGTCTGGTAGGCTGCAGTGCCTGGGGTTGTGAAGAGTCAGACACGACTTAGCTTTCACTTTTCACTTTCATGCATTGGAGAAGGAAATGGCAACCCACTCCAGTGTTCTTGCCTGGAGAATCCCAGGGACGGGGGAGCCTGGTGGGCTGCGGTCTATGGGGTCGCACAGAGTCGGACACGACTGAAGTGACTTAGCAGTAGCAGCAGGGCCATAGGACAAACATGGCCCACAAAGAAATGACCAGTTTCAGATGTGACGTGGCCACCTGAGGCCCAGGGTGGGGTCAACAGTTCATTCTCTCGCCTCAATCCCAAAGAGAAGCTGTAAAGTTTGCTTTGTTACAGATTCCACCCTGAACTATAGTCTTATTTCTTATAAGATGTTCAAGACGTGGCAACTTCTTTTTGGAATGTTGGGATTTGGAGTGATATATGATACTTCTTTTGGAGAGATATGATTCGCATCCACTTATTTAGGAAAATGAAGTTGTTTGGAAGAGTGAGGTTGTTTCCAAGACTGAAGTTATCAGTTTGATATAAAGGTATATTTGCATGTTGGGATGTCACCATCCACAACAGTGGTGTCTGATAAGCCCTCAGCAGCAGAGGGAGCCCCAGGGGCTTATCAATAAGGATATATGAAGAAGCAGCTACAGACAGGGGACATTTGGCTATAAACGCCCAGAGTTTGTGAGGACTGTTGCAGACTGTTAGGTTTGGGCAAGGTTACCATTTGCTGATGGAAATAGCTCTCTGAAGACCTTGGGGCAGAGCTGCTGCTTTGGGAAAGGTGACTGTTACCTGCAGCAGTCCAGGGAAGACCATCTTGGCTGCCAACGTGGGCCTGCGTTCCCTAGCAACGGACGCTAGCAACAAGGGACTTTGCGTTCTCGCTGGCAGGAGGACATCAGCTTGTGGTTGGTTAAGCCAGCTCCCATGAGAACCAACTCATATACAGGTACACAGCAACTAAATGTGGGCTTTTTTCCTTTCATCTCGCCTCTCCTGAAACAAGAGTGTAATTAACCTATCATAGGTTTTCAATCTGTCATTTCTTTACTGGCTTATTAAGAGACACTATCCTGTATGCTCCTGGTTTGTGAAATCATTATAATACCTGCAGTGAACATGTGGTAAATAAATGGTTGGCAAAGACAATCTATCTCTGAGCATAATCTGTGCCCAGACAAAACATGGGGTCATTAGCCTAAGTCTGGAAAATTGTTCATTCTGTCTGCAGGCAAAGGAACACCCAAACTTAATTTGGGCATCAAACTATCCTTATACTGGAACAAGAACAAAAGCACTTTTCCATGCATAATCTTGAAGAATTAAGGCAGAGATTATGTTTTCTTGAAATACAGAAGTAAAAAATAAAAACACATAAGTAAAGAAATAAAATGATCAGAGTATCTTGTCTGCTTTAATTCTTTGGACGTGTTCCCTTTTCACATATCCAATTTCAAGGTGTTAGGTTATTTAATAAAGAATGCTTTAATAAATGGTTTAATTAAAAAAGGTGTTCTTTTCTTTTTTGCTTTCTTTTTGTTGTTGGTATGGAGGCAGTCAGGACTAACTGTATTTTTGATCAAACCACAAGAGTAAGCCAAGTACCCAGTGAAAATGAGGTTATCTCATGGCATTCTTGACTTCTTGAGCTAATTCACTGTTATCTCATGTATGACAATGGGAAGGTGAACCATCTGGTGAAAGTCCACAAAACATTTCTGCTAAATACCAGGGCATATTTTATGTCCAAGTCATAATTTGCATCCTATTCAGCACAATCAGTTAAATTCTAAAGTTCTAAATACCATAAAATAAAATTTATGAGGTAGTCTACTAGAGTTGAATCAAGAAATATATACAGCCTCAGGCAGGGATTACTGTAAAGGTTGTTGAGCCATTTCACTATCACTTAAGTCAAGAAAAACTTTGAACAGAAGAGGCACAGAGAGAATCTACATGGGTAAACCACCTCTCCTTCATCGAAAGACCCAGCTATCCTTGCAGATTCTGGTTCTTCCCGTCACACTTCTAGACTGACTTGCATTCTTGATCATTAGTCTGGAACTGGTATTTTCCCCTTATGGGTCACTTGAAGGTATGCATTTACCTTAGGACAACTGACTCTTGAACTGGCTCAAAGGTAAAATGTATGGATAGGACACTGGGGTCCCTTTTCTTTTTAACTGGGGATTTTAAATCTAGTTCCATGGAGCTGCTTCTCAGGTGGCGTTAGTGGTAAAGAACCTGCCTGCCAATGCAGGAGACATAGAGATGCAGGTTTGATCCCTGGATTGGGAAACTCTCCCGAAGGAGGGAAAGGCAACCTACTCCAGTATTCCTGCCTGGAAAATTCCATAGACAGAGGAGCCTGGAGGGCTACAGTCTATGGGGCTGCAAAGAGTCGGAGACGACCGAGCACGCCTACTTACCTTGGTATGTCTTTCCTTTAAGTCCAATTTTATGTTTAACTCAAATTATCTGTTGAAAGTGAAACTGAAGTAGCTCAGTTGTGACTACTGAGCTACTTTGTGACCCCGACTTTGTGTTACTGACTCTGTGACCCCATGGACTGTAGCCTACCACACTTCTCTGTCCATGGGATTTTCCAGGCAGGAGTACTGGAGTGGGTTGCCATTTCCTTCTCCAGAGGATCCTCCCGACCCAGGGATCAAACCCGGGTCTCCTACATTGTAGGCAGACGCTTTACCATCTGAGCCACCAGGGAAGCCCTCATATTATCTGTTAGTTTACTCTCATATAATGAGACTTCGCTTTGTCAATAGGTGGATGCAAGTTAAAATGCACTGTTTTATGTTACATAATACTTGCCATAGTTTAGTATAGGCTTCGTTTTTTAACCCAGATTGCTGCTCTGGATAAGGCAAACTACAAAAACAGGCTTTATTAAAAGTTTTCTTCAATAAAGTTCCTGAGTTTGCAAGGTCTGAATGTAGCTCAGATTGTGAAAAGAAGCTTTATGAAAAGCCAAGTAGGTATCATAAAATAGGTGAACTGGAACACAGTTTTAATTATGCCAGAGTGAGGTAGTTTATAGCTCACAGCTTAGCACCCTAACAATAGATTTGAAGTACTGACTAATTGTAATTTTGTCAGTAATAACCTTGAGACATGGGTAAACAAAAGTGTGGAACAGTGTGCTTGGATCCCTGAAGAGCCAGGGGGGTTAATCTAATTTAGATTAAACAATGAGTTCTATAAATTTAATGCTTCATGTGCATCTTAATTTAGAAGTGCCAAAGAAAATATAGAAACGTAGCAAAAGAGTTTTTTTTTTTAATCCTTAATTTGAAGATAATCATCAGATTCAAGGGATTTTCAAAGTACAAAAGAATAAAAGTTTTCATTTAGTTAAGATGAATAAATGTGCAAAAGCCTTGTTAAGGTTAAAAAGAGTTGTGCATATAAATCAAGCGATAGTTCCTCTCTTGGACCTCTGTAGCAATTATTGTCTCTGCAAGTTTTCTGCAATTTATCATGGAATGCCTGGTGGCCCTGCCTCCATTGTTAGTCTGAAATGCTTATTTAAATCTTTTATTTAACTACTCTTGGGCTTCCCAGGTGACCCTAGTGGTAAAGAACCTGCCTGCCAATGCAGGAGACATAAGAGACTGAGATTCGATACCTGGGTTGGGAAGAACCCCTGAAGAAGGGAATAGCAAACCACTCCAATATTCTTGACTGAAGAATCCCATGGACAGAGGAGCTTGGTGGGCTACAGTCCATATGGTTGCACAAAGTCAGACAGGACTGAAGTGACTGAGCATGAGTGCACACATTCATTAAGGACATGCAGTTAAGCTGCTAAATGTGGCAGACACCATCCCGGCATGGTGTACAGACTCTGCCTGAGTCTCCACCTACTCTTAGAGGTGACGACAATAATCCTAGAAGCACACAGAGGAGAGAACTGGTTGGGTAATGGAGAATTTATCTGGTCTTTGTCCCAAGTTCCTAGAGCTTCTAGACCCTGGGAACTTCCTGCTTGACAGGAGTGTCTTTGTTATTCATGCTGGGCCCTCAGATCCTTTTAAGATGGAGAATGGCCCTGCCTGGAAGAACAACCATGGGATTAGAGGCTCGGGGCTTTGAACCACCATGTTTCAGCCCCATCTCTATGAAGGAGAAGGAAGGGAAGATGGAGACTGAATTCATTCATGTGGCCAATGACTTACTGATCCAAGCCTACATTATGGGTGCTCAGTTGTATCTGACTCTCTTCGACTCCATGGACTGACCCTGCCAGTGTCCTCTGTCCATGGAATTTTTCAGGGAAGAAAAGCTGGAGTGGGCTACCATTTCCTTCTCCAACATAATGAAACCCCAGTAAAAAAATCTGGACATCTGAAGCTCAGGTGAGCTTCCCTGGTTAGTGACCCACACTGATACGCTGGAGGGTGACAGGCCCCACTCGATGAGGAGAAGACACAGGGACTCTGCATTCTCAGCCCTCCCAGAACTCACCCCTTGCATCTGTCCATTCAGCCAGTCCTGATTTGTATCTCCTATAATAAAACACCGATCTGAACCGTTGTGCTTTCCTGACTTCACTGAGTCATTGTAGTAAACCTTTGGTCCCGAGGAGATAGTGCACGCATGCTAAGTTGCTTCCGTTGTGTTCGACTCTGTGTGATCCTATGGACCACAGCCCACCAGGCTCCTCTGTCCATGGGATTCTCCAGGCAAGAATACTGGAGTGGGTTGCTGTGCCCTCTTCCAGGGGATCTTCTTGACCCAGGAATTGAACCTGCATCTCTTACATCTCCCGCATTGGCAGGCGGGTTCTTTTACCACGAGTGCCACTAGTGAGGAGCCCAAAGAAATGGTGGGAACCCCTAAATTTGTAGTCAGTTGGTTATAAGAACAGGTGGCCTGGGAATCCCCTCTACACTTGCCCTTGGGGTCTGAAGAAAAGGCAGATTTCTTAGGGGCTGTGAAATCTATGCTGATGACAGGCATTTGGTGTTAAGAGTCCTGTTGTAGCTTGACAGAGAGAATTTCAGAAAGGGGTCAGTTTTATGGAGAGTGGTGAGGTGTGGGTGACTGTTAACAGAGTGGGAAGGGAAGATAGTCTCAGAAGAGTTAATATCACAGCTGAGACCTGTAGCCCAGGTGAGGCTTGACAAGGAGAAATTTCCAGGCAGAGGAAACCAGCAGGAACAAGTTCTTGAGATGGCAACAAGCAAAGCACATTGGAGATATGAGACCAGTGGGGCTGGAATGGATGAACTGGGGATGACCGGAGGGTGGGACAGGTTAGCCGTGGTAAGTGTTGGCATCTTAAGAGTGATGGGTAGAAGTCATAAAGTGCTACAATCTGATTTACAGCTTTGAAAAGACCCTCTGGATAATAGGTGCATTACCACGGTGAATGTGAACTTCCCTCTGGAGGGCCTATGTTGTTGTAGGCACCTCGAAAGCAAGAAATGTAGTTTGTCCTTCACTATACTCCAGGAGAGTTATGACCAACCTAGACAGCATGTTAAAGCAGAGACATTACTTTGCCAACAAAGGTCTGTCTAGTCAAGGCTATGGTTTTCCAGTAGTCGTGTATGGATGTGAGAGTCGGACTAGAAAGAAAGCTGAGAGCTGAGGAATTGATGCTTTTGAACTGTAGTGTTGGAGAAGACTCTTGAGAGTCCCTTGGACTGCAAGGAGATCCACCCAGTCCATCCTAAAGGAGATCAGTCCTGAGTGTTCATTGGAAGGACTGATGTTGAAGCTGAAACTCCAATACTTTGGCCACCTGATGCGAAGAGCTGACTCATTGGAAAAGACCCTGATGCTGGGAAAGATTGAAGGTGGGAGGAGAAGGGGACGACAGAGGATGAGATGGTTGGATGGCATCACTGACTCGATGGACATGAGTTTGGGTGATCTCTGGGAGTTGGTGATGGACAGGAAGGCCTGGCATGCTGTGGTCCATGGGGTTGCAAAGAGTTGGACATGACTGAGCAACTGAACATTCACACGATGTCTCCGATCAATGCTGAGTGTATATATAGAAGTTACCACATAATCTAGGCTGAAATCCAAGTCTGCATGCAGAAATATGAGGACGTAAAGGGACGGGGAATCCCTACTCAAGCCGATCAGTGGGTGAATTGGCGGGTTACTGTGACTGAGCTTGAAAACCAGATAAAATTTAGATTAAAAAAATTCTGCCATAGTTCCATACATTTTTCAAGTCCTAAGCATTTTTTTCCCAAATTTTCAAAAAAAATTTTTTTACAATCTGGGTCAGAGGTTCAGCAAACTATGGCCTTCAGGCCAAATCCAGCCTGTTTCCTTTCTAAGTCACATTTTGTTCTAACCATCCACGTGCGTCTGTTTACACATTGTCAACAACAGCTTTCACACTGCAGGGCTGAGTGGTTCTAATAGCCTGTGTGGTCCCAAAGCCTAGAATACTTCCTGCGGATCTTTTATAGAAAAGGTTAACTGACTCCCTGCTTGGATGAAAGGGTCCTTTTGTGGTTGTCATTGGGAACAGTGAGAGCCCTGCACATTATTGGGCTCTTTGTGTGTTTTGCTAGAGTCCTCCTGGTTTTCCAAGGGTAGTTTCTGAAGAAGGCAGCGAGCTAAGGGGGTGACTTCCATTTGCTGCCAGCAAGGGCGATGAGAGAGAAGGAAAGAGGGTTCTTTGCGTGGGCGGATATCACTTTGGGAGCTGAGCTCCAAGCAGGGGTTGTGATCACCAACTCCAAGTCAGGAATGAGGCTACTCGCTGGGTGCCAACCCTCAGCTATGAGAAAAGGTGGATTTTTTCCAAAAGCAGAGAAGAATTAAGGGTAAAGACAGTGGGATGTAGGATAGGGAGGTGGGCAGAGCTTTCTTGTTAGCAGGCTTGTCACTCTTCCCACAATGAATGAATATAATAACAATGGAGGTGATGACAGTCAGAGAACGCTGACCACGTGCAAAGCTGCAGGGAATTTCAGTTTAAAAGAACCACTGCAGCGATGCAGCTGGGATTATTCTCATTTGCAGCTGAGAGAAGGTTGTGAGCAGGAAGTAGAAGATCAGACAGGTTAAGGAACTGGTTCAAAGGCACATGGCTGCTGAGGGAGGGAGCCAGGATGGGGAGCCAGGTGTGTAGAAATCCCAAGTCTACACTATTCAACGTGCTGCTCTCCAATGCTGCCACTCAGAGTGCGGACCACTAAGCAGTGGCAGTCACAGTGGCACCTCTAGTCCTGGCCCAGACTTCCTGAATTGAAATCTGCATTTTACCAAGACCCCCAGGTGATTTCTGAGCACGTTAAAGTTTGGAAAGCAGTGATACTCAAGACCTCCAAACTTTTTCAAACTTCCACTAAGAATCCACGTTTCCATCCAAATTTCCACTTCATCAGACTTGTCACCCTCTGTAAAGCATAAGCTGTAACCAACAAGGACCTACTGTACAAACATAGAACTCTGCTTAGTGTTATGTGGCAGCCTGGATGGGAGGGGCGTTTGGGGGAGAATGGGTATGTATATTTGAGTTCCTTCACCGTTCATCTGAAACTATCACAACTTGGTTAATTGGCTACACCCCAATACAAAATAAAACTTTAAAAAACAAACCAACAAAAACGTAAAGGGATCCGGGAAGGGAGCCATGCCCCACTTGCCTCAGTAAAGCCTTTTTGGTTGAATTACATTCCAGGAGTAGATACTGGACAGATAAGAAACTGTTTCACCTAGTAATTTTCTTGATTCCAAGCATGTTCCACATCAGGAATTCTTAGAACCAATGGAGCAAGCCTAACACTCTTCTGTAAGAAGATTAGAGAGATAGCTTGGAAAGCTCAGCAGAGGAACCCAGTTGTGGGGGTTCAATTCACAGAACAAAGTCCCTCCTGCCTCTGGGATCCTGTGACAAGTTCAGAAAGGAAGAGACTTGCTCAGCCTGGCGGATTTCCTCTGGGGGATGGGTGATTCCTCTGAACACAAGCAGGGTTGGAAAGGCAGCCACATGCACACAAATACCACATCCATTATCAGATATCATCACATCTATTATCCTAAAGGAAATCAACCATGAATATTCATTGGAAGGACTGATGCTGAAGCTGAAGCTCCGATACTTTGGCCACCTGATGCGAAGAGCTGACTCATTGGAAAAGACCCTGATGCTGGGAAAGATTGAGGGCAGGAAGAGAAGGGGACGACAGAGGATGAGATGGTTGGATGGCATCACCGAGTCAATGGACATGAGTCTAAGAAAATTCTGGGAGATAGGGAAGGACAGGGAAGCCCGGTGTGCTGCAGTTCATGGGGTGGCAAGGAGTCAGACCCGACTGACTGACTTAACAAGAGCATTATCAAATAGAAATACTTTTTTTCCTCCCCAAACTGTAACTGATTTCACTGCTCATTTCCACAGTGGGTTTGCAGTTCAAGCTAAGTGGCCAAATAATATGAAAGCTGACACTTCCCCAGGGCTCTGTCCACTTCTAACCATTTAAAATCACTCCCGAGTCTGGAGACCAGAGAGAAGCTTCCTTCTTTCTGCCTCTGCCGCCTT
Source organism: Bubalus kerabau (assembly GCF_029407905.1). NCBI lineage: Eukaryota > Metazoa > Chordata > Mammalia > Artiodactyla > Bovidae > Bubalus > Bubalus kerabau. The sequence goes on along the minus strand of NC_073631.1, from coordinate 114,792,934 downwards.
TGTCATTGGAACTGCCCTCAGACATGCCCAGAGGGTTCAGTCCTTTAATGGGAATCAGCCTAGGTTTTGATCCTAAAAATTTCACTCTTTCTGCTAGTTCTTAGTGCCACTCCTGCTTCTCAGTCAGTAGTCGCCGGTGGCAATAGCAGCAGAGGCTGGGACATTAAGAAAAAAAAATAGGAGTTAATGGTTTCTACACATAAATGTTTTCTTCTTTTTTTTAACCCCCTTGTTGGATGGTGGTCATGGTTTAGTTGCTAAGTCATGTCCCACTATAGCCCGCCAGGCTCTTCTGTCCATTGGATTCTCCAGGCAAGAATACTGGAGTGGGTTGCCATTTCCTTCTCCAGGGGATCTTCCCAACCCACGAATCGAACCCAGGTGTCCTGCATTGCAGGCAGATTCTTTACCAACTGAGTTACAAGGGAAGCCCCTTGTTGGATACTATCAGCTAAAAAACTGCCTAGAACCAGAAGTAAGAACAAAGCACAAAAATCTTGAAGTCACTAACTTTCTGTCTCCAACCCTAAGCTTTCTGTCAGGTTTCCAGTCGGTTGATCCCACAGTAGGGCAAGAGGAAGCGCTCAGCACCACCTTAGGTGCTCCGCTTAGCTGTTGGTGGGGGGGGCCCGGGGTCAGGATTCCAGGTCAAAGCTCTCTCTTTGAATCTCAGCATGCATCTTGGCCACTGGGAATTATTAAAGATGAAGGCTCTTGTCAAACTCTCTCTCCAAGCGCTCTGCCATAAACAAGCTGGGAGCCCCTGACTTGGTCACTTAACCTCCCTGGAGCCAAGTTCCCATGTCTGGAAACTGAGAGATTTGCACTGTCTGATCCCTAAGTGTCTTCCACTGCTAGAATGTCACTGATTCTGTGTTTGTGCTTTTAAACGTACTTGACCCAAGGACATACAGCTACATTTCACGGGAAGAAAAGGGGAAAGGAAAAGAGCTTGGAGCATTTTCTGAGGACATAATTATGGGAGTGATCCAGTGTGATCCATTCTGGAATTTGCTCTGGTACCACACAGATCTCCTGGCTCCAGCTCTTATTGGTAAACCATGCAATAAGTCTGATTCCAAGAGGATGAGATGGCTGGATGGCATCACTGACTCGATGCACATGAGTTTGGGTGAACTCCAGGAGATGGTGATGGACAGGGAGGCCTGGCGTGCTGTGATTCATGGGGTCGCAAAGAGTCGGACATGACTGAGCGACTGAACTGAACTGAACTGAATTTCTCCTTGGTACAAAACACAAAGATATCATCACATAGAGGATGTTGGAAGAATCAGGAGAAAATGAATATAAAGTGCTTGTTCACAGCCTGCACAGGGGCTTCCCTGATGGCTCAGCGGTAAAGAATCCACCTGCTAATGCAGGAGATGCAGGTTCTATCCTTGGGTTGGGAAGATTGGCCTGGAGCAGGAAATGGTTACCCGCTCCAGTATTCTTGTCTAGAAAATCCCAGGGACAGAGGAGCCTGGTGGGCTACGGTCCATGGGGTCGCAACTGCACGACTTAGCGACTAAACCACCAGCAACACCTGCATTCTGGGTCCTTTCCCTTTCTTGTCTCTTCCAAGGGTGAAACAGCAAAGGCAAGGGCCTGTTAGAGCCCCTGGGGCCCTCTTACAGGGAATGACACTCATTTGAACCCCCCACTGAAGTGTCTTATCTTTGGAGAAATGACATGTTAGATACAGTCCTTGCTCTGTCCTTTTTGGTAAGGTTAATGGCCAGGGAAGGCCCTGGTTTATAAACGTCTTACAGTAGAGAGTGGCCTTTACACATCTCTAGCACACAGGATTGCATTCCCAAAGAGCATGTGTCCAAGTCATTTGGATAAAGCTCCATCATCATCTTTATTTCTTTTGTTGTCTCTGCCCTCGGAGTGTCCCTAAATAGGATGGTGTCTGCCTTACCTTTTCTTCTTGGCCTCTCAGAGTCACCGCTGCAGCTCTAAGAACCTGAACTGACATCTTAAACGTCCACCGTGACTACAGCACTCTGCCTGCCAGGCTGACAGCCAGGCGGGTTTCTGGCCTGGACTCAGAGGTCCTTGGGGCTTCCCAGGTGAAGATAGTAGTAAGGAACCTGCCTGCCAAGGCAGAAGACACAAGAGACGCAGGTTTGATCCCTGTATTGGGAAGATCCCCTGGAGGAGGAAACAGCAACCTACTCCAGTATTCTTGCCTGGAGAGTTCCATGGACAGGGGAGCCTGGTGGGTTATAGTCCATAGGGTTGCAAAGAGCCGGACACGACTGAAATGACTTGGCACGTGGAGGTCCTTGAGTAACACGTTCTCCTGATTGTTTCTACCCAAGTGTATTCAAAACACTTGCTTTTGTAATAAACTTGCTCTTAATTAATTGTTTTAAGTCCCTGTATCCCTATAGAAGATATGAGGACTCTTTGCTTCATATGGTTGAGAATAAGACAATTATCTAGCAAGTACTTTCCTTCTACAATTAATTATAGTCACTATATATAGTAACAAAAAGGATTTCTACCTCCCAAACCTGACATAATTTGTTTTTGAACTAATTCCATATAAGCTCAGGAACCTCCTGCAAGAATAATTATATATTTAAATTTGAAAACAATTTCTATTCTATCAGCCCTTTCCATCCTCTAAATAGCTCCATTGTTTCTCCTAGGTGAGTATGTCCGATTTAGGGTGGGGGGAGATTTGTAATTTTACGCTACTTTTTATCTTAGCTAGCCATCTGTCTTCAGTCACACTTTCAGTTTCATTTAGATTTGAGGTTTCCATTTAAATGTGTTTGAATAAGAAGACGCCAAAGTCTGAGGGCATCAGCATTTTACAGTGCTATATGGGAAATGCAGCAGATTCTGGAATTCACTGATTTTTCTTAGCATTTTGATTATATGGGTCTATGAGTTCAGATGAATCAAAGTAAAAATGAAACTCAGCAGGCATGATGAAATCAACTGAAGCTGCTGAAATGGTTGGTCAGAGCCTACAAAAATTGTTTCATTCTCTAAGACTAGGGGGATAGAACCAGACCTAATTCAAGAGACAGCTTCTGAGGGTTGTCATCATTCAAGTCCTCAAATAGAGAAAGACATTCCTCAGCAGCAGATTTGGTTTTTTAAACTGTAGCTTGGCACAGACTTCAGTAAATGACACGGAGCTAATCTCTACAAACAAGAGGATATATGTACGATGTCACTTTTCAAGTTATACAAATTAGAATTTAATTCCAACATTCACGTAGTATTGGTAACTGGATACGGGTGGGGAGAGACCCAGATGACATATATTTTAAACAATTTAATTTCTGCCGTAAACTTAGAGATGTGAATATTCTCTGCTCTGTCTTTCCTCTGGGAGCCTCACAGAGGCTGTGAGGGGGCACAGAAGTTTGTTGCTTAAATGACATTTTCAAAGAAATATTTTGTTCATTTGTAAAACAGAAAGGCTAATATTTACTTTCCTCAGCTCACAGGGGGCTGTATCCAAGGAAACCACACATGTGTGAAATCTGGGAAATGCTATGATGTGGGCACTTTATCATTACTGTGTCCATGTTAGAACATTCTGAAAAGGAAGGTGGACATCAAAACTGCTGACTGCTACCTGGCAATTCAGGTACGAAGTATGGAATATCGCCCGTTGCCTGCAAAAACCGAAGATTCCTCTCTCGGACACAAAAATATTCCACATAATTGCAATTAAAGATTCACTGTGCTTCTGTTTGCATGAAATATCAGGTAAAATATGGATTAAGAAGTACTGATGAAGCTGAAGTCCTACAAGAAGCTGGAGGCCATACAGTGTCAGTGAACAGGACAGCTCTTTGTATCAACCGTCCTAAGAATGTTTCTAAGAGCAACAGCCTTGGGAGAAAAACGCAAATGAACACTGACCACCAGACTTCTGCTATTTCCCCATCTAAATATAGTCTTCCTGAAACATGTATCACTTCTTTCTTCAACATCAGCTGCAATACTTTTACATCACAAATCCATTAAATTATCAAACATTTTGTGTTTTCCAATACTTTTGTATGTGCTTTTCACAAAACATGACTTTTTTTTTTTTAATTCACAGAACACCTAGTAAAGTGCTAGATAAATAGCAGACACTTAATAAATTCTTCCTGAGGACTGATTTAGTATGAGAAAACATGCTAATATTAGCTATAAACTGTTAATATACTCCCACATATACTATCTAATGTAGCTGGGATCTTTTCTTTAAGAATGGTAACAAAAATCTGCAGAAACTGGATTTCATAACTATATTGAGCTAATCCATTACTTAAGGGGAACCCCTTATCTAATTCAAAGCTAACTTCATGATTAGATTTGATAAGTGAGAATATCTTTATATATTAATGAGCAATTATGACAAAATTTAGAAACTGATTTTCATTGGACAGCACATGAGAACCTGCCTAACTTGAGCATGACACTATAACTCATCTCTCAAAAATATGTTTAAAATGCATCTGTATTATTATTTTATGTCAATATCTTTTCCTTAAGCAGTTGAAACTAATTTCTTATCATACAGTTCTGTTAAACTTGACTAGACCAAAGAAGTATTATTGTCTAGTAAATGCATGATAAAGTTCTTTTGACCAATTTAATTTTAAGGATAGCACATTTATTTTCTGCACATAAGAAGAGAAAAATCAGAACAGGTTCCATCTCTCCTTTGTATCTGGAACATTGTATGGTTTAATTGCTGACAGCCTCCATGTACTAAGCAGTAAGCAGCTGAGCATGCATCGTTACATTCCTTAGGACACCTCCTTGAGTGGATGTAATAATTTATTATACTGAGTAGGTCTAATTCTCCCTTGATTTATGGAAGCGGTAATAACAGTCCATCTCACAAAATGCTTCGCTAGGAGGACTCCAGATCTGGGCATTAAAATTTTTATGGCCTCCTCAGGAGAAGTTGGGATGCGGGTGGTATTCTCAGCACCACAGCTGAGAAAAACAGAGGGATCTGCCTGAGGTCTCCAGGCAAGTCAGTTACCCAGGGAACAGAATCCAGGTCTCCTGATGCCCTGCACACAATCACAAAAGCACAGAACTCCCGGAAGAGTTGCCCAAATCCCATGTGCCGACAAGAAGAGGGGAAATGAGACCCAGGAAGCTCATCGCAGAATCCCCATAGCAACCTGTCACCGTCTCCCTCTGACTGCAATAAAGCACACTGGAGGGTATCAGGCAGCATAAAATCCTGATGGTACCCTTAATTAGGTGGGATCATTGCTCTCACTCCCTGACTTCCTGCAGCCCCAAATTCCTTTCTGTGGTGCCGAAACTCGAAAGCAAGATGTAGTTACAGAAACACTCTTTGGCTTACAAGGGACCATCAAGCTCTGATGATGATGAAACTTGATAGCAATAATGTCAAACTTTATATGATCATAATCCGAGTTTACAATGATACATTAAGCCATAATGTGACTATTTATATCACCATAAACTTAGTTTATGGTGATATAAATAGTCATGCTAATGGCATTAACAGCAGCACTCAGTGGAATCACAGCTGTTGAGTGCTGCTTATGCTATTAGCATTGCTACTTATATCACCATAAACTTAGGTAGCACAGTCGTTCCTACAAACACACAAGAAAGATGAATGTCCACACTTTATGCCCAGATCTAGGCTTCTATACTGGAGACTTCATAGCTGTCACCCTCCTCTATGTATTGAGGTCTACTTAGCCCCCTATTTGGCTCTGTTTATACCAAAGAGCAATCGGTTTTTCTGCCAACCTCTGATTTGCTGGGAAACACTATTTAAAATTGATAAGAAGGTGCAAGCCGCCACCGCAGGCACACTTACTGTCTCCTTGGCAGCGCAGGGGACCCACACTCAGCTTGGCTTCTGAGCCTTGCCGGTCGGTATCTCCAACCACCACCTGGCTGACTGGCAGGTGATCTTTGTAGGATAAGAAACCAGCATCCTTTCTCCTGAATCACAAGGAAAGACAAACACATGAGGAGGCTACGTTAGAAGCACATCTTTTCTGATTATTGTTTAAGTTGTCCGACAAATGACCACATTCCAATAGCTGCTCAGAGAACCACAGTTAACGAGTTGTTCCTCTCTTCCACTTGGTGGTTTTGCAACTCATGGCTCAGAAGCAACTGTGGCCTCTTTGCTTTCTGGAAAACAGAACTGACGCCCTGCTTTCCGGAGTCACAACCAGGACACAGCATACTGTTTCAGGCTGAGTGTAGATGATCACGTTGCTTAAAGCACTCACATCAAACACCTGAGTGTGTGTGCAGAGTTTGCTGCTGTCATGGAATCAAAAGTTCAACAAAGTCAACGAGATCTCTTGCATAAAATGAGAAACAAAGCCCTATTAAAAAAAAAATACCTTTGTCTCCTTAATTGCTTTCTTTCCTGCTGTGCATCAGCTAAATAAGAGACACTTTTTGTTCCTTCATCTCTTCTTGTTTATTAACAACCAAAAGACTTTTAAGTTTCCAACACAGAACAGGTGCTCACTAAGTGTCTATTTCCATCTGTAATGAGGAGTGGAGTTTAGAGCAAGCCCAACTTGGCTTTTTTCTTGGATTTCTCCTCCTGTTTATGCTTATCTTGTTATCTTGTTTCAGGTCTCCTAAGTCAACCCTGTACCCACCCTAAATGGAGGGAGAGGGCAAGGCTAGTTGTAAAGCACTGACTCGAGGATGCAGCCTAGAAATACAGGAGATGTTCTTGGGGATGGAGCCCAAGTGAGTTATGCGGCAGGACAGATTTTACCTTGATAGGAAATGCCTGCCCCTCATCCTATTTTTGTACTGCTGTGGCTGAGAGATCCCCTGACTTGGGGCTGGATGGCTGGGAGGCGCACAACTGGATCAAGTCATTCCACAGATTTATCTTTTTGCATGATTTTGTGCACTGTTCAGCCTAAATGTAAATGAGAATTTTGAAACTGTATGTACAACTGATCACAGGACAGACAACTGATTTTGGATGACGGAAGAACGAGAGAGAGAGTTCAGTAGTCAGGTGAAAGATCTACCAGTTGCATCTCTTGCTGGCAATTGAGGAGAACCAAACTTGGAAACCTGCCTCCAAAATGCTGTGCTGTTAGGGGCAGTTGCTGGCTCCTCTGACTTTCTAGAAGGTCACCAAACATATGCTCCTTCATGTGTCAGGACCCACAGAAACCCAGGAAGGAGTCAGAATTTAGCCAGTGGACCCCAAACAAGTTTATTTTCCACTGCTTTGGTTATGTCAGTATTTCCAAAATAAATTTAACTTTTTTTTTTTTAATTAAATGAGAACAAGATCATGCAGAAAAGCACTGTGGCTCTTACTGACATTGCAGCTATTGATGATCTAGCCTCAAATAATTTGTAAGCCCACCTCCTGGTGACTCAGACAGTAAAGAATCTGCCTGCAATGCAGGAGACCTGGGTTCAATCCCTGGATCAGGAAGATCCCCTGGAGAAGGGAGTGGCTACCCACTCCAGCATTCTTGCCTGGAGAATTCCATGGACAGAGGAGCCTGGTGGGCTACAGTCCACCGGGTCACAAAAGAGTTGGACACAACTGAGTGACTAACACTTTCACTCCTTATATTAGAAGTTCTATCAGTTAATATTATGTCAGAGAAGGAAGAAAGTCTTTGCTATTAAATTTTCATATTTAGTGTTTCTTAAGGGACAATAAATGCAAATACCCTTATAATTTGACAATCTACTGGAATAATGTACATTCCTGTGGAATGTCAGGCTGAGATTCTCTGTAAGTTCATTATCATCTAAGTAAGGGATCTGCAAGCTAAGAGCTGAGAAAAATTCATCTTGTTCCTTTTTCTGGAATGGCCCATAAGGTATTTAAAATTTGTTTTAAACAGTTGAAAAGAAATCCAAAGCAGAGCAATATTTTATGCCATATGAAAATTACATAAAAATCAAAGTCAGTGTCCATATGTAAATTTTACTGAAACAAAACTTTTTAATTTTTTAAAAAATTAAAATTTTTTTCTTTTTAAGTTTTCTTTCCTTTTTACAAATCGTCTATGGTGTCTCCAGGTTACATCTACAGAGTTGAGTAGCTGTGATAGAGACCATGTGGCCCTCAATGCCTAAAATATTTGTCTGGCCCTTTAAGAAAATGTTGTCAACTCTTACTCCAAATCATCAGTATCCATTTTTCCTTTGGGAACTGATTGATCAAATATCCCACTGATAATCACGGGGGCCTAATGTGCAACTTATCCCACAGTTGAGTGTAGGTTAGGGAAGGGACATGAGACTATCTTTGAGGTGGAGGAAAAACATTTAAGCTGACATTATTCACTCTGGCAGTGAGAAATAACTTAGAACTTATTGATAATCAATGTTTTGATTGAGGTTGCACTACGTGACCGTCACATGTCAGGATGCTCAACATCTTTACCTGATACTTCGCATTGTCAGTTCATTTATGATGAATGAGAAAGTGGCTACTTTATAACAAATCTTGTGCTAATAAAAGAGTAGTTTGAAAACAAATGTTTGGAAATATTCCAATCATTATGTAATATTATTGCTAAAATTGATATGTGCATAATCTCATAAGAATTTACATATCTATATACTTCTACAACTTGGACACATAGTTTTAAAATATATGTAATAAATTGGTAAAAGTGGAGTTCCAATGGATTTTGGACTTATTTTATAATACTGAAATGGGTCATTAACCAATTACTTTGCAAATAAAACTGACTCAGAGATGATAGAAGTTTACTACATTTTATCAAAACCTTTGCATTTCTGGTCAATAAAGCTGAAAAATCAATATCATGATTCATTTGGAAATATACTTTTATCTAGTTTGTTATATGTACCTTGAAGTAATATTTTTCAATTGTGATAGCCAATCAAGTCAAGTGTCAAAATTAAAAAAAAACAATAGAGAGACAGATCTTCAAATTAGTCACTCAAGATTATATAAAATAGTACGTATTTAATCACATCACAGTTATAAAATCAATTAAAGGAAAACACTATTAATTTCTATTACTATTTTAGAAAAAATATTAATGTCAACTTTATATCATTTTAAAAAATTTTGTTTTATATTGAACATAAAATGTTAATTCACCAAACCTGTGTCTTATTTTTATACTTATTTATAAATATGTATTCAAAATTTTCAAAAAATAGGAAAAGGATCAAAAATAGGAACACTGCTCTAATTCATAGAAAACAATAACAACAGGGTATCTACCACTGAGCACCTGTGTACACTACACTGTTTCTTGTAGACAACATTTAATCTGAAATCAATTCTTCCATAGAGGCATCATTATCCCCATTTAACTGAGGAGAATCAGATAATTTATCTTGACCAAGGTCACCAGCTCAATAATCATAGAGTCTGGATTCAGTTCTAGATTATCTGGATCCTAATCAAGGATTTTCCAAGGGTCAGGGGATGGAGAGGAAAAGCAAAACAGAACCAAAAAGCAACTATGTTAATTCAAAACCCTTTTTATTTTCATTTACAGGTGAAGTGAAAATGTACTTTTAAAGATATACTTAGCTATCTTGAAATGAGAAAATTATTTATAATTAGTAAATTCAAAGGTATCTGTAATGTTATATTCACAAACATCCCCGGCACCATCAACATACTTAGTAAAAGTGATCTAGAACTACCCCAGGCCCCAAACTAATCACCATCTTTAGTGGTACATAGAAGCTTACAAAAGGTTACAATTCAGCTAATACACAAATCCCCCTTAGCCCCAGGGATATGTTCCAAGACCCCCAGTGGATGGCTGGAATCATGGATAGTACTGAACCCTATATGTACTATGCTTTTTCCTATGTTCAGTTGCTAAGTCATATCTAACTCTTTGAAACCCCAGGGACTGCAGCATGCCAGGCTTCCTTGTCCTACCATCTCCCGGAGTTTGCGCAAATTCATGTCCATTGAGTCAGTGATGCCATCCAACCACCCCATCCTCTACTACCCTCTTCTCCTTTTGCCTTCAATCTTTCCCAGCATCAAGGTATTTTAAAATGAGTCATCTCTTTGCATCACAAGGCCAAAGTATTAGAGCTTTAACTTCAGCATCAGTCCTTCCAGTGAATATTTAGGGTTAATTTCCTTTAAGATTGACTGGTTTGATCTCCTTGCAGTCCAAGGAACTCTCAAGAGTCTTCTCAGTTCTGTTCAGTCACTCAGTCATGTCCGACTCTTTGCAGCCCCATGGACTGCAGCACACCAGGCCTCCCTGTCCATCACCAACTCCCAGAGCTTGCTCAAACTCATGTCCATAGTCAGTGATGCCATCCAACCATCTCATCCTCTGTCATTCCCCTTCTGTCATTCCCCTTCTCCTTCTGCCCTCAATCTTTCGCAGCATCAGGGGCTTTTCTAATGAGTCAGTTCTTTGCATCAGGTGGCAAAGGACTGGAGTTTCAGCTTCAGTATCAGTCCTTCAAATGAATATTCAGGACTGATTTCCTTTAGGATTGATTGGTCTGATCTCCTTGCAGTCCAAGGGACTCTTAAGAGTCTTCTCCATCACTGCAGTTCAAAAGCATCAATTCTTTGGTGGTCAGCTTTCTTTATAGTCCACCTCTCACATCTATATGTGACTACTGGAAAAAGCATAGTTTTTAAGAGTCTTTTCCAGCATCACAATTTGAAAGCTTTTACCTAACCTACTCTATATACCTGTGATAAAGATTAATTTATGAATGAGGCACAATACGGGATTAACAACTAATGATAAAATAAGACAGTTATAACAAGATGGCATTATAAAGATGTGAATGTGACCTCTCACACACACATACAATATCTTAATGCCTTTTCCATCCTAACTAAGCACTGTGGTATAACTTTTGCAGTCTGAGGTGTGATAGCAAAACTACCACGCATTTCTTCTTCCTTCTTCACAACCTCATCGATAGAAGATCCATTCTTACCATAAACCTCAGCAACCTCACGATATGGTTTTCTTTCCTTATTAAATCACTGCCTTTTCACTTAACGACAGTACTTAATGGCTTCTCTTTGGCATATCTGAATTGCCGGCATTGCTACTCTTGCGCTTTGGGGTCATTATTAAGTAAAATGAACTAAAGAAGTGCAGTACCATGACAGTCCATCTGATAATCCAGAAGGCGAATAAGTGATTGTCTTAGTGGAACATGCTGGACAAAGGGTTGATTCCCTTTCTAAGTGGATGCAGAAGGATGTCATCAGATTTCATCACACTGCTCAAAACAGTGCAATTTAAAACAACTGAATTGTTGATTTCTGAAATCTTCACTTAATACTTTCAGATCACGTTGTCTGAGGTTAACTGAAACCTCAAAGCAAAACCTTGGATGAGGGACTACTGTAGCGATAACCCTCAGATACTCCTTAAACCAAGAAAATAGGACAGAATAATCAGCTGAGAAGAAAATAAAAAAAAAATATATATATAAAGTTACCTTCTCAATCATTTTTGATAAGAGATATAAATAGGGCTCCAGAGATTTTAAAATCACAAACAGCTGTGTTTCAAACTCACAAAACATTCGACTCCACTGGAAACAAATTGGTTGTAGAAACAAATTCACAGGTGGCAATAAAATGGCTTGACTAGCACCAAGCGTCTGGTGTGATCCTGCAGCATAACCCACTTTCAGAAACTGACGTGTGAGTGGATAGAAAATAAACTGAGACCTCAAGAGGCTCCCTTCCAAACATCTATAAGACTTCTATCTTAGCACCAGTGTGAAAATTATTTAGCAAGCAAAACAAGACTTTATTGAAAGTTATGATCTTTAACGATCGAGGTCAATCTAATTTAGAGAGATATTCAGTAACTATTTATCATGTTAGCATAATCTAATTACATCTGTTGCTGGGCTGGTACACTAAAAAAATTCTATCATACATTTCCAATAGGCCCTGAACTCAGACTCTCCTGTAGTCTTTTTATTAGTGTTGTTATTAAAAGAAAACTTGATTCTACAGAATTTTCTTCTCTAACTTGGCATGATGGTTCTTTTACTTCATTTTCCTGAGGAATTCTGTCTTTCTCTGCTGCTCTTCCCTTGCCTTCTTTTCTTTTCCTGCTGAGAAAGCAAACAAGCCCCTAGGCAGATTGGTCTTGCCCTCAGCTCAGTAAAAACACAAAAACAAAAAACCTCGAAGGAAAATAAACAGTCTAAGCTTCTGCAATTATAAGCTTGCTTTTCTACCAGATGTTATAAAAGTTACCACACTATGAGTATGTTGCATAATTCTAGCAGAGAAGAATTTCTCCTGCTTTATGAAGTTTTAGAAGTACTTGGTTACTTAAAACAAACACATAGAATTACAGTCAGTGAACTTTCATGTATTCCCATCACAGAATCACATAAGGTAGAAATTTCTGGAAGAATCCAGGAAGCCAAAGATTTAGCTACAGAGGATGTCACAAAAAGAGACATAGAAATGGGGAATAAGCACATGAGAAGATACTTTATATTATTAGTTCAGTTCAGTTCAGTCACTCAGTCGTGTCCAACTCTTTGCCACCCCATGAATCCCAGCACGCCAGGCCTCCCTGTCCATCACCAACTCCTGGAGTTCACTCAGACTTATGTCCATCGAGTCAGTGATGCCATCCAGCCATCTCATCCTCTGTTGTCCCCTTCTCCTCCTGCCCCTGATCCCTCCCAGCATCAGGGTCTTTTCCAATGAGTCAACTCTTCCCATGAGGTGGCCAAAGTACTGGAGTTTCAGCTTTAGCATCATTCCTTCCAAAGAAATCCCAGGGCTGATCTCCTTCAGAATGGACTGGTTGGATCTCCTTGCAGTCCAAGGGACTCTCAAGAGTCTTCTCCAACACCACAGTTCAAAAGCACCAATTCTTTGGCACTCAGCTTTCTTCACAGTCCAACTCTCACATCCATACATGACCACAGGAAAAACCATAGCCTTGACTAGACGGACCTTTGTTGGCAAAGTAATATCTCTGCTTTTTAACATGCTATCTAGGTTGGTCATAACTTTCCTGCCAAGGAGTAAGTGTCTTTTAATTTCATGGCTGTAGCCACCATCTGCAGTGATTTTGGAGCCCAGAAAAATAAAGTCTGACACTGTTTCCACTGTTTCCCCATCTATTTCCCATGAAGTGATGGGACCAGATGCCATGATCTTCGTTTTCTGAATGTTGAGCTTTAAGCCAACTTTTTCACTCTCCTCTTTCACTTTCATCAAGAGGCTTTTTAGTTCCTCTTCACTTTCTGCCATAAGGGTGGTGTCATCTGCATATCTGAGGTTATTGATATTTCTCCCAGCAATCTTGATTCCAGCTTGTGCTTCTTCCAGCCCAGCATTTCTCACGATGTACTCTGCATAGAAGTTAAATAAGCAGGGTGACAATATACAGCCTTGATGTACTCCTTTTCCTATTTGGAACCAGTCTGTTGTTCCATGTCCAGTTCTAACTGTTGCTTCCTGACCTGCATATAGGTTTCTCAAGAGGCAGGTCAGGTGGTCTGGTCCAAGGTAAGGAGCAGCAGCTGTGCTTTGCTGGAGCAGCCGTGAAGAGATATCCCACCACCAAGGTAAGAGAAACCCAAGTAAGATGGTAGGTGTTGCGAGAGGGCATCAGAGGGCAGACACACTGAAACCATAATCACAGAAAACTAGCCAATCTGATCACACGGACCACAGCCTTGTCTAGCTCAATGAAACTAAGCCATGCCTTGTGGGGCCACCCAAAACACAATAAAGTCGAACTTTAAAAATACTTCTAACAGTGTCCTCAGTCTCCATTGACTATTGTGCTTTCCTCGATGGATGTAAGGTAGTGTTTTCTACAAAGCAATTAAAACGACCATCACAATTAAATCTTTAGAATCCTGGAATATGTCCCCTATGAAATGAAAGTAATTACAAATTCAATTACTCCTTTTCAGTGGGAATAGCTTAGGCCTTTTGTAAATGCATGACAATTATCTGTTCAGTTTAGAATCTCTTAGAAAGCCTTTGTAACCATTTCAGGATTCTATGCAAATTGTTCTTTTTTAATTTTCCTTCTGGAATGCAAGTTCCCTGAGGCCAGATATATTGTCTCCTGCAACTTTATAAACCAAATACTAGTGTACCTAAAAGTGGCTCATTCCATATGTTTCATGACTGAACAAATACATGAATAAACATAGAAGTCAACTAGGCACAATCCTACAATAGTCTTCAGTATGTGCTGACTATCAACGCTAAGAAATGAGAAAGAGATCTTTCTTATAATTGGAGTTCCTTGAAAGCTCTTGTAACACTTCCATTATTTCTTTTCTGTAATTGAAGTTTTATTTTTTCTTTAGAAAGTTGTATTCAATTAGATGTTTCATATATAATTAATACAGCGGAAATAATTAAATCTTAAAGACAGGAGTCTGATGGCAACTCTGAGTCTATGTAAAAGTAAGTTACTAAATTTATCTGGGCCATTGTTTCTTTACATAGGTAAGTTATATATATTTTGGTTTTGAAGAGTATCAGAATAAGCAGCTCTAAAATATGCCTGTTTGGCATGTAGAGTATTTTGAGCTAAAGGCCACTGAGATCAGTAGACTCAAGAAAAACTCCAAACACAGGGCACAAGTTTTCTTTTTGTAAAGGAAAATTTCGTTTGTAGAGATGCCTCTCTCCTGCACCTGGAATAAAAGGGCTCTTAATGGCTTTTTTTCAGTGAAGAAGATAGTGACTTAAACCTGCATAACAAATCTCACTAAACAACTCTTGTTTACCATGCTTTCCCTGGTCACTTTCTCATAACTTGCCTCCCCCACCCAGAAGCCTGGAACGCCTTGTCTTTTGGCTTAAGATGGTGTATGAGCCCAGGTTCTAACCATTGCTTGGGTTCTTCATCACTGGGTGCTTGCATAGGTACATAAACGATGTACATGTTAATAAACATGTTCTGTCTGCCCTTCTCTTGCTAGTTTTGAGGACCCCAACTGAAGATCCGAAGATAGGTGGAGGAAAATATAGTTTTGCCTTCCCTGTAGTTCTTATACTACTTGTATTTGTTAATTTTGTTATTATAGAGAACAAATAGTAATCATCTGAATAAATTTGGCAAACAAACATGTGGCTTAAAACGTAAATGTTTGGCCTGTTTTTCAATGGCGTGGGGTTACTGGTAGCTCTTTGAGGACAGGGCTTTGTGGTTTTAGTTAGTTTCCCCAGAAACTACTAGTACAGTGTCCAATATACGGTTTGGGGGACTAGTTATCACCCTGATGTTTCAGATGAGGTAACAGATTTGGAATAAAACTATGCCTGGTCTAAAGTATTCAACTAATGAGTGGTTGAACTAGGAAAAGAAGACCAATCTTCACCACTGTAGAATTTAAGAAAATGTGTGTTTCCATTTCTCAAATTCTACCACAGTAATTTCCATTTTGTTCTTATGAATTATATGAAAGTCTATTATTTTATCAGAGGAAAATTGTTTCACTAATTTGAAGACTAGTTTGTAAGCTATCACAGTTTACTTTGTCTTTTTTACACTCTTCTTTTCCCTAAGCAAGGGCTCCTCGAGTGTACGTGTGTCTATTTTTAAGAAGTTTGGTGAATGACGACTTTTGGTTGTATTTTTATCTTTCAGTTGTTATTTATTTATGATATATTTGTTTGTGGCAGTGCTGGGTCTTTGCTGCCGTGCGATCTTTCCTCTGGTTGCAGCGAGCGGGGACGTCTCTCTAGCTGTGGTGCCTGGGTTTGTCACTGCGGTGGCTTCCCTTGTGGAGCACAGGCTCCAGGCTCAGGGGGTTCAGCAGGTGCAACATGTGGGCTCAGTAGTTGTGGCACCCAGGCTTAGTTGCTCCGAGGCATATGGGATTTTCCCGGATCAGGGATCCAATCCATGTCCCTGGCGTTGGCAGGTAGATTCTTTACCACTGAGCCACAAGGGAAGCCCTCCTTGTGTTTCTGTAAACTGTGCCTCGTATATTGTATGCCTGGTAAGGATGGGGTACTTGATGTGTGGCATCCTTGATATGTCCATGTATTGTCATTTCCAGCAATTAATGGCCAACCCTTGGCATCTCAGAAGTACTCAATGGGAAAATCTTCACTATTACTGGCTCTGTATATCTTTAAAAATTAAGGGAGAAGGAAATGGCAACCCACTCCAGTATCCTTGCCTGGAGAATCACAGGGACAGAGGAGCCTAGTGGGCTGCCATCTATGGGGTCGCACAGAGTCGGACACGACTGAAGCGACTTAGCAGCAGCAGCAGTAGCAACATGTGAAATAGATCGCCAGTCCAGGCTCTATGCGTGGGACAGGGTGCTCAGGGCTGGTACACTGGGATGACCCTGAGGGATGGGATGTGGAGGGAGGTGGGAGGGGGGTTCAGGATGGGGGACACATGTACACCCATGGCTGAATCATGTGAATGTATGGCAAAAACCACTACAATATTGTAAAATAATTAGCCTCCAATTAACATAAATAAATAAATTTTAAAAAAATTTTTAAAAAATTAAGGGTGAATATTCTGGGCTCTTTCAGGGTTCCTAGAGATTTGCTTCTAACCGACAGACAAATGCAGACAAATCCGATCACTTCTGACTCCCCTCTGCTTTGGCATGGCTCCTCTTCAGTCTTCTTCCTGGCTCAATGGCCTTTCCTCTCAAGGTAGCTTGTGGCTGGCTTCCTCCTACAGGTTCCACACTTAGGACCTGCATTCTTGTCTCACTGAACTCGGAAAGGCGGTGTGGACTACAGGCTGGTGTCGTTTCACCTTGAAGCGAGTCAGGGAGACTTCAGGCTGCTGAGAGTCAGTCTTGTACTCTCTAGCTCCAGCGTCATGGATTGAGCTCTCTGATTCATTCTTGTGAAGTTACCCTTTTCCTCTCCCATAATGGTGGGGTGGTTGGAGGTAGATAGAATATGCTAACAACTCTGCAAACAAGTCTTTCCCATTGGTCTCTTCTCCAGGAATTTTCAGGCTTCTTGTATGTCACTTGAGGCAGATAACTGAGTCAGAGCTCTACTTTGCTTTAGAATGTGGGGGTTCTTGACCACTTAGTCAAGTTCACAACTGAAACCCCAAGACAACAGAAGTAACCTAATTTATGACTGCTTCCCCGAACATGAAAAAAATCCTAAACCTAGTCAATTTCTATAACATCCTATTTCCATATGATTTATTCTGTGTAAAGTATTCCTTCACTGTTCCCACAGATCTTCACAATCATGAAAGACAACAATCAAACTCTCCACCCCCTAAGTTTTTTCCTAAGCAGATTACTTGCAAGAGTATTGGTTCTGATGAATGTGGCCTCAGAAGAAAGTTCAATACACTCTGAATTTTTATTTTGTGGATCTGATCACTGTAAAAGGTAGCTTTTTTTTTTTTTTTTTTTTTCAATGATAGAAGGAAGCGCTCTTCTTTTAGCTAAGGATGACTGCTTTTTCTTTCCATCACCATTTCTTCAGCCCCCTTCATGTAACACAAATCCATAAAAATGACTCTCGTGTTTCTTTTCTCTACAGACATCACATCATCTTTGACATATTTTGTCATCCCAATTCATCTCAGCAGTGCATTTTGCTCCTCTAGTGTACAAAAAAGACTTGTTTGAAGGTGGAAGTGGTTTCCTTTATTCATTTCTGAAATCTGTAAGGCCCTTAAGGTGATCAATATTTGTTTTTATGTTATCAATATCTTGAAGATGGTGTGAAGTGTAAACATGTGAAAAAGGCCTCAGCTATAGTAAGTAAAAGCACTTACTTGTTAAGATGAGATGGTCCAAATAAAAACAAAGTTCCAAAACATCTCTCGGTACCTGGACTAATGAGAGGCAGAAGGGACCCATGGAAAGAGGCTTAAGACAGCTGTCAGTGAGAAGGATAACCCAAGGAAATGAAAAATAAATGATCTGAAATTTGGGAGCGAGAAAGACAAAATAACGATGAGTAATGTAAGCCTGAAGAGATCTTCGAGGAGAAAAATTCAATTATATTAAATGTTGCAAAGATGTCTAGTATATAAAAAATTATTGCTGTTGTTCAGTCGCTGTCACATCCAACTCTTAGTGACCCCATGGAATGCAGCACACCAGGCTTCCCTGTCTTTCACTATCTCCTGGAGCTTGCTCAAACTCATGTCCATTAGGTCCGTGATGCCATCTAACCATCTCTTCCTTTGTCATTCCCTTCTCCTCTTGCCTTCTATCTTTCCCAGCATCAGGGTCTTTATTAATGAGTCAGCTCTTCATATTAGGTGACCAAAGTATTGGAGCTTCAACTTCAGCATCAGTCCTTCCAATGAATATTCAGGGTTGATTTCCTTTAGAATTGACTGGTTTGATCTCCTTGCAGTCCAGGGGACTCTCAAGAGTCTTCTCCAATACTACAGTTCAAAAGCATCAATTCTTTGGTGTTCAACCTTCTTTATGGTCCAACTCTCACATCCATATATGACTACTGGAAAAAACCATAGCTTTGACTATATGGACCTTTGTCAGCAAAGTAATGTCTCTGATTTTTAATACACTGTCTAGGTTTGTCATAGCTTTTCTTCCAAGAAGTAAGTGTCCTTTAATTTCATGGCTGCAGTCATCATCTGCAGTAATTTTGGAGAAATTAGGTATATCAATTTGGTGATCATTGGTGGACATATCTCAAAGATTTCCTTTAGAGCAATGAAGAAAATTTTCAGTGGCTGATAATTAAATGGGAAATGAAAGGGCAGAGACAAGCCTTAAACCCATATTCTGAAGTTGCAATGAGAAATGGAAGAAGCAATAGGATAGAAGCTGGGGAGTTTGCAACATTAGAAGATTTTGTTTATACACTGGGTACTGGATTAATTAGGTTTTATAACATATGTCTGTAATCAATTTGCCAACATTATTTTACAAGCTTTTGGAAGCAAAACTCTTGACTGGCCTATGTATACAAGCAGTATATAGATGGCATATAACTGTCAGCAAATGACCTGAAGTGGTACATAATTAGGACATTCTGACCATTGCTGGGTAACACTAATAACAAGAGCAGATTCCTCTTGCTTCTCATCCAGGGAACAAATAGCACCTGATTGCTTTCTTCAAATAAAAACTAATCAAGTGAGGAATCCCTGACCTTTCTGAAATATGATAGCCAACATATTTTTGGAAAAGATCCTTGGGCCTGCATCTTGGAGGAAAGGACTGAAAGAAAAGCTAACTAGATAATTTCACAATGAGGTTGGTGTTTTCTGGTTAACTCTAGCCAATTGGAGCTTTGAAGTTTATTAGATTTGGACAAAGACAGAAATTCAGTAACCCACTCAGGGACATTCTAAAAGTTCAGGTAATTAGATTTTAATAAACAAGGCCATCTCTTTGGCAACCTAACTTCGGAATTTAGGGGTTGGATCATTTATGATGCAGTCCAACTTGTACAAATTAAAAGGCATATAAATCGTCCCCTCAGAAGAAAGGCAATAAAAATCCATCACTGTTAACTGAGGGATAACAAATACTGTCAAAGGAAAGAATGAGTGGCCTAAACTTGTAAGGCCATGCAAGTCGTGAACAAGGCAAAACTCAATTTAGTGGCAGTTTTATGGAGAGAATAAAGCATATGAGTGTCTTGTTTGTGTAGATTTATTTTGCTCTAATGAGAAACCAGGAGGGGAAGTTGCCACATTCTTCTAATAGGCAGAGTATCCAGTTTGCAACTAATTTGAAAATGGGAAAGAAAAGTGATGCAAACAAATCTGGGGAGGATTAGCTGTCTCATTTCCTTGACATGCACATGATTTTGATGACTAACCTTTTGTTGTTCCTCAGTTGCTCAGTTGTGTCCAGCTCTTTGCAACCCCATGGACTGCAGCACACCAGGCTTTCCTGTCCTTCACCATCTCCTGGAGCTTGCTCAAACTTATGTCCGTTGAGTCAGTGATGCCGTCCAACTATCTCATCCTCTGTTGTCCTCTTCTCCTCCTGCCTTCTTTCCCAGAATCAGGGTCTTTTCCAATGAGTCAGTTCTTTGCATCAGGTGGCCAAAGTATTGGAGCTTCAGCTTCAGCATCAGTCCTCCCAATAAATATTCAGGGTTGATGTCCTTTAGGACTGACTGGTTTGCTCTCCTTGCAGTCCAAGGGACTCTCAAGAGACTTCTCCAACACCACAGTTCAAAAACATCATTTCTTCAGTGCTCAGCCTTCTTTATGGTCCAACTCTCACATTCATCCACGACTACTGGAAAAACCATAGCTTTGACTATATGGACCTTTGTCAGCAGAGTAATGTCTCTGCTTCTTAATATGCTGTCTGGGTTGGTCATAGCTTTTCTTCCAAGGAACAAGTGTTTTTTAATGTCATGGCTGCAGTCACTGTCCATAGTGATTTTGGAGCCCAAGAAAATAAAGAGCAAATCGCTTTTCTTTTTCAAATAAAGGGCAGAGGGACTGAGAACCCACAGGGAATTTGACTTTGAAGGTCAGTGGGATTTGATTCCATAACTTCCACAGAACTGGGGAATCAGAGACTCTTGGAGGACACAAACTAAACCTTGTACACACCAGGACCCAGTAGAAAGGAGCAGTGACCCCACAAGAGACCGAGCCAGGCTTGCCTTGAGTGTTCAGGAGTCTCCGCCGGAGCTGTGGGTGGCCTGCCACAGGGTCCCAGACACTGACCACAGCAGTCCTGGGAGGCATGGCAGGCTGACATAAGTCCTTCTGGAGGAGGTCACCATTACCCCTACCATAGTTTGGCCTCAGGCCAAACTACAGGAGGAACACAGCCCCAGCCCATCAGCAGAAAATTGGATTAAAGATTACTGAGCATGGCTTTGCCCCACCAGAGCAAGACCCAGTTTCCCCACAGCCAGTTCCTCCCACCAGGAAGCTTCCACAAGTCTCCCAACCTCATCTATCAGAAGGCAGATGGAATGGAAACCACAGTCACAGAAAACTAACCAAACTGATCACATGGAACACAGCCTTGTCTAACTCAGTGAAACAATGAGCCATGCCTTTGTCAACTACAAATTGGCACTTGCCAAGAGCATTGCCAATGACTGAACAACAAGGGCATTTGCCATTTGCTTCTGTGGAGATAGAACTATTGACCTTCAACACCCCCTGAGGGAGTTCAGGGTGGGATGAGGCACTTTGTGTTCCAGGGAATCTAGTGGGACAGGTCTTTAGATAGTTGGAACAGATTTTATGATCTCAGTCATCTCCAGAAAAGCACTAAATCCCTTCATGGTGACATCAGATCCTTGTGACTAGCAGAAAACCATTTGTAAAATAAGGGCTTGAAGTGAGGTGAAGTGAAGTCGCTCAAGTCGTATCTGACTCTTTGCAACCCCATGGACTGTAGCCTACCAGGCTCCATCCATGGGATTTTTCCAGGCAAGAATATTGGAGTGGGTTGCCATTTCCTTCTCCAGGGGATCTTCCCAACCCAGGGATCAAACCCAGGTCTCCCACATTGCAGGCAGATGCTTTACCGTCTGAGCCACCAGGGAAGCCCAAATAAGGGCTTAATGGTATTGAACTCTGCCTTCACCAACACCTTACATATTGAACTTCCTCCCACTGCCTCTTTGCAGCAGTCTCTCAGAGCTATCTGAGGTGCTGCCTCCCAGGCTGCAGTCCTCATTTTGCCCCAAATAAAACTTAACTTGCAACTCTCAAGTTGTGTATCTTTTTAGTTGACACCTTGTAGGGTCACCCAAGACAGATGGGTCGTGGTGGCGAGTTCTGACAAAACGTGGTCCACTGGAGAAGGGAATGGCAAGTCACTTCAGCATTCTGGCCTTGAGAACCCCATGAACAATATGAAAGGGCAAATAGATAAGACACTTAAAGACGAACTCCACAGGTCGGTAGGTGCCCAATATGCTACTGGAGAAGAGTGGAGGAATAGCTCCAGAAGGAATGAAAAGGCTGAGCCAAAGTGGAAGCAACGCCCGGCTGTGGATGTGTCTGCTGGTGAAAGTAAAGTCTGATGTTGTAAAGAACAGTATTGCATAGCAACTTGGGATGTTAGGTCCACGAATCAAGGTGAATTGGAAGTGGTAAACAGGAGATGGCAAGAGTGAACATTGGTGTTTTAGGAATCAGCGAACTAAAATGGATGGGAATGGGTGAATTTAACTCAGATGACCATTAATCTACTACTGCGGGCAAGAATTCCTTAGAAGAAATGCAGCAGCCCTCATGGTCAACAAAAAAGTCTGAAATGCAGTAGTTGGGTGCAGTCTCAAAAATGACAGAATGACCTTGTTTTGTTTCCAAGACAAAGCATTCAGTATCACAGTAATTGATGTCTGTGCTCCAACCACTAACATTGAAGAAATTGAAATCGAACAGTTCTATAAAGACCTGCAAGATCTTCTAGATCTAACACCAAAAGATGTCCTTTTCATTATAGGGAACTGGGAGGCGAAAGTGGGAAGTCAAGAGAGTCTAACCTTACTTAGAGCTCATGTCAGTCTGCCTGATCTGCCATAACAAGCCATCCTGGATTGGGTGACATTTTTTATTTCCTTACAGTCCTGGAGGCTGGAAGTCCATGTTCAAAGTGCCAGAAGTGTTGTCTGCTGAGGCCTTTTCCTTTGTCTTGCAGTCATCTTCTCACTACGTCCCCACATGGCCCTTCCTCTGTTAAGCACAGAGAAAGTGAGCTGGCTCTGGGAGCCTTCCCTCTTCTCATAAGGATGCTCATTCTATTGCACTAGGGGGACTCCATCATTATGAGCCCAGTTAACCTTCATCACCTTCTTAATGGCCTTATCTCCAACTACAGTCTCATTGGGGGTTAGGACATTAACATATGAACTTTGGAAAGAGGTGTCAAAATTCACAGTTAAGTCTGTACAGTTGGATACAATTTGCCATATTGAGTTTCGCAAACATTAATTCTGGGAGATGATTATGTGTTTTCCGGAAAGAAAAAAGATTTGGTTTCCCAAGTGTGGGAAATGCTGTATCTGCTCTATATTTCACTCTTGATATTCCCTACATTGAGTAAAACCTATTTAACTTTGTTTAACCCAGAATCCTGGAAAAGGGACTTTTCCCTCAGCACACATACCAGTATCCTGAGAAACAACGTTCTGTCTTGTACTAGTTTGTGAGGCATGGTTTTTGACATTCTGTGGCTTCTCAAATACAGCTTAAACAGCAAATCATTTACAGAGCTTAACAGATAAGATCAAAAGTAGAAAGTAGAAAAGTAGAGAGCACTAGAGTGTACTTAACAACCTAATTGTAGATTCATTGTTCACCCCTGTGAGTATTTGTTCCCACCATACAAAGATAGTGTGTCTTAATCAATTAGTATAGAACAACTCTTGGGCTTCTGCAATAAAGCCTATTAAGTTAGTATTCCTTCTATGGGGAAAAAATGAGAAGTTACTCAACCCAGATGTCCATCAACAGAGGAAAGATAAATGAATTGTGATACTCGGAAAAAAGCACAGTGGTGAAATAAAATGAACCATAGCTACACACAAAAACACCATCAATATAAAAAAAAAAATCACTGACAGGAAAAGTCAAACATAAAAGAGTTATGGTGGCCAAGAACAGGCAAAATAACCCAGGACAATAGAAGTCAGAATAATAGCTACCCTTTTGGAGATTGTCAAGGAGGGGGCTAAGAAGCTGACCATGTTCTAGATGTTGATCTGGGAAATGATTTCATGAGTACACCAAGACAGGAAATGATTGAGCTGAATATTTAATATTCGTACACTTCACTCTACAAAAATTATAGTTCAACAGGGAAAAGCATCATGGTTCATTATTGCTTTCTGGGACAAGGTTGCAATTCCCAGTCCTGGTCCCTTTGTGATATGACCCTAAGCTACCCTTCCAGTATTCCATGTACTCTGGGAGGCTGGGGGGTCCAGACATATAGCATATAATGTAGCATCCACTCCCTGCTTCCGGGACATCTGAACCGTTTATTACTCAAGGTTGCTGTTGACTTTTACACTTTCCTCTGTTTGCACAGGTTGTTCCCTTTTCTGAAACATCCTTCCTTTTCTTCCTGCTGTGGTGATTCCATTCATTCTTGACCAGTTTGTCATCTCTTCTGTGAAAACTTCCCTGATGTCTCCAAAATGAATTCTTGCTCTTCATCTGGCAACCCATAGCAATCTATCCACCCTGACAACATAGTTACAGTTGACATAGATTAGGAATTTTCTGAGACCTATGTTATGCTATGCTAAGTCACTTCAGTCATGTCCGACTCTGTGCGACCCCATAGACGGCAGCCCACCAGGCTCCCCCGTCCCTGGGATTCTCCAGGCAACAACACTGGAGTGGGTTGCCATTTCCTTCTCTGATGCAAGAAAGTGAAAAGAGAAAGTGAAGTCGCGCAGTCGTGTCTGACTCTTAGCAACCCCATGGACTGCAGCCTACCAGGCTCCTCTGTCCATGGGATTTTCCAGGCAAGAGTACTGGAGTGGGGTGCCATTGCCTTACATGCTTTCAAATATGTATCTCTTTGTCTCTATAGTACATTGCTACTATTTTCTCACTTTTGGATTGGAGCACGTGGCCAACAAAAATGTCATTCTAATGATACAGTAAGTTTTGTAATTCTCTGTTCTCCTTATCCAGTTATGATCTTCTTTTGCTGAATAAAGATGATAGCTTACTCATTTTTGTGTCCATGGGACTTGACTTTGATATTGAAGCGGCAATCATCTCTGTATTATAAGTAAATTTCACCTTTCTAGAAGCAGACAATTTGCATTGTGACATTTTGCACAATGGACTGCATATTTCACTGTTATATTTTTGTTGACACAATTAAATGATCAGAAGGCAAGACTTTTGATTACATCACTTATAGTATCCATCTTTTTCATGGACAGGAAGGGATTCTTTTTAAAAAATGGGGGACGGTGTCAAATTGTGCTCAATTTTTAGGTCCTCCTTCCACACTGGGTGGCTTATCTAATCTAAGCCTCAACTGTTAAAAATTTTTCTCGGTGAAAGTCAAATGAGTTAACTGACTGTAAATTATTTAGCACTATGCACAAACAAGCACTATTACTTTTTTGTAATAGTGCTTTTTTGTGCTTACAAAGTAAGCACAAATTACTTAGCACTATGCACTTAGCACTTAACACAAAGTAAGCATGCTGCTGCTGCTAAGTCACTTCAGTCGTGTCCAACTCTGTGCAACCCCATAGACGGCAGCCCACCAGGCTCTCCCGTCCCTGGGATTCTCCAGGCAAGAACACTGGAGTGGGTTGCCATTTCCTTCTCCAATTCATGAAAGTGAAAAGTGAAAGTGAAGTCGCTCAGTTGTGTCTGACTCTTCACGACCCCATAGACTGCAGCCTACGAGGCTCCTCCACCCATGGGATTTTCCAGGCAAGAGTGCTGGAGTGGGGTGCCATTGCCTTCTCCGCAAAGTAAGCATACAATCAACATTAGTTTAGGCCATATGAAATTACCAATATTCAATCGTGTTTCACATAAAAAATGACAGTTTCATATGATATAATGTAAAGTAATATTAAAACCATCATTATCACTTGCCTTTATAATGCTGCCCATCAAAAGGCTCATAATCAGTTCCCTTTAAATATTTAGCATGATTGGCACACAAACTCAGCACGTGTATAAAGTAGACTAGTTCTGCTGTAACTCACACTTTCCCTCCTGGGTAGTAAAGGATGTCCTGCTACAGACAGAAAGGGAACTAAGCAGTCTCCGACTCTTGCTCTGAGAAGAGTTACCTCCTGTACAGTTTCATCAGCTTCAAACTTAATGCCCAGAACACATAAACCAACATTCTCACTCAAGTGCACACATTCTAATTAGATCTAAATATAAACTTCTTTAAACACCGTTTCTACAAGCTGACTTGAAAAAGGACTCATGAACGTACTTATTATAACTTTCAGACAGCATTTGTCCTTAATTCATTTAACAAATATTAATTGACTATCCACTAGTTTCCTGCCATTGGTCTGATGGGAATGCAAAAAATTTATGAATCCTAATTGCAATCATCAAGAAGTATATGGTTTAGTAGGCTATTCATGCCTTATTTATTTTTCCATAATCAAATAATTAAATTAGTACAATATTCCTCCACCTTGGCAATCAAGGATTTGTCTCTTTGGTTTCTGTTTCTTTTTTACCAATTTTCTGTTTCCTCCCATTGTTTTTTCTTTCTTCATATTCCATTCTACAGTTCTTTAAGAACAAATTTTACCCCTTTTGAATAATTTTAATCTCCTAATTTAATTCCTTTAATTAAGTCCATATTCATTTAAATAGCTATAAGCATTCTTAAGGGAATCACACATTTTAATTATAATTGGATAATGAATATTCGATTACAGAGCTTCTGAAATAAAATTTATCATGTCAGTGACTGAAATGCACAATAAGTAGAATCTTTTATTGCAGTTACCAACAAGAATAATCTATTGGGAATAACTGATTTTTTCAAGCTGGTTAAAGTGAGTGCATATGAAAATAAAGGTTTTAATATTACCTGACATAAGTAGCCTCCCCTTTATTTGATGTCTTTTATGGGAAGATTATAGAACACATTACTAATAATGCCATTCATGGATACAAAGACCCTCAGAGAAGGTAGACAATGGCACAGTTTACAGATCCCAGTGATAAAATGTAAACCAGCAACGTGGGATGGAGAACTCCCTCTTCTGTGTGTATTTTTCATCATTTTGTACATTAATATTTTGCAAGTCTGTTAAATGACCACACCAGCTCATTTCAAATGGGCAAACAAGATGTACCACTCATTCTGACTTCTCCAGGCAATATCAAATATTCTTGGTCTGGAAAGTAAACCAGACCTAAAGGAGGCCTATTAGAAGGAAGCAGAAGAGAGATGAAGAAAAGGATATTTTCATTTCAGTATTCTGAGGATAAAAGAGAGACAAAATGCTGAGATGAGCAGAAGACAGAAGTTCAGTATAGGGAATAGAAATCATTGTTAGAAGGAAAATATAAACTTTTCAAGGAACCAAGTTGGAGATATTTGATGAAGATTGGTGTGGTTTGAGAAGGAGACAGAATTGAAAGATTCTTGTTTCAGAAGACTTTCTACAAAAAGGGGACACAGTGGATGTTAATGACCTAGGTGCAGTTACCTCCTTGCATAGACTTTGTGTATTCTCCAGGCAAGAATACTGGAGTGGACAGCCATTCTCTTCTCCAGGGAATCTTCCTGGACCAGGGACTGAATCCAGGTCTCCCATACTGCAGGCACATTCTTTACCACCTGAGCCACCAGGGAGGCCCTTAATTAACATCACCAACTCCATGTTGCACTAAATCATTACCTACATGAAGGCTGCTACTAATAACCATGATCTATAGGAAAGAAGGGAAACGCTTATTTCTAGGGCTTCAAAAAATAATAAAGAAAGATCCAAATACACTTGGATATAGCATCTTTGGCAGAGAGAGTGCCCCTGGGCAACCCAGGGAGAGAGCCTGATGCACCAATGCCCCCTCTTTTCTGATCCCAGCATCTTGTTTTTAACATTCTTGGAAGAGGAGATAATATTCAGTTGATTCTGCTCAAACATTGCTGCATATTAACATCACTATTATACAATTTTTTATTTTTCCTTGTCCATCTTGAATATGTTTATATTTGGCAGGCTAATTTCTGGCAATCTAAGATTAGTTATGTATTTAAATTGAATAGAGTTGGACCTTTAATAACATCAGTACCGAAAGCGAGACTCACATTATCAGTTAATCATTGCTATGTATTGTGTCTCCTTGCCTTTTCCTGCTTCAAATCTTGCCTCTGGTGATGCCAGTAGTTGTATAAAACTCCCTTGGCTTGTCCTAGGACAGAGGAGCCTGGCGGGCTACAGTCTATAGTGTCGCAGAGAGTCAGACATGACTGAAGTGACTTTGCATGCACACACACACACACACACATTCATCAGTTCCAGATGCTGAATTATGCAATCTACCAGGTAATTCCCATGAAGCTATGGGACCAGATGCCATGATCTTCGCTTTCTGAATGTTGAGCTTGAAGCCAACTTTTTCACGCTCCTCTTTCACTTTCATCAAGAGGCTTTTTAGTTCCTCTTCACTTTCTGCCCTAAGGGTGGTATCATCTGCATATCTGAGATAATTGATATTTCTCCCGGCAATCTTGATTCCGGCTTGAGCTTCTTCCAGCCCAGCATTTCTCATGATGTACTCTGCATAGAAGTTAAATAATCAGAGTGACAATATAGAGCCTCGACGTACTCCGTTTCCTATTTGGAACCAGTCTGTTGTTCCATGTCCAGTTCTAACTGTTGCTTCCTGACCTGTATACAGGTTTCTCAAGAGGCAGGTCAGGTGGTCTGGTATTCCCATCTCTTTCAGAATTTTCCACAGTTTATTGTGATCTACACAGTCAAAGGCTTTGGCATAGTCAATAAAGCAGAAATAGATGTTTTTCTGGCACTCTCTTGCTTTTTCGATGATCCAGCAGATGTTGGCAATTTGACCTCTGGTTCCTCTGCCTTTTCTAAAACCAGCTTGAACATCTGGAAGTTCAGCTTCACATATTGCTGAAGCCTGGCTTGGAGAATTTTGAGCATTACTTTACTAGCATGTGAGATGAGTGCAATTGTGCGGTAGTTTGAACATTCTTTGGCATTGCCTTTCTTTGGGATTGGAATGAAAACTGACCTTTTCCAGTTCTGTGGCCACTGCTGAGTTTTTCAAATTTGCTGGCATATTGAGTGCAGCACTTTCATAGCATCATCTTTCAGGATTTGAAATAGCTCAACTGGAACTCCATCACTTCCACTAGCATTGTTCATAGTGATGCTTTCTAAGGCCCACTTGACTTCACATTCCAGGATGTCTGGCTCTAGGTCAGTGATCACACCATTGTGATTATCTTGGTTGTGAAGATCTTTTTTGTATAGTTCTTCTGTGTATTCTTGCCACCTCTTCTTAATATTGTCTGCTTCTGTTAGGTCCATACCATTTCTGTCCTTTATTGAGCCCATCTTGGCATGAAATGTTCACTTCATGGGAAATAGATGGGGAAACAGTGGAAACAGTGTCAGACTTTATTTTTTGGGCTCCAAAATCACTGCAGATGGTGATTGCAGCCATGAAATTAAAAGATGCTTACTCCTTGGAAGGAAAGTTATGACCAATCTAGATAGCATATTCAAAAACAGAGACATTACTTTGCCAACAAAGGTTCGTCTAGTCAAGGCTATGGTTTTTCCAGTAGTCATGTATGGATATGAGAGTTGGACTGTGAAGAAAGCTGAGCGCCGAAGAAGTGATGCTTTGGAAATGTGGTGTTGGAGAAGACTCTTGAGTGTCGCTTGGACTGCAAGGAGATCCAACCAGTCTATTCTAAAGGAGATCAGTCCTGGGTTTTCTTTGGAAGGAATGATGCTAATGCTGAAACCCCAGTACTTTGGCCACCTCATGTAAAGAGTTGACCCACTGAAAAAGACTCTGATGTTGGGAGGTATTGGGGTCAGGAGGAGAAGGGGACAGCAGAGGATGAGATGGCTGGATGGCATCACCGACTCAATGGACGTGAGTTTGTGTGAACTCCGGGAGTTGGTGATGGAGAGGTAGGCCTGGTATGCAGCAATTCATGGGGTCGCAAAGAGTCGGACACGACTGAGTGACTGAACTGAACTGAACTGAACCAGGTAATTCAACTGCTTTTCTCAGCCCTCAATAAGCACTGGTTATTATTTTCCCTTGTACATGGCAGGAAGTATGCTAGTGTCCAAAAGGATCCCAGCTGAGAGCCTAAACTATAATCACTCCATGATCCCAGTGGTTTTGCTGGGCTTGTGGGAAAGGTGAGCCAAGGGGTGACTTGTCGAGGTGGTGTTTTCATAAAGTGGTCAGCAGCTTTGAGTCTAAAGGAAGAAGATAACTGAAAGGCTAGAGCTTGACCCTAAATAGTGGACCAGGCTAGGGGCAAAAACATAATTTTGAATAGAATGAGATGACACTCAGATAGTACAAGTTACTGCTAAGAAGGATGTAATAAAAACTGATATCAGAGACTTTCTTCAATTGGTCTATGACCAAGAAACCTCATATTTCTTTGACCACCTCATTTCTTTCTTTCTTTGACCATCTTCTTTACCAGGATTGCTTTGGCTTCTTGGGAGTCTTCTGTGGTTCCATGAGTTTTAGCATTGTTTTTTCCATTTCTGTGAAAAATGGCAAGGGCTCTTTCTTGGCATCAGTTTATTCAGAAGGATTCAAATCAGGACTAATTATAAATAGGATTAGTACTAGTCAGGGACATTAGAAGGAGTTGTGTCTTCTTTGAGTTTAGGGGCTACTCTTGGGTCTCCAAGTCAATTCAAGTACATAACACAAGCAATGTTGAGTGGGTGTTGGTGCCACTCCAGCTTAGAAGCCCCAGGACACATAGGAACAAATATCTCCTATCACAGACTCTTAGGCATAGCTCTCATGGGTCCAAGCAAGGGTGTGTGCCATTACAAGAATGTTGCAGACTCAGGAAAGCCCCCAAACTATTTATTTCACCCACAGTCCTCCCAAACTCAGAAGCACCTTACGAATTAGGGTCATTTCTTTAGCATATGGTATGTGCCTAGAAACATAGCAGATGATCTAACTTTCTCCAGTTTCCAAGAGACTAGAGTTAGAGCAGTAGTGCATACTCAGTCATGTCTGACTCTTTGCAGCCCTATGTACTGCAGCCTGCTGGGCTCCGCTGTCCATGGGATTCTCCAGGCAAGATTACTGGACTGGGTAGCCATGCCCTTTTCCAGGGGATCTTCCCAACCCAGGGACTGAACCCATGTCTCCTGCATTGCAGGTGGATTCTTTATCTGCTGAGATACCAGGGAAGCCCCTAGAGTTAGAGAGTTAACCCCAAATCATTTTTCCAAAGAGAATGAAAAAGAGATTTTGTTTTTAAACCATTTCATGTATTCACTGGTATGTAAATCTGTAGACACACTTGTTGAAAAAAGATGCAATGGGATGGCTAATTCCACTGGATATCAAGACTTGAACAAAGTTAAAGTAAAAAGTACTAGTGTTCTAGAAAGAGAAAAAAAAAATAGAATGATGGAATAGCATAAAAAGAGAGCTCAGAAGCAGACCTACACATTTATAGACCTTTGATTTATGATACAGTTGACTGTAAAATGTTTTAGGAAAAGGAAAGACTTGTCAATAAATGGTGCTAGGGGATGAAGGAAAAGAAATGAAGGTTGGCCCCTTTTTTATACTAGTGACAAAAACCAATTCCAGGTGAAGGTAAATTTGAAAATAAAATATAAAGTACACTCCTAGGAAACAGCATAGGAGAATGTCTTCATGATTTGGGGGTTGGGAAAGACTTCTTAAATTAGACGCTGAAAGTATAAATTGCTCAGTTCTGTCTGACTCTTTGTGACTCTATGGACTATAGCCCACGAGGCTCCTCTGTCCATAGAATTCTCAAGGCAAGAATACTGGAGCGGGTAGCCATTCCCTTCTCAAGGGGATCTTCTTGACTCAGGGGTCAAACCAGATCTCCTGTGTCTCCCACATTGCATGGGATTCTTTACCCGATGAGCCATCTGGGAAACCCAAGTTAGACATTAAGGCATATATTGGGCTTCCCAGGTGGTGCTAGTGCTAAAGCAATGTGTACACATATTGCAGAAACTAGCAATATGTGTATACACACACACACACACACACACACACATATACTTATGGCTGATTCCCTTGGACTGCAAGATCAAACCAGTCAATTCTAAAGGAAATTAACCCTGAATATTCATTGGAAGGACTGATGCTGAAGCTGAAGCTCCAATACTTTGGCCACCTGATGCAAAGAGTCGACTCACTGCAATCATCAGCTCCAGGACAGAGGAGCCTGGTGTGCTGTAGTTCATGGGATCGCAGAGTCGGACATGACTTAGTGACTGAACAACAACAGTGGCTGATTCATACTGTATACACCCAAAACAAAGACAAAGTTGTAAAGCAATTATCCTCCAAATTTTAAAAAAGACACTGCTATAGACTGAATGTTTGTGTTCTCCAAAATACATATATTGAACTTCTAATCTCCAATATGATATCAGGAGGTGGAGCCTTTGGGGATGACTAGGTTCCAAGGGCAGAGCCCTCATGAATGGGATTAATACTCTTATGAAAGACACCCTCATGGAACTCCCTTGTTTCTCCTGCCCTGTGAGGATATAGCAAAAAGTGGTGTCTGTGAATCAGGCAGTGGATCCTCACCAGGCACAGAATCTGTCAGTGACTTGAGATAGGACTTTGAATTCTCCAGAACTGTGAAAAATTAATTTCTACCATAGAGATGGACCATAAAGAAAGCTGAGGGTCAAGTAATTGATGCTTTCTAACTGTGGTGCTGGAAAAGACTCTTGAGAATCTCTTGGACAGCAAGGAGATCAAACCAATCAATGCTAAAGGAAATCAACCCTGAATATTCATTGGAAGGGCTGCTGCTGAAGCTGAAGCTCTAATACTTTGGCCACCTGATGCGAAGAACTGACTCATTGGAGAAGATCCTGATGCTGGGAAAGATTGAGGGCAGGAAGAGAAAGGAATGACAGAGGATGAGATGGTTGGATGGCATCACTGAGTCAATGAACATGAGTTTGAGCAAACTCCAGGAGATGATGAAGGCCAGGGAAGCCTGGTGTGCTACAGTCCATGGGGTCACAAAGAGTTGAGCATGACTGTGCAACTAAACAACTGTAATAAACCACCTGGTCAATGGTATTGTTATAGTAACCTGAATAGATTAAGACAGAGACTAACTACAATTAAAAAAAAATAGGGCTCTAGTAAAACTAAGAATTACAAAATGCTACTAAAAGATAACATGAAAAGAGTGAAAAAGAAATCCACAAAGTGAGAAAATAAATTTGCAATACATGTAACTGAAAAAGGCACATACTTAATATACATAAACAATTCCTATTGATTATTGAGAAGAAAGACAAACATTTTATTGGAAAAGTAAGAGACTATAACTATCATTTTTGGAAATCCACAAGACCCATAAACCTAGGAAAAATTGCTCAATCTCATGAGCATCAGAGAAATGAACATTGAAACACTGATTAGATGTCATTACATAACTACTGCAAGGAAATCCAGCCAGTCCATCCTAAAGGAGATCAGTCTTGGGGTTTCATCGGAAGGACTGATGTTGAAGCTGAAACTCCAATATTTTGGCCACCTGATGCGAAGAACATTTGAAAAGATCCTGATGTTGGGAAAGACTGAAGGCAGGAGAAGGGGATGACAGAGGATGAGATGGTTGGATGGCATCACTGACTCAATGGACAAGAGTTTGGGTAGACTCCGGGAATTGGTGATGGACACGGAGGCCTGGCGTGCTGCAGTCCATGGGGTCGCAAAGAGTTGGACACGACTGAGCAACTGACCTGAACTGAACACAACTACTAGAACTCCTAAAAAATATTTCGAAAAATTGGCATTACCCTGTGATGGTCAGTATGTGGAATGACAAATTTTGTCACTCATGCAGACACGTACATTGATAAAACTGCTTTTAACAAAGCCTTTTGCAATGTCTACTAAAGCTGAAGATTGACAGAGTCTTTGATCCAGCAAATCTACTTCGAGATAAAATGTTAATAGATCCAACAACAACAACAAAACACGTGCCGTGCATCTGCAGATATGAACTAGGATGGCATTATTTGACCAGCTCAAAATTGGAAACAAACTTAAGAGTCCATCATCAGTGTAAATGGTGGCATATTTATAGCGTGGGGTGCTATGACAATGATATCAAGCGCAGCTATGCACCCTGACATGAATGAGTCTGACAAAGTTAACAGTGAGAAAAAGCAATCCAGGCAGAAAATCCAGGCAGGATTTCATTTCTATAAAGAAACTTGCAAAGCAAACTTTTGCTATTACAAGTCAGAATAGCAAATACTTTAGGGAAGGAGAAAGCGTTAGTGGTTCAGAGGGGGACTTTCCGGCTGCCGGTACTGCTCTGTGTTGTATTTTCATCTGTGATGCTTACATGAGTAATTGCTTTGGGATAAATCACTGAGTTACGCCATGTTTGATCTTGTATGCTTTTCTAGATGCCTTCTATATTACAATTAAAAAGCGTCACAAAAATACGTTAATAACAGATAGTATGGGATAGATGGAGGCTAGAGGTGAGAGAAAAGCTTCCATTGTATGTGTATGTCTATTTTTCTGGTTCTTGAAAGAAGGAAATATGTTACTTATTTTAAAAAATATAACTGATTTTTGACAGAGATAAAAAAGTAGAAGATAAACTAAAATCTCACAGGAGAACCCAGGGGTCCATAGTTATTTCAGAATATGGCCATAAGAAAATGATTAGTTTGCTAGGACTTCCATAACAAAATACCACTGATGGGGTGGCTTAAACAATAGAAATTAATTTTTTTCACAATTCTGGAGGCGAAAACTCCAAGATCAAAGCATTAGCAAAGCTGGTTTCTTCTGAGGCCTCTCTCCTTGACTTGAGAAGACCACCTTGTCACTGAGTCCTTACATGATCTTTGTTCTAGAACCTAATCTCCTCTTCTTAAAAGGGCACCAGTCACATTGTGTAAGGATCCACCCTAACGGCCTCATTTTAACTTAATCACCTCTTTAAAGACCCTATTATCAAGTAAAGTCACATTTGGAGATTCTAGGGGATTACAACATCAAGGAATGAATCTGTGCTGGGGGCAGGGGGTGCAATTCAGCTCATCACAAGAAAGGGTGTCTGTGTGTGCTTCAGCGTGGGCACCTTAGCCCTTGGGCAGCGCAAGGCTCAGTACCATTTGGTTCTTCTAACGAACTTCTCTGGTGGCTCAGATGGTAAAGAATCTGTCTGCAATGCAGGAGGCTCCGGGTTCAATCCCTGGGTTGAGAAGGTCCCCTGGAGAAGGGCATGGCAGCCCATTCCAGTTTTATTGCCTGAAGAATCCCATGGATAGAGGAGTCTGGCGGACTACACTCTATGGGTTGCAAAGAGTCAGATATGACCGAACAACTAACACACACCATGACCTTCTCAAACTAACAAAATTTCATTCACATCTCTGCCATCAACTCTATCCAGATATAGGAAAAATCTGAGGAGATGCAAACTTTCCTTTGAGTGTTTCCAGAATTTCTATTATGTGTCATAGTCCATCTAAACACAACCCAAAATAAAAGAGATTCTCTGACGTGTTCTGCTTATCTTATTGAGGGCTAGTCTTTTCTCCCCCTGCCAGAAAAGCAATCCTCTTGAGATACTCTCCAATAGTCTTTCGGAAAATGTTACAGAAAAATATGCAGATAAATACTCCTGCATTTTGTCCTTTTTAAAACATGAAAAGTAACCAAATTCTATGCTTGTAAAATTCAGATTTAAAAATGCATATTTATTGAGTTACTCAAATATAGTTATTATTTTATAGTTGTTGAAATAACTGGTATATATTAGCAAAGCAAGTAGCTAAATAGGCTAAGTGGGCTATAAATCCTGAATTATTTTCAAGCTTTGCAATGTGCAAACCATGATTTCATTTTGCTGTGGAAGTCTTTCTGGAGGGAAAACTAACTTCACTATGAAAAGCTCCTACATTAAATCATGGTTTGATCACAATCAGTGATGCTAAGGTCAGATGTGAACACCAGCCATCCACTGGGGACTTGTTGTGCTGAGGTCCACTCTGTGTATAAATCTTTTGTTCTCTTATCTGTATCTCAGCTTATGTGTCCCAGGGTATCTTTCCTGGAACCAGAAGGACTTCTACTCCACTCAGGCCAGAGACTCTGCACCACAGAGTGCAGTCCAGGAGTCGCTCTCTTTCTTCTGATCCCATACCATTAAATCCATTTCCCTCACTACATGAAAAAAAAAATACCAGGGTGGACATTCTCTCAACATGGCCTGGGGAAACTGGGGCTCTCCAAGACTTTTCCAGGCATCCATGACACAAGGTTCATGGCACCCTGAAGATGGTACCAGCCCGTAAACCCCCACCCAGCCTCATCGGGACCTGGGCACCCAACACGGATCCCTGTCATCATTTCTGCCTTTTTCCTCAGCAGCAGGCCCTCCTGGAAAAAGTGGAAGGCTGGCTTCCTGCTGTTTTCCAGGGGAAGAAGAGAAAGAAATAAAACATCACAAGCAAGTGGTCAACTGGAAGCCACGAAATCCTCAGGGAAGGGAAGCCTGGCTGGGCTATATGATCCTCTTTCTAGGTGGACTGTGTATTTTTAAACAATGAATGTGCTTATTAATTAAAATTCATTATAAGTACACTCTTTCCTAAAGCAAGGTCTCTGTAATGAAAATGATCAATTACTTGCTGTTGACACTGTTTAAAATTAGAAATGAGCTTGTTATTTCACTCTGTACAACTACAAACAGCTTCTAAGATTTCATATTGTAGACCAAAATTATATAATTAATAGGGAGAGTAAAAGAAGTAATTAAAAGGAATTGCACATAACTAATTTCAAATATTTAAAACATAAAAATGTTCTATGTGCTGATACCTACTTTTCTGTTTCCAGGGAAACTTAGCTTTTTTTTTCTTTTTGTTAATTCATGATTAAGAAAACTACCCCTGGTTTCCCTGGTAGCTCATCAGTAAAGAATCTGCCTGCCAATGCAGGAACAGGCTCCATCCCTGATCTGGGAAGATTCCACGTGCCGTGGGGCAACTAAGCCCATGCGCCATAGCTACTGAGACTGTGCTCTAGAGGCCAGGAGCCACAACTACGGAGCCTACAGGCCACAGCTACTGAAGCTCGTGAGCCTAGAGCCTGTGCTCTGCAACAAGAGAAGCCACCACAATAAGTCTGTGGACTGAGACTAGAGAGTAGCCCCTGCTCGCTGCAACTAGAGAAAAGCCTGTACAGCAATGAAGACCCAGCACAACCAAAACTAGATAAATAAAATTAAAAAAAAGAAAACTACCTCTAAGTTTATATTTTATTTTAGTTCATAAAATCCTTTTTAGTTTGCCTTTACACGTGGGTTTTAAATCTACCTGGAATTGATTTTTGTGGTTCGAGGTGAGGCCATTTCACTTTTCCTCTACGGACACCCACGTATCCTACCACAATTTATTTGTAAGACAATCTTTTGATCCCTTTCTCACTGATTTGTCAGGGCAATCCTGTCATAAATTAAGTGTTACATATATACGGTTTATTTCTGAACTCATAGCTTGTGTGTGTGTTTGCATAAAACACATTTTACCAAATGCATTAGAGATACTTATAATGTGATAAAGGTGTAAATACCATGAATTGTAAAAAGCAATAAAGTGCTCTGAAAACTCTAAAACATGGATGAATGAAATTGAAGAAGACACAAATAAGTCGAAAGATATTTGTGTTCATGGATTGGGAAAATTAATATTGTTAAAATGTTCATACTATCCAAAGCAATTTATAGATTCAATGGAACTCAAAATACCAATGGCATTTTTCATAGAAATAGAAAAAAACAAGCCTAAAATTTGTATGGAAACACAAAAGGCCTCAAATAGTTCAAGCAATCTTGAGTAAGAAAAACAAGGCTGGAGTCATCATGTTTCCTGATTTCAAACTATATTACAATGTTACAGAAGTCAAAACAGTATGGTATTGGCATAATAATGATACATAGCTCAGTGTAACAGAATAGAGAGCACAGAAATAAGCTCATGGATACTCAGTCAACTAATTTTCAACAAGGGAGCCAATAATATGCCATGGGGAAAGGATTGGCTCTTCACCAAATAGTGGGGAAACATCCATCTGGTCCATGCAGATAGTCACACGCAAAAGAAAAAAATTGGACCCCTATCGTACATTATACACAAAAATCAACTAAACATGTATTAAAGACTTGAACATAAAACCCAAAACCACAAAACTCCTAGAAAAAATACAGAGGGTAAACTTCCAAAGTGGTTCTTGGCAATGACTTTTCGTATTTGACACCAAAAGCAGAGGCAACAAAAGCAGAAACAAATGGGGCCACATCAAACTAAACACTTTCTGCCCAGCAAAGGAAATCATCAACAAAATGAAAAGGCAACCTATGGGATGGGAGAAAATATTTGTAAGCCACATATCCTATAAATATTAATTCCCCAAATATAGAAAGAACTCAGACACCTCAATCCCAAACACCCAATTAAAAAAGCGTAATGAACATGAATAGACAGTTTTCTAAAGAAGACATTCACCGGGCCAACAAGTACATCTAAAGGTGCTCAACATCACTAATTGTCAAGAAAACGCAGGTCAAAACCACAATGTGACATCATCTCACACCTTTTAGAATGGCTGTCATAAAAAAGACAAGAGAAAACAAGTGCTGGTGAGAATGTGCACTATTGGGAATGTAAATTGGTCCAGCCCTTGTTGAAATAGTATGGAAGTTCCTCAAGAAATTATAAATTGAACTACCAGATGATCTAGCAATCCCAATTCTGGGTATAGATCCAAAGGATATGAGATCATTCTCTTAAAGAGATATCTGCACCTCCACTCTCATTGCAGTACTATCTACAATAGCCAAGACAGGGAAAAAAAATAACTGTCCTTCAACAGATGAATGGATAAAGAAAATATGCTAGAAATATATATTGGTTGTTGTCATTCAGCCTCTAAGCCATGCCCAGCTGTTTGTGACCCCATGGACTTCAGCCTGTCAGGTGTCTCTGTCCTTGGGATTTCCCAGACAAAAATACTGAAGTGGGTTGCCATTTCCTCCTCCAGGGGATCTTCCTGACCCAGGGATTGAACCTGTGTCTCTGGCATTGGTAGGTGGGTTCTTTACCACTAGTGACACCTGGGAAGTCACTTTGGCAAGGGCAGATAGTTAGGGCCCGGTAGGCTCAGGAAGAGATTTTTACCTCACCCTTAATTGCCTTAAGAAATTATAATTTATAAATCTATATATGTAATTAATATATTTCTGTGCCAGAAAGTGGGCTATTACCAGAGACAAGAAAGACTTATCTGCATGGCCTGGCAAACATCTGTTCACCAAACATTTGCTCTTCTCATCTTCCCGTGAATTGTTTTCCTCCTCTTTGAAGCCTCAGACTCCTAACCCCTTCTCCTTAGCTCAGGATGGTATGTAAGCCTCAATTACCTGACTGCTAGAGAGTGCCATTTTTTTTATGGGATTTCTGTACATATGAAATTTGCTTTTCTCTTCTTAATATCTTTTATGTCAATTTAATTGTTAGACCAGCCAAAGCACCGAGAAGGGAGGAAAGGAAGTTTTCTGTCCATACATCAACATTATAGATTTTAAGTCTCCATCTAAATCTTACCTATCTAGCTGGATTAAACCCAGCTTAAAAAAAATATCACCTTAAGTTCTAATGATGACATTGCTTTTGGTGAAAATACATATTGGTGAAAATACATTTTTGAATTGCTCTTTAACATTTTCTATTACAGTTTTTATTTTAAATTCAGTTGCTTATATATTTCCCAACCATAACAGCTCATCCCTGACTTTTCTAAATCTGTTGGTTCCAGATTGAGTACTTATTTCTCAACCATTTCCTAATTTAATCTGGGACACATATTCCAAGAAGCATAATATTTCTTTTATTATACAGAGGTTTGGACAATTTTCTCTCCACTAAAGCCTACTGATGCTTAGTAGAGAATTTTCTTTCTCCTCTTTTCCAATTACAGAAAAAATAAAAAAATAAAAAAATCCTGATGTATCTTCCAGAGTCTGTGCTTAGTTGCTCAGTCATGCCTGATTCTTTGAGACCTCATGGACTATGGCTCCCCAGACTCCTCTGTCCATGGAATTTTCCAGGCAAGAATATTGGAGTGAGATGCCTCTGTCCATGGAATTTTCCAGGCAAGAATATTGGAGTGAGATGCCATTTTCTTCTCCAGAGAATCTTCCAGACCCAGGAATTTAGGCTCAGATGGTAAAGCGCCTGTCTACAATGCGGGAGACCCGGGTTGGATCCCTGAGTCGGGAAGATCCCCTGGAGAAGGAAATGGCAATCCACTCCAGTACTACTGCCTGGAAAATCCCATGGACAGAGGAGCCTGGTAGGCTACAGTCCATGGGGTCGCAAAGAGTCAGACACGACTGAGCGACTTCACTTTCACTTTCACTTTCCTGCATCACCTGCATTGGCAGGCAGATTCTTTACTACTGAGCTACCTGGGAAGCCCTTACCTTCTAGTATATATTATAAATGCACTTTTCTGTACTTTTCCATACTATTGTTCTTTAAATCTCCTACAAGTTCTCACCTTCTCCTGAGGGACATATACATTTTTTCCCCCATTCACTTTTTGGGCTGTAGAGCATGGTGGTTTGGGCAAGCAGGTCACCCAGTCTTGTGGACTAGGGTATGGGTGTGTGCATGTTACTTCAGGTTCCATAAGGATGCGTTGTTGTTGCTAAGTTGATAAGTCCTGTGATGCCGTCCAACCATCTGGAAAGATCACACTGAAAGGAAAGCACACTAAAGATAAGCTGAAATGTCAACAAACTTTGAAAGAGGACTATTAGCAATGCAAATGTGAGCTTTCTGCATTTCTGATAAGCACAATAAACAAAATAGTAAGGGTATTTTTTTTTCCTTTCCTTTAGCTTTTCTAGGTGAACAGCTCAAGGGATGATGTAAAAGCCAGTTTTCATGAGACTGAAGCTGGTTCATTTCACCTGTCTGATGTGCTAGCCAGCTGCATGGATTGCATTAATTATAATGACACAGTCACAGCTGAAAAAGTCTTCAGCTTGCAAAGTTGGTGCATGATAAGTTATTATTTCTGCACAACTGTACTTGGCCTTCAGCATTCCACAGCCCATCCTGGGCTCAGGATGGAGTATCTCAGGATTCTGCATAACAGAGGCATCCAAAATCAGCTCATTGAAATTGACTTGCTTTCTCCTCAAGCTCCTCACGGGTGGGAATTGGGACCTGACAGGAAAATGTCACTGGCATTTGGCTTCTGAGAGAATTCTGGACAACCCTGTACTCATAGAAAATGCCTGTTTTGCTTCTTGGTTATTGCTACCAATTCAAATCACAGTTCTCTCGTTTTTCATATGGGCAGTGATGAGGTACTCATATATTTTATGTGAACCTCTGCTCAATCCACAGTCCTGGGTGGAAACCATTCTTGAAGCTTCTTATGAAGGAGTTCCCTGAATCCTACTTGGGTTCCTTGACTTGCAGCCCAGGGTCAAGGTTCTACAGAGTCCCCACCAGCTTTTCTGGTTTATGTCTGACTGGTAGAGTTGTACCAAACCTTCCTGATCTTTCCATTCAGTAGAATATCCCTTAGGTCACTAATTCTGTTTCCTGATAGAAACCAATTTTCTTTCAAATTCCTTCTTTCTGGAAGAGCAATCAATTACCCTGAGCCATAATTCATTCACTTCTGTGTTTCTAGGTATAAAGTTCTTCTTAGGGATGTCTTGAGCCAGATAGGATTACTCTCATAAAATCCATGGCTTTGCATAGATTTTTTTTTTTTTCTGCAATAGATCTAAATTTTTATAACTACCTCCCAGATGGTTCAGTTGGTAAGCAACTTGCTTGCAGTACAAGAGACTCAGAAGACTTGAGTTTGATCCCTGGGTCAGGAAGATCCCCTGGAGGATAGCATGGCAGTTCACTCCAGTGTTCTTGTCTGGAGAATCCCATGGACAGAGGAGCCTGGCAGGCTAGAGTCCATAGGGATGCAAAGAGTTGGACATGTCTGAAGTGACTTAGCACACACACATGCTATATATGTATATATATATTTAATATATATATACACATGTAATATATATATTGCTTTATATCTTTATATATATATATAGCTTTATATTTTTACATATATATATATAGCTGTTTTATGTGATTTTCATCATCT
Organism: Bubalus kerabau; assembly: GCF_029407905.1. Taxonomy (NCBI): domain Eukaryota; kingdom Metazoa; phylum Chordata; class Mammalia; order Artiodactyla; family Bovidae; genus Bubalus; species Bubalus kerabau. The sequence goes on along the minus strand of NC_073631.1, from coordinate 114,751,055 downwards.
TGCTTGCAAATTGTGGCTTTTTCTTTTTTTATAAAATGGCAAGAATGAAATCCTAAATTCATCATTGAGGATACTTAGGAAGAAGGAAAGTTTACAATGGATTTTGAATAAACCATGACTTAATCTGCATAAACATGGTTTGAGAAGAGTTCTATTTCAGGTATGTTGCTATTTTTCCCCTTTCTTCCTAGATCATGAGGCAAATCTAAAAATTTTGTACAGATTTTGTATTTAATATTATCACGTCATTAAGCCAATAGAAACCATGTTTCCTTCTGAAAATCTTACCATCTCCAGAGACTATGAACACCAAATAAGTCAAAGTTTATTTTTAAAATGAATTAACTTCAAAAAAAGAAAGGCATTTCCAACTTAGAGTCACAGAGCTCCTGTTGTGGGCAGGGCACTTATTTTGTATTGCGTGAAGCTTCCCTATTTCCCTTTGTAATGTGAGAGACCCAGTGTGGCTGAGAACACTCATGTGGCTTTGACATGTCCTGGTCTCTCAGAGCTATTCCTTCTCACTCAGTTTTACCCAGGATTTGAACCCTTGTCTCTCTCCAATAACACCCACTTGCCCAGGCTACATCACTGATCAACAAGAAAAATTCCTCCCTCTTTGTGATAGGGGCAGAGTAAAGAAGAAAGTAAGTGATTTAACAATTAATCCCATCGGGATTGTAAGTAAAGAAAAAGTGCTGGAGATCCCTGATAAATTCATGATCACTCAAGAAAGCAGGTTTGCTTAACCACAAAATCAAGCAGGCTTGCTTGGCATTAAAACTATGCAACAGAAACACGAGACATGACCCCAAACAGTAAAACAATGGTGGAATGAGACCCACGTCCTGCCCAGTGAGCTCAGTAAGAGTGATTCCTAGCACACGCTCCTTTGTGCTGAAAATACAAACATAAGGAAAGGGTGACATTATACTGAAACTTGAAAAGATGTGTTATATTTTAGTATGTGTTACTGCCTTTTTGTTCATTTCTCATTTCCACTGAGACATGACAGTCCCAGCTTGATGGGACCTTGATGTAAGGACAAGAAAACTCCCCCACCCTATGTGGGCAAGGAGCTGATGATGGAAGCTTGAGTCTACTCAAGAATGAGGAAAAAAGTGGTCTTCTCTTCCTCCCTACTTTTCCTTTGATTATAAAAATGTAGCCCACTAGGTTCTCAAGGCACAGCACCCTCTTACCCATCTGCTTCTAAGCCTCAAGACTTGAAGACTATTCGCTCAGTCGTGTCCGACTCTTTGCAACCCCGTGGACTGTGGCCCACCAGGCTCTTCCATCCATGGGATTCTCTAGGCAAGAATACTGGAGTGGGTTGCCATTTCCTTCTCCAGGGGATCTTCCTGACTCAGGCATAGAACCCAGGTCTCCTGCATTGCAGGCAGATGCTTTAACCTCTGAGCCACCAGGGAATCCCTTGTAAGCCTCATAAGCATCCAATTCTCATAAATTACTTATCTATTACTTCGGTCTTCCCTGGTGGCTCAGTGGTAAAGAATCTGCTTTTCAATACAGGAGATGCAGGTTTGATCCCTGGGTTGGAAAGATCCCCTGGAGAAGGAAATGGCAACCCACTCCAGTATTCTTGCCTGAAGAAACCCTATGGTTAGAGGAACCTGGTGGGCCTCAGTCCATGGGGTTGCAAAAGAGTTGGGCAGTATTTAGCAAGTAAACAACAACAATCTATCACTTTGAATCTTGTTGAATTCTTTCTGTGCTGAGACAAAAAGAACCAAGCTTCTCAGAGTTCCCTAGAAGCATTTCTGTGGTTAATTTGGAGAGCCATACTTGACCACAGAGAGAGTTTAGAACATGCCATCTCCCCTCAAAATGTCACCTTGATATATTGATTGTTTTGAGCTAAAGACACTTGAAAGACAGCCAATGCAGGGAGAAGCTTTCCCTGAACTCTCCTTAGCTGTCTAAAGACAGAGCCACCAAAAGAAACTCAATTGTCATGAATCCCCTACCCTAGAGTTTCATCAATCAGGGTGGACTGACTCATCACAGGGAAGGAGAATAAAAGTTGACACCACACCCAGACAAACTTTGTCAAAAGCAGTCATATCTCCCACCCATTCTTTAAAAGGCTTATTCATTTTTCCTAAAGATCATTTACTCTCCCCTCAGAGCCTTCCATAATTCTCCATTTTTCCTACTAAGATGGTATATAAGCTCATAGCTCAATATATTTTGGAGTATTCACTTTTTCTCACTTGTGATGACCATAAGTATGTGCATACTCGTGTCTGACTCTTTGCGACCCCATGCACTGTAGCCCGACAGGCTCCTCTGTCCATGGGATTATCCCAGCAAGAATACTGGAGTGGGTTGTCATTTCCTACTCCAGGGGATCTTCCCGACCCAGGGACTGAACCCACGTCTCTTGCGTCTCCTGCACCGACAGGCAGGTTCTTTACCACCTGTGATGCCCCCTTGCGTGTAACATGAAAAATTAATAAACATGTATACTTTTTCTCCTGTGAACGTGCCTTCAGTCAGATTATTTCATACATTCAGGTACTGAGCCTAGGAGAGTAGATGGAAAGTCTTTCCTTCTTCCCACCAACAATTCCTGAAACCAGCTGAAATTTGGACCCTCTCCTGCTAAAACCCCATGGAAAACTCCTACAGTGGCTCATGTAGACAGTGTTCTGCTTATCTTCTACCACTGAAGCCAAGTTATCCAGTTTACTTGGAGGAATCCGTGGTACTTAACTTCTTCCTTCTTCTTGGTCTGCAACCTCTGCATGTTACTGATTCTTGAGTTTTCATCCACGCTTTGGATTTTCGTGCATGACTTATGTAAACCGAAAGGTCATTGTGGATGCACAAGGTTGGGTGGGCGTCTTACCTTCCCTCCTCCCCAGCGCTGCCCTGGGTGGAGTGAGAGTCTTTCACGCTGGTGCCAGGCCGGAAGCTAGGCTTGTTTACCTTGCTGGAGCTCAGCACTGCAGACAGTGACAAGGTTTGGCAGGCCTCAGCTGCTGTGTATCTGTGTTGCGTGTTTGGGGTATGAGTTAGAGAATATGCAGAATGGAGAAAGGACTCCTGGAAGTGCATCTAAAGCACCCAGGTGGGAAGAGTGAAAGAGTAAAGAGAATAATTTTTGAGTTATCTTCCGGAATCTGAGCATGTTTGTGATTGGCAGTGGGGGAGATTTTTGTTTGTGTGAGCTTCCTTTGTGATAATAAATTGTGCCTGAACACCCTTCCAGATGTTGTAGGCATGATGGCAGGATCACATAAATAATTCATTGCTCTTTTTCTTCTTCTCATGGCAATCAGCATATTTCCTCCCACTGTCCTGAAAGAAAAGCATTTTTTGAATCCTCAAAATTATACTTGACCCCTTTAAATCATAAATTTATTCTGCTTTACAGTTTTCCTGCTTTGTACTGTAAATGCTGAGTGATTTAGACACAAACACACAAAAAAGAAAAATGATTATGTGTTAGAGTCGAAAAGATCCAGGAAACTGAACTCTCTTTTTTTCTTCCTTCTTAATTATTTCAAATTGACTGAAAAAAATCACATCTTGCTCTGCTTCCTAGAAATTTAAAATTTATGCTACCATTTTATCTATACTTATGCCCATTATATTTTTATAGATTCAAATCAGTCAGTGGTAAACAACATGAATCTTTTAAAAAATATTTGCTATGATCCTACCTAGAGAAAGAAGAGTAAAACCATTATAAAACACAACTGAGAGGAAAGAATTTTTTTTCACTGATTTTTTAAAAAGCAATTTGGATATAATTCTATGCAATCAATTGAAGCTGTGCAATACAGAGAAAATATTATGCATTTCACCTTAACATATTCCTTTTGTGCATTTCAAGAACTATGCCTGGAAGCATCAAGGCTTAAATTATTCTGTAATTGGCAGGCAGCAAATAGTAATTTCAAGTTCCAAGCAGTGCCAAGGCCAAATGGAAGAAGACATTTATAATGGCCATGCCTGGGAAAAAAAAAAATAAAAAAGTGTAGCTTGAAGGATTATCTACAAATTGAGCTACAAACACAATGTTGCCAACATTGGGGAGAAACAAGGAGGAAAAGAATTTGTTATCATCAAAGTATTTCACTTTGCAAAATAGCTGGACTTCTGTCCTACCACCCTTTAAGTGTTCTGGTCTATCACAAGTAATTATTTGGAATGGACGCTTAAGACAATCCAAGCACACTTAAAACAATGACAGACCAGAAAGGTAATTACCGATTTTAATTTTCCCCATTATGTATACCAGTTGCCTATAAAAGTACTGGCAAAACACAGACACTTGTCAATTTCCCTCAGCTTGTAAACTTGGGCATATGTCTCTTAACACTATTTTCTTTTCAATTAGGAGTTTTAAAAATCTTGCCCATAGGCAGATGGTCTTGTTAGAAACATGAAATGCTGTGTTTTGTTTTTTTTTTCATGTGTTGCCATTTCCATGCCCTTTTAATTGTGTTTAAGTAATAACACCCCTACTTCATGAACATTGTGAACATCTTAGAAAATCAGTAGTCAATGAAGGATAATTGGACTACTTACTCATAGTCCAAAACATGGTATTTACTTCATGTGAGTGCTCATGCCTTGCACAGAACAGACTGGGGCAACATTTTGTACGTTTATATTAAACATTTCTGAAGAACATGGGTATTATGCTGTTTTGATTTTCAAAACGGTGCAAAGAATAAAAAATGAGAATGAGAAGCCAGTATGCTCCTCCATTAAACAGAGGATTTGCTAGCATTTGAAATGAAAAGAAGCACTTCTAGAAGTTATTCTTCATGGAGATGGACAGACTGGGAAAGTCCCATGGTGAGTAGGTGTTGATTCCAGAAAAGCGAATGATTAAGCCTGTGTCTGTGTCTATATGTGGGGACATGGTTGGGTGATGGAGACGCTGGTGCCTTCACTTGCCTGCTTGATATTATGGCAACGACTTGGCAGAGGAAGCATACTATGAAATCTGGGGATGAGCCAAATGTGGATATTTCCATACAGCTTTCAGAGCAAGATTAATATGATCTAGATAGACTGGAAGAATAAACTAACAATATCTAATCCAATAGATTAAGTGGAAATTTTCCTAAATTCAAAGTACAGAATAGAGATATATGACTGGACATCACTTCATATAAAAATGATTAGAACATTTTACACAAAAATACCATCTGTGCCAGTAGTAAAATAAATGAAGTTGTATAGAAAGTTAATCTGCTTTTGGCATGTATTGAAGGAAATGGTGTCCAAAACAGAGCAAGATAAGTACGTGTGCATGCTAAGGCGCTTCAGTCGTGTCTGACTCTTTGCGGCTCTGTGGACTGTAGCCCATCAGGCTCCTCTGTCCGTGGGATTTCCCAGGCAAGAATACTGGAGTAGAGATGTACAGTCCTACTGTGATCAGCCTTAATCGGGACACACGTGGATGTCTGCATTTATTTCTGGTTGCCATAATCAGAAGAACATTGAAAAATTTGACAGTATCAGGGGACATAAAGATTTCACAACCACTATGGGAAATGGGAATTTTCAGTCTGAAGACATTTTAAAGGCTTCACAGTAGTTTTCACAGACTTAAAGGACTGAGAAATAAGAAGGGCATGCCTTCTGTGGCTTCCCTCGCACCGGGCAGAGCACACGATCACTAAATTGAAGCTACAGGAAGAGAACTGTGACTCCAAGGAAATATGATGCCTCCAAAACATTGATCATGCTCTAAACTATTACAGGAGACACTGAGATATTCAAATGGGCTTCTGGAGTATCTGGCAGGATGTCATGGATGGCTTTCCCATAAAGCGTAGAAATTCGGGTGGGATGATCTCAAATTACATATGATTTAATGATTCTTATCTTAGGTGGTCTGTCTTGAGTTGTCAGAAAACATTTGCTCATAATGTTTTTGTTTTTGATTTGCTAGAGAATGAAAGGTTTAATTCTACAATGAACTTATTTATTTCAATATTAATTAAGATTCCTAAGGGAAATCAACTCTGAATATTCATTGGAAGGACTGAAGCTGCAAAGGACTCTGATGCTGGGAAAGATTGAGGGCAATAGGAGAAGGGGGTGACAGAAGATGAGGCGGCTAGATAGCATCGCCAACTCAGCGGACATGAGTTTGAGCAAACTCCGGGAGAGAGTGATGTGCAGCAGTTCACAGGGTCGCAAAGAGCTGGACATGGCTTAGTGACTGAATAGCAATCTGAGACGCCAGTATCATGGGAAAATTCATTAGTATTGTTCCCTACTGACTTGTTTCTGACTCAGCCCAGGAAACAGGGGCGTTAAAAGATCAGACTATTGTATGAGGCAGATGCTTCTTTTAGTGCTGCTACTCTTGGACGGGACCTTGAATCTTCAGGACCATGTTTCTAGACCTGCTCTAAGCACAGCTGAGATTTAAGAGCACAGAGAACCCCAGAAATATTAATAGCAGTGAGGTCCTATGTCGGATTGCAGACAAAAAGTGATGCCACATGAGATGAATTATAATGGTGAGCTAATTGGGCAGCCAACACTCAGAGAAATGTGGGATCTTGTCCCAGTTCCCCTCTAAAAAGGCACTGGATTCTTAAGTAGACATGATCACATTATTAAAGAACTGACACACTTTAAAAATATCAGGATGGCTGGCTCCAACTGTAATGCAGGAATCCAGCATAATCACTTAAATCCTAAAGATATATATTCATGGAGGGAAGGGCAATGGTTTTAAATGCAGCAACAACTAAGCAATAAATGGCACTCCTTTTAAACGTCCCCTTGTTCGTGGGGACATTCAATCGCAACTCATCATTTTATAGTAATTACTGAATCTTAATGTGTCACATTTGGACTCATTAAAATCAGACTAATTACATTTTAACTCTGTAATCAAAATAGGAGCAAAACTGGCATTTGAGTGAGGAAGAACTCGGATGGAGAGCTGACATGTTTGTGTACCCACTGTCATTCACCAGGAAATTTGTTTATAAAGACACACAGCTATTCTCCGTCTGCTCAGCTCTCTGGGGAGAGACAGTCTCTTGGCCACGACAACTTCTGCTGTGTGTTGTCTAGAAAGTTGTATGTGTTACGAATAACATTTTGGTGCTGGCAGGAGAGAAGGGAGGACTCGCCATTTCAGAGGAGCTACTGAGAACCGTGGTGTGAGGCAGGTTTTCCACCTTCTGCCACCATTTTGCTTGCCTTGGCAAGTCTACACGTGCAGCCCCTAGTTGACAAAGGAGCCTGTGGCCCCTGGAATGCTATCCAGGGTTTCTCTCTACCTCAAATCTGTCGCCCCGTCCCCTGGCACAGTCAGTGTTCTCTTGGGAACTACTTCAGGTCTGGTCCCTCACTCTTGGGGCCAGGCTTGGGGTGGAGGGTGGATAAGAGTGTCCACCAGGCAGCACAAATGCAGGAAAAGCACCAGGGTGATTCCAGCTAATAATACTTCTGGCAATGATCAATGACTCTCTGACAGCAGAAATGTAAGATAAATTACGTTTCTCTTTTCTATATTGATTGTTTCTAATATCATAACCAAGACCATTATTAGAACATATAGTGAAATGATATGATAATTTACTTGTCTTATAGATCTATCTAGAAGATTTTCTTTCATGTTTGGAAACCCTCACCCAAGGAAGCTAGTTTTCAGGATCATGTTGTCCCACCATTGCTCTCCTCCTTATTAGACTATGCCTTTTGCCTTCTCCCATCAGAGACTAAAGAGTCTGGGCCACTAAATATATTGGTGAATTTTGGTGTTGAATTGCTTCAAGAATTATTTTGAAGGCTCTGACCTTCTTTGTTTTAAAGCAATTGTGTGGAAAAGCAAAATTTATAGCTTTGCAGGACACTAAGGGTGACTCAGTTCAGTTCATTTCAGTTCAGTCGCTCAGTCGTGTTCAAGTCTTTGCGACCTCATGAATCGCAGCACGCCAGGCCTCCCTGTCCATCACCAACTCCTGGAGTTCACCCAGACTCACGTCCATCGAGTCAGTGATGCCATCCAGCCATCTCATCCTCTGTCATCCCCTTCTCCTCCTGCCCCCAATCCCTCCCAGCATCAGAGTCTTTTCCAGTGAGTCAACTCTTCGCATGAGGTTATATTAAATAACTCTTGGAAAATCCCATAGACGGAGGAGCCTGGTAGGCTGCAGTCCATGAGGTCGCTAGGAGTCGGACATGACTGAGCGACTTCACTTTCACGCATTGGAGAAGGAAATGGCAACCCACTCCAGTGTTCTTGCCTGGAGAATCCCAGGGATGGGGGATCCTGGTGGGCTGTCCTCTCTGGGGTTGCACAGAGTCGGACACGACTGAAGTGACTTAGCAGACCCAAGCAGGAAAAAAAAGACGATCTTTTTGAATGAGGTATTTATTTCCTTTTCCTTGCAAATCCAGTGTGTGTGTGTGTGTGTGTGTGTGTGTGTGTGTGTGTGTGTGAGACTGGACATGGGCAGTTGCCTTTATTTTTCATTATAATACAATTATTTCAAATCTCCTTCATTCTTCATCTCAATGCATTTAAATATCTTCTCTTTATGTTTTTTGTTTTGTCTTTAATTTCTTTGCTTAAACTACAGGCATGTGGCAACAGAATTCTATATGAGTAGTTGCTAGAGGATTCAGATAGATTTATGACTGTTTTTATCTCATAGACTTAAAGTACATGGCTCTTTAGTTAAACACATGTAAAATATTATCTGATTTCTCCCTCTTCACTTTTTCTGGTTCCTGATACATATTTAATTATATGATTATATTTTATGTTAACATCTTTTTATTGATTTTAAAATTTGTGTCATATGTGATGAAGAGTGGGCTATTACATTTAGCCAATTAATATTAAAGATAAATGAGTCCTTGGGCTAGGGAAATGGGAATGTGGAATAATAAAATCTAATATTGAAAAGTAGAATGAAAGTTGTGAATCAAATTGGGATTTTCAGAAATTACTTTTGGCTCCAGAAGGGTGCTCTGATGAGCAGGCATTAACCTCCAGTTGGGTTTGGCATGAGACCAGCTGGGATCTCAGGCAGGAGAGCTGGGACTCTTGTGTTTCTTTTTAACAGGAAAACTGGAGAAACATAACAAAAGTGAAAGTGTCAGTCCCTCAGTCATGTCTGACTCATTGTGACCCCATGGACTATAGTCCACTAGGCTCCTCAGTCCATGCAAGAATACTGGAGTCGGTTGCCATTCCCTTTTCCAGGAGACCTTCCTGACCTGGGGATCAAACTTGGGTTTCCTCCATCGCAGGCAGATTCTTTACTGTCTGAGCCACCAAGAAAGCCCACAGAGAAACATAATGGCACCAGGCTATCTGTGTTTGGTGAAAAGTGAATACAGTCCTGGAATCTGACCTGACTCACACGAGACCTGTTTTTGGAAATGTGTACTTTGCAAATTGTACAAAATTTAAGAGTAGTCACTAAAAAAAAACCCTAACAAACAAAAAACCAAAAACCCCCTCTACATTACCTCTTACCACTTAAAACTATTCACAAATGAAGTTAGAAGATCTGTTTTAAAATTTCCATTTTTTGGATCTGTTCTACTAGAAATCTCCATCTAAAACATCTGTGCTCACCTCTGTGGTGCAGAATGAGTGCTTCTCTAGCATTTTGGTTATTTTCATGTAAATACAGTGTAGATAAATCAAGTATTTTACACGTGCATGTGTGCATGCTAAGTCATTTCAGTTGTGTCTGACTCTGCAACCCTATGGACCACAGCATGCCAGGCTCCTCTGTCCACGGGATTCTCTAGGCAAGAACACTGCAGTGGGTTGCCATGCCCTTCTCCAGGGATCTTCTTGACACAGGGATTGGACCTGTGACTCACGTCTCCTGCGCGGGCAGGGGGGTTCTTTACCACTAGTGCCACTTGGGAGGACCAAACCAAGTATCTTATGTTCTAGCAACTACTCTCACAGAGTCTGAAAGAATACTAAAAACACTAAGACATTTAATACAAAACAGATGATAAGGGTATAAATATGGTGGCTATTAAATAAAAATATTATTTAAAACAAAATAATTTTGACTGAAATAAGAAAGCTTTCCTCTGTGATCAATGCAAAGAAATAGAGGAAAACAATAGAAGTGGAAAGACTAGAGATCTCTTCAAGAAAAATAGACACACCAAGGGAACATTTCATGCAGAGATGGGCACGATAAAGGACAGAAACGGTATGGACCTACCAGAAGCAGGAGATATTAAGAAGAGGTGGCAAGAACACATAGAACTATACAAAGAAGATCCTCATGACCAAGATAACCATGATGGTGTGATCACTCACTTAGAGCCAGGCATCCTGGAAGGCGAAGTCAAGTGGGCCTTAGGAAGCATCACTATGAACAAAGCTAGTAGAGGTGATGGAATTCCAGTTGAGCTATTTCAAATCCTAAAAGATGATGCTGTGAAAGTGCTGCACTCAAAATGTCAGCAAATTTGGAAAACTCAGCAGTGGCCACAGGACTGGGAAAGGTCAGTTTTCATTCCAATCCCAAAGAAGGGCAATGCCAAATAATGTTCAAACTACTGCACAATTGCACAAATCTCACACACTAGCAAAGTAATGTTCACAATTCTCCAAGCCAGCCTTCAACAGTACATTAACTGTGAACTTCCAGATGTTCAAGCTAGTTTTAGAAAAGGCAGAGGAACCAGAGACCAAATTGCCAACATCCTTTGGATCATAGAAAAAGCAAAAGAATTCCATAAGAACATCTACTTCTGTTTTATTGATTATGTTAAAGCCTTTGACTGTGCAGATCACAACAAACTGTGGAAAATTTTGAAGGCGATGGGAATACCAGACCACCTGACCTGCCTCCTGAGAAACCTTTATGCAGGTCAAGAAGCAACAGTTAGAAATGGACATGGAACAATAGACTGGTTTCAAATTGGGAAAGGAGTAGTACATCAGGCTGTATATTGTCACCCTGCTTATTTAACTTATATGCAGAGTACATCATGAGAAACACTGGGCTGGAAGAAGCACAAGCTGGAGTCAAGATTGCCGGGAGAAATATCAATAACCTCAGGTCACAGATGACACCATGCTTATGGCAGAAAGTGAAGAAGAACTGAAGAGCCTCTTGATGAAAGTGAAAGAGGAGAGTGAAAAATCTGGCTTAAAACTCAACATTAAAAAAATTAAGATCATAGCATCTGGTCCAATCACTTCATGGCAAACAGATTGGGAAACAATGGAAACAGTGACAGACTTTATTTCTGGGGGCTCCAAAATCACTGCAGATGGTGATTGCAGCCATGAAATTAGAAGACCCTTGCTCCTTGGAAGAAAAGTTATTTTCAACTTAGACAGCATATTAAAAAGCAGAGACATTACTTTGCCAACAAAGGTCCATCTAGTCAAAACTACGGTTTATCCAGTAATCATGTATGGATGTGAGTTCGACTATAAAGAAAGCTGAGTGCAGAAGAATTGATGCTTTTGAACTGTGGTGTTGGAGAAGACTCTTGAGAGTCCCTTGGACTGCAAGGAGATCAAATCAGTCCATCCTAAAGGAAATCAGTCCTGAATATTCATTGGAAGGACTGATGCTAAAGCTGAAACTCCAATACTTTGGCTACCTGATGTGAAGAGCTGACCCCTTGGAAAAGACCCAGATGCTGGTAAAGATTGAAGGCAGAAGAAGAAGGGGATGACAGAGGATGACATGGTTGGATGGCATCACCGACTTGATGGCCATGAGTTTGAGCAAGGTCCAGGAGTTGGCAATGGACAGGGAAGCCTGGCGTGCTGCAGCCCATGGGGTTGCAAAGAGTCGGACATGACTGAGTGACTGAACTGAACTGATGGTGATTCTTTATCTGAATATTATACAATTTTGATGAGGTCCAGTTAATCAATATCTTCTTTATTATTTCCCTGTTTCCTACCCAGATGTCATAGAGACATTATTTAGATTTCTTTTAATATTTTTAAAGTTTTTTCTCTTAATATATTTGCATATCCATTTTTTTTAACATTGAGATTTATAATCTGAATTTTTTTGTTTGAGGAGGGAGAATCCATTTTATTTTTTCAGATATTGAAATCTAGTGCTTATAATATTTATTTTCCCTTTCCCATTAATTATTCACATTTCCTCTTAATATATCAAATTCTTTTGTGCATGGATCATTGTCTATAATTTGTATTCTGTTTAGTAATTGATTTGTCTTCTTGGTCCTACATACTTAAATACTACATAGTTCCGTGTATAGTCTGGTATCTGATAGCAAAATACTCTCCTCCATTTCTTTCTCTTTCCTTACCTGGTGGCTCAGATAGTAAAGCATCTGTCTACAACACGGGAGACCTGGGTTTGATCCCTGGGTCAGGAAGATCCCCTGGAGAAGGAAATGGCACCCTACTCCAGTACTACAGCCTGGAAAATCCCATGGAAGGAGGAGCCTGGTGGGCCATAGACCATGGGGTTGCAAAGAGTCAGACATGACTGAGCGACTTCACTTCACTTCATGAGTGGTGCAAGTCAGCCCTAATTTTAGAAAAACACTTTTTGATGCAGGAAAATAAAACAGTGGTAACCGCTAAAAGTTACCATCTCTGTCCAGGAACTGGTGTTGTAGGAATAAAATGAGTTTGGAGTCAGACACGGGATCAAAACATAGCTCTCCATCTGAAGCTGCAAGATGAATAGGAAAAACATTGCTGCTGCGAAAACTCATATCCCTCACCTGAGAAATGGGAACTACGCCCCTACTTGTGGGGGCACAGTCATGAGGATGAGTCATGGTAAAGACATGAGGCACTTGGCACACAGTGGGTGCTTATTCATGGCAACTACTTTCATTATTGCCATTGTCATCATAGGGTATGATTTAAAGAACCATTAGAGTCTCTAGTCCAAAATCCCTCTTATCTCATAATTAGTGCTGAAACATCAACCTACACATCATAGAGAACAAGCAAGGAAATCATGAATGCCTCCATTGGATTTAGGATATAAGAGTTTGGTTTTGCTTTTTGGTATCACCCAGGGAATTAAGATACACACTCATGAGTCATGGCTTTTATCCAGTTGACTCAGACACGATCTGAAACATGCGGGTCTGCTCCAGAAAATAAGGTGTAGGTGGCAGAGAGGGGGTGCCCATGGAAGCAAATAAGAGCACAGGGAAGAAGGGCGCCGTGACACATGAGTAAGTTTCCAGAACAGGTGGTCGAATAGCCTTAGGAAACAGCCTCAGTTATGCCTCACTGATGACACTGTGTTTTGTAAAAGTGCTGGTCATTAGCTGGGATCTGAGTACCGCTGCTCAGTGTTGGTCAAACCGTTGCCAGCTCCTGTAATTTAGAAGGTGATGTGGGGTGAATGCATGTTGCTGGGAAGCTGGGGAAAGCAATTTAAAACTCTCTGTGAGAAAACATAAAGGGCATGGAAGCCTGAAAAAGAACAAATTCTAAAGCCGGTCACAACCCAACCCGTCTGGTCCTGTCTCTGACTCTTCCCACAATCCAGGCAAGACCGCCTGCCCTGCTCCATCCTTCTCTTAAGTCAAGCTGTGGGGGATCTAAGAATACAGTTTTGGAGCAGAATCAGATAGGTGGGGTCCTTGTGGTGGCCCTGATGGCTGGGCGTGGGGTGGTGTCTCTTCACACCACAGAAAATTCAAGCAGAGACTGAGGTTCCGTGACTTGATGGCTCCCCTGCCTCATAGCAGTGGGTTCACATTATTTGTGGCTGCAAAGCTTCTTCTAATTCATTCACTCTCTCATTTTATTTTCTGTATCCAAGGAGCACAGAAACCCACAGAGCTCCATTTAGGAGATCCAGGGCACAGAGGGGAAGAAACCAGGATGCCAATCATTGTGTTCCTATTTTGAGTACAGTGTCCCCAGAATTGATGTTTGAATCTCAGGTGTGCTTAAGGCAATAGGTTCATGCCAATTACCAAGGGATGAGGGGAGTGCACCTTGGTTTTCTGTATTCTGTTTCAAAAAGATAGATTTGAGGCAAAGGAGAAAAGGGAGAAACACATATTTATCATATCCTTAAGATGAGGGAAGTAAGAGTAAAGGAATACATGGAGTCATTTCATTGTTGAATGAAGCAAACCTGGCTCCAGGAGACATTCAGCAGACTTTCTCATTCCATTGAACTGTTTGTTCTCTTTTGCATTCGTATCCAGGAGGCTGCAAATAAACAAAAACTCTTTCCTTTCTAACATCTTACCCTGTTCTACAACTAGTCCCTCTCTGCCTTTCAGATTAAACCATACTTTAGTGACAAGATTTTTGCAACCCTCACTCACCCTTGGGAACAGGTCAAGATCCACCATCCATAGTAGATGGGTATAAAAGAATACTCTGTGTAAAACACAGCCCTGGAAAAGAGATGGGATCTGCCAGATTGGTGATCTAAAATAACATCTCTGTGTTTTATTTGCTTTTCCCAAAAACGACCTTGCTTTTAAAATAAATTTATTATTGAGACCTGGTGATAAGGAGGAAGTCCTTCTGTTCGGTTCAGTTGCTCAGTCGTGTCTGAGTCTTTGTGACCCCATGGACTGCAGCACGCTAGGCCTCCCTATCCATCACCAACTCCCGGAGTTTACTCAAACTCATGTCCATTGATTCGGTGATGCCATCCAACCATCTCATCCTCTGTCGTCCCCTTCTCCTCCTACCCTCAATCTTTCCCAGCATCAGGGTCTTTTCAAATGAGTCAGTTTGCATTAGGTGGCCAAAGCACTGGAGTTTCAACTTCAACATCCGTCTTTCCAAGAACACCCAGGACTGATCCCCTTTAAGGTGGACTGGTTGGATCTCCTTGTAGTCCAAGGGACTCTCAAGAGTCTTCTCCAACACCACAGTTCAAAAGCATCAATTTTTCAGTGCTCAGCTTTCATTATAGTCCAACTCTCACATCCATACATGACCACTAGAAAAACCATAGCCTTGACTAGATGGACCTTTGTTGGCAAAATAATGTCTCTGCTTTTTAATATGCTGTCTAGGTTGGCCATAACCTTCTTTCCAAGGAGTAAGTGTCTTTTAATTTCATGGCTGCAGTCACCATCTGCAGTGATTTTGGAGCCAAAAAAAAAATAAAGTAAGCCACCGTTTCCCCATCTATTTCCCATGAAGTGATGGGACCGGATGCCATGATCTTAGTTTTCTGAATGTTGAGCTTTAAGCCAACATTTTCACTCTCCTCTTTCACTTTCAATCAAGAGGGTCTTTAGTTCTTCTTCATTTTCTGCCATAAAGGTGGTGTCATCTGCATATCTGAGGTTATTGATATTTCTCCTGGCAATCTTGATTCCAGCTTGTGCTTCCTTCAGCCCAGCATTTTTCATGATGTACTCTGCATATAAGTTAAATAAGCAAGGTGACAATATACAGCCTTGATGTACTCCTTTATGAATTTGGAGCCATTCTGTTGTTCCATGTCCAGTTCTAACTGTTGCTTCTTGACCTGCATATAGCTTCCTCAAGAGGCAGGTCAGGTGGTCTGGTATTCCCATCTCTTTTAGAATTTCCCACAGTTTATTGTGATCCACACAGTCAAAGGCTTTGGCATGGTTATTAAGGCAGAAATAGATGTTTTTCTGGAACTCTCTTGGTTTTTTGATGATCCAGTGGATGTTGGCAATTTGATCTCTGGTTCCTCTGCCTTTTCTAAAACCAGCTTGAATATCTGGAAGTTCATGGTTCATGTATTGTTGAAGACTGGCTTGGAGAATTTTGAGCATTACTTTACTAGTGTGTGAGATGAGATAATTGTGCAGTAGTTTGAGCGTTCTTTGGCATTGCCTTTCTTTGGGATTGGAATGAAAACTGCCCTTTTCCAGTCCTGTGGCCACTGCTGAGTTTTCCAAATTTGCTGGCATATTGAGTGCAGCACTTTCAAAGCACCACCTTTTAGGATTTGAAATAGCTCAACTGGAATTCCATCACCTCCACTAGCTTTGTTTGTCATGATGCTTTCTAAGGCCCACTTGACTTCACATTCCAGGATGTCTGGCTCTAGGTGAGTGATTACACCATCGTGATTATCTGGGTCATGAAGCTCTTTTTTGTACAGTTCTTCTGTGTATTCTTGCCACCTCTTCTTAATATGTTCTGCTTCTGTTAGGTCCATACCATTTCCGTCTTTTATTGAGCCCATCTTTGCATGAAATGTTTCCTTGGTATCTCTCATATTCTTGAAGAGATCTCTAGTCTTTCCCATTCTATTGTTTTCCTCTATTTCTTTGTATTGATCACTGAGGAAGGCTCTCTTATCTCTCCTTGCTATTCTTTGGAACTCTGCATTCAAATGGGTATACCTGTCCTTTTCTCCTTTTCTTTTATTTCTTCTTTTCACAGCTTTTTGTAAGGCCTCCTCAGATAGCCATTTTGCTTTTTTGCATTTCTTTTCCATGGGGATGGTCTTGATCCCTGTCTCCTGTACAGTATCACGAGCCTCCGTCCATAGTTCATCAGGCACTCTGTCTATCAGATCTAGTCCCTTAAATCTATTTCTCACTTCCACTGTATAATCATAGGGATTTGATTTAGGTCATACCTGAATTGTCTAGTGGTTTTCCGTACTTTCTTCAATTTAAGTGTGAATTTGGCAATAAGGAGTTCATGATCTGAGCCACAGTCAGCTCCTGGTCTTGTTTTTGCTGACTTTATAGAGCTTCATTATATTTGGCTGCAAAGAATATAATCTGTCTGATTTTGGTGTTGACCATCTGGTGATGTCCATGTGTAGAGTCTTCTCTTGTGTTGTTGGAAGAGGGTGTTTGCTATGAGAAGTGCGTTTTCTTGGCAAAACTCTATTAGCCTTTGCCCTGCTTCATTCTGTACTCCAAGGCCAAATTTGCCTGTTACTCCAGGTGTTTCTTGACTTTCTACTTTTGCATTCCAGTCCCCTATACTGATGTTTAGCTATTTTAATGCAACCATTAAAAAAAAAAAACACAATACATCTTAAAGAGTACAAGAAAAGACTAGTTATTTAACCTGTTTGAGAACTTTTTCTTATTTTCTCAACAAGCACACTGTCTGTTGAGCTTTTAGCTAGGTTCAAATTAAGAGTTTTATAAATCTTGGAGAAGAATGAAAATAAGGGTTTTCAGCAAGTTTTATACTTATCTCTCTGAATAAGCTGACATCATGCATGCTACAATGTGTCCATGATTTCCAGGTAAACAAATCTATGAGGAGAAACTTAACAAAGTGGATAAGGCAAATATATAGATGATTTTTTAAAACATTTTTGAACAAAAGAGGCATACTTTTCCCTAGCATATTAAATGAAAAACAATATTGTTTAAAATGAAGTTCTTTAAAAAAATAATAAATTATCTGTCTAGAAGAAAAGGGCAAGAGCATAAAATTCACTGGCTGTTTATAATAGTTAACAAAGTAGCTAAAATATGTAAGGATACAATTTAATACTAGCCTTGAATCATACTTTAAAAATACATTCTCTCTGGACTGTGAGTTAACATAATCTTGTAAAATAATTTCAGTTATACAATTTCAACTCTCAATCTAACAAAAGGTAGCATAAATCTAATTTTGAGCTGATGCAAATACAGAGTTACTAAATTTAGCCTGATAATTTTTGAAAGAGTGGTTTCTCCAAATATCTGAAATAAAAAGAATGACTTTGCATCAGATTACTGGTCAATGTAAATTTCTAAACGGCCTGGCCAAAACCATATCTTAATGTTCTACCAAAGTCAGCTCTAAAATTCATTAAATAACATAAGTCATTCCAAATGCCTCTATATTTGTTTGTAAATTTAAGCGCAACAGGAAGGCAGGCGAAGGCTCTGGTAAGTGGACAACAATAGAACTGGATGAAACACAGATCTGAGTGTATTTTGAGCTGTCAAGTGTTTGTGAAAAGGTTACCATGCATGGTGTGAAAAGGATGTTCCACAAGCTTTACATCTTCTGGACTTCTGTTACAAGCTGCAAGAATCTGTTGTACTCATAGACTCAGACAGATATCCTTGCCACTCTGTGGTAACGTGTGGTTATTTAGACCCAAGTTCATGACTCCAGACCTGGAGATTATATTTGTATTTATAATTTCCTCTGCTCTCTTAGGTAAAAAAACCTTGAAGTAGACACTTCAGAGCCTTTTTGCGCTTGAAAGTGTGACTTTTCCAGTTTAATTCAAGTTTAATTCACTTACTAATCATCAGTGCATGCTGGCTTCCCTTCATGTGGTGATTTTGAGATCTCAGAGCTTGGCAAATTTTGATAAACAGGGCCAGGTGCCTTAGAGAAGCAATGAACCAAGTAACTTCATGCTTTGGAGGAATAACTGAGTTCTAACTATGTGCCACTCTACAAGGTAAAGAAACAGAGGCTCTGAAAGATTAAGAAACAGTTTACACGCCAAGCAACCAGGAGGTGGTAAAAATTAAGTACTTTTTCAGTTTTATGCCCAAACTACTCCATATAAAGGTGTGTAAGTTAATCATCTAGAACAATACTCTCTTGCATAAATACAGATTATAAAAAGCAGGCACACAGGCTGGACAAGCACTGATTTGACAGGTGCAGGAAATTCCTTGAGAGGAAATAGTGCAGGGGCCAGTCACAGTGGATGGTGACTGCAACCCTGAAATTAAAAGACATTTGCTCCTTGGAATAAAAGCTATGATCAACCTAGAGAGCATAATAAAAACCAGAGACATCAGTTTGCCAACAAAGGTCCATGTAGTCAAAGCTATGATTTTTACAGTAGTCAGTATGGATGTGAGAGTTGGACCATAAAGAAGGCTGAGTGCTGAAGAATTGCTGCTTTCAAACTGTGGTGCTGGAGAGGACTTTTGAAAGTCCCTTGGCATTGAAACATGTAAAATATCATGCATGAAACGAATTGCCAGTCCAGGTTCGATGCACGATACTGGATGCTTGGGGCTGGTGCACTGGGACGACCCAGAGGGATGGTATGGGGTGGGGGGGAGGAGGGTTCAAGATGGGGAACACATGTATACCTGTGGCAGATTCATTTTGATGTGTGGCAAAACTAATACAATTATGTAAAGTTTAAAAATAAAATTAAAAAAAAAAAGAAAAGAAAGTCCCTTGGGCTGTAAGGAGATTAAACCAGTCAATCCCAAAGGAAATCAATCCTGAATATGCACTGGAAGGACTGATGCTGAAGTTGAAGCTCCAATACTTTGGCCACCTGATGAGAAGAGCCAACTCATTGGAAAAGACCCTGATGCTGGGAAAGATTGAGGGCAGGAGGAGAAGAGGACAATAGAGGATGAGATGGTTGGATGGCATCACCGACTCAATGGATATGAGTTTGAGCAAACTCTGGGAGATGGTGAAGGAAGAGGTAACCTGGCATGCTGCAGTCCACAGGGTTGCAAAGAGTCGGACGTGGCTGAGAGACTGAACAGCAACGAGAGCCTGACTCTGGGGGTCTGCTTCCTGCATGTGGAAACTTCCCAGCCAGCATCAGGAGTTATTTACGAGTCGGGAAAGAGCAAGTCTGTGTTTAGTTTAACATTTTAAAGTTCATTGGTGAAACACAGCTTATTTTCCTCCAAGAAAATCTGAAGCTATTGCATATGTGAAAAGAAATGACTTGGGTGCAGAAATTTATTCTAAAAGAATGATGGCATTGGTCAATTTACTAGCCTGTGTCTGCCGATTGCTTTGAATAAAGCTATTTGATTTATTTCACAATATTTGAAATCATATTTATTCTACTTTTCTAAGCCTTAGAGTAAATCAAACTTCTTTCTGAACTTTATTTAGCTACCAACATCCACCATATTTCAACCATTCTAATGAGACTTTCAGAGGGTTTTTTTTTTTTTTTTTTTTTTTTAGCATTGCACAGGTTGCCACTGCCATCCATCCAAGTTAGATAAGATTAACAGAGGTCCAGAGGGTTGGACAATAACTGGGGGAGTAGAAGGCTGTCCATTTCCCTTGCTTTAAAAATTTCACTTTGAGAAGTAGAAATCTTAAAAAAAAATTATTTATGAATCTAAAGCTAAATGAAATAAATAATGTATGTATATTATATTGATCTTCCAAGTCATTTCTTTTACCCTTTCTAATATGTAGAGTTGTTTTGTGATCTTATTATAGCAAATACTGAGCATTGAAAAATCTGCTGTTTTCATATAAGAGCTGGCTTTGGAGATGAATGTCAATTTAAATTGGTTTCTCTGGCATTTATTAGTAATTCAATTTTGCTCTCTGTAATTAATTATGGGATTATAAATAATTCAAATTAGAGGGGAAATATAATCTTCAGACATATCCAAATCATAGAAACTACTTTTAAATATGTCAACCTGTCTTAAGAGTCAAAATGCCATTGTCTTATTATGTGAATATAAATCAAGAAAATATTTTTAAAACACTATTTTCCTCAAGTAGATTTCCCCTGTGGTCTCAGTTTTCCTTCATGAAATCCTTCTTTTCACCTTTCTCATTTTTTTTTTGACATTTATTCTAAGTGTTTACAAGATAATCTCTATTACAGAGATTATAGAGACTTTACAGGGACTACCATCTATATATTCAGTTCAGTCGCTCAGTCGTGTCTGACTCTTTGTGACCCCATGAACTGCAGCATGCCAAGCCTCCCTGTCCATCACCAACTCCCGGAGTTCACTCAAACTCACGTCCATCAAGTCGGTGATGCCATCCAGCCATCTCATCCTCTGTTGTCCCCTTCTCCTCCTGCCCCCAATCCCTCCCAGCATCAGGATCTTTTCCAATGAGTCAACTCTTCGCATAAGGTGGCCAAAGTATTGGAGTTTCAGCTTCAGCATCAGTCCTTCCAATGAACACTCAGGACTGATCTCCTTTAGGATGGACTGGTTGGATCTCCTTGCAGTCCAAGGGACTTTCAAGAGTCTTCTCCAACACCACAGTTCAAAAGCATCAATTCTTTGGTGCTCAGCTTTCTTCACAGTCCAACTCTCACACCCATACATGACCACTGGAAAAACCATAGCCTTGACTAGACGGACCTTTGTTGGCAAAGTAATATCTCTGCTTTTCAATATGCTATCTAGGTTGGTCATAACTTTCCTTCCAGGGAGTAAGTGTCTTTTAATTTCATGGCTGCAATCACCATCTGCAGTGATTTTGGAACCCAGAAAAATAAAGTCTGACACTGTTTCCACTGTTTCCCCATCTATTTCCCATGAAGTGATGGGACCAGATGCCATGATCTTCATTTTCTGAATGCTGAGCTTTAAGCCAACTTTTTCACTCTCCTCTTTCACTTTCATCAAGAGGCTTTTTAGTTCCTCTTCACTTTCTGCCATAAGGGTGGTGTCATCTGCATATCTGAGGTTATTGATATTTCTCCTGGCAATCTTGATTCCAGCTTGTGCTTCTTCTAGCCCAGCGTTTCTCATGATGTACTCTGCATAGAAGTTAAATAAGCAGGGTGACAGCCTTGATGTACTCCTTTTCCTATTTGGAACCAGTCTGTTGTTCCATGTCCAGTTCTAACTGTTGCTTCCTGACCTGCATGCAAATTTCTCAAGAGGCAGATCAGGTGGTTTGGTATTCCCATCTCTTTCAGAATTTTCGACAGTTTATTGTGATCTACACAGTCAAAGGCTTTGGCATAGTCATTAAGGCAGAAATAGATGTTTTTCTGGAACTCTCTTGCTTTTCCGATGATCCAGCAGATGTTGGCAATTTGATCTCTGGTTCCTCTGCCTTTTCTAAAACCAGCTTGAACATCTGAAATTTCACAGTTCACGAACTGCTGAAGCCTGTCTGGAGAATTTTGAGCATTACTTTACTAGTGTGTGAGATGAGTGCAATTGTGCGGTAGTTTGAGCACTCTTTGGCATTGCCTTTCTTTGGGATTGGAATGAAAACTGCCCTTTTCCAGTCCTGTGGCCACTGCTGAGTTTTCCAAATTTGCTGGCATTTTGAGTGCAGCACTTTCACAGCATCATCTTTCAGGATTTGAAATAGCTCAACTGGAATTCCATCACCTCCACTAGCTTTGTTTGTCATGATGCTTTCTAAGGCCCACTTGACTTCACATTCCAGGATGTCTGGCTCTAGGTGAGTGATTACACCATTCTGATTATCTGGGTCGTGAAGCTCTTTTTTGAACAGTTCTTCTGTGTATTCTTGCCACCTCTTTTTAATATCTTCTGCTTCTGTTAGTCCATACCATTTCTGTCCTTTATTGAGCCCATCTTTGAATGAAATGTTCCCTTCGTATCTCTAATTTTCTTGAAGAGATCTCTAGTCTTTCCCATTCTATTATTTTCCTCTATTTCTTTGCATTGATCGCTGAGGAAGGCTTTCTTATCTCTTCTTGCTATTCTTTGGAACTCTGCATTCAGATGCTTATATCTTTCCTTTTCCCCTTATAAATATATTAGTCAATCAATAAAATTTTAATTTTAATTTGGAAAGGATGCAATTATATGTAGATGATAGTGTTTTGATGCAATGTGTAAAAAAGATGTTGACTTTAATTTTCTTTGAATTTTGAATATTAGTAAGATCTTTGGTCTACAAATATCAGATCTTGAACAAAGTCGAGGAAGTATTTGACAAGGGATTAAAAAACATAAATCATAAAAAAAAAAACATAAATCAAAGGCATCGGATAAGCTCTGACAATTTTATACACTGCTGTTCACATTTTGTTGTGTAAGTAGAAAAAATTTTTGTTCTGTTCTTTTTCTGAGCTCCCTAAATATGTCAAGTCCTAATCTCTGCAGTTTGGCTTTGCTGCTGTGTTTCATGATGTACTGGAGGTTTCATTCACGTCTTTAACATCCACTGCTGAGGGTTAGGACTTGTGGCAGGTGGAGTTCTTAACTGCTCCCTCCATTTGCCCCAAGATGCTCCATTTGAATCTTTCTTATTAGACTTTCAACTAGGATTTCATTTGAAGAAGGTACACCCAGCTCAACGGATATTTGTATCTGATTTTAATTTCAAGTAGAGGATAATTAAGTGTATTTGTTCTCACAATTTCACCACCCTTAAACACTTCCATGTGCTATTTAACATTTTTTTTTCATCATTTAAATCCACTCAATATGAAAAGGCTGTGTACTGTGTGATTCCCATGATATGACATTCTGGACAAGGCAAAACTATGGAAGCAGGAAAAAGATGGGTGGTTGCCAGGAGTTAGGGTGGAAAGAAGGATGAACTGGCGGAGCACGGATGATTTTTAGGGCAGTGAAAATGTTCTGCAATGGTGGATACATGTCACCATACATTAGGCCACACTCACTGGATGTAAAAATTAAGAATGAACCCTGATGTAGACTATGAACTTGGGTTGATAGTGATGTGTTAGTGTACATTCATCAAACATGCCATTCTTGTGGGGCTGCTGATGGTGGGGAGGTTGTGTGCATGTAGTAGGGCAAAGGTAACAGGAACACCTGTACTTTCTGTTCAGTTTTGCTGTGAACTTAAAACTACTCTAAATTTTTTTAAATTAACAATAAAATTAGTTTACTTGTAGTATTATGTTAAACGTGTGTTAGTCGCTCAGTCATGTCTGACTGTGACCCCACAGACTGTAGCCCACCAGGCTTCTCTGTCTATGAAATTCCCCAGGCAAGAATACTGGAGTGGGTAGCCATTCCCTTCTCCAGGGGATCTTCCTGACCCAGGGATCGAACAGGCATCTCCTGTGTCTCCTGTATTGCAAGCTGATTCTTTACCATCTGTGCCACCAGGGAAACCTATGTTAAGTAGACATCTTCACAATCAACTTCCTAGAATTTCTTATATTTCCAAAAGGGTGCAAAGAAAATGGTTTCTAAGGAAACACTCTACTGGTGAAGATGTTGTGAAGAGTGTTGAAATGACAACAGAGGATTCAGAATATTACATGAATATTGATAGTTGATAAAGAAGCGACAGGGTATGAGAGGACTGACTTCAATTTTGAAAGGAGTTTTATTGTGGGTAAAACGCTATCAAACACTGCATGCTACAGAGAAATTGTTTGTGGAAGGAAGAGTCAGTTGATGTGGCAGACCTTACCAACATCTTATTTTAAGAAATTGACACAGCAGCCCCAACCTTCAGTGATCACCACCCTCCTCTGTCAGTAGCCATCAATGTGGAAGCAAAATCTTCCACCAGCAAAGAACTCACTGAAGGCTCAGATGATGGTTAGAATTTTTTTAGCAATCAAGCGATTTTAATTAAAGTATGTACATTTAAAAAATATATAAAGCTATCACACACTAATAGACTACAGTATAGAATCAACACCACTCTTATATGCACTGTGCTTAGTCAATCAGTCATGTCTGACTCTTTTTGAGCTCATGGATTGTAGCCCTCCAGGCTCCTCTGTCCCTGGGATTCTCCAGGCAAGAATACTGGAGTGGGTTACCACATGCATTGAAACTGAAAGTGAAAGTCGCTCAGTCGTGTCTGACTCTTTGCCACCCCATGATTATAGAGTCCATGGAATTCTCCAGGCCAGAACACTGGAGTGGGTAGCCTCTCCCTTCTCCAGGGGATCTTCCCGACCCAGGGATAAAACCCAGGTCTCCCGAATTGCAGGCAGATTCTTTACCAGCTGAGCCACAAGGGAAGCCCAAGAATACTGGAATGGGTAGCCTTTCCCTTCTCCAGTGGATCTTCCTGACCCAGGAATTGAACTGGGGTCTCCTGCATTGCAGGTGGATTCTTTACCACTTTACCAACTGAGCTATCAGGAAAGCCCACATGCACTAGGAAACCAAAAAAAAAAAAAAAAAAAAAAAAAAAACCCAACCACAAAACAACTGTTTAACTTGCTTTATGACAATATTTGCATCATTATGGTGGGTCTGGAACCGAACCCTCAATGTCTTTGCAGTCTGCCTATACTCACAAGAGGCTGCAAGAAAAAACTATGGCAAGAGCTGAAACATTACTGTTCAAAACAGCACATCATATATGCTTTTATAGTCACTAAAATAATAAGGCTGGCACATTGAGGATAAAACATGGATGAAATTTTCTGCATCTTAGTTGAATAAAATTTTGGGATTGAATGGTGCCTTTTAATCTACTTTGCCTATTCCTTCTAGAAACTTCTTTGGATCTTCCTATCAATCCCAATTTCTACACATATTCTGTTTCTTTCCTTTTTAAATTAATTTTTAATTGGAGTATAATTGTTTCACAACATTGTTTTAGTTTCTACTGTGCAAAAATATGAATCAATTATATATATATACACACATCCCCTCATTCCTGAACCACCTTCCCACCCCTCCATCCCGCCTCTCTAGGTGGTCACAGAGCACCAGGCTGAGCTCCTTGTGCTATACAGCAACTTCCCACCAGCTATTCATTTTACACGTGGTAATGTACATATGTCAACGCTACTCTCTCAATTTGTCCCACCCTCTCCTGTGTCTACAAGTCCGTTCACTGTATCTGCAACTCTATTCCTGCCCTGGAAATAGGTTCATCAGTACCATGTTTCTAGATCCCATATATATGTATTAATAGATGATATTTGTTTTTCTCCATTTCTTCCTGATCTGAGAGTCCTGACAACTCTCTGTCTGTCTGTCTTTGTCGGCCACATTACACATTACACCGGGCTTCCCTGGTGGCTCAGACGATAAAGCGTCTGCCTCCAATGCGGGAGACCCGGGTTCAATCCCTGGGTTGGGAAGATCCCCTGGAGAAGGAAATGGTGACCTACTCCAGTACTCTTGCCTGGAAGATCCTGTGGATGGAGGAGCCTGGTAGGCTACAGTCCATGGGGTCGCAAAGAGTCGGACACGACTGAGCGACTTCACTTTCACTTTCAGTTCCTATACAAGGCGCCCAAGGGTCCCTCAGGGCACAAGACCCCAGTCTCAGGTGACATGCAGTTACCTCGTTCATCTTTCTCCAAGACCTGTTGTTGCACCTCGATTTCCTCCCTACTACATCTTCTCTATTTTCAGCTCTCTGACCCACTGCTTTAGCTCCCCATCCTCTCCAGAGGAAGTCTGCTTCCTGGTCCTGGACTCCAGGATTAGACTGCCCCTGTTTATACCATTACATTACTCATTAACTGTTTGGGCAAGGTAATCAACCTCTCAAAGCCTTGGCTTCCTTGCTTGCAAACCTGACATAAAGACGGTAACTGCTTTACAGGGTTGTTGCAAGGATTACATGAAGAAAAACACAGACTAAGTACTTAAACTGGTGCGTGGGATTTGGGAAGCCATTAGTAAACACCCAGAGCTGTCCAATAGCTACAGGCAGTGGCTTCGGAGCCAGCTGGGGGAGGAGGGTGGTAGAGTCCTGCGGCTGCTGGAACCAGGTGCTATTAACTGGGTGGCCTGCCCCGACAGAAATCTCTGTCTTTGTTGTATTCTCTGTGTGTGTCTATATTTGTGTCTCCTCTTCTCACAAGGACACCAGTCATGTTGTATCAGGACCCATCCTAAGGACCTCATCTCAGCCTGATTATGTCTGCAAAGACCCTATATCCAAATAAAGTCACGAGTACTGGACTTAGGACTTAAACACATCTCTTTAGACACACGATTTAACCCCTAAACAGTAGGAAAGTGACCCTTGTGCTGGACAGTAGCCACCCTCTCCCCTCTCTCCCCCCCTTCCTAACTTCCTCTATCCGGTCCTTCCTCTTTTTCTCAAATTTCTCACTTAGAACACTTGTCAGATCCCCTGACCTCATTTCCCACATTCTGGTTTTCTATTATCAGATATCATACTTCAGGTGTGGTCCACTGATGCTTGCTACAGAGTCCTGTAATTTGGACACTTGACGAGGTGACGTTAGGAGTATTTTGCTTTGTTGTGTATTTCTGTGGCCACATCATACAGATGCCTCATGTTGAGGGTGGAATAAATTATAGCAAGCTGTTTTTTAAAAATCCCTTCTTGACTCAGTGGTAAAGAAACTGTCTGCCAATGCAGGAGATACGGGTTCAATCCTTGGGTCAGGAAGATTTGCTGGAGAAGGAAATGGCAATCCACTCCAGTATTCTCGCCTGGAGAATTCCATGGACAGAGGGATTCTCCAGGAACCATGGCAGGCTATAGTCCATGGTGTCCCAAAGTGTTGGACAAGACTTAGCCACTAAAACAGCAATCAACAACAAGGTCACTAACAGTTTGTAACCGTCTCTCTTGCTGCTTCAGCCTATTTTTCTTTTTCTGCATGCTTTCTTGAGAGAGTTAATACTGATGAACATGGTCTGATGGCTCCGAGAATTGGAATGGATTGGCAGTCTCAGGAAATACTACGCGCAGTCTGAGTGGCTTCCAGACGTTGCAGCCTGGACCAAGCAAACCAGAGGCAGGTGGACCTGCTGTGGTACATGATCCATCACCAAAGAGACCAGAGCTACCATTTGCATGTTATCACATTCCCTCTGGATTCCTACCTCACAGTGTCCTTGAGAGACTCTGGAAAGTCATCAGCATCTTCTTAGAAGACAAAGAAGCGGTCTGAACCTTTCAACAGATGCAGAAGGAAGCTTGGGAAGTGGTCTCCAGCCCTGGGCCTGGCCCTTCAGACAGCGGCCATGCTGGTCTCAAGGATGGGTTTCTCTCAGCATTGACTCTGAATTATAAGCAGGACTGAGACAGTCAACACAAAACCAACACATTCCTTTAGAAGTGGGAAGGCTGCTCCTAGCAAGAAAGATTGGCTACTTCATATTATGGTTTTCCTCTCCCTCACTATATTACTCAACTTATTTTCTTCCTGTCTTCATTTTTGTTTCAATATTTGTAATTTGCCTTGACATGCATATTTAAAATGTTACAAGGATTCAATGTGATTATTGTAATGCTTTCTATACTAGAAATATATACTAGGGATAGTCCACAATGGGGATAATTTGTAGGTGACTAATTGGGACCCGACAGGATCATTCTTAACAATTTCCTCTGGAGGGTTTTCTTTCTCTCGAAGGGCTTATAAATTCTCTTTGATTTGCAAAAATGCACACTCTCAAGTCCCACCCCAGTGTCTTGGACTTACTCTGTATTCTCATCAGTGAATCCCTATCTCATATTTGTGTACTACTCTGTGAAGAGTGGGCTCTCAATAAATGTTTGTTGAATAAATCCACCTCAATTGTATTTATTTGGCCTGTTGTTGTTGTTATTTAGTCACTAAGTCATGTCTGATTCGTTTAAGACCCCATGGACTGCAGCCCACCGGGCCCCTTGCTTGCTCTTTATTAGTCTCACGAGTTTCTGAAATTCAGACGCCTAAGAAAATAACAATGAATATTGCATAAAATATGAATCTTCACAAAACTCTGTATGGAGCTGATACTATTATTCTCATTTTATGGACGTGAAAACAGAGGTGAGGTAAGTAAAGTACACAAGTTGCCAAAGTCATTCAGCTGAGCAGCAGCCGAGGTGGCACCGTCTTTTATTGTCACTGGACTGCTATGAGGAAATAGTAGATACTCACTGAACAATGAGTTAAATGAATGAATGAAATAAATGACTCTCAAAACATATATTTTATATTAACAATTTCATCCCGGTCCTTAGGAAATAGGATAACCTACATGCAATGCAGTAAGCTGGCCAAAATACGTCCAAATAATAAGAAGAGAAAATAATAGTGCTTATCATCTCCAGGCATTGTCTTAGCTATGAAGCCTTACTGCTAATGGGGCTGTGGCTGTCTGGATCGTGAGGAGTTTAACAGACTGCAAATAACAGATTGAGGCCAGATTAAGAATGGCCTGCAATGAAGTCTAATGGTGTCTGCCATAAAATAGAGCTATTAGAATTGGAAGTCCCATAAGGCCCCTAACATCCCTCTTTAATTCATTAGTTATTATGAAAATAAGAAAAGGGATAAAGCCTTCATTATCCAATCATTTCTCTGCCTGTCAATTAAAATTTGAAAAGGATGGGAAGAGGATCAGGTCCGTGAACTGTAATGCTGAAGGATCAAGAAAGACGTAGTCTTACATCTAACTTTCAGCAGGAGGCACAAACATCAATGCTAACCCCCCACCCAGTGTTTCTGAGGACCACATGTCTGGATACATAAATGGATATTTCTGAGTCTTCAAAATTACTTTCATCAGCAGTATAATCGCCCAACTGAAGGATATCTGATCACAGATAAGAACAGGCAGCCAATCCTTGCTGGTCGAGAGGACCATACACAGAAGACCCGACCTGTCTTCTGCATAGGCTTGAAGCTCCCCCATCAGCAAGCAGTGCTCAGGCAGGAGTGTGAGTTGGCCCCGAGTACCTTTATGGGACATCCTTGTCAGTTATCTGCAAGGCTATTTTATCAGTCAACCTTGAATTTACACCAATATGAGACAGAGAAAAAAAAGTTTTGCAGCATCTTTTCAATAACATTAGCACAGTACAAGGTAGAGCTATCAGTTTTCTATTGCTGCCAAAGCAAATTATCACAAACTGAGTGGTTTAAAACAACACCGAGTTATCATCTTATAGCTCATTAGACTGGGCTTCCCTGGTGGCTCAGACAGTAAAAAATCTACCTGTAATGCGGGAGACCTGGGTTTGATCCTTGGGTTGGGAAGATCCCCCGGAGGAGGGCATGGCAACTCACTCCAGTATTCTCACCTGGAGAATCCCCATGAACAGAGAAGCCTGGAGGGCTACATTCCATGGGGTCACAAAGAGTCAAACATGACTGAGTGACTAAGCACAGCACAACACAGCTCTGTAGACTGAAATTCCCACGTGAGTCTGACTGCGCTAAGATCAAGGTATTGTCAGGGCCAAGTTGTTTTTCTAGAGCTTCTATGACAGAATCCATTTTCTTTTCTTTTCTAGCTTTTAGAAAATGCCTACATTTTTTTTGGCTCATGGACTCCCTCTTTCTTCTTCAAAAACAGCAATATACCATCTCTCTGGTGTTTTTCTGTCATTAGGTATCAGATTTTTTTATGATCATAGCTGGGACTCATGTGATTAGACAGGGCCACCCTGATAATCCAGGATAGTCCCCCATCTCCAGGTTCTCACCCTTAGCCACATTCTGAAAGGCCCTTCTGCGAGGTAAGGGAACACTTTCACAGGGTCTGAGGATTAGGATGTGAGCATCTTTGGGAACCATTATCCCCCTACCACACTAGCTTACAGTCAAAGTGCATCATTCTCAGTGCTGACAAAGACAGGCGGGCAAATACTATCACCAGGCTCATGTCCTCAGCTTTTCCAAACATTCTATATTTCCATCTCAATCATTTACCTCCCTGCATAAGATAGTGAAAAAGCTGGCTTAAAACAACTTTCAAAAAACTAAGATCATGGCATCCAGTCCCATCACTTCATGGCAAATAGATGGGGAAAAAGTCAAAGCACTGACAGATTTTATTTTCTTGGGCTCCAAAGGCACTGTAGACAGTTGACTTCAACCATGAAATTAAAAGACTCTTGCTTCTTGGAAAGAAAGCTATGGCAAACCTAGACAGTATATTAAAAAGCAGAGACATCACTTTATCAACAAAGATCCATATAGTCAAAGCTATGATTTTTCCAGAGTTCATGTATGGAGTTGGATCATAAAGAAGCCTGAGCACCAAAGGATTGATGTTTTTGAACTGTGGTGCTGGAGAAGACACTTGAGAGTCCCTTGGACTGCAAGGAGATCAAACAAGTCAATCCTAAAGGCAATCAATCCTGAATATTCATTGAAAGGACTGATGCTGAAGCTGAAGCTCCAATACTTTGACTACCTGATGCAAAGAGCTGACTCATTGGAAAAGACCCTGATGCTGGGAAAGACTGAAGGCAAAGGAGAAGAGGACAGTAGAGGATGGGATGGTTAGACATACTCACTGTTTCCATTGTTTCCCCATCTATTTGCCATGAGGTGATGGGACCAGATGCCATGATCTTAGTTTTTTGAATGTTGAGTTTTACACAGCTTTTTTGCTGATGAAAATGTGATGATCAGTTTTATCTTTCAGTGGGACACAGAGTAAAGAAATGAACAGCTTCATCACGTGTGGATTCCCTATGACCCACACTGATGACCTGCCTCACTTGCTTCATCAGCACTTTGCTTTCAACTGAGTGACGCATCGTTTAATTCGAGCCTTTTCTCATGATTGATCTTTAGGACGAATGACTTTTTTTTTTCCTGGAAAATATATTAATAGCTCTCCCTCTTTTTAAAGCATGTTGGACAGAGGGATGCTGATGGAAAATGAACTGTGTTTTCTTATAAATCTCTCTTGGATCTTAGCTCTGTTTTTTTCCCTCAAGATCACTAAATAACATATTCTGTTGAAGTCCATTTAGCATTCTGTGGGTAGTTGTATCTATTTCGGGAACCCATGGCACACTTTGAGCATTTGACAGGCTCACACCTGATTAATCCCTCTCCCTTTCCTGTCATCAATATTATTTAGGCGCACTGGTCAAACCATATTGACACTCTGCTGACATCTTCTCTGGTGCCCAATTACCTTTCTGTCAGGGTACGATCCAAGAGATGACAGGAGAATTCTATGCTGTGCCAAGCAAGTTGGCACCAAAATGTCCCTGAGACAGAATATAATATATCATTTTTATGCTTCTTCTGAAAACTAAAAGAGACATCTCCCTGTCCTCGATGCCAAGGGGTCTTTTAACTCACAGGCTGTGCTGTACCTTGAGCTGTCCGGCACCTGCTGGATGAGCTTGGCTGATACTTTCTGTTTCACATCCCGAGGTGGATTCTTAATGAAACAGCAGAGGCCCTTCCCTTTGACTCTTAGCCCTGACCCACATATTGGAAAGCAGTTCCTCTTCTGAACGAGTTTAGCTGCTAGGTTTTTTGAGGAAAATCCTGTTCAGATGCATCTTTATGGTACAGAAAATCTGGCCAGTGAACTTCAGTAGAGTAAGTATAAGGAGTAAAATACCCAGGGCTGTAGAACCTTTCTGCAGACCATTCTGGCAATGCTATGATACTGAAATGCATGCTGTGAGGCTAAAAAGGATTAAAATAAGGTTTTCTTTTTCTTTCTTCAGTTTAAATTTTAAGATGGCCTTCATTTGAGCAAAAGGGCATCTGCATTTATATACCTAAAAGGGAAATGTATCAGTAGCTACTCATTTTAATATTTTATATGCACATACACATTTGAGTATTAACGACTGTCTTGGCCTGTTTAGCAACCAGAAGAGCGTTCCTCATAAGTGACATCATGACAGAACTCTGACTGTGTGATGGGAGTGTGCTTACGGGACGTAGTCAAACAATGACAAATGTCTGGGGAGTATTTACCGGTGAAATACAGATGTGCACTCTTACTTAGGAGTGTCCCCTCATTTAAACATCAAATCTATCATACAATGTAGGTATTATCACCATTTCAATTCTTTTCTAAGGAAACGATCACAGAGAGCTTTTGCAACTTATTCAGAGTCACTAAGCTAGCCACAGAGAGAAGACTCAAAACCAGATTACATTTAGAAAATAATTTGAACTTATTTATGATAAAATTGTACTTTTCTCGTGGCTCAGATGGTAAAGAATCTGCCTGCAATGCAGGAGATTGAAGTTTGATCCCTGAGTGGGGAAGATCCCCTGGAGATGGGAATGGCTACCCAAACAGTATTCTTGCCTGGAGAATTCCATGGACAGAGAAGCCTGGCGGGCTCCAGTCCATGGGGTCATAAAGAGTCAGACATGATAATACCTATATTGTATGCTAGATTTGATGTTTAAATGAGAGGATACTCCTAAGTGAGAGTGCATCTCTATTATTTCACCGGTAGGTTAGATTAGGTTTAGTTGCTCAGTCCTGTCTGACTCTTGTGATCCCATGGACTGTAGCCCGTGAGGCTCCTCTGTCCATGGGATTCTCCAGGCAAGACTACTGGAGTGGGTTGCCATTTCCTTTTCCATTTCACTGGTAAATACTCCTCAAACATTTATTTTGTCGTTGCTTTCACTACTTTCATGATAAAATTACTCTTAAAGTAAAATCAAAATGAGATTTTTCTAAAAACCAAATAAAGAACAGCACAGAGGTGAGTAAATGTAGATAATAAAATTGAAATCATACATTCAAGTTCATGGCAGCATTGCTGAGAATTGCTAAGCAGCAGCAGCAAACCATGTGTCTACTGATGAAAGATGAAATGTGGTATACACATACAAAGAAATAGTATTCAGACTTAAAGAGAAAGGAGATTCTGATACATGCAACAAAACAGTAGTTAAGTATGGATGTGAGAGCTGGACCATAAAGAAAGCTGAGCGCCAAAGAATTGATGCTTTTGAACTGTGGTCTTGGAGAAGACTCTTGAGAGTCCCTTGGACTGCAAGGAGATCCAACCAGTCAATCCTAAAGGCAATCAATCCTGAATATTCATTGGAAGGACTAATGCTGAAGCTGAAGCTCCAATACTTGGGCTACCTGATGCAAAGAGCCAATTCACTGGAAAAGACCCTGTTGCTGGGAAAGACTGAAGGCAGGAGGAGAAGGGGACGACAGAGGATGAGATGGTTGGATGGCATCACTGACTCAACGGACATGAGTTTGAGCAAGCTCTGGGAGATGGTGAAGGGTAGGGAAGCCTGGTGTGCTACAAGTCCATGAGGTCACAAAGAGCTGGACACCACTGAGTGACTGAACAACAACACCACAAAAGAACCTTGAGGACATTATTCTAAGTGAAATAAGACTGTATGGTTCCATTTACATGAGGTACCAGAATAGTAGAATTCACAGAGACAGAAAGAAGAATGGTGGTTACTAGCAGCTGGGGGCAGGGAGAAATAGGGAGTTATTTTATAATGAAGAGAGTTTCGATTTTCCAAGATGGAAAGACCTCTGGAGATGGATTGTGGCATTGGTTGCACAACAAAGTGAATGTACTTAATACCACTGAACTATACTTAAAAATTGGGTAAGATAGTAAATTTTTTTAATATATATTTTATCACAGTTTTAAAAATTGGAAGAAATGAAATAATATTGTATATAGTACAAATGTTAAAATTTCTACAGACTTTATATCTTGCTGGTTAACATCTAAGCATGAGTCTGGAGTTTGCCTGCCCTGGGTCTGAATCTCTGCTATCCCTCTTGTTAACTGTGTGACCTTGTGGAAGTAATTTAAGCTCTCTGGGGTTTAATTGCCTCATTTGCAACATGAGGAAAAACAGCACCTTCCTCATTGGGTCAATGTGATGTTTAAATGGCATGATACATTAAACACTTTGGAACAGTGTCTGGTGCATAATTAGCACTCAATAAATGTTCATTATTGTTATTGTTGAACAACATGAGGGATGAGAATGCACATACAAATATTTCACTTTGAATAAAACTGAACATGTTTCACAGAAAAATGTTACTGAGAAAATTAGATGAAATGATCAACGATGAAAAAATGTAGAATGATTTCTTTTCAAAGCATTCCAAATATTTTGCTGTTAGTGATTGGATAATAAGCTGAGCCGATCATACGTGAAGGTTCTGGCTTTGAAAAAATGAAGAGATTCTGCCACCTATAAACATTGTCATGGGTTATTTCTGGCCTAGGGAAAAGCTCTACAGACACGTCAGTTCCTTTCAGGGCCCATGGAATAGGGCATGGCCAGTTAGTATGTGACCGGCCTTTCTACCATGGAATTCTCCAGGCAGGACTACTGGAGTGGGTAGCTATTTCCTTCTCCAGGGCAATCATCCTGACCCATGATGATAGCATCCATGTCTCCCTGCATCACAGGCCGATTCTTTACCGCCTGAGCCACCAGGGAAGCCTGTTGAGGTGAGAACTGATTACTAATCGTACCACAAAGACTGTGCTCCCATGTCTGTGC
This sequence comes from Bubalus kerabau, assembly GCF_029407905.1. NCBI lineage: Eukaryota > Metazoa > Chordata > Mammalia > Artiodactyla > Bovidae > Bubalus > Bubalus kerabau. The sequence goes on along the minus strand of NC_073631.1, from coordinate 114,716,265 downwards.
TCATGTTGGCCAGGAAACCCTTATCCAGAAATTCTACAAGTACAGTGCGAGATGGGTATCGGAGCAGCGAACAGGCTGCCTTCCCTGCAGCTCCATTTTGGAATCACTAGCGTCCGATATGATGATTTAGCTCATTGAGTCAGGCTGTCCGAGGCCAGGAATTACCCAGCGGTGGGCACTTAGCTGAGACCAGGCTCGCTTAATTAGGATTCTGGCACTGTAGGTGGGGGTATTTACTATTGCTGTGAATAGTAAATCATAAATGTTAAATTACATCCAATCTCAGAAATAACTGTGCAAAACTTCTCAAGGCATAGATAATCAGGCAATTATTGAGCTGGTTATAGTTCTTGCAGCCCATTGCTGCTTTGCTGTGAGACAGAAGTATGCTCGGAGCTACAATCTAATTTATCTCAGCTCCATTTCTGTGTGTTTTACTCTAGTAAATAAGAATAAATGCTTAATCTAAGCTTCAGAGTTCTTTAAAAAAGACTCTAATAATATGTGGTCTATTGTTTAAGCTTTAAATTTAAAACTTACATATAACTAGTGAAAACATTAAATTCATATATCATTAAAAAAGATAAAAACAACATGAGTAGTCTTCCTAGATCATGATATTGTAGAGAAACATTGGAGTGGAAGTTTGGAAATCTGAGTCTTAGTCTTCTCTCCATTTCTTATTTCCAATGTAATTGGAAGTAAAATTTTCCTGAGCCCCAATTCATGCATCTGTGCTTTAAGAAATTTTTCCTGATTCCATCAGTCCTACTCCTGGACATATACCCATATCAAACTCAAATTAAAAAAAGATACATGCAGCCCAATGTCCATTGCAGCACTGTTTACAATAGCCAAGACGTGGCGGCAATCTAAATGCCCATAGACAGATGAATGGATAAAGAAGATATAGTACAAACATGGAATGGAATATTACTTAGCCATAAAAAAGAATGAAATAATGCCATTTGCAGCAGTATGGAAAGGCCTGGAGATGATCATACTAAGTGAAGTAAGTCAGAAAGAGAAAGACAAATACCATATAACATTTATATGTGGAACCTAAATGTGAGACAAATCAACCTATCTATGAAATCAAAACAGACTACAGACCTGGAGAACAGACTTATGGCTGCTAAGGGAAGGAGAGATAAAGGTATGTGTGTGTGTGTATATATACACACACACACATGTATATGTAGATATGTATAACTGAGTCACTTTGTGTAACTGAATCACTTTGCCGTCCAGAAGAAATGAACATGACATTATAAATCAACTATATTTCGATACAATTTTAAAAAAGAAAGATTTTAATGATTTCAGCTAGAGTTCCACTCATCATTTAGGTAATAAAAATAGCATACCCTACTGCAGTTTTAAATGTTCATTCATGACAGCACTTTGCCAGGACTTGACACGAATTGGGAAGTACTATCTACATTTTGCGGATACGAAAACCTAGAGAAGTGAAACACACTGACTTAGATCTCACACGGAGGAAAGGGCAAAGGAGAACTTTGTACCCACTTTAGTCTCAGTCCAGTTTAATCAAACGACTTGTCTGACTGAGGTAAGATTACTGGTAGAAGCAACTTTCTTAGCTGGATATGGACCCTGAAAACATGAGATTCAGTAGAACCTCTGCTTTTATTATTTTTTGTTGTTGTTCAGTGGCCAAGTCATGTCTGACTCTTTGTGACCCTATGGACTGCAGCATGCCGGGCTTCCCTGTCCTTCACTATCTCCCAGAGCTTGCTCAAACTCATTCTATTGAGTCCGTGATGCCATCCAACCATTTCATTCTCTGTCATCCTCTTCTCCTGCCTTCAATCTTTCCCAGCATCAGGGTCTTTTCCAATGAGTCGGCTCTTCGCATCAGGTGGCCAAAGTATCGGAGCTTCTATTTTTACATCACTACAGATGTTGTTTCACATGTGTGAATTTCGCATGGGTGTGTGCACCAGACTGCTTTTCCTGAGTTTTCGGCTGTCCTCTGTGGTAGGATGAAAAGAGCTGGACACCAGTGACCATGGAGCTCACACTCTGTGTACCTGGACAGTGAGCCAGCTGGAAACGCTCCCTGGTTCTCCCCATCGTGGCAGGGGGAGGCTGCAGGAGTCTACTTCCTACCTGGGTTCTGGCTTCCTCCCTCTCCCAGCATGACCCCCAGACAATGCAGTAACCCCTGGCTGTGTGCTCAGCCTTGCTGGTGCCCTAAGAATCTGATGGCTCCACTGACAAGCTGCTCCCATTCTTGCCCCGTGAGGTGGGAGAAGCCAGGAGTTCTGTGAAACCCCGTGCTCAGCACAAGAGCCTTGTCCAGCATCTCTCTGAGAGCTGATGGGGTTGACAGACCTAGGCTTTCTCTTGTCTTCATTCTCTCTGGTTTGTAAGTTCCTCTGGCAAAGCCTGTTCTGTGTCACTGACTCGTGGTACTGTGGAATTCGTCTCGCGCCCTGCAGCATGGCAGGCCGAGAAAGCACAGGTACCTCTTTCCCTGGTGCCGTTTCATATCCTAAGATTCATCTGGAACTGGTAAGAATTGCAATGAGAATTACATAATTAAGAATTGCAATCAGCTACGTATCCACACTGTACAATTCACAGAATATTAGAATATTTTCCTATTCCACATTCTATTTAACTCTCACAATAGTCTACCAGTCAAGATTCAGTTTTATTATACAGACCACAAACCTAAATGTAAGACTGGCTAAAAGCCTCCCCTCAAAGTGGCAGATCTGGACCTGGATGTAAAGTTTTCTGCTTCCAGGAACTTTGGTACATATCTCTAGAAACAAATCTATTCATCCTGACCTACTGAAAGCACTCCAGGTGCTGGTGAATTCAAAGCCCAAGAAGACATCACCAAAAGCTTTCTTTCTTGTACCGAATAGGAAAGATCATTTTAGTAGCTATTTATTGTAAACATATTGCTTTTACTTTTCAGTTTGCTCAAGATACAGTGTACCTACTATGAGACATTAGACCATCTTAATAGGAGCAAAAGGGTGAGGATATCTTAGGTACTACTCAGCCCGAAGGAAACAATACATCAGCCATATCCAAGTCCCTGAGTAACTGAAAAATTACAATCTAATAAAGAGCTTGCAGAGGCACATGTCTGAGTGAGGCTGAACAGGTATGTCTACAGTGTCTTCTCATGGATGATTTGAATTCAGGTATGTTCTTGGAAGTGCATTGCTCTCAAGCCTGAATGTCTTACCAGTGATCCCACAAATGGTACCTCGCTGGGTTTAGACACGGTGTTATGCTGGAGCTTCAAACTTAATATTTTCAAAGCTGAACCCATAATCTACCTGCTGAACTGTTATTACCATACCTGGTAAGGAATTTAACCATTTCCAGGAGGCCAGTGGGGAGCCTACCCAGACCCCTCTCTTTCTTCTCGCATAGCCATAACTATCAAGTACTGGAGGCGCTACTTCCCGAATATCTCACATAGGTTCCACCATTTCCACTGTCTGGCCCTCAATGCCTTTCAGGAACACCCGTGACTTCCTTTTTCTGGATCTCTTCCCCCCTCTCCCACCCTTTCCATCAAGGTTACCTCCACAGGGCTCACTGCCAGTAAATCCATCTCCTACCACCCACTGAAAAGAATGGCAGCTCTGGTGTTTGCTGCCCAGCTGCTCAGCCTCACTGAACCTTCTTTCTTCTCCACATTACACCCCAGATCTTCGGCCCTGATGGCTCCCCAAACTGGCTGTCCTTACTCCTGCCTCTCCTCCAAGTCAATCTTGCAAGGGAGAGTGTGCTCTGCAGACTCTTACCTCTCTTCCAAGCATCCCTGACTCATAAGGACTGTCCTAGCTCCTCTCCACTCTCCCTCAGTTGGACTTCAGTTTCCTTGCACTGGTTTTGTTGGACCCTGCAATGTCTTAGTCAGAGAGCTGGTTGTATTATGTTGTCTCTGTGTGTGTGTGTGTGTTTTCCCAACTAGTTTCTGAGTCCTTGAGGACAAAGAGCATGCTTTATTTGTCACTGTATCCCAAACCCTTGGGATGACGTCTGACAAAAACAAATTTCACTTGGATTCATGCACTAGATCTCCCTTTTCCTTGTGAATATCTCAACTCCCCTCCATGGCAGGACAAAAGCATTGCCCAGTGTAGGTTGCTTGAACAATGAACCATCTGGGAACAGTGCTCTCCCTTCTGGTCTGGGAGGCTGCACCAAAGTCTGCTTCCCGAAGGCTCCGTGAGTCAAAGCTGAGCACACAAATGAATCTGAGTGAACCCTCAGAACCTACTTATAGACACACGACTAGTAAGAAGTGGCAAGAACATAGGCCAGAGCAGGGGTTCTTGTTACTGCCAGTCTCTGTTTTATTTCCGGAACCTAGAAGACTCCCCCGCACACAAGAGCTCCATCGATATCACCATGAGTGAAGGACTGACTGCATCGAGGACAGGCTGCTGACCAAAAGTTACCTTCAAAGGCCGGGTCTTTCTGATTTCATTCTCCTGACTTCTAGTCTTTCTATAGTGTGTCAATGTGTGTATATGTGTGCATGCGCTTGTAGACACATCTTTCAAACAAAATTAAAGAGTGAATATATCATTATTTCCTCTTGACCATAAACCACAGTTAAAGAGTAATGACAGCTATTTATACACATGCACAGAAATTCCAAGTCACTGAAATGTATAGCCTCTGTAATAATATCATTTACTTAAAAAAAAAAAAAATGGCTTTTGGAAAATAGGTAGGCATCCAACCTGACAAGCATACAACTTTACATGCAGAACTAGTTTTCAGTTAACTGGTAGGATGAACTTATCTTGTAAACTGTCCTCTACGTAGTTAGCATCGATTAAAACCCGGGCGACTGTAGGCAACTGTGATCACATGAAGAAATTCGGGGTTGTGCTCTCTGCTGCCACCCAGAGGCGGGGATGGAGCACAGCCGCCTCTTTCATGTCAGAAACAAGCAGCTGTGGCAAGATATGCGCTTTATGGGAAGAACCGGACTCAGGCTTACATATCCCACTCAAAACTTCTGGGGCCTTTTCCCCCACAGAATGACAGCTGATTTATCTTTATCTATTACGGACACAGACACAGCCATTCGCCGTGAAGCAGGACAAAAGCCAGTAGAGGGATGAAAGAAACCCCAAATAGATCTTCTTTGAACTGATTTGTATCAGAGTTATAAACAGTTCAAGGCTTGAAAGAAAAGCAGACGGGCAGGCACTGTCGCTGAAGACGAGAGCAAAGCACAATCGTCCCTTTCTTTTCCCACCTCTGTCTTTTTTTTTTCTCATCCAGCTCCTCAAAGCAGACACCGTAGGAGGTGGGAGCACTCACCGTAGAGGCTGTTGTGCTCTCACACGCCTGCACACGCCTCCCTGCCCGCGGCCACCCCCTGTATTGTCACAAAGCACATTTTATAATGCAAATCACTGTCTACTACATGCCTCATTATTTTCCTCTCTGAATAAAATATGAATACATCAATTATGTGTTCTTCTCTTTCTAAATGCATACCCTTGTAACACTGACCTCTTTCGGCCTTTGTAGTTTTCAGAACGTTCCTGACATTTGTCAGCTGGGTTAGTCCCGAACCTTTCTAACCCAGTCGCTTATTCTCTCAGCGCGTTTCACACTTTCTCTCGCATCTAACTAGCCCGGCCCGCAGGCAGGCTGGGAGGGAGCCCGCACCCGGGCCCGCACTCACCACTGCTTGTAATCCGCGTCACAGTTGCAGAAGTATCTGGGGTCCGTGCAGTTGCGCTCGATGCCGCAGGCACATTTCTGGATTCCAGGCCCAGAGCCTCCCCAGTAGTAGTGCTTCTCGTTGGCTTTGCCAACCCACCAGGTGTAAGGGCTTCCATCTGCAAGAAAGGGGAAAAGCACACTGAGATGGGACCTGCACCCAGCCACTACCACGGCACAGTCACATCCCCCCAAGCCAGGAGCCGCGGCTCTCTGATACCCTGAACACCACTCAGCCCTCTTAGAAATCAGGGCCTTTCAATAATAGAGAAATGCAATAAGAAACTTCAGAGGGAATGGTAAGCTCAAGCTTTCCCACCAGGGTAAGTACCTCTCCCTCTGAAAGATTTTACATTCAAGCTTCAGGAGTTAAGAGGCCTGCTCTGTAAAGTGGCTGCCCAGATGCGGCACACCCACAAAGTACGAGGGTGTGTGCGCCATGCATCGGCTCTCTAACGTACAACTAGGTTCATGGCTACTTGTGCTTTTCCATGAAAGCACAGTCATGGAGATGGCGGACTATCAGAGCTAAATGTGGACTTTCATCATGCCTTAGCATGATCTTATTTTACAAGTAAGCAACCTAGGTACAGAAAGGTTAAGTGATTCTTTCAATTACACAGCAGAGCAGCTCCCAGACTGGAAGTTTGACACTTTTCCTCATAAGACATTGAACAATGCTCAGTATACCATCCTATTTTGTTTTATTATTTGGCCTAATACTCACCCATTCATTCACTTGTCAGACATCCTACTGCGTTTCCTTTATGTGTCAAACATTATAAGAAACTCAGCAGGAACATGGAGGAAAAGATACAGATTGAGTGTGGAATTTAATTATGGAGAGTAGGTGAGGAAAGGAAGTTTCCTAGAAGAGGTAACGTACTGCAGCTATGTCTTGGTAGTTAGGTTACCCAGGTGAATAAGGATGTAAGTGAGACAAGGAGCGCTAGGCAAAGGAGAAAGAGTGTAAAGTTCTATACAGAGCATGCATGTTCACTGATGGTAGAACAGGGCTGAAGAGATAAATCTGAGAGGGAAGCAGGTGTAGGTCACATCAGACAGTGGGTGAAGGCCGTAGCACAACAAACATTGTCCAAATAAGCTATTTTGCGTTGGTTTATTCTTGCTTTTCAGTGTTGATGTCCTCCTTTTTAAGAAAGCTGAACTTCATTCTGAAACTAATGGGAAACCACTGAAGTATTTTAAGCAGGGCATTTTCACGGTCATGTTTGTGTTTGTAAAGATCTGCAGTGAGATGAAAGGCAGATTTCGGGGGATGGAGTCATGGAGGCCAGATGTGATGCTTCTGTGTTAATATCAAAGAGAAATAGTAAGATCACAGTGAAAATGGAGAGGCAGAGAACATGCAAATTGATGAAGGAGGTACAACTGGCTTGCGAATATTGGGATTTGGGTGGGGAGATGGTGTGTGGATTAATCCCAGATTTCTGGCTCAGGTGACTAAGAGGATGGTGATGTGCTTTACCATCCAGTAGATCACAGGGAAGAAGATGAGAAATCTAGAGAATGAAGAAGAAAGGATGATGACCCTCGTACATGAAGTGGGCAACTGGCTCTCAGAGACAGGGTCTCAGGAGCATTCTCTGGGCTGAAAATCCCCTTTTAGGAGCCATCAGCCTAAATCACTTGCAGCAGGAGAGAAGTCACTGGAATCTTTTGGATTCCAGCAGCATTTAGAGAGCAGAAAAAAGGAGGAGCAAGAAAGAAGATAGTCTGAGAGGCTGCAGGAGAAACAAGTAAAGAATTTCCATAAGAGCGGTGTGGTCGGCATTGTCAGACTTCATAGCAGAGTTCATTAAGATGAAGGTTTTAACTTTCCCTTTTAATTTGACAGCTAGACGGTGTTTGTTGAGAGGAGTTTCAGGGGAATAATGGGAAGAAGTGGCTAGGCAGCAGCAGGCAGAGGAGGGAAGGACAGAGAAAGCTGCCCTTGCAGGAGGCTGGGAACTGAACAGAATCTGGTGGAAGCCGTGCGGCCAGTGAACCTGCACTCCACAGTTAAAATCCCCATGTGTGCGGCTACAATCCCATTCTAATCACTCACCACCCTCTCAGCGTGTCAGGTGCACACGTGTCTCAAGCACACATCTGTGCATGTGCTTGTGCTTAGAAATAAAACATTTTTCACTCTGTAAGCTGTCATCTAAACCAGAGGTGCCCCAAATTTCTGGTGCCAGGGACTGGTTTCATGGAAAACGACCTTTCCATGGATCGGGGTTGGAGGCGGATGCTTTGGGGATGATAAAAGTGCATTACATTTATTGCACACTTTATTTCTGTCATGACTACATGTGTGTTAGTCTCTGAGTCGAGTCTGACTCTTTGCGACTCCATGGACTGTAGCCTGCCAGGCTTCTCTGTCCATGGGATTGTCCAGGCGAGGATACTAGAGTGGGTTGCCATTTCCCTCTCCAGGGGATCTTCCAGATCCAGGGATCAAACCCGGGTCTCCTGCATTGTAGGTGGATGCTTTACTGTCTGAGCTACTAGGGAAGCCCATAGTACGTAATGATGGAAATCAGACATTGGATCTCAGAGGCTGGGACCCCTGAACAGTCAACAGCACCTAAGCAAGTAACACAATAAAGGAAGAAAGAGCCATACTGGAACTGTGTAAAAACTGCTGCTCCATCTTCTTAGAGATGCCAGTAGGTCTTCATGTTTGCTTTTTTTTAGAGGTAGGTGATTTAAAGTTATAAAACTGTACTGAGAGTTCAGGCTGGTTGTAATGAATGGAGTAAAATCTCTGAACTTGGAAAGGAGTTATTCAGGTATTCTCTAATTCCATACACATTTCTAGATTTTCCAGTTGCATTGACTTAATTTGGAAAAGTTAACTATTTTTCCCTTTGCCAGATCATTTTTGGCCCCTGATTTTTAAGAACTACATTAGACTTGATCCGGCCAATAGTGGAGAGGGTGATTTCAGCACCATGCTCTGAACGGAGAAGAAGCTAGCTCTTCCATTCTGAAACCCTGCCTCCCAACCTGCTGGGGCCTGTCCCAGTGTACAGGGGGCTGAGTTTTCTTTTTACAGCCAAGCTGTCTTGTTCCAGAAAAACATCTATTTCTGCTTTATTGACTATGCCAAAGCCTTTGACTGTGTGGATCACAATAAAATGTGGAAAATTCTGAAAGAGATGGAATACCAGACCACCTGACCTGCCTCTTGAGAAACCTGTATGCAGGTCAGGAAGCAACAGTTTAGAACTGGACATGGAACAACAGACTGGTTCCAAATAGGAAAAGGAGTATGTCAAGACTGTATATGGTCACCCTCCTTATTTAATTTATATGCAGAGTACATCATGAGAAACCCTGGGCTGGAAGAAGCACAAGCTGGAATCAAGACTGCTGGGAGAAATAACAATAACCTCAGATATGCAGATGACACCACCCTGATGGCAGAAACTGAAGAACTAAACAGCCTCTTGATGAAAGTGAAAGAGGAGAGTGAAAAAGTTGGCTTAAAGCTCAACATTCAGAAAACTAAGATCACGGCATCTGGTCACATCACTTCATGACAAATAGATGGGGAACAGTGGAAACAACAGCTGACTTTATTTTTCTGGGCTCCAAAATCACTGCAGATGGTGATTGCAGCCATGAAATTAAAAGATGCTTACTCCTTGGAAGGAAAGTTATGACCAACCTAGAGAGCATATTAAAAAGCAGGGACATTACTTTGCCAACAAAGGTCCATCTAGTCAAGGCTATGGTTTTTCCAGTGGTCATGTATGGATGTAAGAGTTGGACTATAAAGAAAGCTGAGCACTGAAGAATTGATGCTTTTGAACTGTGGTGTTGGAGAAGACTCTTGAGAATCCATTGGATTGCAAGGATATCCAACCAGTCCATCCTAAAGGAGATCAGTCCTGGGTGTTCATTGGAAGGACTGATGTTGAAGCTGAAACTCCAATACTTTGGCCACCTGATGTGAAGAGCTGATTCATTTGAAAAGACCCTGATGCTGGGAAAGATTGAGGGTAGGAGGAGAAGGGGAGGACAGAGGATGAGATGGTTGGATGGCATCACCAACTTGATGGACATGGGTTTGGGTGAACTATGGGAGTTGGTGATGGACAGGGAGGCCTGGCGTGCTGTGGTTCATGGGGGTCTCAGAGTCAGACATGACTGAGTGACTGAACTGAACTGAACTGACTGTCTTGCTTCTCCCTTCTCTTTCCATCAGAGCAAAGGAACATATCCAATTTCTGATGCTTTTTAATATTGGAAGCTTGGCCGATAATAAACTACTCTTGTTTTCTTTTGATGCAGTCAAGAGTTAAAAGAATAATGCTTAAAAATTGCATTTATGGAAACAATAAAACCTGAGCCGGGTCACTGGGTTAGTAAGCTGCGTTAGGTCTCTGCTGATTCCATCCCTGGCCGTGCTATAGGAAGAGGACAAAGGTGGATGGTGCCACGCTGACATTGCGAAGGCCCCTGGGGCCTTGCAGGCCATAACCTGTCACTGCAAGTGCAGAACATGACCTAGACTGATTATCCCCTCTCATCATCACACTGCACCTTTTCAAGCTTACCTAATGCTAAATTCTTTCTCTTAGAAGAAATTTCATTTACTCTCATTGCTTTGGGAAATTAGGGGATACTAACCCACATGGTGGAGGGGAAGAAACAATCGGAACACCTGAAGAACTGAAGTCAATGTGCTAGCTGGCAGGAAACACCCTTGTCCTGCCTATACATGAAATAGGCAATGAGAGAGTGTCTATCTCAGAACGTCAGTTCAATTTCTGATCGTTCCTTCCAGGCACCAGTAGAAGCAACGTACCACGGTCATATTCTTGTCACAGAGAGTGATGATAAATTGCATGAACCAGAGAAGCTGTGTGGCTCAGGATTCTTTATGAAATCAGGACAACGTCAGTTGAGGGAGCAACCATTATCAGATGCTCCTTTAGCATGGAACTCTGAGAAATGCTCTCTAGGGGAAGCGGAGAAAGATCTAGCTGGTTCCCACCAAACCGACAGGGAGTATCAGGAAGCCCAGGAGAGGGAGTCACACTGTCAAGGTGTCTGGGCCTCGGGTGTTCTAGCAGGAACCCCACGCTCTGCATGGGACCCAGGCTCTGAAGCAACTTCACATGGCAGGCCTCAGGTCCTGCAGGGAGGGACTCTTGATAGACATCAGGATGCAATCCAAGAAGATGATCAGCAGTGATCATGTTTCTCGTGTTCTGTGCAAGGAGACACTCTAGTGACCAGGGGAGAGGAGTTCAATTTCCCAGCTCTTTCCCCACATCCCCTACCTTTTACTCAAGTCACTTTTGTCTTACATTAAAATGTTCCCAGTTAGGGTGGTGCAAAATCAATGTTATTTTGTTCTCCTTCCTAGGAAAGTAAGTTAAGTGCAGTACAAAATGTTTTACTTAGCTGTTTTCACATCTCCCAGGAACAGACGAATGCCAATAAGAACAACACATTCCAGAGAAAAATCAAGTTGTACCCTTTGTTATTAGCACTGGCTAATTTGGTTAAATCAAATCATTATAATTTATTAACTTGGCATATATTTTATATTCAGTGAGAAGAGAATGGTTCAACTTGTGTTGAGCAAAGAACTGCCTTATTTCAGTGCTAGGCTAACGAAGTGCTACTTTTTGCTTAACAGATCATTATTTACCTGTTTAATTGGCTTTGGGGAAAAGAAGTTAAAGGTGATAAAAATGGAAAGACTTTTTAAAAGAAAAGAATAAGAAGTGGTGAGAAAAGAAACAATTTAATTACCCAGTGCTAAGAGTTCAAGAATTTCTCTGAGCTCGGTATATGAAGATTTTTGCTAACTGCATTGAGTAGGAGTAATCCTTGCAACAAGATTATGTACTGATAAACCATATTTGAGGTTAACTAGAAGCTAAATTATGAAAGTGAGGGATATTATATTAAGACAGCCAGATATGGATTGAATTAAATGTGATCACGGCACTTTGTACTCACTGAAGACCAATTTTATTATGTTGAGGATTCATTATGGGTTGGATGACTGAAGAAGAAAGAAAGACAAGAGGCAACTTGTTTTCCTCAAATTTAAAGCCAATAGATCTCTGTTATTTTCTCCAATAGCAAGTTGTTTCAGAAACACAAGGGCAAATGCATGGGGACTGCTTGATACAAATGTGGCGCATACCTGTGACTTTCAGTGCATTCTTCAGAACCTTGGAGTTACGCAGAATAACCTAATAATCTACTTACAGAAACAGTATCCTGGCAGAGCTACGGTAAGACCCAGTACTGGCACTGGGCATTTCATTAGTTCCATTCCATCCATTCCTACAGAATATTAAAAATACCAGAAAGGTTTATTGTCTCCAAAATGAAAACTTAAAAGCCTATTTGGAGCTTGATGAAACCTAGCTTTATTATATCTCCTACTATCTGCTTATCTACAGATTACATTAAAGAATCGCAGGGGGCTTTTAGCAGAGGAAACAGAGCTCTGCTTAGCGTCCCCTGCTCCTTTCCTGTGCGCCCTGGGCTCAAGCTATCTGGATTATTTTGGCTGTTTGAAGACCCTGATGGTGTAAGATCTCATTCTAAAGAAAGACTCATACTCTGAAAAATCTCCCAATACACTTCCATTCTTACTGCAGCACAACCCAATCATTTTTTCCTATACTTGATAAACAAATTTCAACTGAACACTCGAATCAGACTACAATAATCCATGGTGACAATATGCTTATTAAGTAACCATAGTAATCCAAGACTATGTCCCAACCATTGGTGCCGAAGAAGCTGAAGTGGAATGGTTCTATGATGACCTACAAGACCTTCTACAATTAATACCAAAAGAATAAAAAGTCCCTTTCATCATAGGGTATTGGAATGCAAAAGTAGGAAGTCAAGAGATACCTGGAATGACAGGCAGGTTTGGCATTGGAGGACAAAATGAAGCAGGGCAAAGGCTAACAGAGTTTTGCCAAGAGAATGCACTGGCCATAGCAAACACCCTCTTCCAACAACACGAGAGAAGACTCCACATGGACATTACCCGATGGTCAATATGGAAATCAGATTGATTATATTCTTTGCAGCCAAAGATAGAAAAGCTCTATACAGTCAGCAAAAAATGAGACTGGGAGCTGACTCTGGCTCAGATCATGAACTCCTTATTGCCAAATTCAGACTTAAATTGAAGAACATAGGGAAAACCATGCTGAAGGCCATTTAGGGATGATCTAAATCAAATCCCTTATACAGTGGAAGTGATAAATAGAGTCAAGGGATTAGATCTGATGGAGTGCCTGAAAAACTATGGATGGAGATTCATAACATTGTATAGGAGGCAGGGATAAAGACCATCCCCAAGAAAAAGAAATGCAAAAAGGCAAAATGGTTGTCTGAGAAAGCCTTACAAATAGCTGAGAGAAGAGAAGAAGCAAAAGGCAAAGGAGAAAGGGAAAGAGGTAGCCATCTGAATGCAGAGTTCCAAAGAATAGCAAGGAGAGATAAGAAAGCCTTCTCAAGTAAAGACAACCTTAACGGGTATAATTATAGACTGTAGGTGCAAAACATTTTGGTACTTGTGAGAACCTTCCTCCCAATGCAAATGACCTAGAGAAGAAGGAAGATAAAAGAGCCCTTACCCTAAGCTCCAGATTAGGCTTGGAGCAGAGAGGAAATTTAGAGGTGCTATAGCTGCTACTACAGAGCTCTCCAAATAATCTGATAGTTATTAACGTGAAAAATCGAGCAGGCCAGAATCCCTTTTTCCTTCAGTAAGAGGTGTGCACAGTCCAAGGGTTGCAGAGCCGTAAAGATGATGCTGACAGCTGTCCTGGACCCCAGCACTGGAAGGAGGAACAGGCCACCAGTTCTGAGCTCTGGGGCTTAAATGGAGGAAGCCTTTCTTCTTCACCATGTGAAATTGGTCCTTAATGCAATCACTTCCAGGCACTGGATCAAGGCAGCCCGTCTCAGGATCCTCAGAGAAAGAGGGGCCTTGGAGGGGATGTCATGGTGTGACTGCTTCTGAGATTTTTCCCTCTAGTGAGAAATTGGTATAGGGAAGGGTTTTCAACTGAGCTAAAATAAGATTCATCTCAGGCTCTTGTGAACCATACAGATTTCCTGGCCTACAGAATGAGAATCTCAGAGGAAAATCTTGAGACCCTGTCACTAATGTCCTGGTGATCCATCCACACACTGACCTGAGGAAATGACAAGGTGGCTTCGGTTCACAGAATAATTGTCCCCTTGGTGCACCAGTCCAGGACCTGTATTCTAGGTTCGATCTGATGAAGTCATAATAGTACTGATCACAGCAACACCTCCATTTAAAATTTACAATTATTTTTTCTCTGAATAATTCAGTCACTATAATCCCCCCTTTTACTTTTTTTTTGCAATTTCATGACCACAATCCTGAGTCTGAATGCCTTTATTTTACTATTTAGAGTAACAGCTTTAAAAATAAAATTAAAAATCATGCATCTTGGCATTTTCATAGGCACAAGAGCCTATCAATTAGCCACCTATAACTTTCCTGAAATCACTTTGCTAAACCAGATAACAATATTCTTTTTTGATTTCCAACCATCTAGTTCTAAGTTATGAGAAGGCAATGGCATCCCACTCCAGTACTCTTGCCTGGAAAATCCCATGGACGGAGGAGCCTGGTAGGCTGCAGTCCATGGGGTCACGAAGAGTCGGACACGACTGAGTGACTTCACTTTCACTTTTCACTTTCATGCATTGGAGAAGGAAATGGCAACCCACTCCAGTGTTCCTGCCTGGAGAATCCCAGGGACGGGGGAGCCTGGGGGGCTGCTGTCTATGGGGTCACACAGAGTCAGACACAACTGAAGCGACTTAGCATAGCATAGTTCTAAGTTGTTCTGTGTTAAGAAAAAGACAAAACAAAGAATGAATCCAGAAATGTCCTGTGGAGTCCATACTGCAGACAGTGATGTGAAGTCGGGAAACTTATAATTTTGAAGTTATAATATAAACATTCAATTTGGCATTAAAGGTGAACATTTTATCTCTCTGTGATTGAATGTCACTAAACTCATTTGATTAGGGCTGAATAGAAATGAATGAAGCTGATTAGCTTCACGTTGCATCTTTCAGAATTACATCAGATTTTACTGTATTTTATTAATTTGAATAGGGACCAAATTTAGAAATGGAGAATTGAAGTTCAGATCAAGATGGACCTGAACTGAAATGCTAATCAATTAAAAATTAATTTCACTGCATAATATTTAAATTTATTTTATTGAATGGAACTTAATAGATTTCAATCAAGGACTGATTCCACTGAGCAGAATTTGATTGAGTTGAATCAAATCACTTTGAATCCTATTCAAATGAATTAGATTTTGTTAATTTGAATGGAACTGAAGTGGCAGATTAGATGGGAGTTTGTAATTCTGAGCACTATTAAAGGGAATAGAATAGACCAACTCACTCTAAGTTAACTTGGCCTCTGTTTCTATAATGGTCTCAGGCCTTCATGTCCCCTCAGCAACTCTGGTTAATCCCTTTGAACCATCGCCCCAGTAACAAATGTGATTAATAATACCAATGTGATCGAATGGAACCACATGCTGTTTGCAGGACACAGGAAAGCACTATTTGAGTCTTTTTTACTGGAAAAACCGTGGCCAATTATTTCAATATTTCTTTTCCTCTTTATAGAACAAATTAAAAAGGAATTAACTGAATTCCAGGAACAATAATTTGTATGAGTACTGGCTGCTCCTTTTATTTTAATTCTCCATTAAATATTGTAGTTATTTGATAAAACATGCCTTCCCTTGGCCTATTATTTGTATGGACTGTCTCGATAGGCTGTGTCTTGATTATATTAATTTTCATTTTATTTTTAAATATAAAACAAGCATCTCATTGGAAAAGACGCTGATGCCAGGAAAGATTGAAGGCAGGAGGAGAAGGGGTGGCAGAGGATGAGATGGTTGGATGGAATCACTGACTCATTGGATATGAACCTGAGCAAACTCTGGGAGATAGTGGAGGACAGAGGAGCCTGGCAGGCTACAGTCCATGTGGTTGCAAAGAATCCGACATGAAAAACAGCAACAATAATTATGACAGCCTTGAGCCTTGATTTCTGATAAGGCAAACAGAATAAGATTAAAAAAATGCACATTAAACATCATAGGAGTGGTTCAGACAATGGGTCCTGTGGGATTTTGCAGAAGTGAGTGATTACCAAGGATTAAGGTACATTGGCGAGCTTTTAAGGACAGGTAGGTTCTAGAAAACTGTAAAGAGGATATGAGCCTTTCAGAATCTGAATGTGGGCTAAGGCGTGATGGTAGGAAACATCCAACTCATTTCAGAAAAGTGAAAGTGGCTCGGTTGTGTCCAGCTCTTTGCAACCCTGTAGTCCATAGGATTCTCCAAGCCAGAATACTGGAGTGGGTAGCCATTCCCTTCTCCAGGGGATCTTCCTGACCCAGGGATGGAACCTGGGTCTCCTGCATTGCAGGCGGATTCTTTACCAGCTGAGCCATGAGGGAAGCCCATGGTTCATTTCAGGAACCATGGGGCAATCAGACTGGTGGGGTCAGTGTGAGAAGCAGAATGTGTGGTTGGAGAAATGATTATGAGTATTTTCATGATATCTGCACTTCAGTTTTTTTAGTAATGAGAAGTCAAAGTTTTCAATGGATATGAGTCTGAGCCAACTCCAGGAGATAGTGAAGGGACAGGGAAGCCTGGTGTGCTGTAGTCCACGGGGTCACAAAGGATCAGATATGACTTGGCAACTAAACAACAACAATCTTGTGTTAAGCCACTCTCTACGGACCTGCATTACTACACTCAATCCTGCTGTGTTTGGCTGTTTTCTGCACTCAGCTCCCCTGTAGACAGGATGCTGCATCTGGACATTGCTTCTGTACCTCCAGCGCCTAGCAAACCTCAGCAGGTAGCTGAGGACTGGCTGTCCCAGCAAGGGGAAGGGTAAAGCTTGATCAACATCAAGGCTTAGTAGGTCACTGATGAACCTGAAGGGCAGTGTCATGTTTCAAATAATCAAACTTCAAGAGGTCAAGGTAATGATGACCTAAGGAAGCAGACATGAATGAACAAAATAGGCAAGCCTCATGAATGGGCTTCCATGGGGACTGGTCCAACCAGAAGCATTTGGACCAGCCAGAAGCAAGTGCAGATTCTACACGACAGCAGGGGTCTTGAACATATTTGTGGTCAAAAAATCAAAGAAATTTACAAAGAGGAGAAAATGAAAGCTGTGATGATTGGGCTGGTATTGATCAAGAGCTACAATCGCTATGATGACTCAGTGTTTCTTCCCAGCGGGTGTTAGCCTGAATCAACCCCACATAAACAGGCCTCTGAGAAGGTCTCAGGCTGGCTTCCTCATCTCCAGGTCACTCTGATGAAGACATTATCAGGGGAGTCTCGAAAAGAACAAGAGGGAAGGATAAGCCTTAATGCCAAGGCTTCTTGAACTAATCCTGTCTTCTCTACTATGTAACAAGTTAAATGAGAAAATAAAAACGGATGACATTAAAATAATTAGCCTTGACCTCTAACCCTGTCATACTACTCTCAAGACAGTACGGTGCTACTATCTGAAAAACATGGGCATCCTTTAACAGCAAAGTAAGTCACTGCTTATATAACGGGCAATCCGAGGTCACAGATCACACCTGCTGTTCAGCGGAGGCAGAATGCCTTTCTTGTTCACAGGGTACCAAACCCGCAGAGTCACTCATTATCCATCCATTACCGGGCCCCTCTCCCGGGGAGCTAAGATGCTAAAGCCTTTCTTGACAGCACAGCAGTTAATAAAAGTGGCACAAATTCAAAGTCCTCTGATCTCACAGAAAAACAGTGAAATGATAAAAATTCAGTAACAATAATGTGTCATATTTTTCAAGTGGGTAAAAGTGATGCTTATTCAAACAGCAAAACCTCTAAAATTTGCCCTCCTTTTTTTTCCCCTCAACAACAAAAGAATTGACACCAGAGCACAGAAGAATTGTTTCCTTGTAACTATTTAACTAAAACTTGTTTTATTAGTCTGCTGATTAACCTGGTGATATTAAATGAAATTCTTCAAAGACCTTCACATCATGTCAATTAGTCACTTTTTTTTTCCCCCAGCAAGGCAACTGATTTCAGCTTGATTATAATGAATGTAACAAATCACACAACGTTCAGATGCATTCTTTGGTTACTGTTGCCTTGGAGCTCTGGATGAGTAATTTTATTAAGATGCCTATTCGGGAATAAACTCCAAAACTTAGCAAAGCCACCTGCCTCTCTCGTTTTCATTGTCAATTTTCCTTATAACCTGCCTGGACTCATTGTCCCACCTTATATTAAGAATAATACCTTTCTCTATTTCTCTATTGCTAACCTCTGGCTTGTCACCGGGCTTTTGTCCTGTTGTTATGCCCACCTGGAGCCAGTCACTCCTTCCCTGGCTGTGCTTGGCTTTCTTCAGTCTTCAGCTTAAAAGTCATGACCTCAGAGATGATGTCTTGGACCATCCATTAAAAGCTGGGGCCTCTATTAAGCTCTTTCTGAGCAGCCAGCTTTTATTGAATTACACTCTTCATCACTATTGCAATTACGTCATTTGCCTGCTTGTTCGCTGTTTGCTGAATGTAAGGCCCTGAGAGCAATGGCCCTGTCTTTCCCACCTCTGCTCCACCTCCTGCTCTTAGCTTGACACCAGGGGTGTTTGCTGCATTTACACTGATAATTATTTTTGTCTGTTGATATTAGACAAATCTTCAAAGTAGCCACAGTCTATTGCTGACTCTTCAATGCAAGTCAATACCCTGTGCCCAAGTGGAAGACACAATCTTCCCTCAGGACATTCTCCACGTCCCACTCCCATCTCCCTAGAAGGCAGAGGGTTATTTCATCTCTTAGGATGGAGATCAGAGTCCCTGTACTTTCTCCTTGTCTCTCATCCACTCCATCATTCTTCCTCCTCCATCTCTCTCAAGTCCCTCCCTGCTTCCTTCCTCCCCTCTTCTATGATTTCCCCCTAATCTGGAGCATCGCCTTAGTCTCCTCTGCATCTCCTTATTCCAGCTGTGTTCACTCTGAGCACATCCTCTCACTCTCCCAGGGGGAGTTTTCACAAAACTGCTTTCTTCAGTAGCTCTTTGCTGCCTCAATGTCAAACCCAGTCTCCAAACCCTTTATAAAAAGGGTTCTGCCTATTCCATGGAAGGAAAGCTATGACAAACCTAGGCAGTAGATTAAAAAGCAGAGACATCCCTTGGCCAACAAAGGTCCATATAGTCAAAAACTGTGTTTTTTCCTATAGTCATGTATGGATGTGAGAACTAGGCTATAAAGAAGGCTGAGTGCTGATGAACTGATGCTTTCGAATTGTGGTGCTGGAGAAGACTCTTGAGAGTCCCTTGGACTGCAAGGAGAATAAACCAGTCAATACTAGAGGAAATCAACACTGAATATTCATTGGAAGGACTGACGCTAAAGTTCCAATACTTTGGCCACCTGATGTGAAGAGCCGACTCATTGGAAAAGACCCTGATGCTCGGAAAGGTTGAGGGCAGGAGGAGAAGGGGGCGACAGAGGATGAGATGGTTGGATGGCATCACTGACTCAAAGGACATGAATTTGAGAAAGCTCTAGGAGATGGTGAAGGACAGGGAGGCCTGGCGTGCTGCGGTCCATGGGGTTGCAAAGAGTTCAGACACAACTTGGCGACTGAACAGCCCCCACCCCCAGCTCCACCCTCTATATTCCCCACTCTAATTGCATCTGCTCCCTCTTTCCATCCTCTGGCTGTTCCAGCCATGCCACCTGCTGCTGTTCCTCAAACATCCAAGCTCACTCCTACCTCAGGTCTTTTGCAGCTGACATCTCTCCCTGGAATCCTCTCTCCCTAATATTCACCAGATCTCGTCCTTTCCATTCAGATGCTGCTCAGTGACACCTTATTAGTGCTGCTCGCTCTTAATAACCTGCCTAGAATAGCATCACTCCTCCCCTTCCTATCCCCTACCCATCCTGTTTACTCCCCAGCAATTATTATTGCCGGATACATGACATACTGCTTTGTTTCTTGATTACTTTCTGTCTTCCCCTCCTCCCACGAGGGTTTAGGATCCATTAGAGCCCAGCTTTTGTTTCTGATCTCAGATAAATACTTGACAGAGTGTGTGTTCAATAAATATTTTTTCAAACACATAAATGCACGTTCTTACTTCTATTTTTTTTGTTCAGTCCAAGCAAGTAATTAAAAGGTCATATGCACATTCTGGATCCTGGTGTTTGGGAATTAAAAATTTTGCTTTGCCTTTACCTTCACTATGCTTTGCTCTGTTGGCTGATAGTTGATTTCACCTGAGGCAACTTTATCCTACCTAATCACAGGTTCCCGTGGCCTCAGGTGATTTCAGAAATACTGCAAGTTGTCTCTGAAAAGTCACAGCAATTATGCCACCTGTGTAATCATCACCAAGCATGATTCGCAGTCAGCACGGGTGTTTACAACTGTGTTGGTCCTTCGGTCAGTCTCATCCATTAGCAATGATCATATTTGCAAACCTTGCATCTTGACTTCGTATTATATCCCAAGGCAGCACTAAAATCAACCTTAATTCTGAATCTGACTTTTCAGGAAGCTTAATAATCTACGCATATCTTACACTGCTTTTTTTTGAAAAATGGTAAACCAAGGACTTGTTTTGACAGTTTGTCATTGGCTATCATTGTGCAGGTTGATTTGAGGGGGATGAGCGGAGGTCCGGCCCAGCCTGCAGTCTGTTCCCGTGGCAGGGTGAGACTAATTGGTCTTCGGAAAAGGACAGTCCATATTCCAGCTAGCACCGGGCTTCCTATATTCTGGGAGACCCTGGTATAAACAGCAGTCAGTGTCAACTCAGCACAGTTTTCTATACCTGCAACATACGTCATGTTGTACAGCCATTATCAGTGTTTAGAATCATAATGGGAGGAAAAGTTTACCAAAGTAAGAAATAAATCTAAGTTGTAAGTTGCCTATTATGTTTGTAAAGGTAGGCAAACCTGAGTTTAAACAAACAAGCAAACAGCACATCACTGCATATATGTGTTGAAACAGAATCTTTTTTTTTTCATGTTTTCTATTAAACTTTGCAGTCAGTTGTGGGGTTGGATTTCTTGGGTTCTATCCTCAGTTCTTTGTGTCTTTTGGGATTGTGCATGCTAAGTCGCTTCACTTGTGTCTGACTCTTGTGATCCTATGGACTGTAGCCTGCCAAGCTCCTCTGTCCATAGGATTCTTCAGGCAAGAATACTGGAATGGGTTGCCATGCCCCCCTTCAGGGGATGTTCCTGACCCAGGGATTGAACCTGCATCTCTTTTATCTCCTGCATTGGCAGGCAGGTTCTTTACCACTAGTGCCACCTAGGAAGCCCCTTTAGGGTTAGAGTAATGTATAATTAAGGCGGATACACTGACAGATTTCCAGGAGATTCTCGAGACACACAGCATAACCATGTGAAGTAGGGGGAAGAAATGTGCTGTGCAAGCTTAGCTCATAACCTGAGGCTCTCCAGACAGACAGACATCGCTGGGCAGTACTCCAGTCCTGGGGGTGTAGCATTTACACCTTCAACATAACATAAATCTTACAGGTACATAAAGGAGACCCTAGAGACTCATGAGGTGACCAGATTATAACTGTGGACATAGAGCACTACCTAGTCTAGAAACCACTGATCCAGGCACCATCTGCTTGGGAGTGGAGCTCAGAAAACTGTCCCATCCCAGACCTTGCTTATTCCAACCAGTGGAAGCTAGTCTATGAGATGGAGATCACTGCCTGGCAGACACTGGAATGGGTGTCAGGAGGTCTGTATTCCAGTTCTCCTTCCATTGTTATCTTCACATCCCATTCTTTTCTCCCTTGGACTCTTTCTTGTTTTGTAATCTGGGGCCACAGACTTTGATGGTCTTTGCTTCTGGCTTTAATACCACCAGGACACTCTGATTTTTCTATGTATTAAGAAGTGACCTAATTGGTTTATGTTGCAGCTTCTGTATTTTCTAAACATTTCACACGTAGTAATACCACTCACACTTGTTCCCACCACCAGAAATATTCTCCTCCCTCTCTTTTTTTTTTTTTTTTTTTTTACCAGCTTTGTTGATTTGTGTTCTCCTCTAAACACACATGTTGTTTTCCCATTCGAGCTTTCTCTGAGTCTCTCTAGCAGAGAGAGGTATATTTTCATATGACGTTTACAAAGTTTGTTCTGTTAGAGCCTTTATCATGCAGCACGGTTATCACCTGTTAAATGTCTGCCTCCCTCATATGATGACTATTTGGAAGTTGGGAGCCAAGTCATTTTATCTTCATGTTCTCTGCAGCTCCTGGAGTTCATAATTGTCATTCAGTTTATATGTATTAAATGGTGCATGAAGACAATCCTGTGGCTACAACACACACCTGTGGTCATGTTCACACCGTGTATGTCTAGCTCCCCACTCCTACCTGAGCTCCAGGCTCGCATTTCTAACAACGAACTTCTGCAGGTGGTCATGCTACAGATGCCTCCATCTCAACCTGTCTCCAAGAGCACTCACAGTCTGCTGTTGTCAAAACACATGCACCCACTTGAATTTGTGACCTAAGGAGCTTCCTGTTCACTTTTCAACTGAGCTCACCTTTTGTTTCACAGAGAAATCATATGATCATCTCAACAGATGCACAAAAGCATTTAGCAAAATTCAACATCTATCCATGATTAAAGGTTTCCCTGGTGGTCCAGTGATTAACAGTTTGCCTTGCAAGGCAGGGGACACCACTTCAATCCCTGGTCCCGGAAGATCCCATATGCCATGGGGCAACCAAGCCTGTGTGCCATAACTCCTGAAGTCTGCAAACCTAGAGCCCAAGCTCCACAACGAGAGAAGCGACAGTAATGAGAAGCCCATGCATTACAACAAAGAGTAGCCCCTGCTTGCTGCAACGAGAGAAAGCCCATGCACAGTAATGAAGTCCTAGCATAGCCAAAAATAACTAACTAAAGTTATTTAAAAAAAAAAAACCCAAAGCTCTTAAAGTGAGTACAGAGGGAACGTACCTCAACATAACAAAGGGCATATGTAATAAGCCCACAGTTAACATCAGTTTCAATGGTGAAAAAGTGAGGCACATTTCCTCTAAGATCAGGAACCAAACAAGGACACTCACTCTTGCCACCCTTACTCAACATAGTATCAGAAGTCCGATCCACAGCAATTAGGCAAGAAAAAGAAATAAAAGGCATCCAATTTGAAAAGAAGAATTAAAACTCTTACTATTTGCAGATGATATCAGGGTCTTTTACGGCTCCATACAAATTTTAGGGTTATTTGTTCTATATCTGTGAAAGATGCCACTGGGATTTTGACAGAGATTGCATTGAATCTGTCAATTGCTTTGGGTAGTATGGGCATGTTAATATTAATTCTTCTAATCTGTGAGCATGGGATATCTTTCCATTTATTTATGTCTTCTTCAATTTCCTTCATTAATGTCTTATACTTTTGAATATACAGATCTACCTCCTGTTAAATTTATTCCTAATTTATTCTTTCTGATGCAGTTATAAATGGGATTGTTTCCTTAATTTCTCTTTCTGGTAGTTCATTATTAGTAAATAGAACCACAATATATTTTTGTCTGTTGATTTTGTATCCTGCAAGTTTACTGAATTTGCTTATTAGTTCTAACAGTTTTTCTATAGGAAACCCAAGAACAAAATTCAGACATATATGGTTAATTAATTTATGACAAGGAAGTCAAGAATACACAATAGGAAAAGGATAGTCTTTTCAATAATTGGCATTGGGAAAACGACACCCACATGCAAAAAAAAAAAAAAAAAAAGGATTTTCTGTAGAAAATCTGCATGATCCATGGAGGGGTGATCATGCACAAAACCTTGCTGACTCTGTCTGTTGCCCATGAGGAACCACCTTCTGCACGTGGGTGTGGGATGGCTGTGTGCCTGTGCAGTGATGCATGGAGCCCTGGAGAAGAGGGAGTTTCAGCCCCTGCACCAAAGAAGCACAGACTTCTGCCCTAAGAACCCCTGCTTCTTTGGAGCTGAGAGGGCCAGAGTGAGCTCTGACGCTGAAGGAAGGAAAGTTTTTATTCCATCTGTGAGAGAAATACTATAGAATCGGATCTCATCTCCACTGTTCTTTATACTTTCAAAGTTCATTTCTCACACTGTGTTTGAACAGCAGGCACAGGCTTTTCGTCCGACTTTCATGACCCGTCTAAGGAGACCCACTGGGAAGGAGAGCCATGAGTGCCCATGTGTGATGGGGGACAGCGTCCCCCAGACATCCCTCCACACCTCTTGCACTCTGTGCCACCACAGAGGCTGTACAAGTGGGCAAAGCATGCTATTACGCTGCTCTATTTTTCTGTTTATTTCAGAGCATATGTTCCTCTCCGGTATCACTCATTTCAATAATATATGGTTTCAAAGACACAATTCCATGCAGATGCAGGAGAAATAGAACAACAAATTCAAAGCTCATCGCGCCATCAGTCTTTTGATTAAAGTGCCCTTTCTAGAGTGGTAAACATCACATCTCCCCCAGCCCCTGCACAGACGCACCGCACGACTAGATTGCTGCATTTTTATTGCAGGACCGTGCTGCCCTTGTTTGAATTGTCTTGACCTTTGGACGATCCTGTATTAAAAGAAGGAAAGTCCTATCTTTCTCTAGAATTAGTAATCTGTAATAAAAATAGGAAGGCGAGTTTGTCATATCGGAACGGTGCCTGGCAGAGTCACGGCCAATATGCTCTTGACAACTTCATTTTGCTCCCGGAAAGAGCCGTTTTGTGACCGAGTCTGAGCCCAAAGAGGATGACACTTTCTTCAGAATTCCGAGTCCAGATGGCACTTTCTGCAGCTAGCACTGGAGGCCAGGTTTTCTCACAGGAAACCACGGTCACAGGAGTGTCATTTGCTCCAGGAAAGATGCTGTCGAAAGTCCCCTGAGTGTATCAATTTGCTACTTTGCCAATTGAAAGCACCTAAAAATTACCATGTTCAGAAGTGTACCAGACACTGTATTAAGTTGAACTTCTAAAGATTGTGAAATTACTGCTTCCTAGATCACTGAGGACAAAAGTAAGTCTCCTTAACAATAGCTAAGGTTAGTGCTAAACCAACACAAGCCTGTGCTACTGTGAAAACCTTAACGGAGTGCACGCTGAGGATAGTAAGCCCATCCAGAAGGCAATTTGCAAGGGTATTAACCAGCATCTTGATGGAGCTCTGTCAGAAGAAAGCTGGTGGGAATAATATTAAATAAAACATTGAAACTGAGCCCAGAAGCTTCAGTTTGGTAAGAATTTACTCAGTAGTATTATGGCTTGTCATCATCAGACTTAAAAGAAAACTAATGTGTATCTTCTCAAAATGATTTGACATATGTTGCCTTATTATTTCCAGTATAAAGTCAGGGCACTTTAAAAAGGATCTAACATGACTTTTTCTCCCCATAAGAAACAAAGAAACATTATAGAGTGATAATACTGGGCTAAGTCTAATCCATTAAACTTGAATGAATAAATCTACAGAAGTCTGACGTTTATGTCTAGCTTCTTTCACTTAGAATAATGTTTTTGATGTTCATCCATGCTGTAAAATGTTGTTCAGTCACTAAGTCATGTCTGACTTTTATGACCACATGGATTGTAGCCCACCAGCCTTCTCTGTCCATGGGCTTTTCCAGACAAGAATACTGGAGTGGGTTTTCATTTCCTTTTTCAGGGGATCTTCCTGACCCAGAGATTGAACCCATGTCGCCTGCATTGGCAGATGGATTCTTTACCACTGAGCCACCAGGGAAGCCTGCTGTAAGATGTATCCACATTCAATTCCCATGTATTACTGAGTAATATTCTACTACACACTACAATTTGCTTATTTATTCACCAGTTGATGGATATTTGGATTATGTTTTTCTATAATTTTTAAACCCAAAGGTAGTTCACTTTTCTCAAAACAAAACAAATCTTCCTTAGATATCGTGTTCTTTAAAAGAAAAGAGAGGTGGGTTATAGAGGATCCTGCTGTGATTTATGTTGGAGAGTGTTTTGCCTATATTCTCCTCTAGGAGTTTTATAGTTTCTGGTCTTATGTTTAGATCTTTAATCCATTTTGAGTTTATTTTTGTGTATGGTGTTAGAAAGTGTTCTAGTTTCATTCTTTTACAAGTGGTTGACCAGTTTTCCCAGCACCACTTGTTAAAGAGATTTTCTTTTCTCCATTGTATATTCTTGCCTCCTTTGTCAAAGATAAGGTGTCCATAGGTGCGTGGATTTATCTCTGGGCTTTCTATTTTGTTCCATTGATCTATATTTCTGTCCTTGTGCCAGTACCATACTCTCTTGATGACTGTGGCTTTGTAGTAGAGCCTGAAGCCAGGCAGGTTGATTCCTCCAGTTCCATTCTTCTTTCTCAAGATTGCTTTGGCTATTCGAGGTTTTTTGTATTTCCATACAAATTGTGAAATTATTTGTTCTAGCTCTGTGAAGAATACTGTTGGTAGCTTGACAGGGATTGCACTGAATCTATAGATTGCTTTGGGTAGTATACTCATTTTCACTATACTGATTCTTCTGATCCATGAACATGGTATATTTCTCCATCTGTTAGTGTTCTCTTTGATTTCTTTCACCAGTGTTTTATAGTTTTCTATATATAGGTCTTTAGTTTCTTTAGGTAGATATATTCCTAAGTATTTTATTCTTTTCGTTGCAATGGTGAATGGAACTGTTTCCTTAATCTCTCTTTCTATTTTCTCATTATTAGTGTATAGGAATGCAAGGGATTTCTGTGTGTTGGTTTTATATCCTGCAACTTTACTATATTCACTGATTAGTTCTAGTAATTTTCTGGTGGAGTCTTTAGGGTTTTCTATGTAGAGGATCATGTCATCTGCAAACAGTGAGAGTTTTATGTCTTATTTTCCAATTTGGATTCCTTTTATTTCTTTTTCTGCTCTGATTGCTGTGGCCAAAACTTCCAAAACTATGTTGAATAGTAGTGGTGAAAGTGGGCACCCTTGTCTTGTTCCTGACTTGAGGGGAAATGCTTTCAATTTTATACCATTGAGGATAATGTTTGCTGTGGGTTTGTCATCAGTCAGTCAGTCAGTTCAGTCGCTCAGTCATGTCCCACTCTTTGCGACCCCATCAATCGCAGCACGCCAGGCCTCCCTGTCCATCACCAACTCCCGGAGTTCAAACTTACATCCATTGAGCCGGTGATGCCATCCAGCCATATCATCCTCTGTTGTCCCCTTCTCCTCCTCCCTCCAATCCCTCCCAGCATCAGAGTCTTTTCCAATGAGTCAACTCTTCACATGAGGTGGCCAAAGTACTGGAGTTTCAGCTTTAGCATCATTCTTTCCAAAGAACACCCAGGGCTGATCTCCTTTAGGATGGACTGGCTGGATCTCCTTGAAGTCCAAGGGACTCTCAAGAGTCTTCTCCAACACCACAGTTCAAAAGCATCAATTTTTTGGTGCTCAGCTTTCTTCACAGTCCAACTCTCACATCCATACATGACCACTGGAAAAACCATAGCCTTGACTAGATGGACCTTTGTTGGCAAAGTAATGTCTCTGCTTTTGAATATGCTATCTAGGTTGGTCATAACTTTCCTTCCAAGGAGTAAGTGTCTTTTAATTTCATGGCTGCAATCACCATCTGCAGTGATTTTGGAGTCCCCCAAAATAAAGTCTGACACTGTTTCCACTGTTTCCCCATCTATTTCCCATGAAGTGGTGGGACCAGATGCCATGATCTTCATTTTCTGAATGTTGAGCTTTAAGCCAACCTTTTCACTCTCCTCTTTCACTTTCATCAAGAGGCTTTTTAGTTCCTCTTCACTTTCTGCCATAAGGGTGATGTCATCTGC
Source organism: Bubalus kerabau (assembly GCF_029407905.1). NCBI lineage: Eukaryota > Metazoa > Chordata > Mammalia > Artiodactyla > Bovidae > Bubalus > Bubalus kerabau. The sequence continues at coordinate 114,688,572 of NC_073631.1, read as the reverse complement.
ATATCTGAGGTTATTGATATTTCTCCTGGCAATCTTGATTCCAGCTTGTGCTTCTTCCAGCCCAGTGTTTCTCATGTATAGCTTTTATTATGTTGAGGTATGTTCCTTCTATTCCTGCTTTCTGGCGAGTTTTTTTTTATCATAAATGGATGTTGAATTTTGTCAAAGGCTTTCTCTGCATCTACTGAGATAATCATATGGCTTTTATTTTTCAATTTGTTAATGTGGTGTATTACATTGATTGATTTGTGGATATTGAAGAATCCTTGCATCCCTGGGATAAAGCCCACTTGGTCATGGTGTATGAACTTTTTAATGTGTTGTTGGATTCTGATTGCTAGAATTTTGTTAAGGATTTTTGCATCTATGCTCATCAGTGATATGGGCCTGTAGTTTTATTTTTTTTGTGGCATCTTTGTCAGGTTTTGGTATTAGGGTGATGGTGGCCTCATAGAATGAGTTTGGAAGTTTACCTTCCTCTGCAATTTTCTGGAAGAGTTTGAGTAGGATAGGTGTTAGCTCTTCTCTAAATCTTTTGCACAACAAAGGAAACTATAAGCAAGGTGAAAAGACAGGCTTCAGAATGGGAGAAAATAATAGTAAATGAAGCAACTGACAAAGAACTAATCTCAAAAATATACAAGCAACTCCTACAGCTCAACTCCAGAAAAATAAACGACCCAATCAAAAATTGGGCCAAAGAACTAAACAGACATTTCTCCAAAGAAGACATACAGATGGCTAACAAACACATGAAAAGATGCTCAACATCACTCATTATCAGAGAAATGCAAATCAAAACCACTATGAGGTACCATTTCACGCCAGTTAGAATGGGTGCGATCCAAAAGTCTACAAGCAATAAATGCTGGAGAGGGTGTGGAGAAAAAGGAACCCTCTTACACTTGGTGGGAATGCAAACTAGTATAGCCACTATGGAGAACAGTGTGGAGATTCCTTAAAAACCTGGAAATAGAAATGCCTTATAACCCAGCAATCCCACTGCTGGGCATACACACGGAGGAAACCAGAAGGGAAAGAGACACGTGTACCCCAATGTTCATCGCAGCACTGTTTATAATAGCCAGGACATGGAAGCAACCTAGATGTCCATCAGCAGATGAATGGATAAGAAAGCAGTGGTACATATACACAATGGAGTATTACTCAGCCATTAAAAAGAATACATTTGAATCAGTTCTAATGAGGTGGGTGAAACTGGAGCCTATTATACAGAGTGAAGTAAGCCAGAAAGAAAAACACCAATACAGTATACTAACACATATATATAGAATTTAGAAAGATGGTAACGATACCCCTGTATGTGAGACAGCAAAAGAGACACAGATGTATAGAACAGTCTTTTGGACTCTGTGGGAGAGGGAGAGGGTGGGATGATTTGGGAGAATGGCATTGAAACATGTATAATATCATATAAGAAACGAATTGCCAGTCCAGGTTCGATGCAGGATACAGGATGCTTGGGGCTGGTGCACTGGGATGACCCAGAGGGATGGTACGGGGAGGGAGGTGGGAGGGGGCTTCAGGATGGGGAACACATGTACACCTGTTGTGGATTCATGTTGATGTATGGCAAAACCAATACAATATTGTAAAGTAATTAGCCTCCAATTAAAATAAATAAATTTAAATTTAAAAAAAATTAAAAAAAAGAAAAGAAAAGAAAAGAGAATATCTCTACCTTCTTTTAAAAAGAACAAGAAAACCTCTAAACTTTCCATTGAAAAGATACTTAAATGATGACCAGAGACTGTTACCATCAGAGCTTCAAGAAGCATCCACAGACTCAGTCTGGCCTTACCAAGACTGAGAGATGAGAAAGCTTAGTGCTGGAAGTTATGCAGGGGAAGACCGACAGTCTCTCTAAACTGTGTTTTTTCCTAGGGTCATGGCCTTGAAGTTTCCAATATAATTTATCAAATGGCAATAGTCAAGCAGCCACTAAACACTGGTTTGACACCATCAGATCATTCTGCCAAATTAGACTTTTCTTCTCACATGTAAATTCTTTTAACAGCTTTCTATTTTTAAAGAGTAAAAGTACTAAATATACAGGATCAACGACCATACAATTTTTAGCTGCTGCAAAAGAAAAAAAACAAAAACCAAAAACATAACCCAGTTAATATCTCTTATTTATAATTAGGGTAAAAAAAAAAGTCTCTCTCAACTGTTTGAATAACAAAGAAGAGAAGCAATTCAATGGACTATTTATAAAAGTTAATTTTCAATATGTTTTATAGCTGTGAAATAAATGAATAGCTTTGCCAAAACTTTTTATTTAAAACTTTCTGTGGCATAAGACTGATGTGTGATGGAATATTTATTTCAGTTTCAAGTCTTGGTTAAGTACAGTTTTTAGTTCTTTTATTAACCTTTACATTGCTTTTTTACTCTTGGTGCTATATTAATGGGCATTTCTCCAGATGGTGTTCCAAACATTTAGCCCTGCACAGGGCATCGTGGCTATTATACATGGATTGGCTGATTGATTACTTCTCATTTATTCTGGGACCTGAGAAAGAAAGAAAAATAAAAAGGCCCTGACAGCTGGCAGCTTGCAAGTAACAGCTAGACTGGGGAAAAAGCCCAGCTCCACAGAATATCAGCAATCATCAAGCAGGGTCACTTCATGACCTTGGTGAAACAAAGCCGAAAAAGACTTCATCATGTCTAAACACACAAACTCTGGGAGTTGGTGATGGACAGGCAGGCCTAGCATGCTACAGTCCATAGGGTCGCAAAGAGTCAGATATGACTGAGTAACTGAACTGAACTGAACTGAAACACAAAGCCCTGTGTGGCCACAAAAATAATGAAGCAGCTCCCTCTCCTGGCTTCCACGAGTGGGTATGATTCCTTTTGTACTGACAAGTAGCCCCACCTAGCGTGTCCCTCTTGACTCCTAGAGAAAAATAGTAACCTCTCAACCATTACATTGCATCCACTTCTTCAAGAGATCTTCCAAACCCAGGGATCAAACCCAGGTCTCCCACATTGCAGGAGGATTCTTTACCAGCTGAGCCACAAGAGAAGCACAAGAATACTGGAATGGGCAGCCTATCCTTTCTCCAGGGGATCTTGCCGACCCAGGAATTGAATCAGCATCTCCTGCATTGTAGGTGGATTATTTACCAACTGAACTATGAGAGAAGCCCCACGAACCCACAGTCTAAAATAAATCTTCTCTGCTTTAAGATGTGACGTGTAAGCCTGTTTGACTCTTTGAGGCTCCATGGACTGCAGCCGGCCAGGCTCCTCTCTGTCCATGGGATTTTTCAGGCAAGAATACTGGAGTGAGTTGCCATTTTCTCCTCCAGGGAGTCTTCCTGACCCAGGGATCAAACCTACATCTCTTGCATCTCCTGCATTTGTAGGTGGATTCTTTTACAACTGCACTACCTGGGAATTCCCATATTTGTTTAAACTCTCCTCCAAATCACCTGCCACCACCCAAATCCTATAAGCCCTCTCTGGTCTGTTACTGGTCCACCCCCTGTGGACTGATGGTTCACATCTCCCTCAGTGCAAGAGGCTCAGAAACTTAACTTTGCCTAGTGTGTTCCTGGTGGTCTCCACCTGGTAGACATCACAAACTAAATGCTACATGAATGATAAGTGCCTTATTTCTTGAGAAATTCCAAAAGAGCCAAAATAATGCCTCGTATAACAGTGCAGTAAGCTGGGACACAGAGGGGGAGCCTCCTCCATTCCCATAGAGCATTCATGATAGTAAAGCACGTGCTGTGAGTGACGTGGAGGTTTGTTCTTTCTGGCTCTGCCACTAGTTTGTTCCTCTAAGGGTTTCAGTGATTTTAAAATCAGTTTCATTTGTGTATGTAAAGTAACTTAAAAATGCAAGAAAACAAAACAAAACAAAACAACCAACCATAGCGGGTTGTGAAAGGGACCCCATCCTAAGCCAGGAGGATGAGCCAGAATCTATCTCCTCTTAACCTCCAAGGGCGTTAAGCTACACAGGGACCCTATCTTCCTTCTGTTCCACTTTACAGCCTAGGTGATTTCTACCTGTTTTCATGAAAGAGAAGCACCACATTTGGCTTAAGTGTTCTAGCTCTGATATAAGCAGAAGTGGACTCTAAGAATGGGAAGAATGTATACGTAAGAACAGAGGTTGCTAACTATGTAAAAATTTCCATTTTTTGATTGGATATTAGGAACAAGGCTCATCATGGCATGATGGCTGAGTATGTACACTCTGGCACAAGATTGGGGGGTCAAGGTCTCAGCTGGGGCATCAGTGAAACAGCTTCTCAGCCTTGCCATAATGTCGAACAATTGAACCACAGTCTCGAGAATTTTCCTACTCAATGAACCTCCCTCCCTTCCTTCTTTCCCACCTTCCTCCACAAAGTCATACCTGCTTCATGGTCTAAGACCATGTTTTCCAGTCTCCTCCTGTAAGCAGCTTTTGGCAGGAAAGAGCACTTTGCAGGAGACCCTTTTTTGTCTTGTCTCTTTAGCAAAGTTATATTGCAATGAACCTTAAGCCAGGTACCCACATGCTCTACTCACCTCTAACCCAAGCACACCTTCGAAATCTTTTGATCACACGATGCCTTGCCTAACTTGCTGGTTCTTTCCAAAGATTATAGAAGTGGAACTGAAGAATAAGTAACAGATGACCAGATCTCTTCCCTAGCTTCACCTTCAGTAATCTCCCCAATAAACTGTGAACACACTGTGTAAGCAAGATAGCATCTACAGAAAGATCGCAAGAAGTCAACAAGTCTGCACACAGTGGGGGTGTTGACGACTCTGACCCCTTTCTCAATAATTAACTGAGATTACGTTTCTTTTCACCTCATGTGAAGAGTTGACTCATTAGAAAAGACTCTGATGCTGGGAGGGATTGGGGGCAGGAGGGGAAGGGGACGACAGAGGATGAGATGGCTGGATGGCATCACTGACTCAATGGACGTGAGTCTGGGTGAACTCCGGGAGTTGGTGATGGACAGGGAGGCCTGGTGTGCTGTGATTGATGGGGTTGCAAAGAGTTTGACACGACTGAGCGACTGAACTGAACATCTCTTTTCCCTTCAAAAATTCTCATGGCTGAGCAGAATCTTCAGAGATGGATCTGGGACATGTGTCTACCTTCTCCCCAGAGTGCTGGCTTCAGACTAAAAGCAACGTTGGATTTCTACCAACATTTGACTCTCTAGCATTGAATGCTGAGCAGTGGGCAGCAAGACCTGAGTTTGGAAACATCTAACTCTTTCACCATCTTTTCACTCGCAGTCAAATTTCATAAATCTCTCGAATGTTGAATCCTGTTTTAGCATCTGCTTCTTAGAGGACCTGAGCTAACACTTGAGTCCCACCATTTACTAGCCTCATGAGCTTGGGCATCTAAGACACCTTTGCCTTAGTCTCCCCATCTGTTAAACAGGCAGAATAATAATAATGCCTGTCTCATAGGATTGTTGTGAATTATTTTTTATGTTTCCCTCACTATTAGCAAAAAGTGAGATGCTTAATAAATATTTGTTATTTATTAAAAGCAGCTCACAATGATCAATTTAAATGGTAGACCAATGAGCTGTAAAATTCTCTGGGCTAAATTATAAGCTGATATGAAGCTGGGTCAGACCATTCTATCCTTGACACAAAGTTATTACCCTCAATCTATATTTCCCATCGCTCTGCAGTCTGTCCTCAAGCAAGGAGACAAGAAAACCAAAACCATAATGAAAATCATTATTCAGGGAGACTTGTGAGTCCCTCTGGATCAAAACTCAGTCTTCACATTGTAGTTTAGTTTTTTACTTCCTTTCCTCAATATTTTGAAATTATCAGTTTTCTTGAAAGCTGCAATTAATATCCCTTTATTATTTTACTTACTTTCTTTGTCTGTGAATTGCTGATGCCCACCCCCCACCCCCCGAGAAGATTCATTTCTTTTTAGCTTTGTCTGCATACATTTAGCTCCTTCAATAGTTCAGTTCGAAATTCTCATTCTCTGAACACATTGCTGTCAACCTAGCGTTTTTCCTTTTTATTATGTTCTCAAACCTTTCTTTCTTTCAAATTTATACTGCTTTGGGCCTAATCTGAAAGCAAGACCTTATGATCAAACCATACATTCTCATCCTACTTTATATAATTGATGTATTTGTTTTCATTTTGAAAATGACATGCTGATGCAGGAACAAAGCAGCAACGCCTTGTGTCACATACACAGGGCATGATTTCAAGATCATGGGGAGGAGGGAGAGTTGCTGAAAGTGGCTAGTTTTTGCAGCCACATTTTAGCTTTTTCTTAACCTTTAAAAAATTATTTATCTTTAATTGGGGGATAACTGCCTTACAATGTTGTGTTGGTTTCTGCCGCACATCAACATGAATCAGCCACAGGCATATGCATGTCCTGCTGCTCTTGACCCTCCCTCTCACCTCCCACCCCATCCCACCCTCTAGCTTGGCACAAAGCACTGTGTTGGAGCTGCCTGTGTCCTACAGCAAGTTCCCACTGGCTATCTGTCTTACATACGGGCATGTCTCTGTCTCAGTGTTACTCTCTCAGTTCATCCCACCTTCTCCTTCCCCACTGCATGCACAAGTCTGTTCTCTATGTCTGTCTCCAGGGCTGCTCTGCAACGAGGTTCATCAGTGCCATCTTTCTAGAGTCCACGTATATATGTTCAGATATGATATTTGTTCTTCTTTCTGACTTACTTCACTCTGTACAACAGGCTCTAGGTTCATCCACCTCATTCAGCTCAGTTCAGTTACTCAATTGTGTCTGACTCTGTGACCCCATGAACTGCAGCACACCAAGCCTCCCTGTCCATAACCAACTCCCGGAGTTCACTCAAACTCATGTCCATTGAGTCAGTGATGCCATCCAACCATCTTATAATCTGTTGTCCCCTTCTCCTCCTACCTTCAATATTTCCCAGCATCAGGGTCTTTTCAAATGAGTTAGTTCTCTGCATCAGTGGCCAAAGTATTAGAGTTTCAGCTTCAGCATCAGTCCTTCCAATGAATATTCCACATCATTAGAACTAACTCAAATGCATGCCTTTTTATGACTAATATTCCATCGTTTATATGTACCACAACTTAGAGAACTGGTAAAGTAGCTGCACTGAAAGAGAAAGATACTTGGTTTATTTGTAAATGACTAGTTTTTTGGATTATACCTTTGGAAATCAGTTCCTTTCACTGGGCCATTTAGTGTCATGAAAGCCTTGGGCATGAATTCCTAGAGGTAATCTATGCCATGTGAATACAACCAATGATTTGAGACACATTCTAAACAATGGAGATAGTATGAAGGTGAAGGTGAAGTTGCTTAGTCGTGTCCGACTCTTTGCAACCCCATGGACTGTATCCCACCAAGCTCCTCCATCCATGGAATTTTCTAGGCAAGAGTACTGGAGTGGGTTGCCATTTCCCTCTCCAGGGAGCTTCCCGACTCAGGGATCGAACCTGGGTCTAACGCACTGTGGGCAGATGCTTTACCCGTCTGAGCCACCAGGGAATCCTGGAGATAGTATGTATATATATATATTTTTAATTTTATTTTATTTTTAAACTTTACATAATTGTATTAGTTTTGCCAAATATCAAAATGAATCCGCCACAGGTATACATGTGTTCCCCATCCTGAACCCTCCTCCCTCCTCCCTCCCCATTCCATCCCTCTGGGTTGTCCCAGTGCACCAGCCCCAAGCATCCAGTATCGTGCATCAAACCTGGACTGGCAACTCGTTTCATACATGATATTTTACATGTTTAAATGCCATTCTCCCAAAGTATGTATATTTTTAAAAGTTTATAATTAGTGGCAAGTACCTTCCCATATGGGCTTCCCTGATAGCTCAGTAAAGAATCTGTCTGCAATGCAGGAGACCTCGGTTCAATTCCTGGGTCGGGAAGGTCTGCTGGGGAAGGGATAGGCTACCCACTCCAGTATTCTTAGGCTTCCCTTGTGGCTCAGCTGGTAAAGTATCTGCCTGCAATGCAGGAGACTTGAGTTCAATCCCTGGGTCAGGAAGATCCCCTGGAGAAGGGAATGGCTACTCACTCCAGTATTCTTGCCTGGAGAATTCCATGGACAGAGGAGCCTGGAGGGCTGCAGTCCATGGACTCACAAAGAGTTGGACATGACTGAGTGACTTTCACTTTTCACTTTCACATTTTAATAATATTAAAACATTAAAAAATATTTTTCTTTCATTAAAGAGTGATCCCAGAGACATTTAACAATTTTTTACTGAACAGTTTTCTACTCATGGTTCCCACTGAGTGCTACATGAAGGGGGGGCCCAGTTATAAACATCTGAAGCTGAAGTACTGTATTTGTAGGAAGTTCTCATGTAAGACTACCTTTCAATCTCCCTCTTAAGTATTACAGAATCAGTAAAGAACTATATCGTAGGAGATTATAACAAATGATAAACTGTCAGAATGCAATATTGTGGAATCAAAAGGTGCATATTATAGCACACTTATTTTGTGATTTCAGAGGGCTCCCATTGAGTTATAGTACAAACCAAATATATAGGCATTCTGGGAGAACAATTGAAATTGCTATAAAAAGCTAATGATTATATTACTGGAATTGATGCTCATATTGAAAATACTGCTAAAGAGGGTGAGGCATGGTAGGATACGTTATGCCAAAAGGATCTCCTTTTTTATGGGAAGCTTTGATTGAGATTACATTTTTATTTCATGAAATTATTCAACTGCTTGATTCAGGTAAATTTCTTGTTTTTATGTTTCCCTAGTTTCATTTTAAACCTCTACTATAATAATCACAGTGGTATATCAGGCATTCTAAATTCATGGTTGGCTACATAATATCTTTTCTGATGGTAGTTAGGCCAGAAGGATAGTTCTAGTTTCTAAGGCTGTCTTGAAGTGGTTTGTTGAAAACAATTTCACTGGTGATCAGTTATATCTGCATCACCACATAATTCTATGCTGGCTACCTCCCATCCTTTATGTCCTAACTTATATGCTACTTCTGTGAAATTTCTTCTGGATTCTACGGATTGGGCTTGGAGCCCTAGCTATGGCCTCCCTTAGTATTTGAGAATTCATCTCCCATTGTCCTTATGATTTTATAATATAGCTGGTGGTTTAATTATCTTGTTCCTCAATTGGATTGCAAACTCTGTGAGGTTGGTGGCTGTCTAATTCTTGTTCAATATGCACCATAAGCTTTCAGGAAAAAACTGGCATGTAGTAAATTTTCAGTGGATTTATTGAATGCCTATGTAAATGAGCAATCATGGAGACCTAGCTATAATCTTATTTTGTATTCATTTATGCACAAGTTCTCTGCCCTTTTATGCTATGAACCATTTATAGATATGACCTGGACCTTCCCTTATAACATATATAACATAAAGCTTCATACAAAGTAGATAATAAGTATCTGCTGGAAGAACAGGCTGATGACTTGATAATCCACATTGTATTGGAAAGGTACTGGATTAAGTTCCAAGGGGCCATATCTGTGGTTTCTGCTTTAATGGAAACTATCTGTCCTTTGGGATTAAAAACTTAGCTCTTTCTTGCAATAGAATGCTCTTTTGATTAGGTGAGGTACAAATCTTGATCACAAATAGAAGAAGCCTGGTTGATATAGAATGGAGCAATTATAAGGCTAGCACCTGGGGTGACAAAGGAAAAGTTCAGATCAACAGGCTAATGCAAACAAGTTGTGATCCGTCTTCTCTGCTTTAGCGATATCTGTAACAAAGAAACAATGGGTCACTATCTCTCACCCAGACTTGTCGCTTGTTATCATCCTCTGTCATGGTAAAGACTGATTCTAGAGGTAACGTATATAGGCTTTTCATTCAGGCTGAGCAAACATGACCTCTAGATGGAGAGTTCTCAGATATTAAATCTATCTTATGAGGGCTTCCCTGGTGGCTCAGAGGTTAAAGCCTCTGCCTGGAATACGGGAGACCTGGGTTCGATCCCTGGGTCGGGAAGATCCCCTGGAGAAAGAAATGGCAACCCACTCCAGTACTCTTGCCTGGAGAATCCCATGGAGGGAGGAGCCCGGTAGGCTACAGTCCATGGGGTCGCAAAGAGTCGGACACGACTGAGCGACTTCACTTTCACTTCACTTTCTATGAGGATTTAAAACAAAGCTCTCTTGTAATCTATATCTAAAAATACACATTCTCATATGTATACATTTTGTATATTACAATGAGTTCATAACATATATATTGTATGTATATGGGTATGAGTGAGATCCACAAGGCTTTTATCATATAACATACAAAATTCATTTTTGTATGAATAATAGTGTATAAATATACTGGTGGTTTAATTATCTTAATTAAACCACCAATATTATTTATATTACAATAAATAATATTGTAGTCAATAGTATAGGCAATGCTTGCTATTGACTTTGTTTTACTTTTTGTGAATTTTATTTGAAGCTACTTTCTTCTTAAAATGAGGCCCCACTGGATTAACACATTCTGTGAAACCAGTCACAGAGCCAAGAGATGAGATTGAAAGAGTTTAGACTTTACCACATGTTATCAAGAATGGCAGCAAGCTAGGGATATCTGAACTCTAGCAGATACCTGAATATCTGAACTCTAGCAATATATTTTTTTTAAACTGGCATTGAGAAAAGTCATCTTAGGATAACTTATCCTCCAGTTTTAAAATAGCTCTCTGGGGAAAATAAATATTACCTTCTTTTGAGAAACCTTCCAAGCTTGTGTTGTTGGCTGCACCACAGAAATTATGATTGTACTTTTAAAAAATCTTGTCTTGATCTTCTTAACACATCATTAATTTGCTATTAAACTACCTGCTTTACAAAGTTTATTTTGTAGCAGGGCATGATTCTTTCTCTCCTTAGTGATCTCTGGAGACAACAAATTACAATGTAAGATAACAAATGACTAGAACTTGGCAGATATAATATTTCTGTTGCTTTCCCGGCTTCCATTGAGATGCTGTCAATCCCTAACAGTATTATAAACAGATGGCTAATTGTTACAAAGTTATGTATTGTTAATGCAGAAACTTGCCTCCTTCTTGGGAACATATGGTTTAAAAAGTAATCTTACAGCATTTATAAGGATAATACAAACCCAGGATTAGTTCCAAAGAGTGGGAGGGCAGTCTGAGTAATTTGTGAATTTACATTTTATCTTATACTCTGTTAAGGATGCAGATTGGGTTTTTGAAGACGTAAGAAGTTTGGATATAACCCAGAGGTGTAGTTTGCTGGGGCTGCCATCACAAAGGACCACAAACTGGGTGGTTTGAAACACCAGAAATTTATTGTCTCTCAGTTCCGGAGTCTAGCAGTCTGAGATTATGGTGTCCACAGGACCGCGCCCTCCCTAGGGAGGCTCCAGGCGGCATCTCTCCAGTCTCCAGTCTCTCCCAGCTCCCGGTGGCCAACAGGTGCCCACAGTGTTCTGTCTTGCGGATCCATCACTCCAGTCTCTGCCTTTGTCCTCAGATAGTGAGGGCACTCCCCAAGGGTTTGTGTCCAAATTCCTCCTTCTTGTGAGAACAGCACTCAGTGCACTGCAGCTCGCACTCCAGCGTGACCTTAACGTGACTGCTGCACTTGCCAAATGAGAACACACCCCCAGGTTCCAGGGATAAGGAATTCCACCTGCCACTTAAAGGGGTGCAATCTAACCTGCGGAGTTCCCTGGTAGCTCAGCTGGTAGAGAGCCTGCCTGCAATGCAGGAGACCCCGCTTTGATTCCCAGGTCAGGAAGGTCCCTTGAAGAAGGGATAGGCTACCCACTCCACTATTCTTGCCTGGAGAATCCCTATGGACAGAGTAGCATGGCAGGCTATAGAACATGGGGGTCGCAAAGAGTCAGACATGACTGAGCGACTAAGCACAGCACAGCACAATCTAACCAATATACCCAAGAACTTGTTAAAATACACTTCAGTAACATCTAGTTTTCTTCTTAGCAGAGTTCTTCTACTCTAAGTAAACAGAAACATCAATACGAGAAAGCCCTTGTTTTCATGTGGGGAGTATTTTTGTTTTAATTAATGTCTATTCTTTGTCCTTGAAAGCAATACCTCATTAGTTCAATGTATCTGGGTCAGAGAGTCCCTCAGACTGCAAGGGGATCAAACCAGTCAATCCTCAAGGAAATCAGTCCTGAATATTCATTGGAAGGACTGATGCTGAAGCTGAAACTCCAACACTTTGGCCAGATGGTATGAAGAACTGACTCACTGGAAAAGACCCTGATGTTGGGAAAGACTGAAAGCAGGAGGAGAAGGGGATGACAGAGGATGAGATGGTTGGATAGTGTCACTGACTCAATGGACATGAGTTTGAGTAAGCTCTGGAAGTTGGCGATGGACAGGGAGGCCTGGCATGCTGCAGTCCATGGGGTCACAAAGAGTCATACATGACTGAGCAACTGAACTGAACTGATCTGAACTGACTTGGGTCAGAAATGAGCACAGAATTGAGTTTTAAAGGTTTTGTATTGTGCAGTCAAAGCTGGAAGGATTTCTCAGAGTCAGGTCTCTGAAGGGAATCAACATTGGGCATGGTCTTGCTGTGACTCACGTGTTTTAAATGTTACTAACAGGTACAGTAACTGTCTGCATCGGATGCAAAACACTGTTGCTAGAGCATAAACTGTAGATGACAGTTTCCTGAGAGATGTAGATCTGCATTAGAGATTCACTGATGTTTCTAGAGTTCTGTCTGGTTTTACTCTATTCAAGTTCAAGTGCATTGTGTCAGAGCTTTATTTTTGAACTTTAGGCTCTAAATGATAGGTGGGCTTTGCTTCTTAGAGGCAAATATCCATGTTAATCCTTAAGATCCCTGCTCTTAATTAATAGTAGGCACCAACAAGAGCAGAACTTCTACCTACAGTGTCAAGTTCTCGGTCATTTGTTGTCTGACCAATTCTGGCTCTTACAAAATCAGCCCTACTCAGTCATTTTTGAAGCCTTTTGCCATCAGCAATGCAATATGTTATCTAAACAATATGACACCTGACTATTTCAACCTTAGACTAGAGATAATGCATTTTAAGACTGAATTTCAAACATAGTAAAACAATAACATTAACATGGATATCACACAGCCACAGGGGTAACAATCCCATATATTAGACAAAAACTTGTGCAATTTAATGTCAAAACATAGGAAACATCTCTTTTGACCTTTTCATAGTTTTATTTTAGCGGCAGACTTCAAGGAATTTAACCAGAATAAAGCTACTGCTGCTCAGTCGCTTCAGTCGTGTCTGACTCTGCAACCCCATGGACTGCAGCCTACCAGCCTCCTCTGTCCATGGGATTCTCCAGGCAAGAATACTGGAGTGGGCTGCCATGCTCTCCTCCAGGGTATTTTCCTGATCCAGGGATTGAACTGGCATCTCTTAAGTCTTCTGCACTGGTAGGCAGGTTCTTTACCACTAGCTCCACCTGGGAAGCCTCACCAAGATAATCTGGGATAACAAATATATATATGGAACCATTAAGTGAGTCCTCTGATTAGCCAACCTCTTTTTCAGGTCCCCTGCTTAGCAGCTGAGATGCTCCTCGAGTTAGTATGGCCTAAGCCCTAAGCCCTGTTTCTTTTTAAATTTATTCAGGTGTTTCCAACGTGCAGTCAAGGTTAAGAACCACGACCGAGCAGGAGGCAGCAGGAACTCACTCAGGCTGAGCTCAGTTGAAGAACTGAGCAATGTACCAGGTCATGCCTTGATTTAGCAAGGAAAACCATTTATCTTAGGGATCCAGATGGTTTCCTGGACCTCCAACTATCAAGCAGAGCTTGGATATAGGACAGAGAAGGCATTCTTTATTTAGGATGAGAGACTTTCTCCCAGGGAGTCTGGATTAGAGAGGCAATATCACTTCTGTGGGGGTTTCATAGCCCATATAGAGAGGGCAGGATCTCTGTTAGAAAAGGACCATGTTCGAATCAGCATGGGCAGAATGTCTTTTCAAATATCAGAGGCCTAGTCTTCTCTGTCATCTCTGACAGACTGTGAGTGTAAGATTTTTGGAAGACTGAGTATAGGCAGGTGTTTCATTTTTCACACTTTTCTTTCCATGGAAAGCAACGTCATGCTTCAGTAGGAAGATAGATGGCAAAGGGGGATTTTATACGGCAATCTGAATAGTTAATATTCACCAAAGCCTAGAGAAAGTATATGCTTCAAGAAAGCAAGTTTCTGGGAGAAGTATGAGGCAACGATGCCAGTCAGAGCTTTGAAAGGCTCAGTTTTGAAGGAGCTGATTCCTGGCAGAAGGAGTAATCTCCTGAGGGGAGATTTTTTCCACTTCAGTTCGTAAGTTATGTAGGGACATGGAGTAGCCTGGACTAGTCAGCTTCCAGGGAAGCCCACAGCCAGAATTTCTCTTCCTCTCCACTCTTTTTTAGTCTAGTCTCCTTCCCTTAGACACGGTTAAGTCTTTTCACACCAACTAGAGTATGTTTCACAGAAATAAGACGAGAGCCACATTTGTAATTCAAAATTCTTTCATAGTCAAATTAAAAAAATATATTTTTAAGTGAATTAAACTTTTATTTTAATATTTATCCCCTTGTATCTAAAATAATTATTTCACATTAAAAAAAATACTTAGGGATAAACCTGACCAAAGAGGTGAAAGACTTGTATGCTGAAAACTATAAAATGTTAATAAAGGAAATTAAAGATTAGTCAAAGGAATGCAAAGATAACCCATACTCTTCTATTGGGAGAATCAATATTGTTAAAATGGGCCATACTACCCAAGGCAATCTACAGATTTAGCATGATCCCTATCAAATTTTTCCCACGACATTTTTCACAGAACTAGAGCAAATAATCCTAAAATTTATATGAAACCATAAAAGGTGCAGAATTGCCAAAGCAAGCCTGAGGAAAAAGAACAAAGCAGGAGGCATATCCCTTCCCAGACTTCAGATAACACTGCAAAGTAATCAAAACACTGTGATATTGGGATCAAGGCAGACATATGGGTCAATGAAACAGAATAGAGAGCCCAGAAATAAACCCACATACCTATGGCCAATCAATCTTCGATAAAGGAAGCAAGAATATACAATGGGAAAAAGACAGTCTCTTAAGCAAGTGGTCTTGGGACCATTTGGAACCACTTAGGAAAGTTGGACGGCTACAAGTAATCCAGTGGAGATAGAACACACTCTCACACCATATATAAAAATAAACTCAAAATGGCTTAAAAAGTGACATACAAGACATAATACCATAATATTCCTAAAAGGGATCATAGGCAAAACTCTCTGATATACATGATATTAATGTTTTCTTAGGTCATTTCCCAAGGCAATAGAAATAAAAACAAAAATAAAAAAATAGGACTTAATCAAACTTACAAGTTTTTGCACAGCAAAGGAAACCATCAACAAAATGAAAAGACAGTCTATTAAATGGCAGAAAATACCTGCAAACGATGCAACCAACAAAGGCTTAATTTCCAAAATACAGAAATAGCTGATACAACTCAACAAAAATAACAAAATAACCCGACCAAAAAATAGGCAGAACACCTAAATAGCTATTTCTCCAAAGAAGACATACAGATGGCTGACAAGCATGTGAAAAGATGCTCAACATTGCTAATTATTAGAGAAATGCAAACCAAAACTACAATGAGATACCATTTCACACCAGTCAAAATGGATCATTAAAAAAGTGTACAAATAACAAATGCTGGAGTGGGTATGGACAGAAGGGAACTCTCCTACACTATTGGTGGGAATGTAAGTTGATGCAGCCACTATGGAAGACATTATGGAGGTTTCCCCCAAAAACTAAAAACAGAGTCGCCATATAATCTAGCAATCCCACTTCTGGGCATTTACCCAGACAAAACTAAGATTCCAAAAGATAAATGCCGCCCCCCAACCCCCGCCCCCCGTGTTCATAGAAGCACTATTCACAATAGCCAAGACGAGGAAACAGCCTAAATGTCCATCGACAGATGCATGGATAAAGATGTGGTACATGTAGGCAGAATGGAATATTATTCAGCCATAAGAAAGAATGGAATAGTGTCATTTGCAGCAACATGAGTGGACCTGGAGATTATCATACTAAGTGATGAAAGTCAGAAAGAGAATGACAAATACCGCATGATGTCACTTACACAGAGAATCTAAACTATGACACAAATGAACTTATCTATGAAACTGACAAACTCGCAGACAAAGAAAAGACTCATGGTTGCCAAGGAAGGTGGGAGGAGGGATGGACTGGGAGGTTGGGATCAGCAGATGCAAACTATTAATATGGAATGGATAAACAGCAAAGTCCTCCTATATAGTACAGGGAACTCTTTTCAATATCCTTGATACATCATAATGGAAAATAACATCAAAAAGAATGTATATATATTGTGTATAACTGAATCACTTTGCTGTATAACAGAAATTAATACAACATGTTAAATCAATTCTCCGTCAATAAAAGAAAATATCTATCACAACAACCACAGTTTGAGTGCTCAATAGTCATGTGGACTATGGACAATGCCTATTGTTTTGTCCTAAGAATGTAATATTAACGGCAGCTGGGGTTTTTTATGTTTTCTAAATGTTGTGAGCATGCAGTTGGTGCTTTGATCACTTTACGAGTTTTAGTAAAAAGTAGGACTTAAAGAGACTGTAGCCCAGAAGAATACACTCTAAACTGATGTTTTGATTTCTCTTTTTTAATTGGCTCAGCACTCTAGTACAGAGAGGGTGATAATGAATCATCAACCTCTAAATTTTTATAAAGTTAAAAAAATACACTACTGCCTCTGCTTTCAAAAAACAAGTAACATTTATTTTCAAAAATTTACTAGGAATTCATATTGTTGTGCTTCGAGGTGAAATAAGAGCAGCCCTTCTCTACCCATACTTCACCTACCCTCAGTAAAAGGAAACAAATTCGTATTTTATGAATCGTAAATATAAGAATTAGCTGGTAAAATTGCCAAATTGATCTGAGGGTAGGGATACAAGCTATCAACACAGAAACATCTTGCACAGTGTGTGTAACTGATCTAAACTATCTTTGATATACCAGTTGCTCCAAGCTCGAATTGTCCTCTAAGTTTCAAATGTCATTTGTAAAACAATGAGCCAAGTTTTCTACAAGACCGTCTTAGGTTTTCTTAGTTTCCAGGTCTTATTATTGTATTACTCTAAGTCAAACTTTGTAACTCTCAGTCACGTTTAAGCATAAAAATGTTCAATGAGATTATGTTAAAATGTGTAGAGTGCTTTCAGTCTTTGGTATCAGGAAGCACATTTTGTACAACCAGATGCTTAATCAATGAAAGTCCAAGTTAACTATAAAAAAGAAATAAATATTCAAAGAGCTAAAGGCACAGTATTTACAGATCATAAACTCACACCATCAGGTAATACAGACTATTAAATTTTATGGGAAATGAGTCACCCAGAAAATAGTCATAGCAGATTTCAGATCATGGAACAATTGTGCCAAACCAGAGTCTACTGCTCATGGTACAAAGCAGCTTAATTTATGCTTTTTTAAGTGGAAACATCACATACATTCAAGCTTCTAAATTGGATTCCACTACTTTAGAATTTGTGAGAACTCAGAAACGGGTTTTGTTGAAATTTACTTGAGCTTTGTCAAGGGAATAAATAAATACATTTTTAAAAGCAGTGGTCAATCTACTCAAGAAAACAAGCTATTTTTAAGGATGTAAAGCACATTACTTTCTGCTAATGTACAAATGGGTCAGCTCTATGCTTTAAAATAGGCTCTCTAAGGCATTTCCTTTGTTCTATCCATGATTTTGAATTAAGCCTACAATTGAAGTCAATAAGCTTGCATTTCTTTGAAAACAGTACTTTGGTGATTCCTAAATTCAAACCTGTGTCCTCCCCAGTTGTCTTCACTAATGAATTATGGTTGCATAGTATCGGAGAGTGATGGTCTGGAAACTGGTGGGGCTGCTTTGGTACTTCAGAAAATAAGTGACGTTGGAAGACAGCAAATGGAAGTGGGGTGGTATCGTAGCCTCGCTACCCCTGAGACTGAGAAAGTCACTGTAAGGCAAGCCCCTCCTCCTTGGAGAATTTAAATGTGGCACATGAGGTGCCATGCTCTATCTGTGAGCCGATGTTCGACTTTTTTCTAGTTCTACTTGAGTTTCAGTTTAAAGGGGTGGAAGTTGGCGTAAAAGAAAAATAAAAGTACAGAAAAGATGACAGCATCATATCCATGGTTTCACAATGACCAAAATGTCTACATTTCAGTAAAACATGGCTCATCATTCCAAGAAATAAGAGGATCTCAAATTGAAGAAGAAAATAAAAAGAATATCAAAAGATCCCAACACTGAGATGACAGGGATGTTAAGGGTTATCTGTAAAGATTTTAAAGCAGCTGTTTTAAGAATGCTTCAATGAGCAATTACAAATATACTTTGTAAATGAAAAACAGAAAGTCTCAGCCAAAAAAAATGTGATCCACAAGAAAGTCACCATATAGGCTACTCAATCTCAACATCAGAGGATAAAAATTTTAATTTTAAAGTATCTGAAACTTTGTTAAGAGTCAACATGAATGAGAAGTTTAGAGAAAGAAGGGTAGCTATATGGTCTTTTCCATCTAATGATGCTGCTATATCACTCACAGATTAATGAGTCATAACTTTTCAAGACGTCCTAACAGAGTTTTGAAATGATACAGAAAATTTATCATCCTCCTGCATAATTTCAGTTTGCAAATGGGAAGAGTAGACAGACCCTGATAAGAAGATACCAGTTATTAGTGTGACAGAAAACAGTTCGGGTCTTGGGGATAGAATTCAGACAACTGGTAGCAAGTGTACAGATGCTCCAGTGGAGAACTCCACTTTGTTGTATTAATTAATTAATTCACCAGTTAATGCTACAGAAAGTTCAGCTTTGTGATGTTAACCTAAAGCCTTACATCTATCTCTCTTCATGCTGGACTTCATGGAATTAGCAAAAAGGCAAACCGAAAAGACTAAAAGACCAAAAGACTAAAGAAGGCTAAACAATTGATCATGATGTGGGTTATTTCAAGAAATTATATCTTGGGACCCACACCAGGATAAGTAGTTCTCCCACTATCTACATTTGCAGCTATGCTGCAAAAAAGGAATCCAGAAATTGATCCTTATAATGTTCAAGATATATTGTCAGGTAAAGGTTAATCTGTTCTCAGAACAGTCTTGAAAAGTCAGAAAAATGTATTATTTTTGAAGTATTGTTGTTAAAAGTGAAAATAGAAACATTTCTTTGTGCTTACATAAGGGTTAATCTTTAATAGTGTTAAATGTTGCCTTTTTCCATCAAACTCTCTCCCCTGGTGGTAGGTGATCATTAAGTTGTTATTGCAGGCTGAAACAGCCTGTCAGTTTGATTCTGCAAGGCTATCACAGCTGACTCTTGTAAGTTTCCATGTCACCATCCTAATGCCAAATGCGTGCCTACAGATAAAAGGGACTCGAGTGAAGTGATGGCACACATCTTTCTTGCCTTCTTGACGATGGATATGACCTCCTAGTAGAAGTGGGTGGGATGTGGGGTGTAAAAAGAGCAGGGATGTGAGGGTAGAGAGCTGCTCACTCAGGAATGGCCCATGCTGCTGGCACAGGCAGGGGAAGCAGATTTCCTTGGATGTTTCTATTCTGAAACTACGAGCCCGTGGATCTTTATGGAGACAAAGATTATGATTCAGTCCACCTTCTCTGGCCCTACAATGAGAACACTGCTGCATCGGCTATTTACTTAATGACAAGATGATCTCAGAAGGGGACAGTCAGAACCACAATCTGTTTTTCCCCCCTTTTATTGGAAAACAGCCATGTCCATCCCTTTATGTATTTTCTGTGCTCCGTGCACCTACAGTGATAAGTTTAGTAGATACTGCAGAGAGTTACTGCTGGCAAAGCCTAGGAAACGATTATCTGACTCTTTCAGAAAAAGTCGGCCAATCCCTATCCAGAAGGAACACAGAAACACAACCGTGGTTCCTGCTCAGCAAAGAACAGTTGTGGTGAAACAGATTATGTTCTTTTAAAAGTTTGAATTCCTAAGTGTTACCTAAAATATGATTAATTTGTTTCCCCCTATAAACACTCATGCTGAAAAATCAAATTACTCAATCTGTTGGTATATTAACATTCATAATTGTGTTTATTGAAACACATGGTCATTTACTTGATGAAAATGTAATACTGGCTTTGAAATATTTCATCTGTGCAGACTGTCATTAACGATGTGACTGTATTATGCTAATGGTCACTTTAGAAAAACGCAAGTTATAAAATTGCAACAGAATGTTGCTGTTTCATGCCGTTTTTGCAGCAGAATCTCAATGATATATTAAATCAATCATATTTACTATACTTCGAGGAAAAATTTTACTGAACAATTATCATCCCAATTTAATATACTTCTCAGAAGATTTAGCTGGAGCCTGACGTCACTGATGTGATTCATGATCTCTAATACAGAGATGTTTAAGGCTCCTTTGACTTTGAATGCATTATTTAAAAATATAAATAAAATTAACATTTCTTTCAAACTGCCAACAGCACAGTTATTCACTTAAAGGTTTAGTGTTGTGTGTATGAATTACAAATCCTTACCAATTCTGAAAATTTTTGTTCCCTGGTACTTAAGCTTTCTCTGTGTTTCTATAATTTGGAACCATTTCAGGAAATTAAATATTCAGTTATGTTTTCCTACCATTAAATAAAGTTTGAAGCTTAAATGCCTTTTAGAATCCAGGCGGGCCAAATTTTCACCAGAAAATATTTGGCATGGAAGTAAAATATTTAAGTATTCAAAAATTATTTTTAAATTGTTAAATTTATTGTCTTCCCCTTGCCCTCAGAGATGAGTGTAGTTACCACAGCTATTCGAAGTAACAGTATTATTGATGTAAAGGTGGAGCTAGTGGTAAAGAATCCACCTGCCAATGCAGGAGATGTGGGTTCAATCTCTGAGTTGGGAAGATCCCTTGGACTAGGAAATGGCAACCAACTCCAGCATTCTTGCCTGGAAAATTCCATGGACAGAGGAGCCTAGTGGGTTATAGTTCATGGGGTTGCAAAGAGTCAGATATGACTGTGTGCACACACGCACGCATACACACACACACACACACACACACACACACGAGTATTATTAATATACAGATATGGAGATAAATCCAGCACTCTGTGGGGTCATCCAGATAGTCCTTCTTCCATCTGAGAACAGCCTGTACTATCTGATGTATCCATAACAACTTGTCTTTATCAAAATTTTATTCAAAATCCACCAGTGAACTTATCGCTTGTGTTTCTTTTGTTTCTTATAAAATATTGGGGAAATACTCTCCCCTAATTGTGCAGGCTCAGTCGTTCAGTCGTGTCCGATTCCTTGAGACCCCATGGACTGTAGCCCTCCAGGCTCCTCTGTCCACGGGATTTCCCAGGCAAGAATACTGCACTGGGTTGCCATCTCCTCTTCCAGAGGATCTTCCAGGCCCAGGGATTGAACCCTCGTCTCCTATGTCTCCTGCATTGGCAGGCAGATTCTTTACCACTGAGCCACCTGGGAATCCAGCCCCCCTAATCACAGGATGGCCAGTTTCCAGCTGTTTGACCTTTGGTGAATTATTTCACTGGGATGTTAACATCATTTTCAGTAAAATGGGAATAATCTTCTGTCTACCTCCATGGTCGTGAAGAGCAAATGAGCTATGCATTTAACACACCAAGCATGTTGTGTGGCACATATGACATGAAAAAAAAAGTGTGTGTTTTAGAAATGTTAAAGAATTAATTATAAGGTTGATCAGTGTGAACTGTTTTTATAATTTTTAATTTATGAATTAGCTTGATTTATGACTTAAACTGTTCTGTCGGGCTTCCCAAGTGGCACCAGTGGTAAAAAATCTGCCTGCAAGTGTAGGAGACACAGAGACCCAGATTTGATCCCTGGGTTGGGAAGATCCTCTGGAGAAGGGTGTGGCAACCACTCCAGTATATTTGCCTGGAGTATTCCATGGACAGAGGAGCCTGGTGGGCTACAGTCCATGGGGTCCCAAAGAGTGGGACATAACAGCACTCACACACAAACTGTTTTGTTAAATGTGTGATATTTTAAAGATATTAAGGTTGATGATTTTTAAAAGAAAGCATATATCATTATCTAGATTAGTAAGAATTTCTATCTTTTTATGTCATTGAAGCCCAATACTTGTAAATGCAGTTAATCAACACATTGAAAATCCATTTAAACCTATTTATGTATGAATACCTTTTAGGCATTCTTGAAGATTTTAGATGATCTTAACATTCTTGCTGCAATTTGAATGACTTCTTTGGGAACTGCTCAAACAATCTCCTAGTCACAACCTGGATGTTGGCATATGGGTAAATCTAGACCATATTTTTAGCTGAAGCCTTTTCAGTTGTATAATAATTTGCAGCTAAAATATTTGTTTTGAACTTTGCCCACATTTTCTCAGACCACCATTCAAATCCTTGAATTTCCTATGTTCCTCATGTCGAAGAGTAAGGAACACTCATGTATGCTCGGTCTCTCAGTCATGTCCAACTCTGTGACCCTATGGACGGTAGCCCACCAGGCTTCTCCAGGCAAGAATATTGGAGTAGGCTGCCGTGTCCTCCAGGGTATCTTCCCAACCTAGGATCAGACCTGCGTCTCCTGCATTCCTTGCACTACAGGCAGATTCTTTGCTGCTGAGCCACCAGGGAAGCCCCTGATAGCTTGGTGAAATTGGCAGCAGGGAACTTCTCTGCAGCTCAGTCTATGAAAGCGACTGTGCTTCGTCTTGGGTTGTCAGTTGCCTTTTCGAATTTCACAGCACTATCCAGCTGGGAAGCCTCTTCAGAAACTGTTCTTCTCCCTCTAGCATAGGGGCTCACAAAATTCTCTCTGGTCCGTTCTCACAAAAAGGATGCACCTCATACACCAAGAATGGCTGAATGGAAACAGAACTTCTGCCAAATGCTAGGGGTTTCTGTTGACAGTCATTTCCCTTAGTATTGTCAAAGATCCAGGTACTTAAAAATATCCAAACATGCCATTTTTTTCCTGTTATCATGATATAGACTCAGAAAGTAAAGCAAAGAAATGAGACAATTTTCTGTATAATCAGGAAAGAAAAATGGCTTCAATTCTTCAATTTGCGTTTGCCTCACTTGTCTAAGATATTGCTTGAGCAGGGGGCAGGTGGTGGTGGTGGAAATTTACTAAGGTTTTCTATTATATTGATTACTTTTAAAACTAATAATTTTTTTTGACAGTTTGCTCAAGGAATCTTTGCTGAAGGCCTAATTGAATTTGAAGCCTTAGGTAAAGCTATTTGTATTTTTACACCATGAGTTCACCTAGATTACACTTAAAAAACTTTGCAAGTGATTTTTTTTCTGTGTTCAAGCCTCAGAATAGTTTCTCTATTCATAGATTCATGGGGCTTAATTTCCAGCTGCTATTAGAGAACACTTATGTTACCACCTTCTGTTCATCCCAGCCAAGAGTCTAGACACCATCCTGGACAAAGTCCTAGAGGTTTGATCTGAGTCTCATACTTCCCTTTACTTGTCATCCTCGCTCATCACTGCTCTACTAGATTACAACCTGCATCTGGCCCCTAATCAATTCATCCTTTCCATGGCAACCAGCTTCGAATCTTGATGTTGGAGAAGACTCTTGAGAATCTCATGGACTGCACAGAGAGGAAACCAGTCAATCCTAAAGGAAATCAACCCTGAATATTCACTGGAAGGTCTGATGCTAAAGCTGAAGTTCCAATACTATTCCAATATGAAGAGCCAACTCATTGGAAAAGACCCTGATGCTGGGAATGATTGAGGGCAGGAGGAGAAGAGAGTGGCACAGGATGAGATGGTTGGATGGCATCACTGACTCTATGGACATGAAGTTGAGCGAATTCCAGGAGATAGTGGAGGACAGAGGAGCCTGGAGTGCTACAATTTATGGGGTCTCAAAGAGTTGAACACGACTGAGTGACTGAACAAAAACAATGGCAACCAGAGTGATTTTTCTTAAACACAAAGTGACCCTTATCTCTCCCCTACTTAAAATCCTTCAATTCCCCACAAGAGCTTTCAGGATAAGGTTCTAAACACCTTAGCTTAACACATGAAACTCCTGTTTAAGACTGTATCTTACCTTGTCCCTCATCTCCCTCCATAGCCCTCTGGGCACTCCTCGAAAGAGCTCTGTGAAAGCGCTGACAGTTACTCAGATCTTCTCTGCCCCAAGGCACAGCTCTCAAGTGGGGGGATGTGGCATTCCAGGGGATATTTGGCAATGTCTGGAGAATCTCATCTCACTTGCCATGCTGGCATCTCACGGTCAGAGACGCAAAATGCCAAGGAGGACCTGCCCTAGACCAACCTTTATATCTTTATCCACTTTCTCCCACTCTTCATTTGAGACTAACCTTCAGAGCTACTCTTGCTTCTTGAAAGAATAGCTATGACAAACCTAGACAGTGTATTAAAAAGCAGAAACATAATTTTGCCAACAAAGTCATTTGACTGTTTAGTCAAAGTTATGTTTTTTCCAGTAGTCATGTATGGATTGGAGAGTTGGACTATAAAGAAAGCTGAGTGCCGAAGAATTGATGCTTTTGAACTGTGGTGTTGGAGAAGACTCTTGAGTCCCTTGGACTGAAAGGAAATCGAACCAGTCCATCCTAAAGGAGATCAATCCTGAATATTCATTGGAAGGACTGGTGCTGAAGCTGAAGTTTCAATACTTTGGCTAAGACTCGGATACAACTTACCGACTGAACAAGAACAACTAGAGTACTGCCTCTGGAAATATTCCTGTGACGCCCACAGCCTTGTCTCATTCAGTCCTTTACTCTCATCCCTGTCCCTCACCACTTCAGTCTTTACTCTGCAGATCCACTGCCATAACGCTTACCTTCCTTACTGCTCTGGTTAGCTTCTTTTCTCATTGATAGATTTTAGGATACTTTGGAATATAAACTTTGGAAGCTACTGGGTGGCCAACAAATGCTCACCGATTCCACTCATGAATAAAGGTAATTAGAGCAAGTTGGCATTTCCAAGAAAATCAACACCATGGTAAAATGACTGTAAGTTCTTAGAGCCCCTATAGTTATGTTGATTTATTTATAAAACGCCTTTGGGACAGAGCAGAATTTCACCTATGAAAAAATTCACAGGGGAAAAAGGAAGACATCATTAAAATATATTAGTAAGGGGGCTATAACTATGTATGGCTCAGGCAGGAAAGAATCTGCTTGCAATGCGGGAGACCTGGGTTCGATCCCTGGGTAGGGAAGATCCCCTGGGGGAGGGCATGGTAACCCACTCCAGTTATTTTTGCCTGGAGAATTCCATGGACAGAGGCGCCTGGCGGGCTACAGACCATGGGGGTCTCAAAAAGTCAGACATGACTGAGTTACTAAGCACAGCACACTCATTTTCCTACAGTTTCAATTTTATATGCTGAGACTAGGACAGCTGTAAGTGTGAACGATGAAGAAGCTGAAGAGTAAATAATGGACCATAACTTCATGCAAGTCTAAACATTACCGCTCATCTATTTACCAAATATTTATGTTGGCCTGTTATCTGTCATCTACTGCATGGGTTCTGAGCAAAGAGTCCTGTGCCTGGGCTCATGGAGCCTCAGACTGGTGAAAAGCACACACAATATAGCAATGTTGTCAGTGGGAACTACAAACAGTGATGATTACTCTGAGGGGACAGAAAGGTGTTAGGATACCTGATAAAGTGAGGGGGAGGCTGATTTATTTTAAAGAGTTGGTGTGTTCAGGCTCGCTAAGTCATTCAGTCATGTCAAACTCTTTGAGACACTGGACTATATAGCCCAGCAGGCTCCTCTTTCCATGAGATTCTCCAGGCAAGATTGCCATGCCCGCCTTCAGAGGATCTTCCAGACCCAGGGATTCAGCCCAAGTCTCTTATGTCTCCTGGTAGGTGGGTTCCTTACCACTCGTGCCACTTGGGAAGCCCTAAAGAGGCAGTAGGGGCTTCTAAACAGTGATGCTTTTGGAGCTGATTTCGGACTGGGGAAGGAGGTGTTGGGTAGTGAATGGGTGTGACAATTAGGAGAGAAGCAGGAGACAATGCCTGAGGTGGGAGCGTGTTGGTGTATTTGTGGGCTGAGAGAGACTGGTGTGCCTGAAACATCGGGGGCAGGGAAGTTGGGAGGGAATGGGGCTGGGGAAGTGAGGAGGGACTTTTAGGCCAATGTTAAGTGTTTAGGACTTCAGGGTGGAAACATTCAGAAGAGCCCTTACATGTATAGTTACTCCCAATATTAAAGTTAAAAGCACGGTCATTTGAGGTGCTCACTCAGTTGTGTCTGACTTTCGAAACCATGGACTGTAGCTCACCAGGCTCCTCTGTACGTGGGATTTTCCAGGCAAGAATACTGGAACGGGTGGGCATTTCCTACTCCAGGAGATCTTCCTAACTCACGGATTGAACGCAATCTCCTGAGGCTCCTGCACACATGCATGTTATTAAAATTAATAAAAAATAACTATCAGAAATACTAAACCATCTTCCCAGATTTTTTTTTTTTTTTATGTTGGAAGCATTCATGATTGTATCCGTATTCATAATTGTATCTGCTTCCTTGGGCTGCTGCAATAAAGCACCACCAACATGGTGGTTTAAATCAACATGTCATAGCGCTGGAGGCTGGGAATCCGAAACCACAGAGGCTTGGAGGGCAGCGCTCCCCCTGGAGGCTGGAGGGGGAAATGCCCCTTGCCTCTTTGGATGGCTCCTGGTGCATGGCAGCATAATCTCAAACCCTGTTTCGCTCTTCACGTGGTTCTTCGTATGGCCTTCTTCTCTGTATCTCCGTCAAGTGCCCCCTGTCCTTTCTCCTGTAAGGATACCAGTCACTGGATTGGGGAAAGACTCAGCCCAAGATCCTTAACCTCATTACATCAGCAAAGACCCTACTTCCAACTAGGTCACATTCACAGGAACTGGACTTTAGGACATATCTTTTTGCTGGGGACACAATTCAAGCTACTAAAATAGTGTTTATTTTTAACAAGTTCTTGGGCTACCCTGGTGGCTTCCCAGTTGTTAAAGAATTCGCCTGCACTGCGGGAGACCTGGGTTTGATCCCTGGATTGGAAAGATCCCCTGGAGGGAGGGCATGGCAACCCACTCCAGTATTCTTGCTGGAGAATCCCCGTGACAGAGGAGCCTAGTGGGCTACAGTCTATTGGGTCACAAAGAGTCAGCATGACTGAGCGACTAAGCACAGCACAAAAAATGTTTATTTTCAACCAGTTATTGGACTTGTGAGTTACTGCTATATGGTTTTAGAGTCTTCATATCAGTTCTCCTTATCCGTTCGCTGTGGCTACAGAGAACAGCTTCTACAGACTCAAGTGTTAGACTGTACTGACATCAGTCTCATCTTGGTGGGCCACTGCCTGGTGTATGATGCTTAATCACTTCTGAGCCTCATTTTCCCACCCTTAAAAGGAGTTCCTCTTTTTTTTTTTTAATTTATTTATTTTAATTGGAGGCTAATTACTTTACAATATTGTGTTGGGTTTTGCCATACACTGACATGAATCCGCCAAGGGTGTACATGTGTTCCTCATCCTGAAACCCCCTCCGACTTCCCTCCCCATCCCATCCCTCTGGGTCATCCCAGTGCACCAGCCCTGAGCACCCTGTCTCATGCATTGAACCTGGACTGGCGATCTGTTTCACATATGGTAATATACATGTTTCAATGCTATTCTTGGCTGCCACATGTGTTACAGCTCTCTATATTTCTTTGATGGATAGATAACTTCATGACTCTATTCATGGTTCTGCTCACTTTTCTTTACCCATGCTGACTTTTTTGGCTCCTGATCTTCCTGCTTTAGAATTGCTGCATCTTTCTCCTCTTGGTCAGTGGAGAGGTTGCTGGGGTCCTCCCTGACCTGTGTAGCTGGATCCCTACTCTGTGTCCCAACTGGTCATCTCTAGCTTGTGGCTCACCACATCCTTGCACAGAGACTAACATTTCTTAAGATAATTTTGTTTTAATGTGGACCATTTTAAAAGTCTTTATTGAATTAGTTACAATGCTGCTTCTGTTGTTGATGTTCCTGTTTTTTGGCCACAAGGCATGTGGGATCATACCTCTCTGACCAGGGACTGAACCTCCACCTCTGGCATTGGAATGCGAAGTCTTAAGGACTGGACTGCTAGAGAAGTCCCGAGACTAACACTTTTTTAGAGTGCTATTCCACTGGATAATAATAACACAGTGACACTTTGGAAGCCAATGCAAGTCTTTTGTCACCCTTAGTAGAAAATCAGTCCCTAGGTGAAGTTAGTTTGGCCCTGCAGTTAAAAAGTTAGAAGAAGGTGGGAACAGGCAGAGAGATAAGTTTCTGATTCAGCTGACTTATAAAGAAAATATGGACCTTTGTACAGCTTAAAATAAACATAACAACACTAAAATGTTGAGATAAGCTAAGTCAACAGCATTTACTAAATCAATAGCAGCATTTTTATCAGCTGAGGTCTGCCATAACATAACTTAGATACACACCAGAAATCGGCTTGAAGGGATGCCTATTATATTTATGTATCATAAAAAATAGTTAAGTTTCACCTACTGATAATGTTAGGTTTCCTATTGAAAGTCATTCTCTCTGCCTATATCTGGGGTCTGAATTCGTGCAGTCAGCAAACTGCTGGTGTGTAATGAGGATTTCAAAGGTGGAAGATGGATTCTTTCAGTCATTGTAGGCGTCTATGAAAGACCCGGAAACATTAATCTGGCAGTGTACCAAAGGGAAAGGTGTAATTGAAAAAGAGACGTAAAGGGGGAAGAAAGACAACTATGAAAAAGTTGAATTCTGGTAGAGTTACGAGGATATTTTTACAACACAATGCATTTTTAGATAGCTTCCTTCATAGACCCCCAACACAAAAATGCATCACAGAAAAAGATGTACAAAAGAGCAATAGTCCTTTTTACGAGACTCTGTTCATAGAAAAAGAAGATTTAGCCAGCAGCAGGAATTTGTTCCACCTAGCTCTAAATGGAAATCACTTTTAAAGCAGTTATGGAAAATTTTAGCTGGGTTCCCAGACAATATAACATGTTCCGTGCAAAGGCTGATTCACGGAGCTTCTGCCAGCAAATCATTATTCTTGCACTCTGAGGGGGGCAGGCGTATTGTTCCCAGTTACAAGAAAGACAGAGAAAAAGAACATGATAGTCAGTAGCAGAACCCAAGAGACTTGATTTATAGATTACATTGACTTGCTAGTGTGAAAGGAAGAAATCCATATCTAATCTTTCACTTTTTCCTTTGAAGCAAATTTCTGACGCAGACCTTCCCCTGCGTGACTTCTGAATGTATCTGCACGCCTCCCTTACATCGTGCTTGGCTGCACTGTCATCGCGCCCCTAGTCCTCGGGCCAGGGTGTCCATGATACTCAGCACCTCCTTCCCCTTCAACGATCTCCCCCCAGCCCAAGGACTGGTAGCCTGGCAACACGTCTTCCAAAATGCCGTGTCAGCAGAGTGCCCTTTCAGAGTCTACCAATGAGAAGCCTTTGTTTGAGATCTGGGCGGTGGCAAAGAAGTACATGTGTGAGCGGTGCTCTGGGGATGTGTGGGTTTTGGGACACTCAAGGTTTTGTGGTAGCCTCTAGAAGTTCTCAATGGCACCCCACTCCAGTACATTTGCCTAGAAAATCCCATGGACGGAGGAGCCTGGTAGGCTGCAGTTCATGGGGTCGCTAGAGTCGGGCACGACTGAGCGACTTCCCTTTCACTTTTCACTTTCATGCATTGGAGAAGGAAATGGCAACCCACTCCAGTGTTCTTGCCTGGAGAATCCCAGGGAGGGGAAGCCTGGTTGGCTGCTGTCTATGGGATCGCACAGAGTCGGACACGACTGAAGCGACGCAGCAGCAGCAGCTAGAAGTTCTCTTATGGGTGCTGTAGGCGGCTGTGACTATTCGTGGAATTTTCCTGTAATTCCTGACCTGGAGGCTAAGAAGCAGAGTCCAATTCGTTGGTAGGCAGTGAAGAAGCTAAGAGACAGCCGTGGTCTCCTTGACCTTGGTTATTTCAGCCTTTCCATTACTTGAGTGAGCATTTAATCCTCTAGGTTACTGCTCTTCCTTCCTGGGATATCTAGAGCAGGTTCTATTTTCCTGACTGAGTCAGCTGTCTCCTTTTGTCCATTCTTTTCTTAAGGCCCAGGTATCACCTAGCCCAGCTCCTCATTTCACAGGTGAGGCACAGAGCAACTAAGTGACTTGCTCAAGGTTACTCAGCCACTTAATTATAGAACCAGTCCAAGATTTCTACTGTATCATACATCTCTGGATTTACAGACCATCTCCTAATGCTCCTTTTATATACCATATATCTATGTATATCTATGATATCAACAATTATAGTTTTATGGAAAAAATAAGAAAAAACACTGCCAAATAAAGTGAATACATTTTATCACTTCAAAGTATTATATTTTGAAGAAATGTAAAAAATTTTGAACATGATTATTGAAAAAATACATTTTGTTTTACTATTTACTTTTTTATGAAGTATAGTTGATTTGCAATACTATATTAGTTTCAGGTATATAACATAGTGATTCAATATTTTTATAGGCTGCACTCCATTTAAAGTTATATCTTTCCAAATTAGTGTTCCCCTTTTTTCTTGGATTTATGCCCAGGAGTGGAATTACTGGATCATATGGTAGTTCTGTATCTAGTTTATCGAGTTTTTTGAGAATCCTCGATATTGTTTTCCACAGTGGCTGCACCAGTTTACATCCCACCAATACCATTTGAAGGTTCCCTTTTCTCCACATCCTTGCCAGCATTTGTTATTTGTGGTCTCTTTGATGATAGTCATTTTGACAGGTGTGAGGTGATATCTCATTGTGGTTTTAATTTACATTTCTCTGATGATTAGCAATCTTAAGCACCTTTTCGTATGCCTGTGGGGTTATCTCTATGTCTTCTGTGGGAAATTGGCTATTCACATCTTCAGCCCATTTCTTTTCTTTTTTTATTGCTGCACTGCAGGGCTTTAAAGATCTTAGTTCCTTGAACAGGGATTGAAGCCAGGACCATAGCAGTGAAAGTGCCAAGTCCTAACCACTGGACAGGCGGGAAAGTCTCACACTGCCCATTTTTAAATCAGGTTGTTTGGCTTTTTGATGTTGAGCTGTATGAATTATTTATGTATTTTGGGGGATATTTACCCCTTATCAGTCTTATCACTTGCAAATATTTTCCCCCATTCAATAAGTTTTTTCACTCTGTGTTGCAGATGGTTTGCTTTGCTGTGTAGTACTTTTAATTATGGCCATTTGTATGTTTATTTTATTGAAGTACAGTTGATTTATAATGTCCATTTTTAAAATTTTTGTTTCTTTTGTCTTAGGAGACAGATCCAAAAAATATTGCTACAATTTATGTCAAAGAGTATTCTGCCTATGTTCTCTTTTAGGAGTCTTATCATTGCAAGTCTTACATATTTATGCCTTTAATCCATTTAGAGTTTATTTTTGTATATGGAGTGAATCAAAGTTCTAATCTCATTCTTTCACATGTATCTGTCCAGTTTTCCCAGTTCCACTTATTGAGAAGTGTGTCTTTCCTCTATTGTATACTCTTGTTTCCTTTGTATTAGGTTAATTCACTGTTTTACTTCTGGGGTCTCTATTCTGTTCTATTGACCTGTGTATCTGTTTTTGTGCCAGTACCATGATGTTTTGATTACTGTAGGTTTGTAGTACGGACTGAAGTCAGAAAGTATTATACCTCCAGTTTTGTTCTTTTTTCTCAAGATTGCTTTGGCAATTTGGGGTCTTTTGTGGTTCCACATAAAGTTTAGGATTACTTATTTTACTTCTGTGAAAAATGTCATGGGTATTTTGATAGGGATCACATTAAATCTGTAAATTGCTTTGGGTTGTATGGAACTCTAACAATATTAGTTCTCCAGTGCAAGAGTACAGGTTATCTTCGCATTTCTTTGCATCATTTCCAAATTCCTTCATCAATGTTTTATGATTTTTGGAGTATAAGTCTTTCACCTCTTTGACTAAGTTAATTCCTAGATATTTTATTCTTTTTAATATGATTTTAAATGGAGCCATCTTCATGCTTTTTCTTTCTGATAATTATTAGTATATAGAAAAGTAACAAATACCTGTATATCAATATTGCATCCTGAAACTTAACTGATTTTATTAGTTCTAATTGTTTTCTTGTGGAGTCTTTAGCATTTTATATGTTAGTACCATATAATTTGCCAACAGTAACAGTTTTACTTCTTTCCTTCCAATTTGGATATGTTTTTATTTCTTTTTCTTGTCTGATTGCTATAGCTAGGACTTCCAATACTATGGCAAATAGGAGTGAGGAGAGTGGACATCCTTGTCTTGTTTCTGATTTTAGAGAAAAAGTTTTTTGCTTTTTTGCCATTGAGTAGCTGAGTATTATGTTAGCTATAGATTTGTCATAAATGGTCTTATGTTGAGATATGTTCACTATAACTTTGATGAGAGTTTTTTATTTTTATCACAAATGGATGTTGAATTCTTTCAAGTGGTCAAAAAATAATTTTTATGTTTATTGAGAGAACTCTTTCTGACTTTATTCTCACTAGTTTTTAAAATTATTTCTTGCATATATATATATAATAAATTGGTTAAGATATTTCTAAAACTTCTTTCACTTTGACTCTTTGAGTCATGTTTTGACTTAAAGTTAATTTTTTAATAAAAAAGCTTTTAAATATAAATCTCTATGCCATCAAGAGATAAGGTGACATAACACTTCTTAAACAAAACTCTTAAGTAACTAAAATACTTTGGTACTGGGCTCATAAGCCATTTTGCAGTGACACAGAGCTAGACCCCCTTTTCACTCTTGCTTCCATCATATTGTTAAACACATTATCCCCAGGATAATAAGTGCACAATTATTGTGTTTGGAATTTTCCTGCAAAATGCTGACATGCATTCTCCAAGTTCTGATGTTCACAAGTGTGTAAACAATGCCTACTGTATCAGAACTGACATCTGGCAGCAAATGAGTGCAAGACACATTGTTTTGAACCTAAAATGAAAAAAAAATCAGAAATAATGCAATATAAAAAATTTATGTCTCAAAATTCATTAAATTATATTTTACATTCTATTCTTCAATGTGTTTATTTTCAAGGTATGGTTCATGACATGTAATTGTTTTTAGTGTCCCAGAATACAAACATAATGATAGATTGTTAAAATATCATCTTATACCTTGTGTATCCATAATCTTATTTTTTTAAAAAACAATCAGTTAATTACTGATTTATTATTAATTTAATGTCTATAATGCATAACACCTATGGCTTTAATTCATGTTTGCACTCCCAAAACATTTACTGTTCTCACACTATAGGCATAGTTGCATCTGAAAAGATTATTCACTCTCATATTTAATAAAAATTCCTCTACTTTCTTGAAGGCTCAAGGATTTCTGTGATTTCTCTGCATGAATAGCAAGACTACAGTAATGGAAATAGCAAAATCTTGTTTTGTTTGAGGAAAATAAGTCAGAGAAAGAAATTTAGTTCCTTAAGAGGATATACTTGCCGTTTCTGCTATTTTTCTTAGAGAAGGGGCTTAGGTGCTGCTTATTTATAACCAGTACCTGCCTCTTGAATACTTGGTTGAGCAGAAAAACATAGCTTAGAAGTCAACAGGAACTTG
The DNA here is from genome assembly GCF_029407905.1 of Bubalus kerabau. Lineage (NCBI taxonomy): Eukaryota > Metazoa > Chordata > Mammalia > Artiodactyla > Bovidae > Bubalus > Bubalus kerabau. The sequence goes on along the minus strand of NC_073631.1, from coordinate 114,654,747 downwards.
GTGATATGAGAGAACATTATATGAAATGAAATAATGCATAAAGAGGATGGTGCTTGGCAGATCTGTCTCCATCTGTTGCCTTAACTTTTCTTTCCTCCAACCAATTATATAGTCTGCCCAGTGCCTGACAAATAGCAGGCAATCAATTAATGATGATTCCCTTCTATTTCCCATTCTTGCTCCAAAGTTAGAGCAGCATAAATATTTGGACTGAAATGATTTTTCTTCTTTCTGTATTATCTAGAGTTTTGAAGAAAGAGGGTAGTCCAAGTTGCCCACATCTTCAAGTTCACAGGTTTGTTGAATGCAAGCAAAACTCTTCACAGTGTGCTTTGGCTAAATGGGTACCAGCACTCTTCTGGCCTGAGGTTTCTACAGAGATCCACTTCTGGATCAGATGGCTCTAGGTCTCTGGGAGAGTTTTAGGCTCCCCCTACAGGGAGGGAGCACATGTGATTCACTGCAGTTCTGTGTGGCCCCTGTGGGTTGCTTCTTCACTATGGGCCAGCGGCCATTGTGATTGCTCTGTATTTCCCACCAGGATTCAGGTAGGTACTCTAGGAATCATTCAGGATTATCTTAAACCTATTCTGATTGTTGGGGCTTCCCTGGTGACTCAATGGTAAAGAATCCATCTGCCAAAGCAGGAGATATGGGTTCAATCTCTGGGTTGGAAACATCCCCTGGAGAAGGAAATGGCTACCCACTCCAGTATTCTTGCCTGGGAAATCACATGGGAAGAGGAGCCTGGTGGGCTACATTCAGTCCATGGGGTCACAAAGAGTTGGACACGACTTTGCAACTGGACAACAACAACAACATATTCTAATACTTACTGTAGGAAACACCTAGGATTTCAGCAAATTGACCATTTTCTCTTCTAATTTTTCTTGCATACACATCATTTAACACTGGAAGGTGGTATAGTAGAGGGGTCATGAATTGTACTATTAAATTGCTTTCAAGTCAGACAAGTTCCTATCCTGGCTCTGTTAGCTAGAGTTATGTGACCTTGATCGATTTACTTAATGCTTCAGTTTCATCATTTGTAAAATGGGAATGGTGCCTGTCTCATGGGGTTTTTATGAGGATTGAATGAGGTATCTACATAAAGTGCCTGGCATTTAGTAAGCACCAAATAAAGAGAACTATTGTCCTTGACAAACACGATATTTTAAGACTTCTAATTCAACATCATTAACTCATTTGTCTTATTGACACTTAAGACTATTTCTAAAGTGTGAGCCCATATTAATTTCCCAGAAACTCAATTGTCTACTTCTTCATTTTCTTTAACCAAACTGAAACTAACTCCCGTGGCATGATTGATTTTGCCAGAGTGATTCTGCATATCCTAAACAGGATCTTTCCATCTGCTGCTCAACCCCATCTGTTCTTGCCTCCAGCTGATCCAATTTCATAACCAGTTGGTAGAGGGCCACCTGAAAAAAAAACTCCCCATTATGTTCTGATGTCCTGAAGAAACCTTGAGAAAAATTCAGCGTACAGAGTTCGGTCACTTGAACACACAAACGCCTCAGTAAATTATTTTACAGAAAATGGGGAATTTGCCATATGGTGCAGTTGGTGGTGGTGAAATTAAATCATGTGAAAGCCATATTAGAACAAAATAATAAAAAAACTCATGCCTAGCAGAGTGCCAAGCACAGCACAGACCCTCAATACTCATGACCTGACTTTATTTTTTTGCATTAGAAAATTACGACTCTTTAGGTGATTAGAGAAACTAGGACATTTGAGATTTTAATTACTCTTTCACAGAGTACATTCTGAATGGCATTAGTGTAAGTACCAGTGAAGTGAGAGTTTCTGTGGAGGGGGCGTCTGCTCTGCATGGTGCCGCATATGCAGTGACAGCAGAGTGCAGCATCATCCCCAACCATGTGCTTTTTGCTTATTATACTGCAGATGTTATGACGAGCCCTTTGGTTTTATGACCTTCATGTGATTCGTCAAACTCAGATGCCAATTACTGGATCATGTCCATTATTTTTTTGTATCACTCTATCCAAATTGATGCTTTTGAACTGTGGTGTTGGAGAAGACTCTTGAGAGTCCCTTGGACTGCAAGGAGATCCAACCAGTCCATTCTGAAGGAGATCAGCCCTGGGATTTCTTTGGAAGGAATGATGCTAAAGCTGAAACTCCAGTACTTTGGCCACTTCATGCGAAGAGTTGATTCACTGGAAAAGACCCTGATGCTGGGAGGGATTGGGGGCAAGAGGAGAAGGGGACGACAGAGGATGAGATGGCTGGATGGCATCACTGACTCAATGGACGTGAGTCTGAGTGAACTCCGGGAGTTGGTGACAGACAGGGAGGCCTGGTGTGCTGCGATTCATGGGGTTGCAAAGAGTCGGACATGACTGAGCGACTGATCTGATCTGATCTGATCTGATCCTCACCAATGGATATAGTACTGATTTTAAGAATTGTCCCATTTAAAGTGGAAACCTGTGTGTCATAGAATGGAAGAATATAGTAATCCTTGATTCCTTACATCCGCTCTATGAGGCTCATTTTACATATGAGGAAAGTGAAGCTCAGGGATATTGAATGAAATGCCTCAGACCACTGTGCTAGGAAACAAGGCAGCCTGACTCGAGTCCAGTGGTGCCTGCTCCCTATGTCCTGTATTAACCCGAGCGGCAGTGTCCTGGCCCCGTGGTGAGTGTGATTCCACAGCAAGTGAGCACAGGTGAGCAAGGCGCTGCTGTGTACCTGTGCACCTAAACGCACAGCTTCAGATCTGATTAATAAATAGGTACACTACACCCACCCATTTCTCCTCTTTCTTTCAATGTTCTTTCCTCACCCATCAACGGCCTAAGTCTAGAAATAAATTTTTCCCCAAATACATCTCTTTCCTTCCCCTGTATGGATCTTAAAAGCATAGGTCACATCAGAAAACTTAAGGATGGTAGAATGGGTGCTTTCTTTAAGGAAATCTCCCTATCCCTTTCACTCTCCAGTAATAGAAATGTACATTATCTTCAATTAAATAAATGATGGGTTTAAGCCAAGGAAGCATCTGGTTACTTGTCTTGGCCTGGGGGGACAATTAGTTAGCAACCTCGCCAGCAATTTTCTCTCTTCCTTTTTTTATTCATTTTCTTCTAAACTTCTCGGATTCTGTGAGGATATAGCTAGGAATATGGAAGCTGTTTATTTTTTCCTGTGGATTTAAGACCTCCCCCCATCAAACTCCCAACCCAAAGCTTGGGGAAAAAGTTTCCAAATGTAAATAACATATTCAATTATTTTGCAAATCTCTTTCCTCTTTTCTCCACTAAATATGAAGAAAGGATCACTTGAGAAGTTTTATAATCTAATTTGTTTAGGAAATCTAGCAGCCCAGTCTATTTAGAGTGAAAATACACATTTATTTAACAAATATTTACTGAGTAACTATGTGCCTGGCTCTGTGCTAAGCATGCTACATGCATTATGTGCTACTTACACAACCACCGGGTAAGATTTTTTCATAGGGGTTAAGGGGATTGCCCAAACCGTATGGCTATGGAGGGCTTGACAGGATTCAGAGAGAGAGCAGCTTGACTCAGAAGTCCTTGCTCCATCTATTACCCCACCAAGGATGGGCAAAATGAAGAAAGCATTTGGCACCAGGATATTTTTTAATAGTAGTAATTAATGAAGTTATTACTGACAAGGACTTCAGCCCTTCAAATTTATTCCATATTTAATTAAAAGAACATATCCATTTAATGATATTTTTCTCACTTCTTGATATGACTTATAATGATGGTTGAAAGAATCAACTGAATTCTTTAAATTTTACTGTAACAGGAAGCCCTATATTTTCCAGGTAGATACTATAAATGTATCTCCTATACCATTTATTTTTTAACTTTAGAAAAGATTTCAAGCAATTTCCATTCAGCCCACTGATTTCTATCTGTTGAAGAAGGCTGCTGATTATGTCAGTCAGTGATTTGGGTTTGAAGTCTCCTTGCTATCTCTGATAAAACATTAGAAAAAAAACCTTAAAATATAGACATGAAATAGTTGTTTTCAGAGTCATCAAATTTGAATCTGATAAGTCTATGGATTAAATGCAGAACATGGGCTATAGGTCTTTAGTTTCCATTCTTTTGGCCAATGAAAGTGAAAGTGAAAGTTGCTCAGTCCTGTCAGACTCTCTGTGACCCCATGAACTATACAGTCCATGGAATTCTCCAGGCCAGAATACTGGAGTGGGGAGCCATTTCCTTCTCCAGGGGATCTTTCCAACCCAGGGATTGAACCCAGGTCTCCCGCATTGCTGGCAGATTCTTTACCAGCTGAGTCACAAAGGAAGCCCAAGAGTACTGGAGTGTGTAGCCTATCCCTCAGAGAAGGCAATGGCACCCCACTCCAGTACTCTTGCCTGGAAAATCCCATGGATGGAGGGCCTGGTGGGCTGTAGTCCATGGGATTGCTAAGAGTCGGACACGACTGAGCGACTTCACTTTCACTTTTCACTTTTCCGCATTGGAGAAGGAAATGGCAACCCACTCCAGTGTTCTTGCCTGGAGAATTCCAGGGATGGTGGAGCCTCGTGGGCTGCCGTCTATGGGGTCGCACAGAGTCAGACACGACTGAAGCGACTTAGCAGTAGCAGCAGCCTATCCCTTCTCCAGGGGATCTTTCTGACCCAAGAATCGAACCGGGGTCTCCTGCATTGCAGGCAGATTCTTTACCAACTGACCTATGAGTGAATAGTAAACTGCAAATTAAGAGTTAATTCTTATTCACAGTCAAATTGGTTGAGATTTAAGGGAATCTTTTAAGTTAAACTGATGTCAAATAGGACGCAGAATTCTATAATTTTTCCAATTACAGAATCAGAATGATGGATTTCTAACAATTGGATAAATTACAGGATTATAGCATCACTTACAAATTTTAAAACTTTGTTGAACTAGAGCTTATAGTTTCCTTTTGTATTCTTTTTACTATTTTTTTTTTAAAGAAATCTCAGGCATAAAGTCCAATTAATTCTTTTCAATTACCATCAAAACATTTTCTTAGTTTTCTTGGCTTTGGTTTTTCTCTAAATGCATCCTGCACATGACTGCCACACTGTTCTTTGTGGAACTCATTATAATATATTCCAGCCTGCAAACTTTCCATGCCTTTCCACTACCAGGCTTAAAAGACAACGCCTACAGCTCCTTGGTCTGAGATGAACTTCTCCCTGTAATCTGGTCTCAAGGTTCTGCTACTTCTTTTCTGCAAAACCCAGCAACTGTAGTCAAAAAACTCACTTTTACCAGGCAAAATCTTTGCCTTTTAGACCTGCTCTCATATGCTACACCACACCTTCCTTACCTCCCTCAATATCTTTCTTCCAGAAAACCTGTCTTGGCCTCTGTGATCCATAGAGATCTCTGCTGCCCACAGCTCTCAGAGTACCCCTGACCTTGACCACTTGTTAGGTAGCTGTATCTCATCTGATCTTCTGTGTATGCATTTCCTTCTTGCAGCTGATAAACCTTGTGCCTTTGTCTGCACATAGTAAGCACATGATTTCTGTTGCTTTCTGTGTCCTAGCAAAAATCTTGTACCCTTTATGTTTATTTTAAATTTTTATTAAAGATAATTATCACACTTCAGAATTTTTCCCTGAGTAACAATAGCCTTATTTTCTCCTCTCAAAATGTAGCTATACAATATTCTAATAACTCTATTTATAGCCTTATTATAAGCTTCCTTGAAGTTCTGCCCAACTTACACTAATTTCAGTTGTGAAGGAAAGCGCTACATGCAATTATAACATGAAACACGTCAACTGAGTGAAGAGGAAGGACTTATCTCAATAAATTGTTGGGTCAATATTCCATTACCAAGTGGCCTCACGCTATGGAGAACACTCATCAGAGGCACTGCTGAGAGTACCTATAAATGGCATAAACGCATAGAGACAAACGCATATATTGTTTGCCTCTTTCGATTTGCTTTTAACAAGTAAACATTAGTGGGGATGAGAATTATTTTTGTTTCAAAGGATAAAAGTAAACATAACTATTGAATCCCAATATTTTTAATGCTTATTTAAAAAAAAAAATTAGGTGACTGTTCGATGGAAATTAGGAGAAAATATGATTTCATCTTGAGCAGAATCTGCAACAAGTGAATTCACCAGTGCTTTGGACATCCTGTAAAATTACTTCAATTCCCCAAAGCTGATCTGACCCTAAACACTTCCTGAGCTCGCCTGAAGCACACACCCCTCTCCCAGTCTGCCTTCTAGCATGGACAGTGCAGGATGGCCACCTCGACACACTTCCCTTGGTTCTGTTCTCCCCCGAGCAACTATCAAGAACTCTTATTTTCAGGCACTGTGTGGCCAACCATTCATTTCTCTTATTTCCTAAATGTTAATTAGAGGTGGGGCAATTAAAAGCAGAAGGAAGCTAGTAAGGGTTGGGCTTCATTGGGTGATACTGTGTTTTGAGACAAATCTTCCAAGTGTTAAAAATCACACCCATTCTCTGCCTAAGGAGGGCAGAAGTGAAGTCCAGGAAAATAGTAGTCCAGGGAGATACAGAGTTTTTTTTTTTTTTTTTTTTTTTGAGGTATTCATACTGGTAATACAGACACACTTACTCTTTTTCCTTCTAACATGGACTTAATAATAGGCATTGTCTCCATTTCACCTTATTTGTGTTGCAAGCAGAGTTGTGCACTATGAGGGGAGAAGGCGATGGCACCCCACTCCAGTACTCTTGCCTGGAAAATCCCATGGGTGGAGGAGGCTGGTAGGCTGCAGCCCATGGGGTAGCTAAGAGTCGGACACGACTGAGCTACTTCACTTTCACTTTTCACTTTCGTGCATTGGAGAAGGAAATGGCAATCCAATCCAGTTTTCTTGCCTGGAGGGATGGGGGAGCCTGGTGGGCTGCCATCTATGGGGTTGCACAGAGTTGGACATGACTGAAGCAACTTAGCAGCAGCAGCAGCAGCACTATGAGGAAATTGTGTAGCATCTCTCTCCAACCATCCACCCACACTCATGCACAAATAGGTCATGGTCTTGAACGGGCTAGAGAGACTTAAGAGGCTCCGAGGGCTTCTCCATCAGGACCAGGCTAAAAAGTTAGGTTTCTGGGTCTGTATCTTAACAGTCACATTCCCTCCTCCCCAGCCTTCTCCCCTCAGTATTGGAAGACAATGAGAAAGGAAGAAATTCTATTTTCTGTTGAATCTGAGACACAAGCTTAAGAATCCCAGGAATCTTAAAGGCATTATTTTGGACTTTTGAACAAAGGAGAGACGATGCCGTTAAACCTCTAAAGGCCTTTCAAGTGAATTTCTGCTAAATAGAATCTTGAGACACTAAACACGTAAAGTTGGCACACAGAAAGCCTGGCTATTGAACGAGAGGTTTGCTGGTTTATGTAGATAAGCCATACCCATCCACGTTCTGAATGCTTTGATGTTTACTAGAAAACAACACAAAGCTCAGTCTTGCCAGGAAGTCAGCAAAATATCCTTTTTATATTGAGTTATTTGCTGCTCTGTCTACATTTCTTTTTCAAGTGTACTAATTGTTGGATTATACAAATTAAGATCAAAAATATCAAAATAAATGGAAGAGAACTGTTACCTCGCTCCTGTTTCATGAGTATCCTGACCCATGCCTGTATTTTCTTTGTTTTAAGCCATCACCTATGTGCTCACTCTATGGCCTCAATGATTTTTCAGTCCTTGCTTGCAAGTAATTGGTATTGATTTTGCAGGTTACTTCTAATGTGTTCAGTTCCTAAAAGAAATCTAACTGTACCCCTCTCATCCTCTAGTCCCCAGGAGAAAACAGTATTTATAACTTCAGAGCAAATGGCGGTGTTACCAATTTCCTTAGGCTGAAATGAGGGGGGTGCGAGTTTCAAGGAAGAAGTTTCTACACTTCCTACCTGAATGTGCTGATATGTTTTAAGCTTCCCATTATTTCAATTCAATGCACTAATACACAAAGTGTGGTGGGTAGTGGTCAACACTCATGCTAGCGGAGTAGATAGCACAGGAATCGTTTAAGAACAAGGCCCTAGGGAGGAACAAGGAATAAGTCTGCCTCTTAAATCACCACGTTCAACTGGGTGGTTCATTAAAAACACTGGCAACTAATAGCTTTGAGCAGCAGGCAGCTTGCTGATTACAACTAGGTTTTGCAAAACTGTGGCTGCAGAAGAGGCAAGAACTTAAGCCTCCCTGAGAGAGACAGAAAACTGGGGGAACATACAGGAGTTCAAAGTAGGAGAGAAGAGAAAGTGTCATGTATAAGGCTGGGGAAAAAAAAGAAGGACCCACAACTTTCCATAGTAATAAGACACAAGGAGGATATAAGCAGACAGTATAAAGATGAAGTCAAATATACAGTCTGGAAAACTCGAGATTATTGTTAAACAAGCTTACACCCAGAATCAACCTGAAAAGGTGATACCTACTATAGAAGACAGTGTCTTTTGGTTAAAATAATATTTCCTGTACTAAATGTCATCTCTTAGAGAGGTGACGAATAGCAAATAAGAATGCTGAAATATTTAAATTTACATATTATTATTTTTTGTAAGTAATCAGCCTTCCCCCTACCTCATACTTTGACAGTGCTGGCTTAGTGATATTCTACAGATCAGTTGGCGATCATCAGCGTCAATGTTTGAAACACCCATTTGCTGTCTGCTTAGTGAAGGGGTGTCAATGATGAGGCCACAGTTCCTTAGACAAGTGTTAACAATGGAGCTTTAGTCAAAGACAATTAACACAGCTGAGCGGGGTGGATAAAGGAGCAGGAGCTGTTCCGTCATTATGTATGAACATTCTGGAATGATCGAGAGGCTGATAGAACATACAATATGCCAAGAATGTTCCTAGAAATCAGATTTAAACCTTCAGTGGAAACTTACAACAGTATTACTTCCATGGGGCTGGGAATATTTAAAATAGACTCATTTTGAATTGTTCATGGAAATTAAGCCACTAAAACACTAAAAGCATCCTGTTATAAAGCAGTTTTCCTTATGAAGATTTAAAATATTTTACCAATGTGCTCAACTAGCATAGCGATCTGCCCTTTGGGATGTACACGTCTCTGTTTTTACTGCCTTTATAGAACACTCGGGAGAGCTGTCTAGATTTTTCTTTCTCCACTTTTCTGATTTGCTGTGTGTGTGTGTTTCTGGTGGGGATGGGGATATGAAATGCAGAGAGTCCAGTCCCATTCCAGCAACTCTAGTGTGTCTTCTGTGCTCACCCCTTCAATATGAACAGAGTTTGCTCACGTCAGACCGGAGAGGAATTCTGTGTTACTGAGTCTTGCAGTTCTCTGCCCTCAGTTGGACCAGTTGGCCACTTTCTTCTTTTGCAAACACCTTTCCTTCTTAGCTTAGTGATAAAATTCCTGATTTTCTTCCTTTCCCATTGACAACCTCCATCAATCTATTCTTCCCCAAAGTGAATGGTATTTTGTTTTCAACTAAGATCAGATGATTTAATTCCTTCAATAATCTTCCAATAACCTCCAACAGCTTCCCGTTGCATGTAGAATAAAATCTAAATTCCTCATCATTTCCCATAATTTCTGCTTGGTCGAGCTCCTGCCTACCTGCACAACCTCATCCTGTATCATCTCACTATGCCCCACCTGCTGCCTCCCTTCCTCCCAATTCTCCTCAGTTATTTCCATCTTCAGGGCCCTTTACTCTGCAGTTTATTCTGCCTAGAAAGGGCCTCCCTCACCCCCTTAGTTCTTCACAGCCCTGCATCTTGGCATTGGGTCTCAGCTCATAAGTTATTTTCTCTAAAAGTCTTTCTCCAGAGCTCCCATCTCATGTTTGTCTTGACTTTCTCATATTAATTTCATTCACATCACTTATCATATTGAGTAAATATCTGTTTTATTTATCATTTTATTTTTTTCTTCCACTAGAATGTACATAGAGTGAACATAAAGAACACGCCAACTTTGTTCACATCTACATTCCTAGGAATTAAAATATTGCTTGGCATAGAATGGGTGCTCAAATATTTGTTGAATGAATAAATCATATACTAACAAAATTCAAGGCCTGAAAAGTAAAATTTGACTTAAAAATATCATTCCAAAGACCTGCCACTCCAAAGTTTTATCTATTTTGAAGCCATACCATTTACTTTTCTTAAAACTTATTGACAGTTTTGAGTAATTAATATAATCACATTGTCTAAAAATACAGTGAGACTTCTTCATATTTATTTCCTGCTCAGTCACCGTACACTCCCACCTGTCATAAACAACTACAATCACATCTCAGGGATATCTTGGGTTTGGTTCTAGGCCATGGCAATACAGCAAACACTGCAATAAAGTGAATCACACAATTATTTTTGGTTTTCCATTGCATGTAAAAATTATGTTTACACTGTACTCTGCAGTAATGTGCACAATAGCATTATCTTAAAAAAACTGTATATACCTTAATTTAAAAATACTTTTTAATTAAAAATGCTATCCATCATCTGAGCCTTCAGTGAGTTGGAACCTTTTTGCTGCTGGAGAATCTTGCCTTCATGTCAATGGCTTCTGACTAATCAAGGTGGTGGTTGCTGAAGGCTGGGGTGGCCGTGGCAATTTCTTAAGATAAAACAACAACAATGGAGTTCACTGCACCAAGTGACTCTTCCTGTCATGAATGCTTTCTCTGTAGCATGCAATGCTGTTTGATAGTATTTCAAAACTAGAGTCGATCCTCTCAAATCCTGCTGCTGTTTTATCAATTAAGTTGACATAATATTCTAAATCTTTTATTGTCATTTCAACAATCTCCACAGGATCCTCACCAGGAGTAGATTCCATCTTGAGAAACTGCTGTCTTTGCTTTTCCACAAGAAGCAACTCCTCATCTGTTCAAGTGTGACCACGAGGCTGCAGCAATTCAGTCACATCATCAGGCTCCACATTAAGTCGAGTTCCCTGGAATCTCATGAGATCTGCAGCTACTTTCTTCACTGAAGTCTTGAAACTCTCAAGGTCATCAATGAAGGTTGGAATCAACTTCTTCCAAAATCCTGTTAATGCTGATATTGGACCTCTTCCTATGAATCATGAATGTTTGTAATGGCATCCAGAAGGATAAATTCTTTCCAAAAGGTTTAAATTTACTTTGCCCAGATCCATCAGAAGAACTACTACTTGTGGCAGCTTTAGCCTTACAAAATGTATTTCATAAATAATAAGACTCAAAAGTAAACATCTGTCCTTGATCCATGGGCTGCAGAATGGATGTTGTATTAGCAGGTATGAAAACAACATTAATCTCATTGTACATCTCCATCAGAGCTCTTGGCTGACCAGGTGCATTGTCAATATATAGTAATACTTGAAAAAAAAATATATTTTCCTGAGTGGTAGTTCTCCACAGTGGTCTCAACCAAGTCAAATATTCAGCAAACCATGTTGTAAACAGATGTGCAGTCATCTAGGCTTTGTTGTTCCATTTATAGAGCACAGGCAGAGTAACAGTAGAATAATTCTTAAGGACTCCAGGATTTTGGGAGGTAAGTGAGCATTGGCTTCAACTTAAAGTTACCACTTACCAGCTATACTAGCCCCTGACAAGAGAGACAGCCTGTCCTTTGAGGCTTTAAAGTCAGGCATTGACTTCTCCTCTCTAGCTATGAAAGTCCTAGGTCGTATCTTCTTCCAATAGGAGGCTGTTTCCTCCATACTGAAAATCTGTTGTTTAGTGCAGCCAACTTCATTAATGATGTGAGCTGGAATTCTATATATCTTGCAGCTTCCGCATCTGCACTTACTGTTTCATCTTGTACTTTGATATTATGGAGACAGTTTCTTTTCTTTCCCTAAAACTCATGAATCAACCTCTGTGAACTTCAAACCATTCTTCAGCTTCATTACATTTTTCATCCTTCATAGACTTGAAGAGAGTTAGGGCCTTGCTAGAGAATAGGCTCTGACTTAAGGGACCAGTAAAAAACTTTCTCTATATCAGCAATAAGGAGGTTTCACTTTTTTTTTTTTAATCATTTGTGTCTTCACTGGAGTAGCACTTAATTTCCTTCAAGAACTTTTCCTTTGCTTTCACAACTTGACTAATTGTTTAGCCCACGAGGCCTAGCTTTCATTCCATCTAAGCTGTTGACATGTCTTTCTCACTAATCATTTTTAGCTTTTGATTTAAAGGGAGACACATGCAACCCTTCCTTTCACTGGAAATCTTTGGGTCACTGTAGGGTTATTCATTTCAGTTCAGTGGCTCAGTCATGTCCCATTCTTTGTGACCCCATGGACTGCAGCATGCCAGGCTTTTCTGCCCATCGCCAACCCCCAGAGCTTGCTCAAACTCATGTCCATCGAGCTGGTGATGCCATCCAACCATCTCATCCTCTGTTGTCCTCTTCTCCTCCTGCCTTCAATCTTTCCCAGCATCAGGGTCTTTTCCAATGAGTCAGTTCTTCCCATTAGGTGACCAAAGTATTAGAGTTTCAGCCTCAGCATCAGTCCTTCCAATTAATATTCAGAACTGACTTCCTTTACAAATGACTGGTTTTATCTCCTTGGAGTCCAAGGTACTCTCAAGAGTCTTCTCTAACACCACAGTTCAAAAGCATCAATTCCCAGCGCTCAGCTTTCTTTATGGTCCAACTCTCACATCCATACATGACTACCGGAAAAACCATTGCTTTGACTAGATGGACCATTGTTGGCAAAGTAATGTTTCTCTTCTGAATATGCTGTCTAGATTGGTCATAACTTTCCTTCCAAGGAGTAAGTGCCTTTCAATTTCATGGCTGCAGTCACCATCTGCAGTGATTTTGAAGCCTAAGAAAATAGTCTGTCACTATTTCCATTGTTTCCCCATCTATTTGCCATGAATTGATGGGACCAGATACTATAATCTTTGCTTTTTGAATGTTGAGTTTATGCCAGCTTTTTCACTCCTCTTTCACTTTCATCAAGAGGCTCTTTAGTTCCTCTTCACAATTACCTGGCCTGATTTCAACATCATTCTGTCTCAGGGAATAATGAGGTCCAAGGGGAATGGTCAGTCAGTGGACCAGTCAAAACACATACAAAATTTATCAATTAAGCAGCTCACAGTTTTATACAGTCAAGGTTCATGGTGTCCCAAAACAATTACAACAGTAACTTCAAAGACCACAGGAGGTTTCACAGATCACTACAACAGATGACCACAACAGATAAAAGAAGAAAGTTTGAAATATTGCAAGAACTGTCAAAATATGACACAGATATGAAGTGAGGTAAATGCTGTTGAGAAAATGATGCCTTGAGACTTGATCAATGGAGGGTTGCCAGAAACTTTCAATTGCTTAAAAAACAACAACAACAAAAACAACTCAGTATCTGTGAAGCAATAAAATAAGGTATGAAAAAAATGAAAGTGTTAGTTGCTCAGTTGTGTTTGATTTGTGACTCCATGGACTGTAGCCCACCAAGCTCCTCTGTCTATCTAATTCTCCAGGCAAGAATACTGGAGTGGGAAGTCATTCTCTTCTCCAGGGGATCTTCCCAAGCCAGGGATCAAACCCAGGTCTCCCGCATTGCAGGTAGATTTTTACCATCTGAGTCACCAGGAAAGCCCCAAATAAGGTATGCCTGTGTTCATTAATATTAATTTCTTTTTTTTTTTTTTTACATTTTTTTTTAAATTTTATTTTATATATATCCTTCCAGGTTGTTTGGGCTTCGAGGTGGTACTAGTGGTAAAGTGCCGGGGTCCAGCCCCGGCTGATCCAGGGTATTTGAAGTGGGGATGGCGTCGGCGAGGATCAGGATACAATAGCTTCAATTAGATATTAATTAAAGATATAAAGAGTAATAGAATAAGGATAGCTCAGTAGGAAAATTCAGTGGAGAAAAGAGGCTGAGTAGCTTGGTTTATGCAGGAGACCAATAAAACTTCAAGACAAGAAGTTTGCACCACTTACGTAGGCCGCAGGCGTCCTTCCATTCTCCCAAAGGAGAGGAGACACTGAGGCCTCCCTGGTCGGATCTTAGAAGCCCAGGCATAATTAGTAAGCACGGCGGGTTCCGCGCTCCAGATGGAGACTCAGCCAGAGTGAGAGAGCGAGCGACATGGGGAGACCAGTATTTTGAGAAACTGATCCCAATTCTTTATTTTCCATGGTCTACTTTTATACACTGAGATGTTATGCAAAAGTCACGCGGGGTCAGCAGTCCTGACTTTTATCAAAGTCATGTGTTTCATACAAATGTATACAGAGGTCTTAGGGGTGTTACATCATCTTCTGGCCAGGGGGCCTGCTGACAATTTATGACCCTCTCCTTGTGACAGTGGTCAGTCAACCAGGACACTTATTTCTCCAGGGGTGATTATTCTTAAAACAGACGCCACTCAAATAAAGTTACATTCTTGTAGGGTGAGGGTGTAGTGGGTTTTAGTTAAGGAAAGAATTTACTTAGCCTAAGGTCTAACGTGATTAATATCAAAGGTTAATACTTATTTCTTCTATATATTCATTAATGTGTGTAAGGGCAGGGGATATGGAGACTTAGCAACAAGCATTGGCTCAACAAATGAAAAACCCTTCACCAATACAATTTCTAATCAGCCCATTATACTTATACTAATAGTTTTCTAACTTTTCTAAGGAACCTGTTTTTAGAAGGTTTAAAGCATCTCGTGTCTCTCACAGTTGGGAGGCTGTGAGCAATCACATGTGGCCGGACAAGCCTGTCAGGCAGGCCAGAGAACCTTCAGAGGAGTTTGTAAGTTAAAACACTCTTGTCACGCCCAGGAGTTTTTATTAACTGGAGCTCTAGGTTAACTCCTTCTCCGAAAGAGGTGGTGGGGGACAGCCCCCCATAAAGTCAGAGGTGAAGGTGAGAGCACAAAGTAGTAAAGTAGGCAGGCTCTGGTTATGGGGGTAGGTGCTCGAGGATTTCCAGGGGGCCTCCTGAGGCTCGATCCTGCCTTTGCGTATGTCGAGCCTCCTTCCTCATGACCTTTGCCACGGGCGGAGTGCCTCACTCTGGCCCCCAACAGTAAAGAATCCACCTACCAATGCAGGAGACACCAGAGACTCTGGTTTAATCCCTGGGTTGGGAAGATCCCCTGGAGCAGGAAATAGCACCCCACTCTAGTATTGTTGCCTGGGAAATCCATGGGCAGAGGAGTCTGGCAGGCTATAGTCCATGGGGCCACAAAGAGTCAGACACAACAAGCACACACACACATGCCCCACCAGGGTTTTTAGCATATATTCAACATACATGAACATATGTTATTTCCCTTTATTATCAGAAAAATGGTAATATGCTATACATATTGATCTACACACTCTTGTTTCATCCAACAGTCTGTTTTGGAAATATTTTCATATAGTAAATAAAGAGCTTACTATAATATTCACTAATTAAGATAGAGTGACTCTGCTATAAGGATAGACAAATGGGCTAGGATACTCCAAAAAAAAAAAACAAAACAAACAAACAAACAAAAAACCACACAGCTAAAGGGCCAACTGATCTTCAACAAAGTGGCCTAAGGAATTCAACAGGGAGAGGGAAGCAATTTTAAGTTTTTCAGAAGCAAATGTTTCTGAAAAAACTGACTAACTATAGGGAAAAAAATGTTTATCCCTACCTCACACCATATATTAAAATTAATTTGAAATAAGGCTGTAACCCCAGTTTGAAAGCTAAAATTGTAAAACTTCTGTTAAAAAAAAATAGGAGAATATCTTGTGTCCTTAGGAAGGCAAAGATTTTCTTTCTTTTTTTTTTTTTAGATAATATAGAGAAAGCAGTAATCTTTCACACACACACACACACAAAATTAAATTTAAATTCATTAAAACTGAAAAATTTCTATTCATCAAAATGTATCACTAAGGGAATAAATAGGTGGGCAAAGACTGGCAGAAATCTAAATGGACTTAGGTCCAAAATAAAATACTTATATAACTCAATCATTAAGAAACAACAACAACAAAAATAGACAAATGACTCAAACATACTTTTAACAAAGAAAGTTATGTAATACCCAGTAAGCTCAAAAGGTGCTCAATGTTATTAGTCAGTAAGCCTTTACAAATTAAAACACAATGACATACTACCACATATCCACAAGAAGAGATAAAATTAAATTTAAGATCCAAATTCATCCAGTGAATGTAAGGGTGGAGCAGCTGGAACTACATTCCTTGGCTAGCAGATGTATAAACAGGTGCAGCCCCACTGGAAAACTGCCTCACGGTTTCTCCAACTTTAAACATACACGCACCTTATGACCCAGCAAGTCCACTCCAAGGTGTAGTTTAAGAAATCTACCAAAGATTTATAGAAGAGTGCTCACAGGAACTTTACTCACAATAGTAAAAAACTAGAAAGATCCCAAATGGCCATAAACTGGAAAATAGATGAATAAACTTAGGTGCATTTATTCAAGACAATGGGCTTCCCAGGTGGCACGGTGGTAAAGAATCCACCTGCCAATGCAGGAAATGAAAGAGAAATGGGTTCAATCTCTGGGTCAGGAAGATCCTCTGGAGGAGGAAACAGCAACCTGCTCCAGTATTCTTGCCTGGAAAATTCCATGGACAGAGGAACCGGGTGGGGTCGCAAAGAGTCAGACATGACCGATCAACTGAGCACAGAACACAGAGATTAAATGCAATACAACTTAGCAACATGGACAATACTCAAAAATACTGTGATGAAGCAAAAAGCTCGACTTCAATGAATACAGTGAAGAGAAAGTTGCTCAGTTGTGTCTGACTCTTTGCAACCCCACGGACTAAACAATTCAGGGAATTCTTCAGGTCAGAATACAGGAGTGGATAGCCTTTCCCTTCTCAAGGGGATCTTACCAACCCAGGGATCAAACCCAGGTCTCCTGCATTACAGGCGGATTCTTTACGTGCTGAGCCACAAGGGAAGCCCTTAATGAATGTACATAACACTATTTATATGAAATTCTGGAATAGGTAGAACTGATCTATGTTGATAGGAATCCCTGATAGCCCGGGATGGGGCATGGAGGAATTTTCTAGGTGGGTGGAAATGTTCTACTATATGATAGCAATGTGGAATGCACAAGTGTATACATAGAAACTCTTTCAAACTATGTTCAAAGCCTGCATCTTACTATGTGAATATCATACCTCAAAAAAAATATATAATAAACTCAAGTATTTAATATAATAGCAATACAACTAAAATTTAAATGAAAGAGAATTAAATTAAAAAAATAAGGGTCCAGATTTGGGATTCAGAATTCATGATTTGGTTGGGGCTGGAGAAAGGAAGATAGAGATTGAACGACATTGGACGGTGGACTCCTTCAATGGGGCTGCTGGGAGCTGAAGGAGAAACCACACGATTGAAAGTGTTAGTTGCTTGCTTGTGCCCAACTCTTTACAACTCCATGGACTCCGGCAACCCACCAGGCTCCTCTGTCCACACAATTCTCCAGGTCAGAATATTGGAGTGAAAAGTCATTCCTTTCTCCAGGGAAACTTTCTGACCCAGGGTTAGAACCTGGGTCTCCTGCATTGCAGGCAGATTCTTTACCATTTAAAGTCCTGCATTTGTAATCCTACCCATTTTTTTTCCCAGCTGGCATAGCTCACAGCACAACTTTCAGAGCTGGTGCCATTTATCTGAGGCTGAATTCTTTTCCTGTTATATCACTAATGAGGTTTGTGCCTTTCTGTGCTTTCTCACCTCTATGATTAAAATTCCATGGTGACCTTTAGGTTGAATTACTCCTTCTTTTATCCAGAAACTGAATTAACCAGAGTCTCATCTAAAGCTTAAATTACCTGTAAACAAAATCACTTTGTAGAAGAAAGTGAGAAATGCCACAAGAAGCATGAAGAAACTGGATTCAGCATCTCTACAATGCCACAAAAACCGAGAGGCATTCTGCTTGACTTCACATTTATGCATGCACCTTGAAAGATATTATTTTAATATTCAGCTACCTTCTCTTCCTTCCCTTTCTCTGAAAACAGGAATTATAACTATAAATAAGAAAATGACAGAATCTCCTAAGAAAATGAGATTTACTCTCATTTAGCCTTTAAGCCATTTTGTTAATTGCTTTTTTTTTTTTAAATGCTGGGAAATGAAACTTAATAAAGGGAAAGGGCTATAATTAACCATTGGGAAAAATATACACAAACTTAGAATTAGTGCTATTAGATTTTTAGAGGGAAAGGCCAGGACAAAACTAAAATTGCAGTGTGTATAGAAATGGAGAAAGCATTTCCCCCTGACACTGGCTCCATCTAGTATTTGCAAATAATACTGCCATCTGCTTCTCCCAACAGACTGTGTGCTTTTCTTGGTACGCCCCGAGAAGGTGCAGCAAACGTGGCTGTGCTGGACATCCATCACTTTGGATTCATTAAGTCAGTCTTCTAAGACTGATCACTGCACCCCTCTCTATGGCAAAGCAAGCATGATCAATTATTGTTTCTGTTCCCTTGATAGTACACGATTCGTTTCTGCAAATCTTGGAATAGGGTAAAACTGAATAGAAAATTATATTAGTAGAACTAATATGCTTCTGATTGAAGATTACCTATTCATGGAAATTTCAAAAAAGGAACCTTATCAATTAACATAAGCCCCGAGGAGCAGAAACAAAAGGAAATTAGACCAAATACTACAAGAAACCAGCAAGATAAGAGGATGATAATCAATAACATAGAGATATTCACTCATCCCACTATAGAACAATAACATGATAAAACTATTCCTTTCGGTTAAAATGAATATCAACTGATTTAAGGTATACCATTAAGTGGGAAAAAGTGATTTAAAAATTTTAATAAAAATTTTTATGTAAAAAACATGGGCAAAGTGAGATGGTATAATCAATCCCCACATACTTGTCATTTAGATTCAATAATTATCAAGGTTTTGTCATATTTGCTTCATTTTTTCCCCTTTGTTAAAAATTCTTAAGGCAAATTCCAAAAGCATGTAATCTCATATGTAAATACTGAAAGCATGTACATTGTTTTCACAAAGTAACAGTGATATGATCTCATGTACATAGTAACAGTAATGGGTTTGTATTATGTCTGGTCCATAGTAACTATTTTGCAATTGTCTTAAAAATGTCTTTTTCTTAGAGTTATGTTCAAATGCAGATCCAAAGACACAAATATATTTGTCAAGTCTCCTATGTCTTTTCTTTTTTATCATAACTTGATTGAATTACATGAGCCCTTAAAAGCAGAGAACATTCATGGGCTGAAAGCAGAACAAGAATGTGGAAGAAAGGTAAGTTAGAGACATTCCAGTCTTGAGAAAGGGTCCATGCTTGCTGGCTCTGAGATGCAGCAGACACATGTAAGAACGGAGAGAAGCCTCTAGTAGGTAAAGATGGCCCCCAGTTGGTGTTCAGTTCAGCCACTCAGTTGTGTCTGACTTTGCGACCTCATGGACAGGAGCACACCAGGCTTCCCTGTCCATCACCAACTCCCAGAGTTTGCTCAAACTCATGTCCATCGAGTCGGTGATGCCATCCAACCATCTCATCCTCTGTTGTCCCCTTCTCCTCAGGCCTTCCAGTAAGGAAACTGGGACCTCAGTACTACAACCACAAGGAACTGAATCCTGACAAAAGACTGAATGAGCTTGGAAGGAATTCTTCTAGACAGGAGTCCAACTGCTAACACTTTGATTTCAGTCTCCTATGAGCCAGAATAGAGACTCAGTCTTCTGGCCTACAAAAGTGTGAAATAATAAATCTGGATAGTTATAAAGCACTAAGCTTATGATATTAATTATTTATGTGGCAATAATAGAAAGCTAAATCAACATTGTGTCTATAATATCACTTTATAGAAGGGTCTTACACTCTCTTATTAATGAATTACCAGTGCCCCAGACAGTACAACATCTGAGTTACCACCTTGTAGATGAAAAATTGCTCTCACTCTTCCCTTCCAATCTGAACGCTGTGTTTTTAACCTTGTCTTAATACACAGTTTAGGGCTATGATATTATTTTGTCAATTATTTTTAAACTGCATTATTATTAGTACTAAATATATTATTAACAAGTATTATGATTAATTTGTTTTAGATATTACCCTGGAAACCCAACTATCATTTATATGACTATTTTCATTAAAATATATTTTTTCAAATTGAAACTTAGCAGTGATCTTTTATGTTTTTGAAAGTTTTGGGGAAGGGATAAAATATGTGTAGTTCTAAACATTATTATTTTTTTAAATTTTATTGGAGAATAGTTGATTTGCAATATTGTGTTGAGTAGAGTTCCTTGTGCTATGCAGGAGGTCCTTGTAGGTTCTCTATCTTATATGCTGTAGTGTATGTGTGTTGGAATACATACATGCACTAGGCATGTACAGGAGCTTAAAATGAACTTGGAAAGAGGAGTCTGGAATGAACACACATATACTAATAAGGACCTACTGTATAGCACAGGGAAATCTACTTAATATTCTTTGGTAACCTATATGAAAAAAAAAATCTAAAAAAGAATGAATATGTGTATAAATGAATTACTTTTCTGTACACCTGAAACTAACACAATATTGTGAATCAACTTTTCTCCAAGAATTTTTTTTAAAAGAAAGTTTAAAACTACACACATTTTACATGGGGATGACTATCCCAATGACATGTAAAAGTACTCTACTATAAGCAGTAACATTTTTACATGTAAGACTAATTGGTTGCAAAATCAATTGGTTATATGAAATGAAAGTTTTAAAAGGCATTGTGAATACCTTCTTTAATTAAACAAGGTGTGTCTCAAGTGGTTTTCCACAGAGAGAGTAATCAGGAATACTATTATTAAACTAAGCTAATCCCATCCTTTTGCAAAAAGGAGAATGTGGAAGGCATGATGCCAAACGCAGCTACAGCATTTTGATGGAGAAAAATGTACAAGGTTCAGTCCTTCAGCCAAAAAGACCAGAAAAGACCACAAAATAATTTCATCAATGATGAAAATCATGTTACAAAAGCCTTCTAGAGCATGGGTTAATGGGATGTTACTAATGTAAATTTTATGCCTTGTTTAACTTTTTCTTCTGGTGGAATTTTCCAGTGTGACACCCATATTTAATATCAGAGCTTCTAGGAAAATAAAAGAACGAGAATGACATTTCAGCTGCATATTCCTTGGAAGATTTGGGGGGACTGAAATATCAAAGTCACATTAGAAAAAGTAATTAACTTGAATCCCTTTGGGAAAAGGCAAAAAGAAAAGCAAATCAGAAATAAGAATTATCTTACAGGGACCATTTAAAAAGTGCCAAACAGTAAACGTTTGCTATTGTTCCCTAATATTTGTCCTTCTAGCCTGTCGACGTTTTAGTCACAAGGCACAGCACCACCGTATTGCCCAAACAATTTACATGACAAAGGAATTAGAATATTCTTTTAAAATGAAGAGCCGTGAATTAATAAGAACCGTTATTGTACTAGATTCCTTGACTCTCAATGGAATGGCCAAATGCTAGCTGGGAAAATTACTTCAGACTTCTTAACTGCAATAATTGAAGTGAGATTTTCCTTCATGCCTGCATGTGCAGAATATAAATATTTTAATTTCATCAGTTTGATGAGTAATTTCACAGGACTGCTATTTTACAAGACTGACATTGGAAAGTCACAGGGTGGGTTTGGGAGTGGACTATATTTTTCCAGAGAGTGCCCATTTGCTAAGAGGTCTCGTGAACATGCATTCATTTCCTCATTCTTTATCTAAGAACAGTAGGAATGATCTGTGTTTTCGCCTCAGAAGGTAACCCTGTTGGATACTATCAACACCACTGTGAAGCTATTAATGATTACATTTCAAAATTCTAGCTACCTTCTGTTTCAATTAGTTTCCTCTCTACCGTATACATACACATTAAGTTTTAAGAAAGCTGACTATTTCTTTCCCTTAAAAGGCTTTCACATTTTTAGAGATTTCAGGCATATACCATTCCATTGACTCGATAGGGGACCCTGTCAATTAACTGGTGGAGGAAATACTGATGCTCCTAACTTTCTCTGATGATACTGGCACTGTATACATTTACATTTTAATGAAATTAAAATTTATTCATTGATAAAAACATATCCCCATTTAATCCCTCCCAATGCATTATGGCATAGTATAAGCCACGGGTCCATTTCCCACTCAGACTTGCTTGTTTTCAAATCAGCATGGAGAGACAGTTGATTTTTTCCATCAACTGAGGATCAAATATTCCTTCAGATTCTGTGACTTAATTAAGTTCCTCTTGTTCCTTAGAGGCCAGGTGACTATAACGTAATTTTTTGTCTTATATTTAAGTTCTTTGTTTATAGTGTGCTTATCAGATCAGATCAGATCAGTCCCTCAGTTGTGTCCGACTCTTTGCGACCCCATGAATCGAAGCACGCCAGGCCTCCCTGTCCATCACCACTCCCGGAGTTCACTCAGACTCACGTCCATCGAGTCGGTGATGCCATCCAGCCATCTCATCCTCTGTCGTCCCCTTCTCCTCTTGCCCCCAATCCCTCCCAGCATCAGAGTCTTTTCCAATGAGTCAACTCTTCACATGAGGTGGCCAAAGTATTGGAGTTTCAGCTTTAGCATCATTCCCTCCGAAGAAATCCCAGGGCTGATCTCCTTCAGAATGGACTGGTTGGATCTCCTTGCAGTCCAAGGGACTCTCAAGAGTCTTCTCCAACACCACAGTTCAAAAGCATCAATTCTTCAGCGCTCAGCCTTCTTCACAGTCCAACTCTCACATCCATACATGACCACAGGAAAAACCAAAGCCTTGACTAGACAAATCTTTGTTGGCAAAGTAACATCTCTGCTTTTGAATATGCTGTCTAGGTTGGTCATAACTTTCCTTCCAAGGAGTAAGTGTCTTTTAATTTCATGGCTGCAGTCACCATCTGCAGTGATTTTGGAGCCCAGAAAAATAAAGTCTGACACTGTTTCCACTGTTTCCCCATCTATTTCTCATGAAGTGATGGGACCAGATGCCATGATCTTAGTTTTCTGAATGTTGAGCTTTAAGCCAACTTTTTTACTCTCCACTTTCACTTTCATCAAGAGGCTCTTTAGTTCCTCTTCACTTTCTGCCATAAGGGTGGTGTCACCTGCATACCTGAGGGTATTGATAGTGTGCTTACAGTCCTTAATAAACATATTTGTACGTATATGGTGCATGTGGGCTTCCCAGGTCATGCAGTTGGTAAAGAATCCACCTGCCAATGCGTGAGATGCAAGAGACATGGATTAGATCTTTGGGTCAGGAAGATTCCCTGGAGTAGGAAATGGCAACCCACTCCAGTATTCATGCCCGGAAAGTTCCATGAACAGAGGAGCCTGGCAGGCTACAATCCACAGAGTTGCACAGAGTCAGACAGGACTGAGCACGCATGTATGCACAGCATGTACAGCAGGTTGTATTACAGCATACCCTATTAACATATGATATGTTACACCAGAAGGGCGCCTTGATCCATCACGAGAACAAATGTTCCTTTGCTTTGAGATAAAGAAAATCAACTTAAGTATAAACTCGCCCCATTTCCCATAGCCAGGTGAAATTCTCCTATTAGATACTTATTCTTTTAAGGAAAAATATCTTGTCCTGTTAGTCACTTAGCCCTTATTCTAATAGCGTATCAGCCCCTCTGTGGGAACCAGCTAGAGAAGAGGAAGAATGCTTCAGTGCCTTAGCTCAAAGGCCGTGGTGGCAACAGAGACAGGATGCTGATCACACATTTTGGGGACAGGGCAACTGAAGGTCAGCGGAGCTCAGGCAGTGCATTTTTCTAAGGAAGGGACAGTGCTCGTGCCAACTGGTTCTTTTCCTTTTTTCACTATTACAGCTTTCTCATCATGGGCTAGTATAAGAACTCCTCAATTTAAACATTTTCCTCGAAACTGTTCCTGCTCTGTCCTGAGAGAACAAATGAGCACCTATATCAAGGTTCATGATCTTTTTCTGCGTGCGTGCCAAGTCACTTCTGTCTTTTTATAGTAACATGCTATTTTTGCAAACCAAACACTATATTTTTTGGAAAATAAGTTCCCCTAAAGGAAAAAAAAACATACTGGAAGTGAAAAAAGAAAGAATAAGGTACAAAATCTGCTCCAGGAACACTAGGTTCCTTAGTGTTCTCGGAACTTCGCAGACAGACTTGGCTTGAGACTCTGCACTGGCTATTTCACTCCTGGGGCTCTTCACCCAAACAGCCACTAAATGAATCCCCACACCTAGTCCAGGTCTCTGATAAATGTCCCCTTGCTGCTCAGGTCAACTCCCACAGCTATGGACATCTTGAAGTCATCTCCTCAGTCACCAGCCCCTGAACCCACTCAACCTACTATTATTTGCTTGGTTCTTCTAATATACTTATCTGGATATTGCTACGGTGTGTACTTTACCTTCTTGTGTTCAGTATGTATTAATTTGCCTTTCCCTGTTAGAATGCAATCCCCCAAAGGGGGGCTCCTTCTTCGTTCACATCTGTAAAACATAGTAAGTACTCTATACCAGGGTCCCCAACCTCCAGGGCATGGACCAGTACCAGTCCATGGCCTGTTAGGAACTGGGTCACACAGAGCAGGAGGTTAGTGGTGGGCCAGCGAGTGGAGCTTCATCTGTATTTACAGCTGCTCCCCATTGCTCATATTGGGCTTCCCGGGTGGCTCAGCTGGTGAAGAATCCACCTGCAATGCAGGAGACTCAGGTTCGATTCCTGAGTTGGGAAGTTCCCCTGGAGAAGGGATAGGTTACCCACTCCAGTATTTTTGGACAGGAGGTTAGCGGTGGGCCAACAAGCAAAGCTTCATTTGTATGTACAGCCGCTCCCCATTGCTCATATTACCACCTGAGCTCTGCCTCCTGTCAGATCAGCAATGGTATTAGATTCTCATAGGAGCACTGGAATCAACCTCAGAACATCGCCCTCTACCCTCTGATCCTTGGAAAAACTTTCTTCCATGGAAATGGTCCATATGTGCCAAAAAGGTTGGGACTGCCTCTTTATACATATTTGTTGAATGAGTGAGAAAAAGAATCAAGAAAAAGCTTTTGCCCTGAGGATATTGAGATGCATTCAAATGTATTCTGAATTACTGGGATCAAAACTGAAAATAAAATTTATGTGTGTCAGTGAATCACTAAAGAGACTTAATGGTCATATCCAAGGATCTTAAACTCCTCTCTCCATACTTGCTAATCATACACTTATCTAATCATAGCATGGCGATGATTATTTATTTACTGTCAATTTAGTACTTCTTCCCTGGACTGCACTTGTCTTCTAGAGAATCTTCATATGCCAAATATCATTGAAATATTATCTTTTCAGGAACTGCTGAGATAGGAGGCAATCAGAAAGCCCAGGATTTGATGGCACTAAACTGCTCTCCTTTAAAAATACTGTGGTCCAGCTGAGATTGATAACTGGAGAACAAGACCAGGTAAGAGTTCATACTTTCTCAAACTTTATCCATCAATTCTGACATGTCCACTGCAACTGAGAGCTTCTTGAGCAAGACTCCAGCAAAGGCCTGACTTTTATTCAGCCTTTGTTGATGTATCTACGATGCCAGAAAAACAGGTGGGAACTGGTTCTTGCTTTTCATGAATAGATTGAAACCTTTGTCATTCTTGGTTAGAGATTGATTTAGGTAGAGTATTTGGCCAGTCACAGATAGCTTTCAAATAAGTTAAACAAAATTGTATGTTTTTACCTTATAAGGAGATAAAATTGCATTTGAAATCATAACAATATTTGGAAAAACTTTTGATTTTAGCGGTCCCTTTCATTGATTTATTCTAGAGTTGGGAAAATAATAGGATCAGGAAGAAGGCATACCTAATGTTTGCTCATTTTGGGAGGATGAAAGATGACCAGGAGAATATCATCCACATGTCATCAGATTATAATCACATTTCTACAAAGCAATTCCCAACGTTTATTGAGAAACATGTCTTTAATATAGACTCAGTTAAAATACTAGTTTTTTTGGTATCTAAAATCTATACAAAAGGGAAGGATTGCTTTTTTTGAATGTCAATAAAATAAAAATGAATATTAGATTTTCCTACCAGCTTAAATCAACATACAAGAGGTTGTCTGGGACATATCCTAACTAAGAGAAAATTTCCATGACAGGAAAAAACATTGTTTACATGGCAAGCTCTTTGACATAATACCTAATTTTGTCTTTGACATAAAACTTATGATCATGTTTCCATGTTATTATTGCTTTTTGTTTCTTTAGCACATGAAACTAAAACAAAGAAAGAAATATTTCCTAAGGTCACACAACTTGTAAGTCCAAATTAATGTCCTCTACTCTGTCCACCCACAGTTTAGTAAACTTCCAAAATAAAATGTTACCAATGTGCTAAAAGATACAATTATCTTAAGCTCTAGTTCAAGGTTTTCTGAAAATTAAACCTAAATAATGTTTATTTAAGAAGGACTCAAGAATTAGGTTTAGAAATAGTTGGCATTTGCCATATAGGACAGTGCTACAAATGAAAACGTGTACTTCCGCATTTATTAGTTTTAAGCTCACATTGAATGAAAACAGGAAGCAGCATCAAATGAATTGTCTATTCGGTCATTTACAAAGGTCCACTCCAAGAGAGATCAGCAACTCCTGTAAAAGTGGATACTGAGACTTTGACTCAGAAATCAAAATGGGACTGGACTGGATCAGAATCAGGAAGGAATGAATGTGCTGTGCATTCTAATCTGAGCAGAAAAGCTTGCATATGGTCAACACTTCTCAAGGAACTGAGAAAAAACAGGTCCATCTCGGCAATGTAAACCTCCTCATTAGCAAAATCATACTCTGTCTCAATCTTTATGTGAACTATAATATAACATGCTGGGATACAGTATGGAGCAAAAGGAAACTGCTAGCTGATGGGTGGGTGATTAACAAGAGGAACTTCAGCCAAATTGCTGGACAAGATAAAGACATAACAAGCAAGGTACCGTAGAGCTGCTCTGAGAGAAAGGAATAAAACTAGCAGGCTGTGTTTGACATCCCTTATAAGAAGCATGGTGAGGACTAAGGGGAATTCAGAGCTTATCCTTGCCTTGATAGGGCTAGGTGGTACTCATGTGACGTAAGATCGCAAATCCAATTCTGCCTAAAGTTACTTTTTTCCCCTGATGGTCTTCATTTGAAGGAGGAGGTCAGAGAAAAAAGCATCTTTCAGTATTATTTCGAGGATTAGCATTAATGCCTAGCACAGTGCATGGCACTAATGAGTTCTCAATAAATAGTAAGCTTGTTATTTACAAAAGGTTAACCTGAGTACCTGAGAGGGAAAGTGATTTCCGAGATGGACTAATGCTTCCTGAAATTAGAACACGGGGGAGAAGACAACTTAATCTGAAACCTTGCATGTCACAGTAGCGCTTCAGAGCTTTCTAACCACACTGCTCCTCATCTGTTACCCCAGGAAGGTGATGTGCTGGCTGGTAGGATCCCAGAAATAAAGGCTTTTAAACAAGCACTGAACTGTGTTGCTCCCCCACTTCTCCCACCAGCTGGCTGGGAACCTTCTCCAGAAGCCAGGCTGACTCAATGAAAACACATCTTATTCTATGTAATGAACTCACCTTGGTGCTTTGGGGAATTGAACAGTGAGTCTATTCCACTACCTTCCTTGAATTTTCCTATATTATTAGAGAGGTAAGACATGCCCATATCTAAACATAATTGAATTTAGACTATATTCCATAAATACATTGCTGTGAATTTTAGAAAGGAAGAATTCTTATCTTCTTTGGGATGACCAATAAAAGCTTTATGGGAGAAGCCAGATTTAATGGGCTCTTGAAGGATAAGAAACAATTACACACTAGAGTGTTAATTCTGTTAACAAATAAGTTGCATTCTGACAGCCTTTTTATGTGGCCATAAATCATAGCACCAAAGAAAGAAGAAATATTGCAAGCACAGAGATTAATTCCAGGATCCTGGGAGAACTAAGGAATCAGGGTAGGGAATGACACACTCAAGAGTCATTAACCACAACCAATTTACATCAAATATTATGAGTAAGTTTAAATATGCACACTGCAGTCTTCAGGAGGATGGAAAGAATAAGGTGGTGTGAGGAGGAGGAAATGCAGTAGTTTTCCGAGGTGGCTGCCCGCGATTCCTTCTCACCCCGTGTGCAGGAGAGATGTTACTGGAGTCTCCTGCCCCGAATCCCCTGGCCTGTAACTTTCTTTGAGCAGCACAGTCCTGTAGATGTGATGCTGCCTGTGGGGGTCCCATCTGTGATGCCATGCTATGCTGTGTTACGTCATGAGCTCTGCCAGTTCTTGCTCTCGCTCTCCTGGGTCTCAGCTGTCACCCTGTATGGGGCCCCAGGACAAGCTACAGAGACAGGCTGGGAGAGGCCCAGGACAGCGGGGTGTCACATGCAAGGGGAGGTCACTTGGAGGAGAATTGAGGTTTACCAGTAGGTTCAGCACTGAGGTCCCAGACATGCCCACCTCATTTATTAATATTTACAACCAATTAACAATGTCTCAAATCTGCCCCCTCGCTTTGTTTCCAAATAAAGGATAAGTGAATGAGTCCTTAGGAATGAGTCTCACATATGTTTTGAGCACGCCCATGTGACTGGCAAGGTGTTACAGCTGCTTCACAGAGAACAGGACATGGCTCTTCTGGAAAGCAACATGGTAGCTCTTACTCATGATTTAGCACTTAGTTCTAAGGAGCTTTGGGGCTTTCCCGGTGGCTTAGACAGTAAAGAATCTGACTGCAATGCAAGAGATCCGGGTTTGATCCCTGGGTTGGGAAGATCCCCTGGAGAAGGGAATGGCACCCCACTCTAGTACTTTCGCCTGGAGAATCCCATGACCAGAGAAGCCTGGGGAGTGCTACAGTCTATGGGGTCACACAGAATCAGAAACAGGTGAGCAACTAACACTTTCACTTTTTTTTCAAATCAGCTCTTAAAGAAACTGTTCTGACTCTCACCCTACAAAATATGGTATGTTAGGAGCCCCCTGTTTATGTTCCTAGAACACTGATCTATTCCTATTTCATATTTGAATCTGTTTACTGGTCTGTCTTATCCACTAAACCCAACTCCTTACATTACACACAGAGACCAATAACTTTTATCTCCTGTACATAACAGATGCTTACTAAAGAAATATAGTCCCTCTAAATAGTGACAAAGTACTAGGTTAAAAACCTCTTTTTCCGGAACACAGCACTTGATTGATTGGCAGTTGGATGCATGGATGAACAGAATGACAAGTGCTCTGAGAGACAGTGGAGACTTAAAATACATTCTTATTAAGTTGCAGAAATGAATCAAGAACGATACTGAATTGTTCATCATTAGGACTGAGGGAAGCTGTTGAAAGGCATGAGCACAGGGTAAAGGAGAGCTGACCAAGAGGAAATTCCCTGGCCCAGACTTCTCTTCTGCTGCAGAGGCTATCTGGAGTATGGGACGAGATGCTCATCAGTGAAGGGTTCCAAGAACAGAGACAAAGCAACTGTGCACAGAGTATGACTGAGGCGATGAGTCAGAGGGGGAAAGACCGGAGAAGTGGGGAGAATCTTGAAGGTCATGCAAGGGCCGTAAACATTTTATCCCAGCTGCAACATGGAGTCTTTGAAAAGTTTTAGGAGGGGAATAATCTGGAAAAGGAAATGGCAACCTGCTCCAGTATTCTTGCCTGGAGAATCCCATGGACAGAGGAGCCTGGCAGGCTACAATCCATGGGACTGCAAGAGTCAGACATGACTTAGTGACTAAACCACCACCACCACCAATCTGAAAAGATTTTGAATTGTGGAACAATCTTTCACTGACCCAAAGAAGGACCAAAGGGAGGAATAAAATTTCTAGTGAGACTCTACACTTCTTGATGGATACCTTGGTCAACCAGACACTATCACCAATTATCAAGGCTAAATCACTTTGTTTTCATTTCAGGGACAACTTGGCTCTGAGAGAATCTGATTATTAAGTTATCAATTTATAGAACCCAATTGTTCTATTTAAAAAATCCCTGAGAAACACTAGTGGGATGCCCTTAGACACTCAGCAGATTTCCAAGTGCTTCTGGTATTTGTAAAGACCTCAATGCCCAATCTGGAACTAGATTAGGTCAGAATTTATCTAAAATTGGCTATAAACCAGTCCATCCTAAAGGAGATCAGTCCTGGGTGTTCATTGGAAGGACTGATGTTGAAGCTGAAACTCCAATACTTTGGCCACCTGATGTGAAGATCTGACTCATTGGAAAAGACCCTGATGCTGGGAAAGATTGAGAGCAGGAGGAGAAGTGGATGACAGAGGAGGAGATGGTTGGATGGCATCACCGACTCAATGGACATGGGTTTGGCTGGACTCCAGGAGTTGGTAATGGACAGGAAGCCCTGGTTCATGGGGTTGCAAAGAGTTAGACAGGACTGAGCAACTGAACTGAACTGAATTGGCTGAAAACAAACCCTGATGATTCATCATTTGCCAGAAACAATGACACTATTGCCTTATATCCTCTTATCTGGTGGAGAACACAGATGCTGTGAGCCACAGAGGAATCAAGATCCATAGCCTCACTTATACTTAAAAATACTGATACATAAATGAGTCAAAGAAATGGGTCTAGGCAAGAGGGGGAGTGGGTGTGATCCGTTTTGCTGTTGGGGGTGGAGCTCTGTGCCAGATTACTGGGTATGAACACAGGAGTCCCTTGAGAGGAGGCGGCAGTCTCAATGCTACTTCTGCAGACAACCACTCACGTTGAAACATTCCCCTTTCTAAACAGCAGCACTTGAACCCCAGCTGAAAGCCCCCAAACAGGCCAAGACATGGGAGCTAAACAGAGTGGACTGAAACGAGACACATTCCTTCTGGGACCAGGTGAAGACTTCATCTGGCAACCACATAGGAAAGTCAGGGCTGGCCTTTCCTTTCCTTCATGGTATTCCTGCCTTTCGAGAGTTGAAACCTATGACAAGTTGCATGATCAGCGAATCTCCAGCTCTGTGACTGTTAGAAATGACAAAGCAGACTCCTGAAAATATGAGAGTGTCCTCTATCCAGGACAGAGCTCACAGGTTCTAAACTTGTAAGTGAGAAGAACCAGCCTGTTCCTCACCTGGGATCATGCCACAAGCAGGTCCAAGGGTGCCTGATGAATCCTGTTTTCCAGATTTGCTCTAAATAGAAACACAGGGCTACACACACACACACACACACAACCTGTGCTCAAAGAGCAGAAACAGGGTTGAGACACACAGGACTGACTGTAGAGCCAGAGGTTACATTTTTCTGGGTGCAGATGTGTGCCTGCTAATCCTTATTGATGCTGAAGCTGAAGCTCCGATCCTTTGGCCACATGATGCAAAGAGCCAACTCATTGGAAAAGACCCTGATGCTGGGGAAGATTGAGGGCAGGAGAAGGGGGCAGCAGAGGATGAGATAGTTGAATGGCATCATTGACTCAATGGATATGAGTTTGAGCAAACCTGGGGAGACAGTGAAGGACAAGGAAGCCTGGTGTGCTGCAGTCCATGGGGTCCCAAAGAGTTAGACATGAAGGAGCAACTGAACAACAGATCCTTGTTAAATAAGGGGAGAATTGAAATTCCACACTTTACAGGATTTTTTTTTTCCTTTTAAATTCTCAGGAAAGCAATCCTAAGCTGGTCAGTCCTCTTTTTTTCAAATAGCTATAGGAATGTGAATTACAGCACTTTTCCTCTACAGCCATTTTATAATCTAATTTTCACAACCATAAGGTTTTACTCCTGTTCATTATTATCTCATCGGTATCACTTTCTTTCTCTCTTTATTAGATTTTTATTTCAACTACTTAAGCTATTTATTATTATTATTACTGCTACTATTATTATTGCTGCTGCTTCCAAATGGTTGTTATTTTTTCCTATCTGAAGTGAGCAATGGTTTTGAGAAATGAATAGTAATTTGTATACGTTACTTTCGGCTTCCCTTGTAGCTCAGTTGGTAAAGAATCTGTCTACAATGCAGGAGACCTGGGTTTGATTCCTGGGTCGTGAAGATCCCCTGGAGAAGGAAATAGCAACCCACTCCAGTATTCTTCCTTTGAGAATCCCATGGACAGAGGAGCCTGGCAGGCTACAGTCCATGGGGTCTCAAGAGTTGGACATGACTTAGTGACTAAACCATCATCATCAACCATGTTACTTTCAGGGGACAGGTTGATAATACTGCATAGAGGTTGGAAAAGGCTGCATATCTACTTAAGCATGCAAATACATGTGTTTATAAAATATAATTGTATATTAATATGCAAATATTAATTATATATAATATCATACTAATACATAATATCTTCTCTATATATTTGAGAACTCTGTACAAATCATAGTTCTTTTGATTTGGAATGCTTCTTGAGAGGATATTAAACAGAGTACAGATCCCAGACTCTGTATATACTGTTTTGTGCTCCAATATTTGCTTTGAAGGTCCATGTTGGGTCCAAAGATTTTAAAGATCTTTTTCTTTTTGGTTGTTGCAGACCACAAAGATTTCAAGGCTCTCTGAACTGCTGAAGCGATATTGTCTCATCCACATGCTACAGGACTTGGTAAGTTGAGGTGTGACCAGGATATATGAAGCTTGTTATAACAAGCGTAGGCGGACGGACACACGCTAATTAGGCATGTCCTTGGAAGATGTCTCAGTAGCAAGCTAGACACTTTTTTTAATTGATGCTGCCTTTGCTTAAAATGCTTTCTTGTTATTCTCTTCTTAAAGTGCCTTAAATTTATAGTGATTATTTTATG
This sequence comes from Bubalus kerabau, assembly GCF_029407905.1. Classification (NCBI taxonomy): domain Eukaryota; kingdom Metazoa; phylum Chordata; class Mammalia; order Artiodactyla; family Bovidae; genus Bubalus; species Bubalus kerabau. The sequence continues at coordinate 114,621,908 of NC_073631.1, read as the reverse complement.
CTTCATCATTTATAGGCCAAACAAAGGAAAAAAGTCTCATTTCATACTTGCACTGGAGTTTAATTCTTTAATGACATTCCTTATCCTGATTGGCCCCCTTATTCAGCTGACTTTGATACAAATGACTTTGGGAGGGTTCTCCAAATCAAATCTGCCTTCAAAGGTGAAGATTTTTTGTCTAGCACATAGCGCACAATAAATATTTCATGACAGCATGATTGAATTAGACACCTGGGAGGATGGTTGAAATCAGGTGCTGCTGCCTCCAAAATGGAATTAAAAATTGCCACAAGCAACGGCATACTGACTCATTGTCTTATATTATTATCTAATTTAATCTTGACACATTCTCTATATTCGTTGTGCGAAGAATTTATGTATTCTATTTCTTTTGTGCCCATCTTCAAGTGCCCAAGGCAAAGGCTTGTTAATTATTTTCTCTTACTGCATACATCATACAGTGTATAAGTTCCACTGAAAGACTTCACTGCAAAGCTCATGGTGGAGAGAGGGTTAGCTGTAGCACTGAGCGGTTGACACTCATCATAACCTGATCCTAATCTCCCTTCTTGGCTGGTTTTCTGCCTCAGTGATCATCCAGCAGTGGGCACCATCACTGAACCACGTGATTCCTGAACACAACCCCTGGTCCCATAAATCTATGCCTTGACTTGAGGTCTTCACTTTGTCTGAAATATGTTTACTCCTGTAGTCTGTCTGATGACAACCTATATATTTTCCTAGTCCTAAACTAATTTCATTTATTTGTGAAGCATTTTTGGACCTACTAGGCAGGAAAAAAAAAAATCTCTTCCCTTGTTTTTGTCCATATCACTTTGTAGATAAAACTACCAGAGTGTCACTCCCGTATATTATATCTACTTGTTCTATCGTAGTGGGGCTTCCCTGGTAGCTCAACTGGCAAAGAATCTGCTTGTAGTGCAGGAGATCCTGGTTCGATCCCTGGGTCAGGAAGATCCCCTGGAAATGGAAATGGCAATCCACTCTAGTATACTTGCCTGGAAAAATTCATGGACAGAGGAGCCTGGTGGTCTACAGTCCATGGGGTTGCAAGAGTCAGACAGGACTTAGCAACTAAACCACCACATATCATAGTGGAGACAGAGACCATGAATACCTTTAGGTCTGGACTATGTCTCCTTCATAGTCCTTATCCAGCATCTAGGTCTTCGTGTGATTAGAAATGACTAAATTTTTGCAGGATGAATGAATGCCTACAGGCAGTTGGTACCTAAAACCAGCATGACCGCACACTTTTCCTAACCTACTCTGCACTCATAAGAAAACCCTGGCCTTCTGTTCAGGAATTATTACTTAATTAGATAGGAACTTCTGCCAATACATCCTGGGGCATAACTAGGAAGTAATATCCACCATTCTTTCCATTCTTTCACTTACTCTTCCCTGAGGAGAAGTGACTTATATGATCAGTGAGTTAAGAGCAGAACAATTTTGTTCCTCCTCTTACTCCTGTATCTATCTCTTCCTCTCTCTCCTGCTACCCAGCATACTGATTTGCATCAAGACCTGGAATTTCATACTGGCTGCTTCTGCATGTGATGGGCAGATGAGAAAGGGCTGACTTCAACCAACTTCCACTTTCTTTGCCTGCAATGAAAGTGGGTAAGTTCAATACAGAAGAAAACAAGTAGAAAATCCAACCAGGGACCTTCCATGTTAGGGAACAGACACTCTTGATTACAACTCAATATTCATTTCCTGCTTTCCTTTTTCTTTCCACTGAAACCTGTTTCTCGCAAGAAGCTGTAGAAAAGGTGACTTTTTCCCCAGCTTCAGAATATTCTGATTTGTCTAAGCCCATTATAGTAATCCCACTCCCCTTGCTGGGATTTAGGAATGGGAAAGTGAAAGTGAAGTCCCTCAGTCATGTCTGACTCTTTGCGACCCCATGGGCTGTAGCCTACCATGCTCCTCTGTGCATGGGATTTTCCAGGCAAGAGTACTGGAGTGGGTTGCCATTTCCTTCTCCAGAGGATCTTCCTGACCCAGGGATTGAACCCAGGTCTCCATCTCCCACATTGTACGTTTTACCATCTGAGCCACCCGGGAAGTCCCAGAAATGGGCATATGACCCAATTCTGGCCAAAGAGATGTGAGGGAAAGTCATTAGGGGCTTCCAGGAAAATTTTCTTACTCAGGAGTAAAGGTAGAGTCTTTCTTCTTCCTCTGGATGTTTTTGTGTACATATATCACACCTGTAACCAACATCGCCCTTTTACTTCCAGCCTAAGGATGAAGCTAACACATAGAGAAGGACAGAAACCAAGGAAATAACTGAACATAGCACCACTGTTCTGACATCCTGGAGCAGATCTGTCTATGAATTTTGGTGATCTCCATTCATTGAAGGCAAGACTATGCTAATTGACCCAGTGGTAAATATATTTAATCCCTCATCTGACCCTTGGTGTGCTGCAATCTATAGGGTCACAAAGAGTCAAACACGACTTAGTGACTGAACATCAAGAAGGAAATCTAAAATCCAAAATATCAAGTGGAACAGGAATTCATAAACAGAAAGGTAAGTTGAGACATTGTTACAAAGGAAGATTAAAGACCAATCCCATTCAACATATACATAATAATACATGACTAAGTAGAGGTTAAAGCATCTGCCTCCAGTGCAGGAGACCTGGGTTCGATCCCTGGGTCGGGAAGATCCCCTGGAGAAGGAAATGGTAACCCACTCCAGTATTCTTGCCTGGAGAATCCCATGGATGGAGAAGCCTGGTAGGCTACAGTCCACAGGGCCACAAAGAGTCAGACATGACTGAGCGACTTCACTTTCACTTTCACTTAAGTAGAGGAGTCTCATTGAGATAATTTTTTACAAAAGTAATTACAGAAATAAAGAAATCAGGGGGAGATTGTACTCCAGCTGGAATTGTAAACAGGAGGATATGATTTGCAACTTGGTAGCAAGTAACAAAGGGGCATCAATAGAACTAAGTGAGAGCCAGTTAAATTGGGCAGACGCTCAGCTAGTGGATTAGCCTGGAAAAACATATTTCAAACTATTTCTGGATTCTTTAACGCACTCATATTCAAAAGTATTTCCATGATTTTGATCCTTAAGTAACTGGAACATGGATTGTCTAAAATCCACTTTGTATTAATGGCGGTAAAAGAATGAATATGACTAAAAAAGAGAGGTCATGAAAGTCTACATTGTTTCATGAAACAACTGGACCAGGAGCATTTTTAAAGTGTTTAAGAAGCCTTCAGCAGGAGGGCATCAGCACAAAGCTTTTAGAGACTAACCATCTTGGCCCTCAACACCCCATGAATCCCCTTCAGGGCTTCTCTGCGTCCTGGCCCAGCTGTGCTAGTTATACAGAAATGTGCTTGTTTTTTTTTTCTCTCATCTGTGGTTTTATGTATATTTGATTGTTGGTTTTCTACCTGAGAGTTTTCCTCTTTATGGACTATTCACAAAACACTATAAAATCCTGGACCAACTTCTGCTTAACCAACACCCTCTGTAGCCATGCCTTCTACTGCTCTGTGTGAGAGTGATTAGAGAATAGAAGCTCATTTTAATACTCTTCTAGATAAAGTACAATAAGGTAAATAGGTCTGTCAAAAATCATATTAAAATCCCAAGCCAAATAGAAACGTCTTTGGAATTATTTGTGCTTAAGTTACCTTCAATTGCCATTAATAATTAAAAGTGCCTGTCTGTGTTTATTCTCCCTTTCATTTTAAAATAGGCCCTACCAGAGCAGGGACTGCAGAAGGCACTGGCAACCCACTCCAGTACTCTTGCCTGGAGAATCCCATGGACAGAGGAGCCTGGTAGGCTGCAGTCCATGGGGTCGCTAAGAGTCGGACACGACTAAGCAACTTCACTTTCACTTTTCACTTTCATGCATTGGAGAAGGAAATGGCAACCCACTCCAGTGTTCCTGCCTGGAGAATCCCAGGGACGGGGGAGCCTGGTGGGCTGCCGTCTATGGGGTCGCACAGTTGGACATGACTGAAGCAGCAGCAGCAGCAGAGCAGGGACCACATCTTCTTGTTACCTAATCACCCATAAGCTACCCTCGAGAGGTATACACACTACAGACAGTCAGTGGATAATGGATTTGCTAACAAAATATCTTTACAAGAATCAAAATCATCAAACATGGGTATAGGATGCACACAAAGCTCTTATTCTAATGCGGCATCTTGGACTAACTCAAGGTTACAATCACTTCAAAGTCTGTTTTTCCTCTAAGTCTGTTTGACCATCCCCAACCCATGGTCACTCACACATAAGCGGGTACTTTGTGAGATATTTGGTCAGTGGTATGAGACAATTATTTTATTATGTTTTGGATCTAGTTAAATTCTATGCCCCCAAATGCTTCGATTTTTAGACAAAATTGTCTATTAAGAGTAAAAAGGTCTGGCTCTGCCTGATTCATGTGCTCATGTATTTTGGCCATGATAGTGAAAGTGAAAGTTGCTCAGTTGTGTCCGACTCTTTGTGACCCCACGGACTATACAGTCCACGGAATTCTCCAGGCCAGAATACTGGAGTGGGTAGCCATTCTGTTCTCCAGGGGATCTTCCCAACCCTGGGATCAAACCCAGGCCTCTCCCATTGCAGGCAGATTTTTTACCAGCTGAGCCACCAGGGAAGCCCAGGAATACTGGAGTGGGTAGCCTATCCCTTTTCCAGCAGATCTTCCTGACCCAGGAATTGAACCAGGGTTTCCTGCACTGCAGGCAGATTCTTTACCAATTGAGCTATGAGGGGAGCTCATTTTGGGCCATAGAATCTCTGTATTCCTATAAATTCAGGAATATGCTGAAAAAGTATCAAAAGGAACACTAAATGAAATCCTCAATCCAGTTTTCTTCTTTTACAGTTTAAAAAATCAGTCTAAAAAGGTTACTGACTATCCTGTTACATGAATGGTTAAAAATAGAGCTGTGATAAAAGCCTGGATTTCTTTCCTAGTATTCTCTGACCATATCATGTATGGATGTGAGAATTGGACCATAAAGAAGGCTGAGTGCCAAAGAATTGATGCTTTCAAACTGTAGTTTTGGAGAAGACTCTTGAGAATCCCTTGGACTGCAAGGAGATCAAACTAGTCAATCCTAAAGGAAATCAGTCCTGAATATTCATTGGAAGGAATGATGCTGAAGCTGAAGCTCCAATACTGTGGGCACCTGATGCAAAGAGCCAACTCTTTGGGAAAAACCCTGATCCTGGGGAAAGACTGAGGGCAAGAGGAGAAGGGAATGACAGAGGATGAGGTGGTTGGATGGCATCATTGTCTCAATGGACATGAGTTTGAGCAAACTCTGGGAGATAGTGAAGGACAAGGAAGCCTGGCGTGCTACAGTCCATGGGGTCACAAAGAGTCAGACATGATTCAGCAACTGAAAAACAACAATAATTCCATGACCAAGTCACTGAACAAAGCTGAAATGACGCCCAGGAGAAAATGATTTGTGAGTACACTCACACGTATCTACCATAGATTTAGCAGGGTATTATCAAGTACTTGCTTCCTAAAGACCAAGATAGAGAACTTCCTGTTTAAAATAAGAGAGTAAAGACCTCTGCATCTCCTTGCCCCCTGAAACCAATAAAATTTAAGAAAGTTAGAAATTAAAAAAGCAAAAAAGACATGAGATATAGAAAGCAAAAAGTAAAATGGCTTGCTGCAGTCCATGGGGTCCCAAAGAGTCAGACTCGACGTACTGACTGAACAACTCTGGTAAAACAATGAAAGTAGCCAAGCTGCTAGGTCTTGGAAAAGAAGTGGAAAGGAAAAACAGAATCATCATGTAAGTGAAAGTCACATAAGCATCAGCAAACAAAGAAACCAAGAAAGAAAAACAGACTTTACTGAAACTATAATCAGAGGCATCAGTGACTAATTTGAGGAAAAAAAAAATTGAAAAGGACAAAAAGGTTGATCAACATTAGTAAAAGAATAAAAGTTATGAAAGACAAAACTACAACTGGAATTTATATTTGTCATTTAAAAATTAATGATATAATAAAAAGGTATCTTTAAAAAGGAAAAATTCCATCAATAGAAAGTATAAATTTTCAGTGAATACCCATAGAAATTGACTAAAAATGAAAATATTGTAGTCAATTTATGGAAAAAACAATGGTAAAGAATTCTATGAGTATCCAGACAAAAGAAAAGGAAGTCAGGGTAACCTTAATTCTCTTAGTTTTAATGACTGGTACCAAGAGACTGTAGACTCAAGTCTGCAAGTCCTCAGGGAAAGAAGGTCTGACTCGATAATTTTCATACCTAGAGAGCCTGCTATATAGGTGGTGATACATATTTCCCAACAGACAAGACTTCTGGGAATTTAACTCTCATGAGCATATTTTTTAAGTTATTAAATAATAAATTTCCACAACCAAGAGATGGATAAGGCAGTTGTGGTAAAAGAAAGAGTGGTGAACACAGAATCCAACCCAAGATACAGCTATGTCTAAACAACTGGGAGACTCAAGTCATAGATTGGAATATAAATAATATTAATTATAACAACATTTAAATTATAATATGACCACCTTAGTTTGAGGGGTTGAGTGGAGTAGAGAAAGTGGGAGGTGCTGCAATCAATTAGATTTCCTTCTTTCAGGGATGTGAGTCAATTGATAAGCTTACAGATTAAAAATCAAATAACAATGGAAGAAGCACATTATTATTCTTCATTCAACAATGACTTAATGAATTCTACTTTTTAAAAGTTAAACTTTTAAATTTGTATTGGAATATAGCTGATTAACACTGTCATGATAGTTGCAGATGAGCAGCGAAGGGACTCAACCATACATATACATGTATCCATTCTCCCCCAAACTGCCCTCCCATCTAGGATGCCACATAATATTGAGCAGAGTTCTGCGTGCTATAGAATAGGTCCTTGTTGGTCATCCATTTTAATATAGCAGTGTGTATATGTCCATCCCAAACTCCCTAACTATCCCTTCCCCATACCCTAAGGATACCTTGGATTTCTCTGGTGGCTCAGATGATAAAGAATCTTCCTGTAATACAGGAGACACAGGTTTGATCCCTGGGCTGGGAAGATGCCATGGAGAAGGGAATGGCAACCTGCTCTAGTATTCTTTCCTGGAGACTTCCATGGACAGAGGAGCCTGGAGGGCTACAGTCCGTGGGGTCACAAAGAATTGGACATGACTGAGTATCTATTTCTGCTTTATTGACTATGCCAAAGCCTTTGACTGTGTGGATCACAATAAACTGTGGGAAATTCCGAAAGATGGGAATACCAGACCACCTGACCTGCCTCTTGAGAAACCTGTATGCAGGTCGGAAGCAACAGTTAGAACTGGACATGGAACAACAGATTGGTTCCAAATGGGAAAAGGAGTACGTCAAGGCTGTATATTGTCACCCTGTTTATTTAACTTATATGCAGAGTACATCACGAGAAATGCTGGGCTGGAAGACTCACAAGCTGGAATCAAGATTGACGGGAGAAATATCAATAACCTCAGATATGCAGATGACACCACCCTTATGGCAGAAAGTGAAGAAGAACTAAAGAGCCTCTTGAAAGTAAAAGAGGAGAGTGAAAAAGTTGGCTTAAAGCTCAACATTCAGAAAACTAAGATCATGGCATCCAGTCCCATCACTTCATGGCAAATAGATGGGGAAACAGTGAAAACAGTGAAAGACTTTATTTTTTGGGCTCCAAAATCACTACAGATGGTGACTGCAGCCATGAAATAAAAAGATGCTTACTTCTTGGAAGAGAAGTTATCACCAACCTAGATAGCATATTCAAAAGCAGAGACATTACTTTGCCAGCAAAGGTCTGTCTAGTCAAGGCTATGGTCTTTTCAGTAGTCATGTATGGATATGCTGCTGCTGCTGCTGCTAAGTCGCTTCAGTTGTGTTTGACTCTGTGCAACCCCATAGATGGCAGCCCACCAGGCTCCTTTGTCCATGGGATTCTCCAGGCAAGAATACTGGAGTGGGTTGCCATTTCCTTCTCCAGTGTGGATATGAGAGGTGGACTATAAAGAAAGCTGAGCACTGCAGAACTGATGCTTTTGAACTGTGGTTTTGGAAAAGACTCTTGAGAGTCCCTTGGACAGCAAGGAGATCCAACCAGTCCATCCTAGAGGAAATCAGTCCTGAATATTGATTGGAAGGACTGATGCTGAAGCTGAAACTCCAATACTTTGGCCACCTGATGCGAAGAGCTGACTCATTCGAAAATACCCTGATGCTGGTAAAGATTGAAGGTGGGAGGAGAAGGGGATGACAGAGGATGAGATGGTTGGATGGCATCACTGCCTCAATAGACATGGGTTTGAGTAAACTCTGGGAATTGGTGATGGACAGGGAGGCCTGGTGTGCTGTAGTCCATGGGGTCGCAAAGAGTCAGACACGACTGAGCATCTGAACCGAACTGAACTGAGCAACTAACGCTTTCACTTCACTTCAAGGATACCTTAGTAAGCAAAGTCAAACTCCTCCTGATCACACCCTAGTTGGGAAGACAGAAGATAAACAAATAACATAATCTCACATAGTGAGATATGTGATGAAGAAAAGAGAGAAGGGAGGTAAGAAGTGCTGGGATGACGATGAACTCATTTCCATGGTGTTGGGGAAAGCTTCTGCCTGAGGTAAGGGACATTTGAGAGAGAAACTGAATGATGAAGAGACGTGGGACTTGAAAATTTGAGGGAAGAGCATCCCAGGCAGAGTAAGGGCGAAGGTGAGGACTTGGAGGCTGTAAGTAGATTCACACAGGTGTCTGGACAAGGTGGGCAAAGCAGAGTAATCCCTGGGCAGAGAGGTGGGCAAGGGTACAGTGGATTGCAGACCGTGCGAGGAGGATTCCAAGTTTCATCTAAGAGGGATGGGAAGCCAAAAGAGAATTAGGAACAGGAGAGTGGTTGGATTTTCATTTTAGAATACAAAATATCCTGCCATGTAGTCGACAGGAAGGTCAGCGTGGACACAGAAGGACCCGCCAAGAGGCGATGGCAATGGTGGAGTGAAAAAGGATTGTGATTTAGGATGTTGGTGAGACAGGTTATGGTTAGGGTTGATCTTAAAGGTGACAGTCACGGGACCTTGTTTTTAACCTAATGGATGATGAAGAGGATCTGGATAAGATGTGGGGCAAAGAAGAGAAGAGGCTTTGGAGCTTTCTGCAAGTATCTGGGTACTTGGTGGGTCCTTGTTCTGAAATGGCCAATGCTGAAGAGGGGCACTGGCAGTCACACCAAGATCAGGACGCATATCAGACATCTGAAGGGGGCTGACCACCGCAAGCTGGATGTAAAGTCTCAAATTCAGGGAAGAGGGTGGCACAACAGATACCAATTTGGAAGGCATTAGCATATAGATGGTATTTAAAGCCCTGAATATGAGGAGATTACCTACAAGCAATTCACAGTGGAGATCTTCACATCATGACTTTTAACAGCAAAAAGCATAAGCATCAAAGAAGCAGAGTCTGCATTGGGAACTCAGGTCTCTTAACTTCCTGAAGCCCTTGTTAGCTTCTGTGGAATATGAGTGGTATGTAACAACATCTGAATCTCCCACAGCCTGAAAGCACCATAGAATTATCTAATTTCATAGAGGGTGAAGTCAGATGTGTTATTTCCTACAAAGGTTACTTCCTTAAGATTTCCAGAAGGCAAAATTGATTAGGATAGTTCAGTTTTCATCAAATTTCACAGTTGACAGCAATCTACACTCAAGTTCATGTTTGAAACTCTCCACTTAGTTGGGGGTTTCTCAAATACACAACAAACAATTTAAGATACTGCATATAACCAGAGAGACAATGATTTCTGTTGCCAACCCCGGTGGCAAAGTACTATGAAAATTGAATGCAACCTGCTCAGAATACATCATGAAGTGTATAAAATTCAGTCCACTTGTATAAATTCGGCCATCATGTAAATTCAGGAGTTACAAACAGAATGTAGTTATTTAAGTGGATAAAAGTAACTGTGCTTTTGAGTCCTTCCTGAGTCATTATTTTTGGTTGAAGGAGACCAGAGCTTATAGCTTTTGCTTAAGTAACTTACACCTTTTGCATATTCATTACAACATATGTATTGGATGTTGTTTTAAAACAAGTCCAATTTAATTTCTTTAATAAAAAAAAGTGATTACTAACTCTCATTATTGCCTAATGTGGTTGGCTAATTACCTGTAATAAAATGAAAAAAAAAAAAAGTCTTGCTAATGGGATGTTAATAACTAGCTTTCTCAGTAGTGTTTGTGCATGTGTGTGTGTGTGTGTGTGTGTGTGTGTGAAAGTCTCCTATTCTACAAGTCAATTTTCTAAGCACCTTCAAAAATTACCAGCTCATATCCCCATATCTGATAACTTCAAATAGGTCAATATTGTAGCTTTTTGTTAAAGTACAGCCTTAAGCTATAGCTACATGATACAAAATCAGCTAAAAAAAATGAATAATTCAAGCCAATAACTGGTAGCTTTAACCACTGGGTGTTAAGTCATTGCTGTGGAATTTCTTTACACAGAATTGTTAGTTTGCCTTGACTGCGTGCCACCCCTGGTATTTTTTTTCCCATTAAAAATACAGTCACATAATTGTATCTACAGAACTGCCTGAAATTCCGGTTGCTCCTCTGAACATTTCCTGTGAGCTGCATCTGGGTGAACGTTAGCCATCCACGTCACACCAGGGGCCGTTCAACCCCTGGGGCCGTGATCGCCCCACATGCTTTGCAGCCCTGTTTTCATCATTTAATAGGTTAAGCGTCAGTCCCTCCTCCCCTCACCTCCTGACATCTTCCTCTACGACGACATCATCCTGATCATTTGGTCTCTTCTTTTCTTCCCTGAACTCAGCTGCATGCCCACTCACTCCTGAAATCCTTGACTGTGATTTCTAAAATCCATAGAGCTCCTAAACCAATGCCCAAGTCTCCCTTCTTGCTCAGCTGTATTTCCTGAACCGCTGCAGCCCCTGTGCCTTCTCAAGGTGTGGTTGCTTCTCTCTCCCATGTCCAGTGACCCAGGCTTGTGGGTGGGACTGAGGTCTGACTTTCTATCGATTCCACGTCATTAATGCCTGGAATCCTAAAATCTGCTCTTATGATACTCATGCCAGGCCGTCTAGCAGGTGACCCTCTCTGCCTTCTCCTTGCTGCCATGCTAATCTCTCCCAAATCCTCTTCACTGAGACTGAAGTCTCTGGGTCTGGACTGGATCTGTTCATTCTAATGCATGCAGGCTGCTCATCTAAGGACAGTTTTTAATAATTCCCCTCCTTGTGATAACAGTCTCTCTCTTCATTATACCGTCCTAATCCAGCATGCATCCTTAAATCCTTACTATGTCTCACTGACCTTGCATTTTCTCCATCTCCAAAACCTGAAATTCAAGCATCTCCAACTCCTATGACAGCCTCCTGGTTTCCAGCGTGTTTGTTCATTTACCCTGTACCTGATGTGTCCTTTTTTCTACTCCCTAATCCGATTTTGTTCTCGCTTTCTCTCCTTTTATTCCACCTAAGCAGTTTTTAGGGCACCATGTCACTTCATGTCACCAAGTTTGCTAGATCCTTTGAGTTCTCATCTCATTTGATCTCTCAGCATCTGGCTCCTTCCTCCTTTTATTACACTTCAGTTCAGTTCAGTCACTCAGTTGTGTCTGACTCTTTGTGACCCCATGAACCACAGCACGCCAGACCTCCCTGTCCGTCACCAACTCCTGGAGTCCACCCAAACCCATGTCCATTGAGTCAGTGATGCCATCCAGCCATCTCATCCTCTGTCGTCCCCTTCTCCTCCTGCCCTCAATCTTTCCCAGCATCAGGGGCTTTTCAAATGAGTCAGCTCTTGGCATCAGGTGGCCAAAGTATTGGAGTTTCAGCTTCAACATCAGTCCTTCCAATGAACACCCAGGACTGATCTCCTTTAGGATGGACTGGTTGGATCTCCTTGCAGTCCAAGGGACTCTGAAGTGTCTTCTCCAACACCACAGTTCAAAAGCATCAATTCTTCAGTGCTCAGCTTTCTTCACAGTCCAACTCTCACATCCATACATGACTACTGGAAAAACCATAGCCTTGACTAGACGGACTGTTATTGACAAAGTAATGTCTCTGTTTTTTAATATGCTGTCTAGGTTGGTCATAACTTTCCTTCCAAGGAGTAAGTGTCTTTTAATTTCATGGCTGCAGTCACCATCTGCAGTGATTTTGGAGCCCCAAAAAATAAAGTCTGATACTGTTTCCACTGTTTCCCCATCTATTTCCCATGAAGTGATGGGACCAGATGCCATGATCTTCGTTTTCTGAATGTTGAGCTTTAAGCCAACTTTTTCACTCTCCTCTTTCACTTTCTTCAAGAGGCTCTTTAGTTCTTCACTTTCTGCCATAAGGGTGGTGTCATCTGCATATCTGAGGTTACTGATATTTCTCCTGGCAATCTTGATTCCAGCTTGTGCTTCCTCCAGCCCAGCGTTTCTCATGATGCATTCTGCCTATAAGTTAAATAAGCAGGGTGACCATATACAGCCTTGATGTACTCCTTTTCCTATTTGGAACCAGTCTGTTGTTCCATGTCTAGCCTAACTGTTGCTTCCTGACCTGCATATAGGTTTCTCAAGAGGCAGGTCAGATTGTCTGGTACCCTTCCTGTTTAAATATGTTCTCTCACCTAGGAATTAAATGTTGGTGTGTCTCAAAGATGATTTTTAGGTACAGTTCTCTTCTGATTCTATGTTCCCTCCCTAGGCAACAGCTCACCCAATCCCGAGGTATGTCAGCTATGCACAGCTGACTCCAGAATGTATACATCTCTCCAAGACATACTTCCAAGCTTCAGACATGAAGGTACAATTGCCTCCTTGCTCTCTGCATCCTGGTATCCCAAAGACACAATTCAACTCAACATTTTCAATTTCAAAAATCATGGTTTTACCTCACAAAACTGGTTCCCTTTTAGTGTTCTTACTCTTGTTTATGTAAACAAGAGGCCAGGACTCACTCCATGGTGGTTCTCAATCCTAATGCCCACGTCTACATGGTCACAATATCCTGTCCTTTTCACCCACCAAATACCAGCTAAAGGTGAGGGCGTCTGTCAATAACATGATCGCCACTGCAGCATGAGCCACGGTCACCTCTCAGCTGGACTTCTGCCCATCATTCAAGCTTGGCTGTATCTGGTTCTCAGGTTCTCAACATTGCTGTGGGGTGTAATCTTTTATAAATATCAATCTGATCCCACCACATGTCTACTGGAAACACGTCAATGGTTTCCCATCTTCTCTCATCTCATTTCCTACTCTGCTCACCAGAGATCTTTGCAGGCTAGACACACTCAAACCAAGAATACTGGAGTGGGTAGCCATTTCCTTCTCTAGGGGATCTTCCTGACCCAGGATTGACCCCACTTCTCTTGCATCTCCTGCATTGGCAGGTGGATTCTTTACCACTCTGCCAGCTGGGAAACTTACTACCAGTAATCATAGTATTCTTACTAAGAATCAAATGAAAAGGTGTGAAATAAAATAATAAAATAGAAGAGAAGGGGTTTAGTCTGAACAAGAGACAGAATAGAATCATTAATAGCATGAAAAAATTAAACATGGGTTTTTTGTGTTTTTCTCAGATACAAAAGGAAGATGATTGTTCAGGTAAAAATTAAACATATATATGTATAAGAACATTGTGATGAAAATTAAGTGAAAATATCCTTCAGTCAAGTCAAAGGGAAGGAGTAAAATACTTGGAAGATATTTGAAGCCAAAATAGTTGTAAAAATATGGAAAGATAAGTAGATATTAATTGCTCACATTTTATTTTGTTTATTTTTAATAAAGAGAATGTATTCGCTTAGAAATATATTTATCACTTTTTTAATCAAAAACTTAAAAGGTCAAGAAATGGACTCAAAAGATTAATTGGACTTGGAAGGAAGAACAAATATTTTGTTAACCTTGGCAATGACAAATTTTAATACTTTAGCTGGGAGCAAAATCCCATGGACTGAGGAGCCTGGTGGGCTACAGTCCATGGAGTTGCAGAGTCGTACACGACTGAGCACCTGAGCACTATTTTATATGGGATGCCTCGCCCCACCTTTTTTTTTTTTTTTTCCAGCTTGCCCACAGATTGACCTTGCATGAACTTATTTTCATTCAAGGTTAAACTTGCTCTTCCTGTCTTGGTTTCAGGGGGAGGGCTTCTTTAACACATACATTTACTTATGTTTCTGGGAAGCTATACACCCTGTTCCTTCACCTGGAATGTTTCCTATGTAACTTTCAGATCGCAGCTCAAGCATCACCTCTGCAGAGTGGGCTTCACTGACCGGCTCCCACTTCACAACCTCATGAACTTAAATTCACCCTTTCTATCTCCTCAGAGCACCACCCCTAGTTTATTTTACGTGTGTGTGCGCTCAGTTGCTAAACAGTGTCCGACTCTTTGCCATTCCATGGTTGGTAGCCCATCAGGCTCCTCTGTCCATGGGATTCTCCAGACAATAATACTGGAGTAGGTTATCATTTCCTCCTCCAGGGGATCTTCCCAACTCAGGGACTGAACCTGCATCTCCTGTGTCTCCTGCACTGGCAGGTGGATTCTTTGCCACTGAGCCACCTGGGGAGATCACATAGTTTATTTTATATTGTTGTCCAAATAGTGGCTTACATCTAATAATATGCTTATTTGATGAGTCTCCCTTTTCCCTAGACTATAAACTGCACAGAGCAAGGACAGAGTCTTTCTCAACTCCTGATAGTGCCCAGAACAATGACTGGCACTGCAGGCGTTCGATGAATATCTACACCACCAGTGGGTGAAGATATAAATGACCTAAGTATGTCCTTATGTTCTGGGATCATGCAGAACATAAGGGCATACTTCACTCTGTATAACAGACTCTAGGTTCATCCACCTCATTAGGACTGACTTGATTGCATTTTTTTTATAACTGATTAATATTCCATTGTATATATGCACCACAATTTTTAAATGCATTCATCCATTGATGGACATCTAGGTTGCGTCCATGTCCTAGCTACTGTAAAAAGTGCTACCATGAACACTGGGGTACATGTGTCTCTCTCAATTATGGTTTTCTCAGGGTATATGCCCAGTAGTGGGATTGTTGAGTCATATAATGGATCTGTTCCTAGTTTTTTTAAGGAATTTCCATACTGTTCTCCATAGTGACTGTATCAGTTTACATACTGTATATTAACTCATACATATGGGATCTAGAAAGATGGTGCTGATGAACTTATTTGCAGGGCAGCAGTGGAAACGCAGACATAAGAGAACAGACCTGTGGCCACACTGGGGGAAGGAGAGGGCAGGGCAAACTGAGAGAGGAGCATGGAGACAGATCCATGACCATATGTAAAATTGACAGCAAGTGGGAATTTGCTGCATGATACAGGGAGCTCAACTCAGTGCTCTGTGACAACCTTGAGGGGTGAGGTGGGGAGGGAGGTGAGAGGGGGATTCAGGAAGGAGGGGAGATATGTATACTTGTAGCTGATTCATATTGATGCATTGCAGAAGTCAACACAATATGTTAAGCAATTATCATCTCACACGCTAGTAAAGTAATGCTCAAAATTCTCCAAGCCAGGCTTCAGCGAAACGTGAACCGTGAACTTCCAGATGTTCAAGCTGGTTTTAGAACAGGCAGAGAAACCAGAGATCAAATTGCCAATGTCCGCTGGATCATTGAAAAAGCAAGAGAGTTCCAGAAAAACATCAATTTCTGCTTTATTGACTATGCCAAAGCCTTGGACTGTGTGGATCCAATAAACTGTGGAAAATTCTGAAAGAGATGGGAATACCAGACCACCTGACCTGCCTCTTGAGAAATCTGTATGCAGGTTGGGAAGCAACAGTTATAAGTGGACATGGAACAACAGACTGGTTCCAAATAGGAAAAGGAGTACGTTAAGGCTGTATATTGTCACCCTGCTTATTTAACTTATATGCAGGGTACATCGTGAGAAACGCTGGGCTGGAGGAAGCACAAGCTGGAATCAAGATTGCTGGGAGAAATATCAATAACCTCAGATATGCAGATGACACTACCCTTAATGGCAGAAAGTGAAGAGGAACTAAAAAACCTCTCGATGAAAGTGAAAGAGGAGAGTGAAAAAGTTGGCTTAAAGCTCAACATTCAGAAAATGAAGATCATGGCATCTGGTCCCATCACTTCATGGGAAATAGATGGGGAAACAGTGGAAACAGTGTCAGACTTTATTTTTTGGGGGCTCTAAAATCACTGCAGATGGTGATTGCAGCCATGAAATTAAAAGACATTTATTCCTTGGAAGGAAAGTTATGACCAACCTAAATAGCATATTGTAAAGCAGATATTACTTTGTCAACAAAGGTCCATCTAGTCAAGGCTATGGTTTTTCCAGTGGTCATGTATGGATGTGAGAGTTGGACTGTGAAGAAAGCTGAGCGCCGAAGAATTGATGCTTTTGAACTGTGGTGTTGGAGAAGACTCTTGAGAGTCCCTTGGACTGCAAGGAGATCCAACCAGTCCATCCTAAAGGAGACCAGTCCTGGGTGTTTATTGGAAGGACTGATGCTGAAGCTGAAACTCCAATACTTTGGCCACCTCATGCGAAGAGCTGACTCATTTGAAAAGCCCCTGATGCTGGGAAAGATTGAGAGCAGGAGGAGAAGGGGACGACAGAGGATGAGATGGCTGGATGGCATCACCGACTTGATGGACATGAGTTTGAGTAAACTCCGGGAGTTGATGATGGACAGGGAGGCCTGGCGTGCTGTGATTCTTGGGGTTGCAAAGAGTCAGACACAACAGTGACTGAACTGAACTAAACTGAAAAGAAAAAATAAGGACAAACCTGAGCTCCTTGAAGAAGATATAGGCACTTACATAAACAGCAGTGATACCAAACCATCTTCCTTATATGAAAATTCAAAGGTCACCTTCTCCCCATAACCCATAATATTGTCAGAGATCACAATTTTAAACACTGTTCCAACATATAGAGAGATATGGATAAAATTTTCCTTTGTACCTTAACTTTGTCTTTTTATTTTGTTTTATTGTGATAAATGATCACTGCTATGAGTCGAACTGTGTTTCCCCAAAATTGATGTGCTGAAATCTCAACTTCTAATACCTCAGAATGTGATTTTTTTGGGGGGGAAATGGGTCCAATATAATTAGCTCCATTAAGCAGAGGCCATTAGGGTGGGCTCTAATCCAATATGACTGGTGTCGTTACAAAAGGGGGAAATGCGGATATGGAGACAAAGACCCACACAGGGAGAAGGCCATGTGGACAAGGAGGTGGACCGCAGGGTGATGGGTCTGCAAGCCAAGGACTGACAGAGACCAGCAGGCACCACCAGAAGCTGGAGGAAGGCCAATCAGATTCTCCCTCAAAGGAGATGAACACTGCCAACATTGTGATTTCAGACTTCTAGGCTGGAAGCTCTGAGAGAGTAAGTCTCTGTTGTTTAAGTTACCCGGGAAACTAGCCTAAGTACCAAAAAGGACTGTGACCATGATACTTTGTTTGGAGGGAACTGAATTACTCAGAGGCTCAGGTTGTGGAAAATCCTTGAATTTTCTAAGAAAAAAATTATTCCTATATTAAAATCTTAAACTATGCCTGCAAACTCACAAACAATAAACAAATCATACCAAAACAAAATAACAGTAGGAACTAAGGTCTCTGAAAAATCTATAATTTGAAGGAAAAGGAATTAAAGTATAGTTAAACTAAGTACTAATTACAAATAATAATAATGTGGACATCATTCAGATTCAGTATTAATTTATAATATTATGCATTCTTTTCCTGATTATGCCCTAAGGGTTGTTCAAATGAAAACTAAATTCTTTCCTTTGATGTTTGCTTGTTTCATTTATTTACTTGGCAAATATTAGGGTGGCTATTAATGTAGTTAGGGGCTTCCCAGGTGCCTCAGTGGTATAGAATCTGCCAGCCAAGCAGGATACTCAAGCTTGGTTCCTGGGTGGGGAGGATCCCCTGGAGAAGGAAATGGCAACCCACTCCAATATTCTTTTTTTTTTTTTTTAACTTTACAATATTGTATTAGTTTTGCCAAATATCGAAATGAATCTGCCACAGGTATACCTGTGTTCCCCATCCTGAACCCTCCTCCCTCCTCCCTTCCCATTCCATCCCTCTGGGTCGTCCCAGTGCACCACTTGCCTGAGAAATTCCATGGAGAGAGGAGCCAGGCAGGCTACAGTCCAAGGGGTCATAAGAGTAGGACACAACAATGACTAAACAACAATTAAGGTAGTTGACTCTGTATGTACCTTGAATATTCAGAGATAGAGAAGATGTTCCTTCTACTTACATGGTAACACTATGCCACTTTGCCTAAAAAATATAATTCAATATAATTTGTATTTCAGTATTGATTCATAGCATTATGTATTATTTTCTTGATTATACCCGAAGGATTGTTTAAGTGAAAACCAAAGAGGTTTAGCACATATACAGCGACTAAACAGTCAGATAGTAGGCTCCTGGGAGGGCATGGGAGAGAGAGACTAAAGTGAGCAGGTGGGGCAATGGTTAGGAATCAAAGAAGTGGCAGAAACAGATAAAAAACAAAAAGAATGCTTCAGCTGCAAAGTAATATTTTGCAAATTGAGGTTAGTGACTCTTGCTTTGCTTTCACATTTCCTGGATCTTCCAAAACTATTTCAACCTAGAAAAGATATTAGAGCTCACAGAATCCAAACTCTTCTTTTAATTCTCAATTTTCTATTACGATATATTTTCACTTTAATTTCACTCTCGTGGTGAGACAGATATTCATATTTTTCCAAGTAGGTACTGGACATGCACTGTTATAAAATCAATATCTTGGCCCCAGTTAGATATTGTAATTCACAGTCATCCAAAATTGGGTGCAGATTCTATCAGGTACACACAAGCCTGCTTCAACTGTGAAGATTCTAGGGATTCTCTTGGGATTTAGTCTCAGATCTGGTCTTATTCTGTTGTTCAGTCACTAAGCCATGTCTGACTCTTTGCAACCCCATGGTCTGCAGCATGCCAGGCTTCCTTTACCATCTCCCAGAGTTTGCTCAAACTCATGTCAATTGAGCTGGTATGCCATCCAGCCATCTTACTCTCTGTTGTCCTCTTCTCCCCCTCAATCTTTCTCAGCATCAGGGTATTTTCTAATAAGTCAGCTCTTTTGTATTATGTGGCCAAAGTTTTGGAGCTTCAGCTTCAGCATCAGTCCTTCCAATGAATATTCAGAGTTGATTTCCTTTAGGATTGAGTGGTTTGATCTCCTTTCTGCCCAAGGGACTTCCAAGAATCTACTCCAGTGCCCCAACTTGAAAGCATCAATTCTTCAGTGCTCAGCTTTTTTTATGGTCCAACTTTCACACCCATACATGATTCTGAGCAATACATAGAAGGATCTACTCTTCTGGTAGAATTCCTCTTCTTTGAAGCCCTTTATTAAGGATGGGGACTGGAGATGATGGAAGCACTTTCTTCAGGGCACTCCCATCATTGGGGACTGCACAGATAACTTTGTAATCTACAAAGATTCACCATCCCCAGCATTTCCCGAAGCCACCGTGCTCACTGCTGCCGGAGGAGCTGGAAGGCCAATCTCTTTTCTTGAGGATGAACCAGAGAAGTTAAGCGATTTGTTTGCTGTCACCACAAGCAAATTTGGCAGATCTGAGTCTCGAGTCCCGATATTCCACTTAGTCTCCAGTCATCTTTTCACAATAGTGTGGTAGTAAATTGATTTAATTAAGTGAATGCAATTTCAGCAGTTATGGAGATAACCTAAAAAGACCCTATAATATTATAAAAGTGACCCAAAGAAAGAAAATTTCAACACTGTTGTACAGAAATAGAAAAAAATATGTATTTTTTATTATTTTCACTCTGGTGTCTTGGTGAAAGAGAAGATGAAGTTAATGCCTTAGTCACTGAAGCTCAGGAGTCCTTGCTGTTTGGGACATTCTGTAACCATTTGGGGAGATACACACACAGAGTTTGCCCCAGAAAGTCATATTATATGAGCACAGGACTTCTCTGGGTCTCTGTTTCTTCATTTAAATTAGCCTCCAATTAAAATAAATAAATTTATATTAAGATAAAAAATTAAGCTAGGAGAAGGCAATGGCACCCCACTCCAGTACTCTTGCCTGGAAAATCCCATGGATGGAGGAGCCTGGTAGGCTGCAGTCCATGGGGTCGCTGAGGGTCGGACACGACTGAGCGACTTCACTTTCACTTTTCACTTTCATGCATTGGAGAAGGAAATGGCAACCCACTCCAGTGTTCTTGCCTGGAGAATCCCAGGGACAGGGGAGCCTGGTGGGCTGCCGTCTGTAGGGTCACACAGAGTCGGACATGACTGAAGTGACTTAGCAAAAAAAAAAATAAAATAAAGCTGGAAAAAATAATGACTTTTTATTATTATGAAATTATAGATACTCATTAAATTATCTTCCCTTTCCCTGGACTAAACCTTTCACACGTGAAAACAAAAAAGACTATAAAACACACATCCTGGGATATGGGTCCCAAACATTTATTATTTAGCGATTCCACTTCTTATACTTCTGTGAGCTGGACTTAGAAATCTTATTTGCTCACTAGAAGATCAGAGTAAAACATCAAAGGGATATTTGCAATGAGCTTGGACAGGTGTTCTCCATGAAAACTTGAGGCAAATGCAAACGGAATCCTTCACTTGTTGACAGCAGCAATGAATGCATTTTCATGCATCTTATTTTTTGTCCTGGATATCATTCAATAATAAAAACTGAAACCAGAAATTATTTTTAAGAACTAGAAGAAACTGTGATTTTTAAGTAAACTGTGCTTGGATTTTCAGTGGCCAGATGTAGATTTGTATAGATTTCAAGACTGACTTCAGAAATACTCTTATAATATTAAAACTTTTAAATAAACATGCTAATCTTTGAATAATTTCTGTTTCTTTGTTTAAGCATGCATGCATATATTAATTAATTAATTGTACAAAGTGAAGCAGCTGCTGCCATTTCTACTAGGACTCCTTATAAACGATTTCCATTTTCATTTCTGAACAGCATGGACCCATATAAAGCCAGAAAATGCAATTTTCTAGACTGACATTTTGCCACTTTGGAATTGTTCATATTGCCTCTGTGCCTGTCATTCAGAACAGGCTTAAGATTAGCTGTTTATACTCTGTCTCATCTCCTAGCACTTTCAGTTACAAATATTTGATGATAAATAAGTGCAAATCTTTTGTAGGAATTACCCAAGGTATGTAGAAAAATGATTTTGTGGCATGAGGAAACAGGAAAAATCATACACCTGAAACCACTCTAGGTAGTCTCACACTGCATTATAGTGAGATATGTATTGTTAACAGAGGACAAATTATGTTTTCAAGGACCCATCAAGCTTCTCAAACGTAAAGTGTGATGTTTTTCTGTTCACTTTGTAAAATTCCCAGGTAAGGAAACCAGGTGAGAAGGATAGATTTCTGGAAAATTTACGATGAGTTGCAAGCTTTAAGGTAGTCTCCCCAGACAGATACGTCAAAACCTATACCTCTGCTAAAACATTTGCTGTTTGGCCAAAATATTCTTAGCTTAACCTCAATTAAATACATTAACTTCCCTGAGTCTGGAATTTTCAAAGAATGCTGTAGAAACTTAACCATAGGCTTTGGTTAAGGAGTCTTCATTCATTCATTTAACAGGTATTTAAGAGTACCATTTGCAGACTGTTTTCAAAGAAAAGACTTGAAAATCATGTTTAACATTAAGCATAATACAAACCATCAGACATAGTATAAAGGACTATTATTGGTTTTAGTTCTGTTATTCATAGAGATAGAGATTTCTCCCCCTACTCCAGGTTTTTCCTTCATTTAAATACCCAAACTTGTAAACATATGTGACCGACATGAAAATTACTGTTAGTCTAAATCGTGTGTGACATTCATGCAATATTAATGTTATCAAAATCTTATATGCAATTATATTTATTTTCACTCTTAGCTCCTTCCTTCAACCCTTATTTTATGTAGATAAATACTAGAAGGATGGACCCAAGAGGAAAGGCTTGGCAGCACCAACAAAATCAGTGCAGCAGGGTACATAACGGTTCTGGGAAATTACAGTGGCCATAAGCTAAATTTCCCTCACTGAATTTTTTAATCCCTTATCTAGTGGGTGCATTCTTTTTGAGATGGCTGCATTATTTACAGGAAAAAATGACTTCATGCTAATTTCATAACAGGGAAAGAATAATTTTGGTAATTCTCCTTCTAGCCTTTTTTTAAGCTTTGATTATAAAAAATGGCACAACCCACTGATATATGAAGTTTTAAGAAATTTAATTGGATGTCTTATTTATAACAGGTGTTAAAGAAAGCAAAGGTGCTTTGGCGGTGTATCTTTGCATTTCTGCAATGAATGTGTAGAGTTGGAATCTTGTACAAATGATTTCTCCTTTCTACACATAGAGTAGTATGAGAGGCAAACCACACGTCTGTTCCAGAAAGGAATTCTCATGTGTGTTACAAAAGAGAAAAAATATGATAGCTGCTTTTGTTTCATAATATATGTATCCCTTTTGGGAACATTTGCAGATCAGAGCTGATTCTCCCATAACCAGAGGGTGTCTGTCTTTGAAATTAAAGATATCACCTCTACCCGGTCAATGATGACTGATCGTTACTTCTTTCCCTCCATTTCAGTTCTGCAACAATAGTTCCAGGTTCTCTAGCAGGGCATTGATAGCAATAATCTTCCAGCATACAAATCCAATGAAACAATTTTATATGTTTCTTGGTTTTAACTATATTTACCCCAAATTATTGAGTGTTTCAAGTACACAAAAAATGTGGCTTGATGACAACAAATTGTGTTTCAATATTTATTTCTTCAACAAATAATCTGTCTTCTCTTTATTCCAAATTGTGACTCTCATAGAAAAATATTATAGTGCCACTTGTCTCTATTTAGAAAGCATTGGATAAAGGGATGAATATACGTTTTTAGTGGCATAGTAATCAAAAGGTGAGGACATAATTCTGAAAACTTAAAATGTATTTGAGTTTGAGGAGAGGATGGGACCTCTATGCTGATGTGTGAGTCAAGTGAAAGCATTTCTGAAGTTCCAATTATCTTCAAATTTCTTTAAAATATCTATTCTCATCAAATGGCAAAAGGTCACCATAAAAGTAAATTGGAATAAAGAAAGAATAAATGAAAGGGATTAGGTAGGAAGAAAAAGATACATATGTATGTATAAGGAGGCCCTAGACCATTGATGAGATTATATCTACAAATATTTGAAAGCTCCTAAGATGCACTATTTAAAACACTGAACACAGAACAAAGTGATGCACTCGCAGAAAACTGTAGCAAGTAAATAAAATGTCAATGTATATTAATGATGTGAGAAAAAGATGGCTTATGTGCATACGTTTATATGCATATGGGCCTAACATTTCATCACTGCTTTAGATTAAGTCATAAAACTTGTTATAATGCAAATATTAACTGCGAGGGAAAATATATTAGGTCAGTATTAATCATTAATGCTTTGGTATGAATTAGATTATCCGTTTTATTACTCTCACTTAAAAAACCTTGGGAAAATAAAGGAATTGAATGAAGTAAGCTGGAGATGATGGAGGGCAGGGGTCCAACGCACAGGCTGCTTTTTATAGTGCTGCCCCAGGTGGGTGACGTGAGAGGCTGGCCTGGCAAGGCTGCTGGGAGCCGGTCCCAGGATCGCTGTGTGCATGGCTATTCCTTTGGGATGATATTTTGCTGCAATCTCTGGAAGGGGTGGCGGGGGATCTCTTTGTCAATTTATAAAGATTTGTCATTCTAAATGATTCTTTACATCACCATCTTTCATTTCCATGTAAAGAAAAAGATAACCTTCTTTTCTCTTTAGACATGTATACTCCAGTGTTTAAAATAATACACTGTGTTATGGGAGTTTGTGTGTTTCAAATGGGATGGTTTTTTCAGACCTAAAGAAAGTTAAGTTTTTCTCTTCTCCTCCTTCATAAATTCCCCAAAGTATAGAAAGAAAATTTGCTTTTGGGTTTGACTTTCTATATTCTAATGTATATCGACAACTTAAGTATAGTTCACTATAAAGTAAAGAGTAGAACAGAATTACTCTTAACCTGAGAAGTTTAGGATGTGAAGGAATCAAATATGAAATGCAAAAAAAAATGCCCTGTCTTTTTAAAGGATATATGTTTTATTCAGATATGACCTTTCAAAGAAAGAATAAAATATTTTACAAAAACAGAATGACTTACAGGTATCAATACAAAGAAAAAAACTCAACATTTAGATTAGAAATAAAACATCATAAGGAAGACTCATTGGAGGAATAAAATATATGATTAAAGAAGAGAAAATATCAAGGTAAAAATCATACCTGTTAGATGATGGATACTAAAAGAAAAAGAGCAGTAATTAAGGATATGTTGATTCTACCTGATCTTAGAATCAAAGGAATTTTCCACACTTTTAGTTTCACCATCTCTTGAATTTAAGGTGAAAATGGAAGTGTTAGTTACTCAGTAGTGTCCCACCCTTTGCAGCCCATGGACCATAGCCTGCCAGGCTCCTCTGTCCATGGAATTCTCCAGGCAAGAATAGTGGAGTGGGTTGCAAGTCCCTTCTCCAGAGATCAAACCCTGGTCTCCTGAATTGCAGGCAGATTCTTTTGTGCTACCAGGGAATATTTATTTCAATAAGCAATAATTCGAAATACCATTCTTAAAGGTATTTCTCCTGGTGGTTTTCTTTCCTGTTTTATAGCATTCTTGAACACTTCAGCTGTCAAGGGAAAACTGAGGGTCTCAAAGATTGTTACTGACTTTCTCACTGAGCAAAGGCATCAGGCCACAGACTTGAGTGGACAGGACCGCAAATAAAATTTATCTTAGTGCAGTTCCTCAGTGGAAAACAGGCCAGGACTTAAGCCATTTATAAAGCACTACTTGAAGTTTCTTTCCTCCCCTCACCACCACACTTATTTTAATTATCCAAGGCCTTTCTGCTGCACTCACTTCCTCTTTACAAGGCAAGAAAGGAACAGCCATTTGCAATAGATTGTGACATACTCATAATAAATAATGATCCAGTTTTTTGCACTCATACAATGGCAGAATCTTTGTGTTGGAATGACCTTTTGAGGTCATGTGTCTTCAGTCACTTGCTAAACAAGATTTCTTCTGCATATTCTGGGGTGATGTCTGGAACATTTCTAGTACTTTTCAATACACTTTTATACTTTTACTAGGGAACACTTACAGGGATAACAGCTCTAACTTTTCCTAAACGGAGTCAAATCCAACTTCTGTGCAGTGTGCACAGAGCTTATTTTTGCATGGGGAACAATACCACATAAGTCTACTCCCTCATCTTCATTTCAGCCCACCAAAATTCTGAAAACAACTTTACGTTCCCCAAAGTTCACCCCTCAAACTAACCATTCCCCATTCTTTTAACATCCTCTGGATGCTAGTCAATAACACTTCAAAGAAAGGATCCAAGAATAGGTGATGTACATCATACCACATATATGTCCTAAAGGGTTGAGTACAGAGGAACTGAGACTCTTTAGTTCAAACACTTCTATTGATTAAGCCTAGGCTCATAATAGTTTTCTGAGCTACTCTGTCATGCTGTTCTATTGGTGTTTTTTAAATGTGTTCAGGAAGCAGAACTCTAAGGTCAGGGGACACTTTCTGGAATACAGAGAAGTTCTGGGTAGCATTCATTCTATCTTTTGAATCATGATCAATTGTACTGGCTAAAAACATGCCCATATTAAATATATCTATCCCTCCCACACACAGACATTTCCCAAGGGCAGAATTACTTTCAGAAGATTATGGTCCAGAGTTTTCCAGTGACAGTTTTCCCCTTTCATATCTTTTTATGGAGGTAAGAAAATTAATTGTCAAAAAGCATAAAATTGTAGAATAAAATCACCTGAATAACTGCTTACTCTTCTTAAAATATTGTGGAAATATCAACATCAATAACTTCTAATGGCAAAACTCCTGGACCAGACTTTGGAAAAATGAGTTCCTTGAGAATCAGGTTTGAGAACCCCTGCCTTACACTGAAAATGTATTACACAGAGTGGTTAAGAGTCAGGATCAGTCAGTCAGTCAGTTCAGTAGCTCAGCTGTGTCCGACTCTTTGCAACCCCATGATCTGCAGCACGCCAGGCTTCCCTGTCCATCAGCAATTTCCAAAGCTTGCTCAAACTCATGTCCATTGAGTCAGTAATGCCGTCTGGTAATGTCAGTAATGTTGGTAATCCAACCATCTCAACTTCTGTCATCCCCTTCTCCTTCTGCCTTCTTTTTTCCCTAGCATCAGGGTCTTTTCCAATGAGTCAGTTCTTCACATCAGGTGGCCAAAGTATTGGAGCTTCAACTTCAGCATCAGTCCTTCCAATAAATATTCAGGACTGATTTCAGGACTGAAGAGTCAGCACAGTAAGTAGGAAAAGCACTGAGCTGTAACCCGGATGTTGAGCTTAATTCTGCTATATTCTGACTTTGTAACCTAGGGAAAGTCATTTAACTCTCAGCTTCAGTTTCTTTACCTGTCAAGGAAGGAAGTCAGATTAGGTGATTTTCAGGGCTGCCACAGTAGAATTCCAAGACTGTGCCTAGACATAGACATATGTTTCCCACAGTCCTGGAGGCTGGAAGTCCAAAATCAAGGTGCCAACTGACCTGGCTCTGTAGAAGGCTTCTTCCCTGGTTTGCAGGTGGCTGTCTTCTCACTGTGTTCTTACACAGTGAAAACGGAGGAAGAGCTAATTCTCCTGTGTCTCTTCTTATAAGGACATTAATCCAGTTGATCAGGGTCCTACCCTTATGACCTCATTTAACCTTAATTACCTCCATAAAGGCCATGTTAAGTTGGGTCTGTCTCATAAAAATTATGTATTGAACCAAAATGTGAATTATTACTTTTCTCCCTGGAATTTCTTACTTGATCCTAATTGAGCGCATAACTGAGTATCTGCTGTCCATCAGACACTGTCCTAGGTTTGGGAAATTATTAATAAACAAAAAAGGTAACAACATTCCATTTCCACATGGAGCTCATACTCTACTGGGGAGGAAAATAATAAGTAAAAGTAAAATATATAATATGCTAGATAGGATTAAGAGTCAAGGCACCAAGTAAAGCTGAAAGGAATTATTAAATATCGGGATGGGGGAGCTGGAACTTTAGCTGGTGGAAGGAATGAGAGAAGGAGCCATGTTGATATCTGAGATGAGAATATTCTGAGTAGAAGGAACAGGAGGTATCAAAGCCTCTGGGGTAGGAACATGGGTGATGAGTCAGGGAACAGAAGCAGGTCTATGTGACTGGAACAGACTGAATGATACTTAGGAGAGTAGATGTTCAAGAGCTTACAGGCACCAAATCATGAAATTCTTTGAAAGTCTTTATTGGATTTGTTAAACTGTTGTTTCTGTTTTATGCTTTTGGTTTTTTATCCACAAAGCATGTAGGCTCTCAGACTGAACTAGAACTTCCTGCATTGGAAAGTGAAGTCTTAACCACAGAGCACCAGGGAAGTCCCTATGAGATGCTGGTTTATCATAAAATAGACTTGTTTTTGGAGGAGGAAATGGCAGCCCACTCCAGTATTCTGGCCTGGAGAATCCCATGGACAGAGGAGCCTGGCAGGCTGCAGTCTGTAGGGTCGCAAGAGTCAGACACGACTGAGCGACCAGGCACACACACACATAGACGTGTTTTTACTGAGAATAACGGGAAAGCATTAGAGCGTTTATACTGGATGAGGGGCAGGATCTGACTCACGTCATTCTGGCCTTTAACTAGTTCACTCTGACTGGGGCGTTGATAATAGTGCAAAGGGAACAAGGAAGAAGGAGAGGGGCCAGCTAGGAGGCTGCCATCACGGTCCAGCTGAGAGACAAGGACTTGAACCACTGTGGCAGCAGTGAAGTAGCCAAATTCTCCAAACAGTTTGAAAATAGAGAGAGCTGAAAGTGCTATTGTTTTGGACTCTGTGTTTCTGAACACACCTAGGAAATTTACTTTGGATTCTGATTGATTTTTTTCCCCTAACATATTAGTTATAGCTCTCTAGTTTGTGTTTTCAGCATCTGTAAACAAACACACAAACAAAAAACATGATTTCTATCTTTATCTAAAGGTTCTTTACAAAATCTCAAATGGGCTCAGGTCATGAATAGACCATTGCCCCAGCACAGATTCCCTCCATTTTTGAATGCTGATAATTCAATATCCTTTGAGTAACAGTTGTACACCCATCAGTTGCACTGAATCCATCTCAGTTCCCTTCATTTTTGTTTGTCACTGCTAAACACCTCCCACGTGTACCAGGCCCTGTGCGAGGCACGGGGGTGGTGGTAGGGGTGAGGACATTCACCTAGAATTCTCCTAAAGAAGTGCTGACAATCTGGTAGGCGGTGGGCACAATCACAAAGAGAGTGGGCTATGGTCTGTAACATAATAAAGGCGTTTTAGGGGAACGGACTAATTAGGATGTGTGACCACAGTCCAGGATGGCATGGAAGTGATGCTGGTGCTGTGGTTGGAGTCAGGTGGGAAAATTCTGGCTGACGCACCATGGATGGGCTGTGTTCAGCGTGCAGAGTGACGGCGGCTAGAGTGACAGGTGGCAGAGCATCGAGGCTGCATCTGTGATGGAGCACACATCTCTGGAGGCAGCACAGGGAAGAGCTTGAAAGGCTAGGGACCAGGCAGGTTATAGTCGTTCCTGTTCAGCTGAGAGTTAGTTAGGCTATGATGGGGATGAAAGAAGGGGCTGGTGTTAGAGATTTCCGAGAGCGAGGTGGACAGAATCACAGCTGAATCAGATACGAGGACTTAGATTAAGGTAGGAGTCAATTCAGACTCCTGAACTGTGCAGCTGGGCAGCTCTCTAAGCTGAGAAAGAGAAGACAAAAAACAAAACTTGTTTTATTTCAGTCTGAGGATGAATCATGTCTAGTTAGAGACATCCAGGCCAGAGTCCTGCACTACTAAATTTCATTCCTAATCGGGAGGTCAAATATCTCTTCTGGTTTTAAAATGTCAGGATCATTGGTAATTTCGAATATTGTTGGTAGCAATAAAAGTGCTGCAATACTTTTTAAAAGCATGGAACGACATACACACATTGACCTAGTTATCTTGCTCCTGAGAATTTATCTAAAAACACAATCTTATAGTTTATAAATTCCATCTAAGAGGTCTCTCATTGAATTTTTTGTCATTACGAAGAAGTAAAAGCAATTTCAAAATCCCTGTAGTGGGGGAATGGAAGATTAATTAGATTTACAACCTGTACACAGTGTAATTATCCAATTAGACATATTATGCAGGGCAATATTTCAACATGGAAAAGTACCGCCGTAATTTTAAGGGAATAGAGAAAGGAGACAAAATATACCTAAATCATAAATTCATGCCAAAACTAAAAATTATACAGCAAAGATGATAAAAGATCTTAGGCACATGAAAACAGGGTTCAGATGGCACCTGGCCTGCAGTTTGGGCCAGGCAAATTAAAATTCCCCCTAAAATACTTGTAAAGACAGAAAGAAAAATGAAAACTATAGATAGCATTGGAAAGGAGAAATGATCCCTATGTCACGTCAGAACATGAACAGAATTGCTACTAAGTATGATGCCTACGTGGCCTCCATGCTGATGCTAATCAGAAACAAAGCAAACCCAACGGCCAAGCAAAGCAGAAAGGTACCCGTTCTTTAATTGGGTGGCTCAGTGATAGACAGCATTCACCTGCAACACAGGAGGCCCAGGTTCAATCCCTGGGTCAGGGAAAAACCCCTCTGGTACTCTTGTCTGGAAAATCCCATGGACAGAGGAGCCTGGTCTACAGTCTATGGGGTTGCAGAGAGTCTAGCATGACTGAGCAGGCATGTGCACTCTAAACACGTTCTTTAACCATGGCCTCCTACCTTGGAATGACAGCCCTGAACCACAAAGTGCTCATTCAGCTCCTTCCAGATGAGAGCTTTTTTTTGCAGAGTTATACAACGTTACTGTCTTTAGTTTTGTGACTTTTGTTTCCACTTTATTTATAGCATCTTTTCATGCACATAGTTCTTAATTTTTTTTTGTTGTTTGTTTTCTTTATGGTTCGTGCTTCCTTGTCTAAAAACAGGTTCTCTCTGGTGGTTATGAAGGCATTTTCCTATGTTATCTTCTGAAAGCTTTATAGTTTCACCTTTCACATTTAGTTTGGTGATCAATTAGGAATTGCTTTTGTATATAGTGTGATGTATTATAGAAGTAAAATTCCAATTTTTAACTATGTATACCTAATAATCTCAGAATCATTCCTTAAAAACACAGTAACTTTACTGTAGCAACTCTCTTTCTAGCATTACCTTTGCTATAAGTCTATTATCCATAACTATAGATGTTGATTCTGGGGGTTCCCTATTCCATTCCATTAACTGATTATTCTTATGCCAAAGTTACACTCACCTTAAAACTTTTTTTTTTATAAAAATAGTCTTTATGGATGGTACAGCAAGACCTTCTCCTTCCTTCTTTCAGAATGTTTTGGCTGCTCCGGGTCCTTCAATCATGTATTTCTACTTTATAATTATCTATTGTTCTGTTTTTACTAAAAAGAAGCCTATTGGAGTCTAGATTGCTGTCTTATCTACAGATCAACTTGGCCAGAATAACATCATTAAAATATTCAGGCTTTTAATCCATGAGCATATTGTATCTCTCCATTTATTCAGATCTTTTACATCTCTCATAAAGTTTTATAGTCTTTTCCTCTAGAATATTAACATACCCATTTGAAGGAGCCTGGAAAGCTACAGTCCATGGAGTCACAAAGAGTTGAACATGACTTAGTGACTAAACAGCAACACAATATAGAATTACTTAATATTTTGACACTCCTGTATTGATAAAAGGCATTTTTTAAGGATCTCATTTTCTGTTTGCTGCTTTTATTACATCTCTTTCTGAATCTGTTCTGGGAAAGAGAATCAAAGAATCTGGAAAATACAGAAGCTACAAAAGCAAAAATGTAAACAGCGTCAGTCTTGCTCTTTATGATCTCGAGTACATATTTTACTTCTGTAGTGACAGTTCTAGTCTCCCTGGAATCCTTGTTTGGCTTACCCACCCTCCCACCTCTTCCTTTTTACTTCTCCACCTCATCCTGTTAGACGGGAAGTAGAGGGGGCTGAGGGTCCTGTGCTGTGACTTTGGAATGAAACTATTGGGCAGGGAGATGATGGAGGCCATGCAGGTAGCAGTAATGTTACAGACTGTGGACTGTCACAGGCCACCTGTGATCATCCCACAACCCAGCACACAATGGATGCAGCAAACGAGTTCACCTTGGGGTGACGGAGCCGCAGAAGGTGACTGTGGATGGGGAACTGAGCCAGGGATTACACCCATCAACCTGACCTCAGTGAGGACAGACTGCTCCAAACGACAGGTGTATATAGTGCCTTACACACATGTGCTGACAATCAACAAATCTTTACAGGTGTTTCTTCTTTAAGGAAAAGTAAATAGAAAAAATTCAATACAGAGTCAGAACAATGAGATTTAACATTTCCTACATGTATACTAAATGCCTTCCAAGTACCAACTCATTAAATCTCCTTAATGACCTTAATGATGGATTATGATTATTTCCATTTTGCAGTTGATAAAACCACAGCCTGGAGATATTTTAAATAAGGCAGCCAAGATCACACTGCTCAGAAATGGCTGAGATGGGATTCAAATCAGACAGGCAAAGTTCGACCTCTGTGTTCTTATGTCTCTCTGCCCAAAGGAAAACATGCTGGAGAACAAAAGAAAAAGAGCATAAACCTAAAGGAAACACTTCTAAGAGGACACGGGGGTCAGAGGGCAAGAGGACAAGCCCCAGTGAAACAGACTCAGTGCCCATAAAGCAAGAGAGCAGGATGAGATGCAAGAAAGAGAGAGGGCATAGATGGTTTTAAAGAAACTAAAAATATCAGCACAGAATTAAAATATGCATCTGAGGCAATAAACAGTAAAGACAGAAGTTTATATTTTCCAAATTTCCTATGACATACATATATTTCTACTATAATCAGAAAACACTAAAATGTCAAACATTTTCCATACTCTTTTTCCCTGGTAATTCTACTTCTCTGAATATATCATAAGGGAATATTTCAAAGAGAAATTTATATGGATATAAGCAATGTGTTTCTAAAAAAAGGAAACTAGAAAAGTTCTAAAGATCCAAAAATAGAGGAATGTTTAAGTATTTTGTGGTCTATTTTTATGGCAGAATATTTTATTGATATAAAAACATATGTTTCCAAAGAATACTTATCCAAAGAAGTTATCACCATAATGTTAAATAAAAGAGCAGGATGAAAACCATCATATCTTTAGTGTGATTATAGTGTGTCACTGTGTGTGCATATGTGTGTGTGTGAGAGATAGAAAGAGGCGTGCATACATATGCCTATCTAAAAGATTACTTTGGAGATTACAGGTTTTTTTCCACCAAAATTTTACACATATGGTATACAGTTGTGTGTGTTAGTCACTCAGTCATGTCCGACTCTAAGCAACCTCGTGGACTTAAGCCTGCCAGGCTCCTCTGTCCATGGAATTCTCCAGGCAAGAATGCTGGAGCGCGTTGCCATTCCCCTTTCCAATAGTATACAGTTAATTCATTAGCAATCATTTAAAAAGGATAATAGGTGATTTGTTAGATCAAGACAGTTATAATGATGCCTCTTATTTCTGTTGTTAGCACTTCAAAAGTTGCTTCTGCAATCCTTAGATTTTAAAATCTTTTTCTATTTCTCATGCTCTCAACACTTAAAAATCTGAGTCCCAAGACTTATTCTAAACTATTTTTCTAGTTATTTCTCCTTGAAATATCAAGGTATTCAGAACATCATTGCTTTTCTTTCTGTGTGACTGCTGTTTTCATCTGTAGCATGGAGGTTCACAGTTTTATGTGTTCCTTTTTCTTCCATTCCTCATGTATCAATACACAGCCATCCTTAGCAACTTGGCAAGTCTCCTTCTGAAGCCATTTCTTTTCATCTTCAGAGGGGTTCTTGGTTGTGTTATGGGAACCCAATGCTCTGGCAACTTGGGCGGCCCAACTGTTATTCCCCAAATACTTTGCTTTGTTTTTCAAAGTCACGACCTTGAGTAAGACACAAAGATGACATTCTGCCTCTATCTTTTGCTCCTTCAGAATTTCCAGACCCTGAAGACATAGTCCAGCTATTGCTGCTGCTTCTTCTTTTTCTTCTCCTTCATTTTTCCTTTCACTTCTTCCTTCTCTGCTTTTTGTCACCATCTTTGTCTTTTCTCTTGCTTTTTAAAATGACTTCTTTCCATGTGAATAAGTGAGTAGAATGAATGTCCTCCCTTCCTGACTTCCTTGCCTTCACCCTATATTCAACTCTCATTCATTCATTCAAACATTATTAACCACTTATGCCAGGGAAAGGAATTGGACTCTGTGGGGATTATGGATAATTAGACCTCCTCCTGCAGCCCTGGAGCTGGAGTTATTCATCACTTATTTATGAAGGCAGGCTTACAGACAACCCAGTTATATGTGTGCTATGTTAAGCGGAATAAACATTTAACAGGGGAATAAACATTTAACTCCCTTTGGAGGAGGTGCAGAAGATTTCTCAGAACAGATAACGCTTGACTTAAGTCTGGAGGAAGTTCACCATAAGGACAAAATATGGAGGGCGGGGCATTCCAGGCAGAGGAAACAATCTGTGTAAAGGTGTGAAAAAATAAAAGATTGTGGTTCATTTATAGAAGGAAAGGTAGGCTTCCGTTGCCTGATTCAACTTGGGTTCAAAGCAGCAGGTGTGTAGCAATCCTCTCCTCCGTCCCCATGGCTGTTCTTAGGGTTCACAGGACCACACTCACCGCTAGGATATTCCCAGACTGATGCCAGCTCTGGCCACCATAACTTGCTTTGCAACCATAGCAGATTTTATCCCCTAAGTCATAGCCTTTTCACATCATGCTCCTCTTTTGCTCATGGGTTTAGTGGCCCTCTTTCCCATGTTTTACTTTTAATGGTTCAAGCTCAAGAATCTTAATTGTTATTCTAAGATCTGCGTATCAATAAGTTCTATACAGGCAAACCTTTCCTGCTTCATTCATACTAGTTCCCTGTAGCAAAAATTAAGCACCTTCTCTAGGCCCAGGCTGGTCGTGAGGGTCTTAATCTCTGGGGTCAAGACCCTTGTGAAAATAGCATGCTTACTGGGTTTACAGTATTCTGCCCACAGATGGGGTGCTCAGGTAGCAACTTCCAAACACAGATAACTGCCTGTCTTGAGATAACCATTGCCTTTCACACCTGATGCTTTGCCTAACCAGCAAAACCCTTAAGGTGGTGGTGGTTTAGTTGCTAAGTTGTGTCCAACTCTTGTGATCCCAGGGACTGTAGTCCGCCAAGCTCCTCTGTCCATGGGATTCTCCAGGCAAGAATACTGGAGGTGGGTTTGCCATTTCCTTCTCCAGGGGATCTTCTGGACTCAGGAATCAAACCTGGTCTCCTGACCCAGGAATCAAACCCGGTCTCCTGCATTGCAGGCAGATGATTTACCAACTGAGCTATGAGGGAGAACCCTTAAGGTACCCCAGTATACTGTACCTAACCAGCACTTAGGGTTGAGAGAACACAGCCTCATGTGTCACTTCTGTCTGCAAACGTGCTGTGGTACCTATAATACTTTGATAATAGGGACAGTCAGTTTCTGCCTGCTCCTGGTTTCCTCTGTGTAGGTTGTTACTGTTACTTTTTCTTCTGTCCTTGTATAAACCTATTTAAGGCTCATTTCCAAGGTCAATATCAAGTTACTAGTCTATACCTTTAGAATTCTGCTTTCCCTTTCTAGATTTATTGAGGTAAAATTGTCATTATATTTTCTGTCATTTTATTTTCTTTTGTCTTTTTTTTTTTTTTTAATGATTCTGCATATAAGTCATACCAGGCAGTATTTGTCTTTGTCTGGCTATATGCCTGTCAATTTTATTCATGTTGTTGCAAATGGCAGTATTTCCTTTTTTAAGGCTGTAATGGCAACCCACTCCAGTGTTCTTGCCTGGAGAATCCCAGGGACTGCAGAGCCTGGTGGGCTGCCGTCTATGGGGTCGCACAGAGTCGGACACGACTGAAGTGGCTTAGCAGCAGCAGCAGCAGTATTCCTTTGTGTGTGTGTGTGTGTGTGTGTGTGTGTGTGTGTGTATCACATTTTCTTTATTTGTGCACCCATCGACAGAGACTTTCCATGTCTTGGCTATTGTGAATAGTGCTCCAATGAACATGAGAGTACAGAGTTCTCTCCAAGATAATGATTTTGTTTCATTGGGATATATATCCAGAAGTGGGATTGCTGGATCATATTGTAGAACTCTAATTTCCTTGAAGATTAAATGTTAGCTGTCGAGTATCAACCCTCCAGCCACTCTGAAACTTTCTGTAGTATTGAGACTGAGCAAATTTATCTAGTAAAGGTCACACATAAGACAGGCAGATCTCCCCTAAAACCCATCACTTGACCTCACCCATAGTTACAGCAGGTCAGTTGATTTAAAGCTCCATCACTCTTACTTTTCCGGTGGTGTGTATGTGTGTGTGTGTGCGTGCGCATGCTCAGTGGTATCTGACTCTTTGTGACCCCATGTACTGTAGCCTGTTAGGCTCCTCTGTCTATGGACTTCTCCAGACAAGAACACTGGAGTGGGTTGCCCTTCCCTTCTCCAGGTTTCCAGTGGTAGTCTACTGTTTCATGTCTAAGTATTTCTTTATGTCTTAAGTCTTTCCCAAGCCCAGATTATGTAAACAAAATGTTAATCAGGCCAAATCATATTACTTATGGATATCCTATGGGGCAAAACCCACAACTAGTCACACATGGCCTCTTCATCGAGAAATGTGATCGGTGACCACTTCCAAACACTCCATACCTTTACATTCAAGGGTGTACTCTCACTTGTCCATCCTTTCAATAGCAAGAATGTTCCTCCCTACCACATTAAAAGTGAAAAGTCAAACTGTGAGTTGCTCAGTTGTCCAACCCTTTGCGACCCCATGGACTGTAGCCCACCCAGGCTCCTCTGTCTATGGAATTCTCCAGGCAAGAACACCGGAGTGGGTAGCCAATTCCCCTCTCCAGTGTATCTTCCCAACCCAGGGATTGAATCTGGGTCTCCTGCATTGGCAGGGGGATTCTTTACTACTAGGGAAGTCCCACCATATTACCCCATTGAAAAAAAATGTATCTGATATCCATTTAGTTCCACTGTAAATAATATCATTTCAAATATTGGCTTTTTCTTCTTCAGTGTACCTAACTTAGTTAAACTTCAACAACTCATTAGGGAATATATAATAGTTGGTATAGTATGCTGATGATTTACCAACAGATGACTAGTATTCACTGATACATTTTTGCACACTCCACAGAATAAAAATTTATGCATAATTCAGAAATTCTTTGTCAATTTTTCAATAACCTGACATCTTTCAATAAAGACTGGAAACAATCCTTTTTCATTAAAATAAATCTACCTGTTGATTACCTGAAAAGATAACTGATACAAGAGAAAGGATAAGATACATCATTTTTGAGACTAAATCTACCAAACTCTACGTATTTTAATGAATTAAACTTCCTGTTCCTTTAAGACTTATACAAAAGAATTGATCCCAGAAATGGACAATAAGTACAAATTAGCTTAAGGAAAAAACAAAACTTATTATTGGTTCAAGTACTTGAAAAGCTCAGGGTTAGGAGCAGGAATAAGACTGACAACAAGCACAAAATAAATCAGGGTCTCAACAAATAAGTCTTTCTTGTCATCCCTCTCTCTCTCTCTCTCTTTCCCTCCCTTTGATCGTGCTCTGATTGTGGTGTTTTCAGTCTTAAATGCACTTTCCCCATGTTGAAATAATTGAATGCCAGCAGTACGAAGCACAGATCATCTTTAGGATTTGTGATCCAGTAGCCCCTTCACCTTGGCTCCAGCAAAAATCCATGGGAAAACTGACTGCATCTCCTTCCCATCTCTTTGGGTCCCACGTTCATCTCTTAAACGACTTTTTTCTTTTCTTTTTTTAAAGGCAGGCTACTTCACACACTTGGCTCTGGGCTGAGTGCTGGGGGACTCAAAGCTATGAGACACAGTGTCTCTCCACATGGAATGTTTTTTTCTTTCCCCTAAAAGGAAGAAAATAATTGTGGCAGACTGAAAGAGTGAATGTCTTTTACATTTCTTTGGAGTAAACACATCAAACCCACATTCAGTCCTGTTTTTGGTAAAAACAAACAAACAAACAAAAAATGGGTTAAAATGAATTCTATTGCATTGAAAACTTCCATTTGTGTTCCTCCCAGGTGATGCTAATGGTAAAGAATAGGCCTGCCAATGCAGGAGACACAAGAGACATGGGTTAGATCCCTGGGTTGGGAAGATGCCCTGGAGAAGGGAATGGCTACCCACTCCAGTATTCCTGCCTGGGAAATCCCATGGACAGAGGAGCCTGGCAGTGTCTATAGGACCGCAAAGAGTTGGACATGACTGAGCAACTAACTCATTCACTTTTCATGGTTCAGTTCCTTCATTCAGTCACATCCGTAGTGTGCTGTAGTCCATAGGGTCTCAAAAGAGTTGGACACAACGGAGTGACTGGTCATGCATGCATGCATGCACACGCTTTTTGGACAATTTCCTATAGTTTATCCCTGGGTGTCACTACATTAAAGACATTCTTCAGAAATTACTAGGGTGACCAGGGTTCTAGTTTGGCTGGGACACCTCTGGTTTACGCCTGCTATCTCAGCAGAATTATTAATAGTGCCTCCTTTTTAAAAAATGTCCTGATTTGGATGATAAATCAAGTGGTCACCCTTAATTCTAGCAATTTGCCTGGGAAACCACCTCCCAGTGACTGTGACATCTTATTTTGCATCATTAGGAACATTCTGTCCTGGATAGGTACGTTTGCCCAGTAACTTGAGGGCAATGTCCTAAGGCCAAACACTTTCAGTATTTCAACTGCTTTTCATGACAATCTTTCAAAAACGATCGTATATTCCTCTGCCTTAAGAGGGCACCCTAAGATTAACCTAACCTTTTCTGGCTCATTTAGCAGCCTCATGCACTAACTGAGCTGTAGATACACAATACCGACGGGATGAGGCATAGAGCTGAGCGGCTGTCAGTCTCACCTTTGGCCCTAGAGCTTGCTTTCTTTAAAGAGTATCAAGATGAGCTTTCTTTTGGGTAACTTTCTATTTTTTTTTCCTAAGGGGATGAATAAATGATATTTGATGGCTACATATCTGAGATAACATAGCAAAACCAGTTCTATGCAAAGTAACTTGCAGAGTTAAAGGTTGAAAGCACAGCCTTCTCCTAAGTGATAATTCTGACCTTTGAAAGAATTTCTGCCATACCTTTACTATCATACAAAATACTGAACACATCACTAATGCCTTGGAACCTGGGCAACATTTTGCTATAATCTCCCTTCTACTTTGTCTGCACAGTTATTATGCAGGAGACAAAGAAGGAACAATATCACTAGCAATATTAGATAACTATGTGGCAAGTTTTCATGAGGAACTGATTCAGTAGGCTAAAAATATTACTGATAATGAAATATTAAGTCTGTAATTATAGCAATAGGCACCAATTTTTCAAAATTTCCCTAATTTTAATAGGTTATCAACTTTATTTAAATGTAAGTTACATACAATAATATGCACCAAGTTTCACTGTATAGTTCAGTAAGTTTTGACAAATCCACACACCTGTGTAACCACCACCTCTATCAAGAAATATAACATTGCCATCACCGCAAAAGCTCCCTGTGCTCTTTTGTGGTCAATTCTCTGTCTGCTCCTGGCCCCAGACAACTGCTTCTCTCCTTTCTATCAATATAGGCTTGCCTGTTCTACTGAGTGCATGTGTGCTAAGTCGTTTCAGTCATGTCTCTGTGCGACCCTATGGACTGTAGCCCCCCAGGCTCCTCTGTCCACGGGATTCTCCAGGCAAGAATACTGGAGTGGGTTGCTATTCCCTTCTCCAGGGGATGGAACCTTCGTCTCTTACATCCCTGCATTGGCAGGTGGATTCTTTACCACTAGCGCCACCTAGAACTTCATATAAATGAAATTTAGTATCTACTGTTACTCTTTCCTGGTGACTCAGATGATAATCTTCCTGCAGTGCAGGAGATCTGGGTTCCATCCCTGGTCAGGAAGATCCCCTGGAGAAGGGAATGGCAACCCACTCCAGTGTTCTTGCCTGGAGAACCCCATGGACAGAGGAACCTGGCAGGCTACAGTCCATGGGGTCGCAACGAGTCTGACATGACTGGGAAACTTTCACTTACTCTTTTGACAGATTTCATTCACGATGTTTCTGAGATCCACCCATGTTACTATCAGTAGTTTAATATACTTTTTTTTTGGCTGAGTAGTATTCCATTGCATGGATATATTATAATTTGCTTATCAACTTATCTGTTGAATTAAATCGACATTTGGATTATTTCTAAATTGAGAGTATTTTAAATTAAGAGAGACATTATGTAGATATATGTCTTCATTTCTCTTGGATAAATACCTGGAAGTAAAACTGAACGTTCTTGTTCAGTCACTGAGTTTTGTCTGACTCTTTGAGATCCCATGGGCTGCAGCAGGCCAGGTTTCTCTGTCTTTCACTGTCACTCCAAGTTTGCTCAAATTCAAGTCCACTGAGTTAGAGATACTACCTAGACATCTCCTCTGCTGCCCCCTTCTCTTTTTGCCTTCAGTCTTTCTCAGCATCAGGGTCTTTTCCAGTAAGAAGGCTCCTTTCATCAGGTGGCCAAAGCATTGGAGTTTCATCTTCAGCAACCATCATTCCAATAAATATTCAGGGTTGATTTCCTTTAGGATTGACTGGTTTGATCTCCTTGCTTTCCAAGGGACTCTCAAGAGACTTCTCCAGAACCATAGTTGGAAAGCATCAATTCTTCATATGTTAATTCCAAGTGTAAGTTTATAAAAACTTGAAAATTGTTTTCCAAAGTATCTGTAACATTTACATTACAAACATCACCATGTATAAGTTCCATTACTCCCCATCTTTGCCAACATTGGGTGCTATTGGTATTCTCATTTGTCATTGCTGGTACATCTTGGTAGGACTTTGTAGTTTCAGTAAACATCACCCAGCTGACTAATGAGGCAGAGCATGTTTTCATATGCCTTTCCTTAATTCTTCACTTTTAAATTCCTCATAGTGGGTTTCCTAATTTTACTGCAATAATCTTAGAGCTGTGAGATTATTTTATGGTAAAGATACTTAAATGATTATATCAACCAGAAAATACTACTCTGTCTCATGGTTATTTGATGTGTTCACTTTATTTTCATCCATTCACTCATGTGACTGTGTGGGCTCCATGCAAATGCTAGAGGGACTATGTATGAGACTTTCTTACCCCCCCCCACTGATACGGTACAGTCTAGATAAATGAATAACCCTTTTGAAACGTTGGAAATGATAAAATGTAATAGTTGCCAAATGTTTTATTTCATGGAAGCTCAGACAATATGCACAAAAATAACAGTGGTATAGCCAGAGGCATGATGTGGTCAGATATGTATTAATATTTTTAGAAAACCACTCTTATTCTGTTTACAACCATAGTAATTGACTCACTAGTGTATACAAGGATATACTTTACATAATTAAATCTGACCAGACTTAACAGCATTGAGAAGTTATTAGAAATAAGTTGTTTGAAAAGAGCCACACAATGCAGCCTCTATGCTTATTATTCTAGAGCCTCTAACGTTGTGATTCACTCTGAGTAACCAAACCAAGGGGGTCTGTGAACTACATTTGTTCTGACTAGCCTTTTGGCTTTCAGTTGGGACTGAGCAGAGATGGGGTGACCTCTGATTTTTTTTTAATTAAAAATTAGTCATAAAACACATCCTCAGGTGTTCCCATTTACTCACAGGCTATATTCAGCAAAACCAGCAGGTTAATTTCTAGAACCTCCAATATATTTAACTAGTGGCCTTTCTC
Source organism: Bubalus kerabau (assembly GCF_029407905.1). NCBI lineage: Eukaryota > Metazoa > Chordata > Mammalia > Artiodactyla > Bovidae > Bubalus > Bubalus kerabau. The sequence continues at coordinate 114,580,692 of NC_073631.1, read as the reverse complement.
AGTGAGTTTTTGTGCATATTACAAAGATAAACCAATATGAAATACACTGATCCATGGATATTTTCCTACACTCCACCTTTTGAATTTACGTAAACATTTCTGTGTACACTCTCCAGGTCAACACAGCCTTCTGACTCAAGTGCTCTTTGCCTTTCACTGGAATAAGAGTGAGCTGTATCCCTGTGTCTCTGTCAATCTGTGAATCCAGGGGATGGTAGAGGAGGGTAAAAGTAGAGAAGATTTGAAACGCCTGAAGGAGTAAAATTAGATGTTTGGATGTGCTCTCTCCTATAAGATTTGGAAGCAACAGCAGGCATGCAGTCCCAGAGGGCTGGAGACTTTCAGCAGAAGTGACCAGATAACCAAACAAAAAGGCCAGAGGGGTACCCAGATGGCTGGGAAGGCCAACTCACAGCAGTACAGGAACCCTGCAGAGTAGAGGCTGGGGCTCTGGCAGCTGTGAGCTGTGGTGCAAGCTCAGGCAAGTACCTATGAATATGCTCTTTTGCAAGACATGGTTCTGCTTTTGGGGTAAATGAGGCAGAGCAACCAGAAGCAGGGGAAAAGCTAAGAACACAGTTTTGGAAGAAGCCAAAGTATAAGGAGAGGTCACAGAAAGATGGCGCATCTGGAAAGGAATAAGAAAAGGAAGGAGGGAAGGAAGGAAAGAAAATGTGAAAGAAAACTCAAGGAATGAGGAAGGAAGAAAACGATAACTATGTGAGGTGGTGCATATGCTAATTACTTGATTGTGATGATTGCTTCAAAATGTGCATACATATATATAGATTTATATATCAAATTATCAAACTGTATACCTTAAATATATACATTGTTGGGGGTAACTTGTACTTCAACAAAGATAGGAAAAACTGTCTGAATAAATTTAAAAAACTCATTTAAATGCCTGGATGGCACAGTGATAAAGAATCCGCCTTTAAGTGCAGGAGACACAAGAGATGGGGGTTCTATCCCTGGGTCAGGAAGATCCCCTGGAGTATTCTTGCTTGGGAAATCCCACGAACAGAGTAGCTTAGCAGGCTACAGTCCGTGGGGTTGCAAAGAGTCAGACACGACTGAGCATCAGCACCGCCACCAAGTGTATAAACCAAAACATTAACAGTGATTATCTCCGGGTAACAGAACTATGTTGAGTTTTCTTTTGGTTTATCCATGTCTATTATTTTTTAAAAAAAATACACATAAATCACTTTAAAAATTTAAGGAAGGAAGAACCCACTTGGAATCCTTTTATCGTGGCTAAGCAGTGAATTGATCCCTGTATGGTCAGGCTACCCACATTGGCTATTCTCTCGTTCTTTGTATATCGCTATTCAACCAGTCCCTGTTTCAACTATTCCTACTCACTTGATCAATTTTCCTACATATTTGCTCCACCCCCCTGCCTGGCCTCATCTAGTGATTGTTCCTATCTTTAGATCAGAACAACTTCACCATTTGTTGTTTAGTTGCCAAGTCTTGTCTGTCTCTTTGCAACCCCATGGACTGCAGCATGCCAGGCTCATCTGTCTTCCACCATCTCCTGGAGCTTACTCAAATTCATATCCATTGAGTCTGTGATGCTATCTAACCATCTCATCCTCTGCCACTCCCTTCTTCTTTTGCCTTCAATCTTCCCAGCTTCGGAGTGTTTTCCAATGTGTCAGATTTTTGCATCAGGTGGCCAAAGTATTGGAGCTTCAGGTTTAGCGAAGTCTTTCCAATGAATAGTCAGGGTAGATTTCCTTTAGGATTAACTGGTTTGATCTCCTTGCTGTTCAAGGAACTCTCAAGAGCCTTCTCTAGCACCACAACTTGAAAGCACCAATTCTTCAGCGCTCAGCTTGCTTTATGGTCCAACTCTCACATCCATACATGACTACTGGAAAACCCATATCTTTGACTATATGGTCCTTTGTTGTCAAAGTAATGTCTATGCTTTTTAATATGATGTCTATGTCATAGTTTTCTTCTAAGGAGCAAGCGTCTTTGAATTTCATGGCTGCAGTCACTGTCTGCAGTGAATTTGGAGCCCAAGAAAATAAAATCTGTCACTGCCTTTACTTTTTCCCCTTCTATTTGCCATGAAGTGATGGGACTGGATGGCATGATCTTAGATTGTTTTCATGTTGAATTTCAAGCTGGGTTCACTCTATTTTACCTTCATCAAGAAGCTCTTTAGTTCCTCTTCTGCCATTTGACTAGTATCATCTGCATATCTGAGGTTGTTGATATCTCTCCTAGTAATCTTGATTCCAGCTGTGATTCATCCAGCCCAGCATTTCACATGATGTATTCTGCATATAAGTTAAATAAGCAGGGTGACAATATACAGCCCTGATGTACTCCTTTCTCAATTTTGAACCAGTCAATTATTTCATGTCGGGTTCTAACTGCTGCTTTTTGACCGGCATACAGGTTTCTCAGGAGACAGGTAAGGTGGTCTGGCACTCCCATTTCCTTAAGAATTTTCCACAATTTGTTGTGATCCACACACTAAAAGACTTTAATATAGTCAATGTAGCAGAAATAGATTTTTTTTTTCTGGAATTCTTTGCTTTTCCTATAATCCAACAGATGTTGGCAATTTGATCTCCAGTTCCTCTGCCCCTTCGAAATTTAGCCTGTACATCTGGAAGTTCTTGGTTTATGTATTGTTGAAGCCTAGCTTAAGGATTTTGAGCATAATCTGGTGTTTAGTTGCTTCAGTCGTGTCTGACTCTGTGACCCCATGAACCACACTCTGCCAGGCTCCTCTGTCCATGGGGATTCTCCTGGCAAGAATACTGGAGTGGGTTGCCATGCCCTCCTCCAGAGCATCTTCCCTACCCAGGGATCAAACCCATATCTCCTGTGATAAGTGCACTGCAGGCGGATTCTTTACTGTTGAACCACCAGGGAAGCCCCAATCATAATCTTGCTAGCTTGTGAAATGAGTGCAATTGTATGGTAGTTTGAATGTTCTTTGGCATTGCTGTTTTTGGGATTGGAATGAAAAGTGATTTTTTCCAGTCAGTGGCCACTACTGAGTTTTCCTAATTTGCTGACATATTGAGTGCAGCACTTTAACAGCATCATCTTTTAGGATTCGATTTAAATCTGGAATTCTGTCACCTCCACAAGCTTTGTTCATAGTAGTTCTTTAGAAGGCCCACTTAACTTCATACTGCAGGATATCTGGCTGTAGGTGAGTGATCATACCATCGTGGTTGTCTGGGTCATTAAGACCTTTTTTGTATAGTTCTTCTGTGTATTCTTGCCACCTCTTTTTAATCTCTTCTGCTTTTGTTAGGTCCTTACTGCTTCTGTCCTTTATCATGCCCATCCTTGCATGAAATATTCCCTTGATATCTCCAAATTTCTCCACCACAGAGCTTATCAAATGGGCACTGAGGGGCGTGAACTTCTGCCAGTTTAGGTGGAACCAGGGAGCCTACCAGAGGTCAATTCCTAAAAGTGGTAACCTCCTTCTCCCTTGGTGGGGCAAAGGTGGCTACCTTGTCCTGCCTGCAGGCTCACAAGGCAAGCTGTTGCTCCAGGACCTTGCTTCAGATGTGAGAGGTTCCCCGTTCATTAGACTATGAGGGCCTCTGTTGCTGACTCTGAGCTGTTTCTTCAGACTCTAGGCAAGTACAGGGCTGCAGGCCTGCAGGGTGCAACCCAATAGTCACGGAGGCTGGAACAGCTTAGAATTGATGAGACTAGAACAGCTTAGAATTGATGAGACTTCATCGATTCTTCATCAATCACTTGGAAGGAAGGACAGGAAGCAGGGAGGACAGACACTCGCTGACACCCTCCAGGGTGTATTTGAGGACTTGTGCTCATAGCCCTTCAAGCAAGAGTACACATTCTCTTGAACCAGGCTTCCGCTCTCCATCCTGCTGCTCTGCGTCAGGCAGTGAGAGTGGAGTGTGAAGTGTTTAGCTGTCTCAATGCAGTCAGGCCCCAGGAAACTGATGAAGCGAGACAGGCCTGGCTCGCCCTTTTAGAAAATGCCTTTCTGACCTTTTTCCACTCGGCAGAACTTGCCATATGTGGTGTCTTTAGAGCAACACAATGCTAACCTTAGAAGTTCCTGACGCCTTTAATGGCTCTTTGCCTCTCCAGACAGGAGAGCTGTGCTATCGTCAGTCTCCTTACAGCTGCCTCTCCGCGCCTCGGTTAGGGTGCCTGCCTACTACGATGCTCTTCTCATCCCTACTGCCACTTTGGTCTCAGAAAAGAGCACCAACAAGCAGATTACTGCCTTCTCCTCTCCTTATTTCTCCCAGCCCCATAGCTTTCATCCCCAAGTGGTGTGCATCTCAAAGCCACAGTTCTTCAGTACGACGCTCTATTCATCTGGTTAGTAAGCCCACTGATCACAGTCGCAACCCTCGGGGGTGCCCATTTCTTCTCAGGTGTTTTCTTCTTCATTGGCTACTCCAAAGGTGCTGCTACTTTACTCTTGAAAGTACTTAAAAAATACTGCTGGGACATGGGAAGTTACCCAGAATCTGACCTTACATCTACAAATAACCATCTGTGAACACAATAGATCTTTACTGGAAATTTTCAGATTAGAAAAGTTCAAGGGACAACCTAGCTAGAAAAACAAAATGATCTTCCTTCTTTCCTTCCTTCCACACCCACATCCACCTATCCATCCATTTATCCATACAATATTTGATAGTTACTTACTATCACCTCAATATAATCAAGTACTATTACAGGAAGCCTGGCGTGCTGCAGCCCATGGGTCACAAAGAGTCAGACATGACTGAGTGACTAAACTGATTAATCCATTAATTATTTATTGAGTATACCATTTCCTGAAACCATTTTAGGTGCTGAAGATACAGCAATAAAACAGACATCTCTGGAAATGATTCAGTCGACTCTTTCTCCAGTTATGACTTCCTTTCCAGGTACTAGATGTGAGTGTCCAGCTGGTTCTCAACGACCCTAAACAACTCCCATTCAGTAGGTTCAAAACTGAACCCATTATGTCTGCCTTCCAGCAAAATAGTGAAGTTAACTATTTGTCTCAAAAACCTTCAGTGGCTTAATATAACTTACTGACTATAGCCTAGCTTCTTTTGACTAATATTTATGATAGTCTATAGCAATATGTGAACCGTGAACTTCCTGATGTTCAAGTTGGTTTTAGAAAAGGCAGAGGAACCAGAGATCAAATTCCCAACATCCACTGGATCATGGAAAAAGCAAGAGAGTTCCAGAAAAGCATCTATTTCTGCTTTCTTGACTATGCCAAAACCTTTGACTGTGTGGATCACAATAAACTGTGGAACATTCTGAAAGAGATGGGAATACCAGACCACCTGATCTGCCTCTTGAAAAATTTATATGCAGGTCAGGAAGCAACAGTTAGAACTGGACATAGAACAACAGACTGGTTCCAAATAGGAAAAGGAGTACGTCAAGGCTGTATATTGTCACCCTGTTTATTTAACTTATATGCAGAGTACATCATGTGAAACGCTGGACTGGAAGAAACACAAGCTGGAATCAAAATTGCAGGGAGAAATATCAATAACCTCAGATATGCAGATGACACCACCCTTATGGCAGAAAGTGAAGAACTAAAGAGACTCTTGATGAAAGTGGAAGAGGAGAGTGAAAAAGTTGGCTTAAAGCTCAACATTCAGAAAACGAAGATCATGGCATCCGGTCCCATCACTTCATGGGAAATAGATGGGGAAACAGCGGAAATAGTGTCAGACTTTATTTTTGGGGGCTCCAAAATCACTGCAGATGGTGACTGTAGCCATGAAATTTAAAGACACTTACTCCTTGGAAGGAAAGTTATGGCCAACCTAGATAGCATATTCAAAAGCAGAGATGTTACTTTGCCAACAAAGGTCCGTCTAGTCAAGGCTATGGTTTTTCCAGTGGTCATGTATGGATGTGAGAGTTGGACTGTGAAGAAGACTGAGTGCCGAAGAACTGATGCTTTTGAACTGTGGTGTTGGAGAAGAGTCTTGAGAGTCCCTTGGACTGCAAGGAGATTCAACCAATCCATTCTGAAGGAGATCAGCCCTGGGATTTCTTTGGAAGGAATGATGCTAAAGCTGAAACTCCAGTACTTTGGCTACCTCATGTGAAGAGTTAACTCATTGGAAAAGACTCTGATGCTGGGAGGGATTGGGGGCAAGAGGAGAAGGGGACGACAGAGGATGAGATGGCTGGATGGCATCACTGACTCAATGGACGTGAGTCTGGGTGAACTCCAGGAGTTGGTGATGGACAGGGAGGCCTGGTGTGCTGTGATTCATGGGGTCGCAAAGAGTCGGACATGACTGAGCGACTGATTTGATCTGATCTGATAATGAATTCCCAGGCACATAATTCTGTTACTATTTTCTAATAAAATTGCATATATTCTTCACTCCATTGCTATCGCTCAGCTCATGTTGTTACTATGGACTAGAATAGTGTATGTATGTGTGTGTGTGACACAGAGAGAGATTTAAGTAGACAGTTCTGCCCAGCAACCACTCCATGATTATTGCCTCAAGTGTTAATGAGTGTGGAATGGAAGTCCCAAATGTACATTTGCCTAATTTTTTATAGTTTTCTGTGTCTCTCTCTTAGTGTGAGCATAATGCTGGGCCAAGACTGAGTCTAACCTGCACATATTTTTCATGTAATATGGCCATTTCTTTACTTGACACTCAGTTGAAGAATCTGCTATCTGTTCTGATCCTAGAGGAAAATCTGTCTATGTTGGCTATAATAGATTGTTTCTAATCTGTCCTATGAGTATGACCATATATTCTGTATTTTGTGGGTGAATTTTTTAAAATTTTGTGTTACTTTGAATATACACAATTTTTACCTTCTTCTCTGATTTTAGAACCAAACGTCTGGTATCAATAAAATACAAACCCATGATGCTGTGATTACTATTATCTCCCAAGTAAGGTTATAACCTCCTGTGTACAGGATCTATAACAATAATTCCTCACAGATCTTTTATTAATACAGGGCTGGGGTTGAAACCCGGCGCCGGTGGTTGGATGAAGAATGGCAATAACTGAAAGTGTTGACTGTCAAAGAACAGGAATAAGTCCAGAAAGGGGTGGTTTAAGGACCTAAAAGAAACAAATGTCCTTGACCCCTTCATATGGCTTCAGTTTGAAGGAAGCTTCTGAAGCCTCAGTGTGTTTAAAACAGAATTTGAACGACATTTTAATTTATAAAAATACAAAAGGACAGGAAACTCCATATGCCTGGGGTCTGGAAGAGGAGAGCAGGAAAGAAAGAAGTGATGAGGCTTCAGAAAGAAATATATGTACCCTCTGTATGGAATAGAAAATCTTTAATTTGAAATGACTATCGAAAGATTAAATTATGTAAAGGAAAAATATCATATCAGTTTCAATGTGAATTCAGCAAGCTTCCAGTATGCATTGAAGGAGACAAACGTTTGTTGTTATCTATCATTTCAGATAACTTTATAACCAAAGCATTAACATCCTTATGTTGGTATTTTCAAAGCAGCTTCAAGTTTATTGATTTTCCATGATACTGGATGATTAATTTCATTCTTGAGTCTGGTAAAAGTTAATCTAAGCCATATAGCACAGTGTCAGCAGCTGGAATCCATAATGCAATCTCCTTTCATTTGCTAGTTATCTTAGTTGAATAACCTCCTATGAATACAACTTCCATAGGAATCCCGATTCAAAGATCCTTTGGTTTATCACAATTTCTAATTGTTTTAGTTGAATTTGTTTTCTCAAATATGTTAATAGGCCATTATAAAAAGGTCAGGCCATGAGGGCAGGGACCATGAGTGTCTTGTTCCCTGCTGTATCCCCAGCATCTAGGATGATAACTCTCTACAGGGTAGGGGTCCAATAGCAATTTGTTCAACTAATGGATTAATGGACCAGAATTACCCTGGCCAGCGGGGTTGATGTCAACTAAGAGGTTTTCCTGGAGATTCAGGCTCAAAAGACTTGGTCATCCTAGGAATGAAAGGACTAGGAACATTAGCTAGATGGCTTGATGTGAAATAGGAAAAACTGTAAAAATTAGCAAAAAAAAAACCCAGTTTGCTCATTGGTTCGAAACAAGATTTTATAACTGTGGTGCAAATGCATTTTCTTAATGTATATAACTTGTTTTTGTTATGTATTTTCCTAAATGTACATAACTTGTTTCCAATCATTTCCATGCCTGAATGATGTATCTTCTTGTACTTTAAATGGCTGAGGTTATGTGAAAGTGTTGAAGATTTAGGACAGAGAGAAGATGCTGAGATTAATAGAAGACCCAGCAATAATTCCAAGTCAGGTGTAAAAGGAAAAAGACATGTTCAATTCCTTGGATAGTGAGAGTGACCAGTAACAAAGACTGGGGAAAAAACTATTTGGAAGTTCCTCTAGAACATTTTTCCTCAGTGAAGCCCAAGTTTTATCATGGTCAATCATTATGGAAAGCATTGGATAGTGATTTTGAAGGCTTCTGTACATGATATGTATGTGACAAATGATAAATTATCACATGGAAAACAGCATACATGTAAAAACACACAAGAGAGTAACATTTGCTATAGAAACGGGTCTTGGAAAAGAAAGTATGTGTAGGGACTTCTCTGGCGCCACCAGTTCATGCTTCCAGAGAAGGGGGTGTAGTCTGATCCATGGTTGGGATCCCACAAGCCATACGGCATGGCCAAAATATAATAATAAAATGACAATAAATATCTTTGGAGGGGGATTCAGGATGGAGGGACACATGTATCCTGGTGGTTGATTCATGTGGTTGTATGGCAAAAACCACCACACTGTTGTAAAGTAATTAGCCTCCAATTAAAATAAATACATTAAAATAATAATAATAATAAATATCTAAAAAATAAAGTAAAGCATTTGTGCCTACATACTAATCAGATTCCCTGATGATACTTACTAGCAGAGAGATCGGAGAAGGCAATGGCACCCCACTCCAGTACTCTTGCCTGGAAAGTCCCATGGATGGAGGAACCTTGTAGGCTGCAGTCCGTGGGGTCGCTAAGAGTAGGGCACGACTGGGCAACTTCCCTTTCACTTTTCACTTTCATGCATTGGAGAAGGAAATGGCAACCCACTCCAGTATTCTTGCCTGGAGAATCCCAGGGACGGGGGAGCCTGGTGGGCTGCTGTCTATGGGGTCGCACAGAGTCGGACACAACTGAAGCGACTTAGCAGCAGCAGCAGCAGAGAGATAGTAGAGTGTTTTCTGTGGAATCTCTCACGACTGATGCGACTTAGCAGCAGCAGCAGAGAGATAGGAGAGTGTTTTCTGTGGGATCTCTCTAGCAGGCTACATCCAATCTGTCTAGCTGTTCATAGCAAATGAGCAACTTATGGATTTGAGGGTTATGGTCCATTGGAAAGTGTTAGGTCAGTTATGTTCTTCTTATCATTGTTTAGTCTCTAAGTCGTGTCCAACCCTTTTGCAACTCCACCGACTGTAGCCAGCCAGGCTCCTCTCTCCATGGGATCTCTCAGGCAAGAACACTGAAGTGGGTTGCCATTTCCTTCTACAAAGGATCTTCCCAAACCAGGGATTGAACCCATGTCTCCTGCATTGGCAGGCAGGTTCTTTGCCATGGAGCCACCAGGGAAACTAGGTCAGCTATATAGTGTAAAAGGAAATAATAATTTTTCTTCAAGACTCTATGAATAATTTATTATAAGGAAAACTCAATGAATGAGGTAAAAATATCTTATTACATTGATAAGTGGAATTCTTCAGAAACTAAGAAGAATTTCTTTCAGTGGAAGGAAATCTAAAGGAAAAGAACAGCTTTTCTCCAAAGTAAGCCAACACAAATGCTTGTGGCTGTTAACAGTTAAATATTAATATTTAATTAACCTACTGAAAACCAAGTTCAGGGGCTCTTGCTGTAGGTAGGCAGAGGCCCACCCCAAAGCCAAAGCTGAATTAGCCTTAAATAGGATATATGGCTCTTCCTTGAATTTAGGGCATCAGAACAAACCTAAGCTAGGGCTTAGGGAAGAGAATTCAATAAGAACTGCCTCTCACTGCCTGGCATGTGGGCTCCTGAGGGCTTCTTAGAACCAAAAAAGAGAGAGAAGCATTATCAGTAATCGTCTGGAAGGTAACTTTGTCAGTGAGATAAGTAGAACAGTTATCAGATGTCCCACTTTTTTCAAGAAAGACCTTCAACTGATGCAAGGAGAATTGCGTTTTCTTATTAAAACTATATTTTGCATTTGTAACTAGTTTTGTTACAAATCAGATCGGTGAACCTTTAAACTATGTGTTTCTGAAATCTTATGAAGAAGAAGTTTGCTCCTTGTCTGTGTTTGATTCTATTTGCTTTTTTATTTGATGTTTGTTTGCTTTTGGCTGCACCACTCAGCATGTGAGATCTTAGCTTCCTGACCAGGGACCGAAACCACACCCCTTGCCCTGGAAGCACCGAGTCTTAACCACTGAACCACAAGGGAAGTCCCTATGTTTGATTCTTTTTTTTAGTTTTACTCTCTTGCATGTTAAGAGACTATGAGAGATATCTATATCATTTTCTATTTGTTAATGAAAAATTTTCTCTTTCCTAATTATATTTAGCTATCTTTCCAAAGTTATAATTTTTTATATAAAACTTTCTTATAAAGAGATAAATATGCCCTCCAGAATTGGTAGCTAGAAGAGAATGAGCATATTTCATCCATGAAACTTGCCAACTTTAATTTCTTACACATGTATTGCAATTGCCACATTTTAATGAGTTGATCTTTACTTATTTACAACGTTTATGCAACCAAAATCAGCTCATGGTTTGTAGGGGTATAATTATTAAACTCCAGGCTCAGGATTTTATCTGAAAGTGTAAGGAAACTAGTATGAGGGTATCTAGAAACACATGGGCCAATTAAGGAAAAAATAAGAGGAGAAAATTTAAAATGTATAACATTGAAATAAAAAACAAGAGCAATGATGCATTATTATTTTGTGCTCATTTATTCATAACTTTTCTGTTCTATTTATATTGAGAGAGCTTAAAATTAAGGGGCAAATGAAACTTGCTGCTGCTGCTGGTAAGTTGCTTCAGTTGTATCTGACTCTGTGTGACCCCATAGATGGCAGCCCACCAGGCTTCCCCATCCCTGGGATTCTCCAGGCAAGAACACTGGAGTGGGTTGCCATTGCCTTCTCCAGTGCATGATAGTGAAAAGTGAAAGTGAAGTCGCTCAGTCATGTCCGACTCTTAGCGACCCCATGGACTGCAGCCCACCAGGCTCCTCCGTCCAGGGGATTTTCCAGGCAAGAGGACTGGAGTGGGGTGCCATTGCCTTCTCCGAAATGAAATTTAAGAGGCTTCAAATTAGTCTTCTTAGGACAGGCCATGAAACACCAAGTAGGACTGAAGAGACGTGGAGGAGGTGAGCCATCAGTCTCTGGAACTCTAATTCAGAATGCAAACGTCCTTCTGCTGGAGATCTGCTTCTTTGAATATTTCAAGGAAATGGCTCATGAAATTTAGCCAAATTGTTTAGAAACAAGCCCTCTCTAAATGAGGGAAAAGGATAGGAAAGAAAGGAAAGGGAAGTCAGCCCAGCCACGAGTCAGGACTGAAGAGCAAGAAGAATTTGGACTAAAGACTGATGATGGACTGTCCCAAACAAGCCCCCTAATTATAAGTCACTTGGCAGCTGGCAGCAGGGAGAGGCAGGTCTTAATGTTCCCATTCTTATACCCATTTGCAAATACTAAAATAAAAGACATGTTAACAGATTACTCCACTGGTACCAAAGCTTATGGGGCTTCCCTGATGGCTCAGACGGTAAAGAATCTGCCTGCAATGCAGGAGACCCAAGTTTGATCCCTGGATCGGGAAGATTCCTCAGAGAAGAGAATGGAAACCCACTCCAGTATTCTTGCCTGGAGAATTCCATGCACAGAGGAGCCTGGCAGGCTACAGTTCATGGGGTCACAAAGCGTCGGACACGACTGAGAGACTAACATTAACATCAAAGCGTATTATGTAAGTGAATTCTGAGGTTATTCAACCAGGGTGTTTAATAACTTATTTTCATATCACGACCATCTGACCATTTAGATAGACCACCATCCCCCACTACCCCCTTCACATCTAATAGAAACACTCATTTAAGTATTCTGGAACTTTAAAGTTTCCTGGCTAATTTTGATAAATCCACTAAAGGGATGATGCCAAAGAGACTTGCATCCAGATTCCAATTCACCTTTTTACTTAGTTCTTAGGAAGAAGCCGACTCCTTGTAAACCTCAGTGACAGGCCTGAGCTACACCAGTAGCAGAAAAATTATTACTAAAACCAAACGGCTCATGCTGTTCTCAAGAAGGGAGAAAACAGAAGACCTGATAAAAATACAGCTTGAAATCATGACACACGCTGCAAAGACTCCTTAAGATATGTCAGTCTGCTGCAACATTTGCCCACTCTCTTCAAAGTCAGAAGTGCCGACTTCTCTATGAAAGTCCACCTTCCTCTGCTTATAATATCTCTCTTTCATAACACTTTGCACCGCAGTGAAAACATACATTACCTTTGGCCTCTCAGGGTCATTAATTGTAAGTGAGATTAGTACAAGGATCTGGGCTTTTGAATAAGATGCAGGTTTCTACTCTGGCTCTGTCACTAACAACTTTATGACCTTGGATGTGTTAATGACTTCTTTGAACCTCAGCTTCATTGTCAGTAAAATATGGGAAAACATTAGCTAACTAACAGGTGTGCTATGGTAATTAAATGAAGGAATTTTTTAAGGAAATTAAAAAAAACAGTACCTGGAACATAATTGATACTCAATAAATGTAACCTGTTAAAATAGTTTCTTTCCATTTCATTTAAAGACATGGCTTGTTCATAGTTGGTGGGAATGTAAACTTGGTATAATTATCATGGAAAACACTACAGAAGTTAAAAATAGTTCTAGCATATGATCCAGCAATCCCATTTCTGGGTGTATATTGATTGAAAATGAAGTCAGTATGTTGAAGAGATAATGCACTCCCATGTTCATTATAGCATTATTTATAATAGTCACGGTATGGGGACAATTGTCTATTGATAGTGAAGGACAGGGAAGCCTGGTGGTTGCAGAGTCAGACATGACTGAGCAACTGAACAACGAGTGGATAAAGAAAATGTGATATACAATGGAATATTATTTAGCCTTAAACAGAAGGAAACCCTGCAACTACATGGATGAACAGAGAAGGCATTATGCTGAGTGAAATAAATCAAGCAGAGAAAGACAAAGACTGCACGGTATCACTTCAATGTGAGATCTTAAAAAGAAGAAGAAAACAAGTTGAACTCATAGAAACAGAATGGAAAAGTCGTTGCCAGGTGCTGGGTGGAGGGAAAAGAGAATTTGGTAAAAAGGTTCAAACTTTCAGTTCTAAGATGAGTAAGCTCTGAGGATCCAATACATAATATGGCCTATAGAAGACAACACTGCATTGTATAATTGAAACTTGATAAGACAGTAAAATGTAAATGTTCTCACGCACACAAGAATGGTAAATATGTGAAGTGACAGCTGTGTTAATAAACTCAGAGGGGGGATCCTTTCACAGTGTGTGTGTGTGTGTGTGTGTGTGTGTGTGTGTATGTGTGTGTGTGTGTGTATGTGTGTGTGTGTGTGTGTGTGTGTGTGTATGTGTGTGTGTGTGTGTGTGTGTGTGTGTGTGTGTTGAGTCATCATGGACATTTAAATGTCTTACAGTTTTGTCAATTATTCCTTCCCAGGTGGCTCTAGTGGTAATGAACCCACCTGCCAATGCAGGGGACTTAAGAGATGTGGGTTCAATCTCTGGGTTGGAAAGATCACCAGGAGGAGGAAATGGCAACCCACTGCAGTATTCCTGCCTAGAGAATTCCATGAACAGGGGAGCCTGGTGGGCTACAGTCCATGGGGTCACAAAGAGTCAGACACGACTGCAGCAGCCTAGCATGCACACATTCCTTAAGAAAGCTGAAAAAGCAACACAAAGTAAAACAACAATTATTTTTGCCCATCAAACTGGCACTCTTAAAATATGAGTATGTGCAGCACTGATAATGGTTAGGAGAAAATGGTCTAAACCCACTGTTGGTAGACCTGTGTGCTGGCCCAGTCTTTGGGGTGATTCTCTCTCAAAATGTTAAATTTATTCCCCATGACCCAGCAGTTCACCTCTGGGAATCCTGTACAAATAAGAAGACACATTGAAAACATCTCTAAGGATACATAATAGAGCAGTATTTGAAACATTAAATATTTAGAAACAGTAAAACTATCTGAGGAATGCCCACATAGATTGTGGTACATCTGTAACAGAAGAAATAAATATGTAGGTACTAGTCATGACAATATTATTTGGAGAAAAAGAGAGGGAGAGGGAAAGAGAGAGGGAGGCAGAGAGGGAATGGAGGGTGGAAGAGAGCAAAATATTTGTGACATCAGCTTAAGAAGCCATGGTTTAGGGTATAATTTCTTTCCTAGTTCCATTCTAGAATGTCAGTTAACAGAAAAACACACTGACATCTGAGGGAAAGTTTGTGGCTTTGGAGGAATAAAAGCTATCAACCCAATGCTGTTACCATGAAAGGTTAATTTCTAAAAAGCAATTTCCTGTCTACTGCTATAATACAAACTTTTTATTAAAAGCATTCCCTTCTAGAAGTATCTTTTACATATTGGAAAAGAATTACGATGTATTCAAAGCACTGTTTCTTCTTAAAAGTGGCCTTTCAGGATTACTTTTTAAATCTGTTTTAATGGTAGTTAATTTATGCACAGCTCAGCCTTTCTTCAGTGTTCTGAGACCACGGTTAACTTTGGCACGGTGAGAAGACATCAGCCAGTCTAATCCCTGGCATGTCAGAGAATGAGCTGTATGGTGACTTCAGTGAAGATTTGTATAACTGGGATTGTTGATCTGCTGCTATTAATCAGATATCACATCGCTATTTAAACCATGTATGCAACCAATAGGGCTTTCTTGGGGGCTCAGCAGTAAAGAATGTGCCTGCAGTACAGGAGACAAGGTCCGTGGATTTGATCCCTGGATCAGGGAGATCCTCTGGAGAAGGAATGGCAACCCACTCTAGTACTCTTGCCTGGGAAATCCCATGGACAGAGGAACGTGGTAGGCTACGGTCGATGGGGTCGTAAAGAGTCAAACATGACTTAGTAACTAAACCACCACCACCATACCGTAAATAGTAACCTTGCAAGTCCTGCTATTACTTCCTTAATGAAACCATTCTTCTATTACAGGGAAAAACAAAAACTCCCCACTCCAGTGCCCTTGCCTGGAAAATCCCATGGATGGAGGAGCCTGTGCCGGGAGCAGGAGCTCCGCCCATGGCAAAGGTCATGAGGAAGGAGGCTCGGCATACGCAAAGGCAGGATCGAGCCTCAGGAGTCCCCCTGGAAATTCTCGAGCATCTATCCCCAAAACCAGAGTCTGCCTACTTTCTGCTTTGTGCTCTCACCTACACCTCTGACTTTACGGGGGGCTGTCCCCCACTACCTCTCTCTAAAAAAAGAGTTAGCTTACAGCTCCAGTTAATAAAGTTCCTGGGTGTGATAGTGTTTCAACCTACAAACTCCTTTGGAAGTCCTCTAGCCTGCCTGAATAGGTTTTTCCGGCCACATGTGATTGCTCACAGCCTCCCAACTGTGAGAGGCAGGAGATGTTCTAAACTGTCTAAATACAGATTCCTTTGAGCAGTTAAAAGATTGATTAGAAATTGTATTGGTGAAGGGATTTTCACTTGTTGGGCCAATGTTTGCTGCTAAGTTTCCATATCCCTTACCTGCTGTGTCCCTGGCAGTGTATTGATTAATATAATTGGTGTAAGTAGTAGCTTTAATGTTTGTAACCTTGGACCCTTGAGTTAATTCTTTTTCTTGTTACAGCCCACCACACCTTTGTCCTATAGGAATGCAACTTTAATGCTTTTGGAGGGTGGTGCCTGACTAATCACCTTTAGAGAAAAATAAGTTTTCTGAAGAAAGGGTCTTAAAATGTTAACAGGCCTCTGGGCCAGAAGATGATGCAAATCACCTAAACTTTTGCATATGATAAGTTTGCAGGAAGAAAGCCTGGCTTACTGCATGACTCTACCCCTTTCCCCATTATCCTCTATGCATAACTTAAGGTATAAAAACTACTTTGGAAAATAAAGTGCAGGCCTTGTTCACCGAAACATGGTCTCCCCATGTCGTTCTTTCTCTCACCTTCTGGCTGAATTATTCAGCCTCTTTTCTCCACTGAATTTCCTCACTGAGCTATCCTTATTTAACCACTCTTTATATCCTTAATTAACGTTTAATTAACCAATTGTTTCCTGATCGCCGATGCCGTCCCCGCTTCGAATTCCCTGGATCCATTGGGGCTGGACCCCGGCAAGCCTGAAAGGCTGCAGTCCATGGGGTCACTGAGGGTCGGACACGACTGAGCAACTTCACTTTCCCTTTTCACTTTCATGCATTGGAGAGGAAATGGCAACCAACTCCAGTGTTTTTGCCTAGAGAATCCCAGGGACAGGGGAGCATGGTGGGCTGCCGTCTATGGGGTCGCACAGAGTTGGACACGACTGAAGCGACTTAGCAGCAGCAGCAGCAGCAAACTCAGTAAATGTGTATGTTTGCATAACAAAGAGTGCCAGAAGAGTTCTAAATGTTCAGACAGATTTACCTTTTATTAAACTCAGTATTTTAGAACTCCGGAAGCACATCTTTATCTGAAAATTGTATTTCAAAAGAAAATTCTTGATCTAGATAGCAAGCATGTCTTGAAATTGGATTTTGCTTTTGAGGGTCATTTTCACGAAGTTAATAGAATCACAAGTAATAATACAGAGGAGAGGCTATTTACTTAGTTGTCCCCCAAAGAGTTCAAAAGTTAAAAAAACAAAGAGGCTATAAAGTGACCCTGAAGTGAATGATGTGTCTCCTTCAGGAGAACGAGTTATAAACAATCAAGCCCACTAGATCTCCTGTCTCCCAACACACACGCTTTATGTACAATACACTTTAACCAGGACCAGCTGCCTAGTTGCAGACCCCAGGCAAAATGAAAATGTGAAGCTCCTTGTTCAAAAATTGTGAAGGATTTCAAGACGATGATCACAGGGCACTGAACCAACTGCAGGGCCCATCTCAGCACACGGCCCTGCACAAACATTCGGTTACATGGCCAGGAAGCCGGTGCGGGGTTAACTGAAATGCTTTTGTTTGCTATTAAACTAACAAGGGTGAACTTTTCAAAGCAAAGCCAAAGTACAACAAAAAAAACCATTTGAAATGCGACTAACCACATTTAAAAATTTTGTTCTTTAAATCTATCTTATGTCTGACTCACCTATGAAGATAAGGCTTGGGAAGATCATTGTTCCAAAAATAAGAAAACACAAATATGCCTGACAATTCTCATAACTCAGATGAATTTAAGTTGTCACCATCCCAGTTACCGGGGTTAATTTTTCTGCCTGAGGTCACAACTCACCAGCATGTCTCTCTTTAAATGCCATCCACCCACTCCAGTATTCTGGCCTGGAGAACTCCATGGACTATTTGGGGTCGCAAACAGTCAGACACGACTGAGCGACTTTCACATCACTGGTATGTAGGCATCTACCTTAAACTCACAATTTTCTGTTTTATATGAAGATTTTTGGAAATCCTTATAAACAAACATAGTTGCAATGGAAGTTAATGAATTACCTTCTATTGTCTGTCCTTTTTGGTGTGTGCTTTAAAACTTCTTTCACGTTATTTCTAACTTACTAGGAAAATTTCTAGGCATGGCAAAAGTAGAAAAATATAGTCCACCCAGATCCATCACTAAGCCTCAAAAACTATTACTTTACCATCTTAGTTTTAATTATTCCCATTTTTTCTCTGCCCTATTTCTTTTTACTGGGATGGGTTACTTTCAACCAAATTCCAAATCTGAAGTCATTTACCAATAAATGTTTCAATATACATTCAATTTTTTTCTTATATGAGGCAGTGCTGCTACAAAATTAGTACAAATATCTCATCTAGTATCTAGCAGAGAGGTCACTTTGCCAACAAAGGTCTGGATAGTCAAACTATTATTTTTCCAGTAGTCATGTACATATGTGAAAGCTGGACCATAAAGAAGGCTGAAAGTGAAAGGGAAGTCGCTCAGTTGTGCCCGACTCTTTGCGACCCCATGGATAGTAGCCTGCCCCAAGCTCCTCCACCCATGGGATTTTCAAGGCAAGAGTACTGGAGTGGGTTGCCATTTCCTTCTCCAGGGAATCTTCCCAACCCAGGGATGGAACCCAAGTCTCTCACATTGTAGACAGACACTTTACCATCTGAGCTACCAGAAGGCTGAGTGCCCAAAATTCATGTTTTCGAACTGTGTTGCTGGAGAAGACTTTTGCGAGTCCTCTGGACTTCAAGAAGATCAACCCAGTCAGTCCTAAAGGAAATCAACTCTGATTATTCATTGGAAGGACTGATGCTGTAGCTGAAGCTCTAATACTTTGGCCACCTGATGCAAAGAGCCAACTCTGCAAAGACCCTGATGCTGGGAAAGATTGAAGGCAAAAGGAGAAGGGAGTGACACAGGATGAGATGGTTGGATAGTATCAGTGACTCAATGGACATGAATTCGAGCAAACTCCGGGAGACAGTGGAGGACAGAGGAGTGTGGTATGTACAGTTCATGGGACTGCAAAGAATTAGACATGATTCAATGACTGAACAATAACAATATCCAGCCCATGCTCAAATTTCTCCTGTTGTCTAAAAATATAATTTATGGTTTGTTTGAATCAGGGTACAAAAATGTTCTCTATATTGTATTTAGCTGTTACATCTTATTAGTTTCTTTAAAGAAGTAGAGGTGCTCCATCTTTACCCTTCTCATTGTTTCCTTTGATTTATTAAAGGAACTACAAAAATTATCCTGTCTTTGATGTTTTGCATTTGACTGATTGCTTCCTGATGCTTAGCTTGGTTCTCTCTCCCCCACATTCCTGTAAACTGGCCTTTAATGGTTTGGTTTTATCTAAGTTGTTTTCCTTCACGCTACTTCAGAAGTGGTACTCTGCACATCACATTTGCTTAATCTTGGGGGCAACATTAAGCCTGAGTGATGTACTTCAGTGAGGCTAAGATACGCTAATGTAGTTTGGATGGCACTAGCCTAATCGCATCACTCTAAAATTTCCCATCAAATCTTCACTAATGTTTTACTATTTGTTGATGACCTAAACCAATGATTTCACTAGAGATTGCAACATGATGCTTTTCTATTCCTATAAATCCTACTGTTTAGAAAGTTTTACTCATCTCCTAAGGCTTTTAGTTAGTCTGAAGTAGAATTCCTACTAGAGAGGCAGTAAAAATGCCTATTCCTTCCCTTTAATTATCAATGCTTAAACATTTAAAGTTTTTTTTTCCTCTCAGAACTATTTTTATTAAAGTGTAGATGATTTACAAATAGTTATCAATTTCAAGACAGAAGTTGGTATACCTTAGCTTCCAGTTGTATCAGTACACTTTTTTGTTGTTGTTGTTTCTCCAATTCTTTTATTTCCCTTTCCTTTTTTAAATCCTTTTTTGAGCATCGCTATGGAATCATGTACCTCATGGGAAGAGTTGACTCATTGGGAAAGACTCTGATGCTGGGAGGGATTGGGGGCAGGAGGAGAAGGGGATGACAGAGGATGAGATGGCTGGATGGCATCACTGACTCGATGGACCTGAGTCTGAGTGAACTCCAGGAGTTGGTGATGGACAGGAAGGCCTGGCGTGCTGCGATTCATGGGGTCACAAAGAGTCAGACATGACTGAGCGACTGAACTGAACTGAACTGATGGAATCATGATGTCTCGTAGTTCATTTATATAATTTACTCTAATTGCATCTACCACTACTGGATTGTCATGACTCAGTCTGCATGTAAACTTTAATGTGGGGGAAAGTGAAAGTGTTAGTTGCTCAGTCTTTTCCTTTTGTGACTCCAAGGACCATAGCCTGCCAGGCTCCTCTATCCATGGAATTCTCCAGGCAAGAATACTGGAGTGGGTTGCCATTTCTTTCTCCAGGAGATCTTCCCAACCCAGGGACTGAACCTGGGTCTCCTGCATTGCTTAACATTCAGAAAACTAAGATCATGGCATCTGGTCCCATCACTTCAAGGCAAACAGATGGGGAAACAATGGAAACAGTGTCAGACTTTATTTTTTGGGGCTCCAAAATCACTGCAGATGGTGACTGCAGACATGAAATTAAAAGATGCTTACTTCCTGGAAGGAAAGTTATGACCAATCTAGACAGCATATTAAAAAGCAGAAACATTACTTTGCCAACAAAAGTCCATCTAGTCAAGGCTATGGTTTTTCCAGTGGTCATGTATGGATGTGAGAGTTGGACTGTGAAGAAAGCTGAGACTGGAAGAATTGATGTTTTTGAACTGTGGTGTTGGAGATGACTCTTGAGAGTCCCTTGGACTGCCAGGAGATCCAACCAGTCTATACTAAAGGAAATCAGTCCTGAATATTCATTGGAAGGACTGATGTTGAAGCTGAAAGTCCAATACTTTGGACACCTGATGCGAAGAACTGACTCCTTGGAAAAGACCCTGATGCTGGGAAAGATTGAAGGTGGGAGGAGAAGGGGATGACAGAGGATGAGATGGTTGGATGGCATCACTGACTTAATGGACATGAGTTTGAGTAAACTCTGGGAGTTGGTGATGGACAGGGAGGCCTGGCGTGCTGCAGTCCATGGGGTCGCGAAGAGTCAGACACGACTGAGCGACTGAACTGAACTGAACTGAACTCTTGCATTACAAGCAGGTTCTTTACTGTCTGAGCCACCAGGGAAGCCCCAGTATGGGGGAATGTCTCTATAATTATTCAAGGTATCAGCAGTCATTGCTTCAGAACTGAAATAAATTCTGTCCAGGGGTTTTAGAAAGAGATTTCACACAAACTCACATAATTGCATGGGAATTAAACACTGTTCCTAGCGACAGGTAGAGTATCAGAATTAGTTTGAGTCTATCAGAGAAATTACCCGAGAAGGACTCTAAAGAGCTTGCCCCTGTCTAACCCGATCATTCCATCCTCCTTCTCTGATGGGTAGCCAACTTTTAAACTCAGTTTGAAATAGAGATAAATGGAAGATGAGCTTCAAACCATAGAAAAGTAAGATACCTTTACATATACTGGCTTGTGTATCTAGATAACAAGTGCATTCTGACCCTTCAAGATTGAGATATAGCAGAGCAGAAAACATGATCACCTTTATTCAGTAAATACTACATTTATCTTAGTAGCCAGAAGAGAAATTGGTCCATGTGAATCAAGGCTGGACAGCAGGACGCAAGTACAGTGAATTCTGTTTTTATTAAAACAGGAGGGAGGTTTTCCTTTATCTGTCATTCCATGCCATTCCCTCCAACTGTTTTCTGTGACACAAAAACACCAGTAGAGCAAAGCACTTTTCAAAAATAATGTGGCATTTAAACTCTTTAAATTGGGAGGAAAATTCTGGCAGATATTTTGATCCCGGGAAACGTAAGATTTATAAAGGCATGGTTCATTATGCTATGATCACATCTGGAATTGGACTGCTATGAAAATGGACCTTGGTGACCGATTTAATTACAAAGCAGCCTGCCACAACTTCAAATATCTACTTTTCAAAACCCAGATGGACATTTAGAGCTCAGTTTTTTTTTTTTTTTTTTTTTTCCTTTTCTCATTTTCTAGAGCTTCCAGATGAACTGCCTGCCTCTTGCAATTACGGAAGGCCCCTTCCCCACACATCACGCACCAGGCACGCCCTATTGACCCAGCAGACTGAAGGACGGTTCCATTTTCACAGGGGAAAGAGGAAAGGGACCAGCACCGCCTGTCACAATTAAGCCTGCTCCTCTGTCACCGTCGCGTCTAGCGGCAGTGCTTCATCACAGTCTTTCCATATCCTCTATATATAATCTGCAGAGAAAAGGGGGTTCAAGGAAAATGCCTTGAAGATTACCTTTCAGGAACAAAACAAAACAAACTCCCAAACAGGGTTTCTTTGTATAAGCAAATTACTATACATTCTGAAAACTTCATTTTGTAAGTCAGTAATGTGTTGCTTCCCAGGATATATATCAAGTTCACCTTAAAAACGCATTCCAATATATTAAGTGCAAACAAATACTGCTAATTCCACTTAGACAAGGTACCTAGAATAGTCAAATTCATGGAGTCAGAAAGTACACTGAGATGCCCGGTGTGGGGGCGGGGGGCAGGGGGCTAGGGAGGGTAGGGAGGGGGATGGAGCATTAGTGTTTAATGGGGACAGAGTCTCAGTTTAGGAAGTGAAAATTTTGGGAGATGGATAATGGTGAGAGTCTCATGACATTGTGAATGTCTTTAGTGTCACTGAACTGTGCAGTTAAGTATGGTTAAAATAGTGTGTCTTATGTGACTTTTACCACAATTAAAAAAAAATAAAGTAAAAGGGAAGGAAAGTTAAAAAGGGAAGAAAGGAGTCAAATCTGGGTCAAAAACATATTCTAAAGAACATCTTCTGGCGTTCAGCAGACTCCTCAAGTCAGGCAAGTAATTTCATATTTTCTCTCCATTTCCACTGTGATGGTGAGAAAGATTGAAGGCAGGAGGAGAAGGGGATGACAGAGGATGAGACGGTTGGATGGCATCACTGACTCGATGAACATGAGTTCGAGCAAACTCCGGGAGATGGTAAAGGACAGGGAGGCCTGGAGTGCTGCAGTCTGTGGGGTCGCGAAAAGTCAGGCATGCCTTAGTGACTGAGCAACAATAACAACATCTCTACCATGAATCTCATTAAGCAGCAACAGCTCAGCACACAGGGAGCTGGAGACAGCATGCTGCTCATGGGAATAACCTGTGAATAGATTCAGATCTATTGCTCCCAGACTCCTGGGTGTTCCTCACCTCTCAGACTTGAGT
Organism: Bubalus kerabau; assembly: GCF_029407905.1. Lineage (NCBI taxonomy): Eukaryota > Metazoa > Chordata > Mammalia > Artiodactyla > Bovidae > Bubalus > Bubalus kerabau. The sequence goes on along the minus strand of NC_073631.1, from coordinate 114,557,717 downwards.
TTTCTCCTGAGTTACTGGGAATAACTCAACCGAGCAGCCACGTGTTAAGGATTAAATGTGGTAATACAGTAATGCGCAGGCACAATGACGGGCACAATACGGGCCTTCAGAGAGGTTCTTTCCTTAGTACTGTCGTGGTGCACCAAGAGAGGGAAAATGAATTAGAGAGATACCTGAGTTTCAGCCTGTGATTACGATAGGCTCTGTATATTGTTGATATCTTCATTCCAATTTATAAAGGAATCAACACCCAGTGACCACATAGCACAAGACAGAGAGCCTGTGTTTACACAGATTCTACACATTTTTATTCTGGCTCATGACAGTGGTACTAAGGGACCGCCGCCGCTTGTCATGGTTCAGACTCAACAGCTGTGGCCATAAATTTCCAGTTACATACGATAAATGTGTAATCACATGTTTATTCAAGAATCTTATGAAATCTGGAGAAGGAAATGGCAACCCACTCCAGTATTTTTGCCTGGAGAATCCCAGGGATGGGAGAGCCTGGTGGGCTGCCGTCTGTGGGGTTGCACAGAGTCGGACACGACTGAAGCGACTTAGCAGCAGCACGAACAAAGCTTCAAGGGCATATATTCTATATAAATTTCAGTTCAGTTCAGTTTAGTCGCTCAGTTGTGTCTGACTCTTTGCGACCCCATGAATTGCAGCATGTCAGGCCTCCCTGTCCATCACCAACTCCTGGAGTTCACCCAGACTCACGTCCATCGAGTCGGTGATGCCATCCAGCCATCTCATCCTCTGTCATCCCCTTTTCCTCCTGCCCCCAATCCCCTCCCAGAATCAGAGTCTTTTCCAATGAGTCAACTCTTTGCATGAGGTGGCCAAAGTACTGGAGTTTCAGCTTTAGCATCATTCCTTCCAAAGAAATCCCAGGACTGATCTCCTTTAGAATGGACTGGTTGGATCTCCTTGCAGTCCAAGGGGCTCTCAAGAGTCTTCTCCAACACCACAGTTCAAAAGCATCAATTCTTCAGTGCTCAGCTTTCTTTACAGTCCAACTCTCACATCCATACATGACCACAGGAAAAACCATAGCCTTGACTAGACAGACTTTTGTTGGCAAAGTAATGTCTCTGCTTTTGAATATGCTGAATTTAAGGCAGAATTTTATTGAATTTTTACTAATTTTTTCTTTTTTTTTTTCAGATATTACATGCAAGTATCAACCACCCCACTCGTCTACCCTGACTATGAATAAATATTTACTCCAGTACTAGTATTTGGAGATTTGCTTAAAAGGAACTAACTAGTAATTAACTAAATAAATACATCAGCTTCCACTGTGTCTTAAGCTTCATTTCTTTATGTTCTTAAAGCTATAGGAACCAGGAACGTGAAAGGATTTCAATCTAAGTGGAGCTGGAGGATATAAAGTGGAAAATCTCATGCATGCAACCTCAGAAGAAGAGAACTTAGGGACCTAGCAGCTGATTTCCTGTGAATGATGCCTGATTTGCAGAAGTTTCCGAGACTTGTCTCCTGATCAATAAACATCTGCCAGAAATCCCTCCCCATTCTCAAGCCCATGAACTTATTGCTTGGACTCTGGCTGGACTTCTTCCTCTTTGAATTTCTTGCCCGCAAATACAGCCTGCCCCAGATTGTCAACAGACTGGCTTGAAGCTGGCCTGAAAGCCTGCATTTCCTGAACCGCAATTCCTCTCTGTTCTCAAATAAACCCAATTCTGGTCATTTGAGTTTGCCTCAGTTTATCTCTTTATTTAGGTTGACAGGAACTTTTGGATAATAACTTTATAAATGGAATTAAAAAGGGAAAATAAAACAGCATTTGAGAGATCACGAGTCTTGCCCTTGTCACATCGTGAAATAAGGCAGAACATTGAGCTTTTGTCATTACAGTCTGGAATCTTTTAGTTGTTTTAGTCTAATCTCATTGATGGTTTCTTTTCCTCTTGATCATTTTACCTGACAGCACTCATCTGGTCTGTGTACTAGGGATTAGAAAACTGTTCTCTTGCTGTCTTGCAACCAGCTGGCTATGTAGCTTTGGGCAAGTCACCTAGGAATTCCAGAATCTACTAAAGAAAATCTCTTATATAATCAGATTTTTAAAATATGTGGATGGTCAAGTAATTGTTTTTGATCATAAAGATAACAAATACTCAAATAAAATCCAAACATTAGAGAAAAATATAAGAAGAAAGCAAAGCAAAAATAGGCCAATGTTCTCCAACCAAGAGATAATCATAGTGCATATTTTGGTTAATGTCACTTTGGCTCCTTATGCAGACACAAACATATAAACTTCTATACAAATATGATATTCTCATCCACACTATTTAATCACTTGTTCTTATCAATGATTTAATCTTTTTCCATTTAATAAGCTTAACTGCTAAATTATTAAATTTCCATTTAATACAATTATAAAAATTATAATAACTAGGACTTCATTAGCTCTTTCTACACAAAACCTAACTTAATACTCAAATTTTACAAATATGACTCATAGATATTTGTTCAAGGACACAAAGTTGTTACTTATTCCCATTGGGGTGCAACAAGATTTCAATGCAGGAAATTCTGACTTCAGACACTCCTTTTATAACGGCTGCATTTTATTCACTGAATGAATATCCAGGGTTTATTTTAAATAAATGCTGATGCATGCTTAGATAGATGCATATATGACTTCTGATGTTATTAAAACCTTAATGATGATCATAAAGCATTGTGTATTTGATCAAATACTTCTTTAGATATGCTTCCAAAGATAGAATTTCTGCATTAAAAGTACACAGCTTCAATTTTGATACACGTTGCCAGATTGAATACCAGAATTCTGTAGAATAATCATCTCCCTGCATCCTCGACAATCAGTGCTGTCAGTATTAAAATGAGCAGATATTGACTCACTAAGAAAAACTCTCTCCTTTGGGGTTGTAACTCAGAATTAAAAGCACACACTTGCTGTGAATTATAGGTTCATTCTTTAAAATTCACTTATTAACTTTAATAGTGGGCACTGTGGGGAAACAAATAAGAATGCTTGCTTCATAAATCTCATAATGTTATTCCTGAAAAATCATTATTTGGGGGAAGTAGTAAGGATCGTTCTGCACATTGCTGGTGAAAATAGTAGCAATCTTACATAGAAATGTCACAACATACCAAGAATATTTATATGTTCATATTCTATGACTCAGTAATTCCACTTGAAGGACTCAGTCTTAGAAAAATGACAAGAGATATAGTCCCAACAAGTTTATCATAATAGCATCTTTGAAAGTAAAAATGGAAACTATGGAAAACAGACATTGATTATTGAGTACGATAAATCCATTAAGTGTGTTATTATTTAGCCATTACACTTTTGTGATCTCTGAAGACTAGTTTAATCATGTGCCAAAATGTTCTGAATATTTTAAGCAAAAATGTAGTATTTATACTGAATTACTCTAATTAGTAAACACACATGCTATTTGTATAAGACACAAGGGAAATTGGCTAAACACATTAATCGTGATTATTAGATGCTTTCTAAAAATTTCCCCTTCTGAATTTTGTGGTTCTTTTTCCTCCTAAATGTTCCACAATCAGTTACATTTGTTTTACGCAAAAACAAACAGAAAGCCTACTTCAAAACTCATCTTTGTCCTATCAATGATATATAGCTCGGAATCTCAAAGTCCTCACTCACTGTCAGTCCTATATACCACTTAGGTGACATATCTGTTGCTGCTGCTGCTAAGTTGCTTTAGTCGTGTCCGACTCTGTGCAACCCCATAGACGGCAGCCCACCAGGCTCCCCTGTCCCTGGGATTCTCCAGGCAAGAATACTGGAGTGGGTTGCCATTTCCTTCTCCAATGCATGAAAGTGAAAAGTGAATAGTGAAAGTGAAGTCGCTCAGTTCTGTCCAACTCTTAGCGACCCCATGAACTGCAGCCTACCAGGCTCCAGATTTTCCAGGCAAGAGTACTGGAGTAAGTTGCCATTAGCTTCCCCCAAATTCTTCTCAACCAAATGCCATGAATCCTCAAGATCCCTTAATGAGGGTCTCTTGGAAATCATCTGTTTTGCTCCCTTCCTTTTAGTGTCAGTCTGTCCAGCACCATCTTCTTTTGCAAAGACCATTCCCCTACTCCACATAACCCTGTGGAATTTTCAATCCGGTGAGCCTGCCTGCCCTACCACAGGATATCCTATTTCTTAGACACAGTAATTAGACCAAGGAGAGGCATGTGACTGAAGTTGGACCTGTCAGAGCCTTTTGGGTGGAGGGATGTTTTGGGTTGTGTGCTCAAAAGGTCCAGGGAAGTGTTCCAGTAACAAGCTTGCCACGAAGCCAAGAAAGACAAAAGGAACTGAGAGACAAGAGACAGAAACTTGTTCCTGATGGTATCTTTGGAATCCAAAGATTCACCCAGGCCAGAAGCTACTGCCAATTCAAAGACTTCTTAATTACATGGGTCCCAAAATTACCTTTCTTCTTTAGCCAAATTTGAGTGTGATTCTGTCAGTTCTCAACAAGAGTGCTAATAAAAGATCCAACCAAATGGCAGTAACTTCTAACTCTCCTGTGCAGCACTCTTTTTATTCAACTTATTTCAGTGCATACGTTCAGAAGGAGAACAATTGCATTTCATATTCCGTAAGTTTCTCACATGAGTTTTTATGGTGTGGTGACTTAGACTCTAAATATCCTTACTTTAAAAGATGTTTTAATGTGCACCTTAACCCATCTCTTTCTTAAACATCATTCAGTTAAAAACTGACTAGTTTTTTCTTAGCTTATTGTCAAGATCATTTACATCTTCATCCTTCCCACATACTTTGATTCAATCTTCAAAGTTAATGGGAATGTTCTTCTTTTCTATCATGCAAATCATTTCATTTGATTATTGCTCTTGAATGGAAAAGGACTCAGCAGAGGTGCCTGTTATAAGAGTGACTTGAATCTGCTTAAGCTCCATCTGGGGGTTCTTCCATTCTGGAAATGCACTGGTCAGCCCAGGGCCCCACTACATAAGATAAGCTTTATCTCAGAATGGGCAGGGTGGGTCAACAAGTAATTAACTGCTTTTGAAGAAATTGCCTTAAAGCCACTATGGATTTCAAGCTGTCTCCAGACTGATTAGAAAAGGGACAAAATTCTGTAATTAAATTGTCAATCACAAAAGAAATATATGTGTATGGAGATTCAATTTTGCAAGAAAACTTTGCAGCATTTTTGAGGCACAGTTGATGAAACTCGGAATCTTGAAAAGATTTCTGGTTTCAAATATAGAAAGAAATAAGAAAAAAGAGGATGTGGGAACTGTCAGTCTGATGTAATTGAGAGTGAAAGAAAAGGACTGACCAGGTGTCTGGAAAAATGACTCGAATTAAGAAGCCAGGAGGATGTGATGAGAAGTAGGGAGGGTCATAGAGGTGCGAACCAAGATGTAAAGATCATCTCAGAGGAACTGAGGAAGACTGCATTTCAGGTTCAGAGAAGAGGTTTGCAGTGAATTACTGTGGGTAGAATCTGTAAGATGCTATCTTAATTGAGTTTGGGTTGGAAGTAAATGGGACCTTTATAACCAGAAGTCAAAAGTACTTCTCTTGTGGGACATGCAAAGGACCATTTCTCCACAACTCTGCTTATATCCCTTTATATGATCAGCTAGAATTTGGATTTGAAGTTAAGGTGAACTGGCCAAAAATAAATTATACACACACACAAACATATATATGTCCATGACAGGAAACTGGCAAATACACACACACACACACACACACACACACATATATATATATACATGTAACATATATAAAATACAAATATAAATATGAATCATATGAAATAGTGACTCTAAAAGCCCAAGCCATCACTAAGTCTAAGGAGAATAAACTAGTATGAACTTCAAAACATCTTAGTATTATATTGTACTATTTTCACTTATTTTCACATAGTTTGATAAACTTGTGTACTTGAGATGTGTCTGGTCTATAAATAGTTTGTGAAACTGAGATTCCACCATCCTTAATAGAGTACGTCTATTTTACGGCAGCAGTTAGGGCTGAGTGGCCACCAGGCCAGAGATGGGAAGGAAACAGTTGGTCCCCCTGGTGTCAGTGGACAACTCCTGCCTATATTCTTTCCTTCTGTGGCAAAGAAAGTTTCTTAAAAAAAAAAAACAAAGTAACATGTATGTGCATGCACACACTTAGTCGTGTCCAACTCCTTGCAAATCCATGGACTGTAGCCCACCAGGCTCATCAGTCCAGGGAATTTTCCAGGCAAGAATACTGGAGTGGGTGGCCATGCCCTTCTCCAGGGACCAAACTCCCGTCTCCTGCATCTCCTGCACTGGCAGGCAGGTTCTTTACCAGCTGAGCCACCAGGGAACTAGAAAAACCTTGAGATGACTAGAACTACCTTGTATGTGGAGAGTGGAGGAAATGGAAGTGAGACTTTGTATTATGATCGAAGCAAGAGGGAGAAGGGTGGTGGGTTGGGAAGGCTTCATTTATTACAACTTTTAAATAAATATTTCTCCCTGTCCCAGCAGAAACTATATGCGATTAGCTTGCCCAATGGGGCTTTCTCTGTGTGATTCATGCGTTCCCTTAGGAAATAACTTACTGACTGCCTATAATTTAAAAAGCACAAGAAATTTACAATTGAGTTTGGCTGCTTGATTATTATAAGTCTGGTATTGTTTCAAAAGTTGGCAAATTGGGTATATTTCATGCAGGAGAGCAAACAGAATGGAAACCAAAGAATTTTAGTTAAAAATTTCAGATCATCTTCTGCACTATACCAAGTTTTAATCATTGTCATGACTAGAGATTAGCAGGGAGTTTGTTAGTCTGTCATGAAAAGATCACATCAAAGTAAGATACACATCCCACCAATGTCACTTACACATATAAGCTTGTACATTTGAACTTGTGTGTTTTTTAAAATTTTTGTACAATTGGTTCACAATATTTTGTTAGTTTCTGGTGTACAGAAAAGTGATCAGTGCGCGCGCGCGCTCTCTCTCTCTCTCTCTCTCTCTATATATATATATATATATACACATGTATTTCAGATTGTTTCATTATACATTATTATAAGATATTGAACATAGTCCCCTGTACCATATAGTAGGATCTTGTTGATTATCTATTTTATCTATTTTATATATAGTAGTTCAGTTCAGTTGCTCAGTCATGTCTGACTCTTTGCAACCCCATGAACTGCAACACGCCAAGCCTCGCTGTCCATCACCAACTTCCAGAGTTCACCCAAACCCAGGTCCATCAAGTTGGTGATGCCATCCAACCATCTCATCCTGTCATCCCCTTCTCCTCCTACCCTCAATCTTTCCCAGCATCAGGGGCTTTTCAAATGAGTCAGCTCTTCACAGCAGGTTGCCAAAGTATTGGAGTTTCAGCTTCAACATCAGTTCTTCCAATGAATACCCAGAACTGATCTCCTTTAGAATGGACTGGTTGGATCTCCTTGCAGTCCAAGGGACTCTCAAGAGTCTTCTCCAACACCACAGTTCAAAAGCATCAATTCTTCAGTGCTCAGCTTTCTTTATAGTCCAACTCTCACATCCATACATGACCACTGGAAAAACCATAGCTTTGACTAGATGGACCTTTGTTGGCAAAGTAATGTCTCTGCTTTTGAATATGCTGTCTAGGTTGGTCATAACTTTCCTTCCAAAGAGTAAGCATCTTTTAATTTCATGGCTGCAGTCACCATCTGCAGTGATTTTGGAGCCCAGAAAAATATAGTCAGCCACTGTTTCCACTGTTTCCCCATCTATTTGCCATGAAGTGATGGGACTGGATACCATGATCTTAGTTTTCTGAATGTTGAGCTTTAAGCCAACTTTTTCACTCTTCTCTTTCACTTTCATCAAGAGCCTCTTTAGTTCTTCTTCACTTTCTGCCTTAAGGGTGGTGTCATCTGCATATCTGAGGTTATTGATATTTCTCCCAGCAATCTTGATTCCAGCTTGTGCTTCCTCCAGCCCAGCATTTCTCATGATGTACTCTGCATTCTAAAGGAGATCAGTCCTGGGTGTTCTTTGGAAGGACTGATGCTGAAAATGAAGCTCCAATACTTTGGCCACCTGATGCGAAGAGTTGATGGATTGGAAAAGACTCTGACGCTGGGAGGGATTGGGGGCAGGAGGAGAAGGGGACGACAGAGGATGAGATGGCTGGATGGCATCACTGACTCTATGGATGTGAGTTTGAGAGAACTACGGGAGTTGGTGATGGACAGGGAGGCCTGGCTTGCTGCGATTCATGGGGTCGCAAAGAGTCGGACACGACTGAGTGACTGAACTGAATTGAACTCTGCATATAAGTTAAATAAGCAGGGTGACAATATACAGCCTTGACATACTCCTTTTCTTATTTGGAACCAGTCTGTTGTTCCATGTCCAGTTCTAACTGTTGCTTCCTGACCTGCATATAGGTTTCTCAAGAGGAAGTCAGATGGTCTGGTATTCCCATCACTTTCAGAATTTTTTACAGTTTATTGTGATCCACACAGTCAAAGGCTTTGGCATAGTCAATAAAGCAGAAGTAGATGATTTTCTGGAACGCTCTTGCTTTTTCCATGATTCAGTGGATATTGGCAATTTGATCTCTGGTTCCTCTGCCTTTTCTAAAACCATCTTGCACATCAGGAAGTTCACGGTTCACGTATTGCTGAAGCCTGGCTTGGAGAATTTTGAGCATTACTTTACTAGCATGTGAGATGAGTGCAATTGTGTGGTAGTTTGAGCATTCTTTGGCATTGCCTTTCTTTGGGACTGGAATGAAAACTGACCTTTTCCAGTCCTGTGGCCACTGCTGAGTTTTCCAAATTTGCTGGCATATTGAGTGCAGCACTTTCACAGCATCATCTTTCAGGATTTGAAATAGCTCAACTGCAATTCCATCACCTCCACTATAAGGCCCACTTGACTTCACATTCCAGGATGTCTGGCTCTAGGTCTGTTATCACACCATCGTGATTATCTGGGTTGTGAAGATCTTTTTTGTACAGTTCTTCTGTGTATTCTTGCCACCTCTTCTTAATATCTTCTGCTTCTGTTAGGTCCATACCATTTCTGTCCTTTATCGAGCCCATCTTTGCATGAAATGTTCCCTTGGTATCTCTAATTTTCTTGAACAGATCTCTAGTCTTTCCCATTCTGTTGTTTTCCTCTATTTCTTTGCATTGATCGCTAAGGAAGGCTCTCTTATCTCTTCTTGCTATTCTTTGGAACTCTGCATTGATGCTTCTATCTTTCCTTTTCTCCTTTGATTTTCGCTTCTCTTCTTTTCACAGCTATTTGTAAGGCCTCCACAGACAGCCATTTTGCTCTTTTGCATTTCTTTTCCATGGGGATGGTCTTGATCCCTATCTCCTGTACAATGTCATGAACCTCATTCCATAGTTCATCAGGCACTCTATCTATCAGATCTAGGCCCTTAAATCTATTTCTCACTTCCACTGTATAATCATAAGGGATTTGATTTAGGTCATACCTGAATGGTCTAGTGGTTTTCCCTACTTTCTTCAATTTAAGTCTGAATTTGGCAATAAGAAGTTCATGATCTGAGCCACAGTCAGCTCCCGGTCTTGTTTTTGTTGACTGTATAGAGCTTCTCCATCTTTGGCTGCAAAGAATATAATCAATCTGATTTCGGTGTTGACCATCTGGTGATGTCCATGTGTAGAGTCTTCTCTTGTGTTGTTGGAAGAGGGTGTTTGCTATGACCAGTGCATTTTCTTGGCAAAACTCTATTAGTCTTTGCCCTGCTTCATTCCGTATTCCAAGGCCAAATTTTCCTGTTACTCCAGGTGTTTCTTGACTTCCTACTTTTGCATTCCAGTCCCCTATAATGAAAAGGACATCTTTTTTGGGTGTGGAAAATTCTGAATGAGATGGTAATACCAGACCACCTGACCTGCCTCTTGAGAAATCTCATGCAGGTCAGGAAGCAACAGTTAGAACTGGACATGGAACAACAGACTGGTTCCAATAGGAAAAGGAGTTCGTCAAGGCTGTATATTGTCACCCTGTTTATTTAACTTATATGCAGAGTACATCATGAGAAACGCTGGGCTGGAAGAAACACAAGCTGGAATCAAGATTGCCGGGAGAAATATCAATAACCTTAGATATGCAGATGACACCACCCTTATGGCAGAAAGTGAAGAGGAACTAAAAAGCTTCTTGATGAAAGTGAAGAGTGAAAAAGGTGGCTTAAAGCTCAACATTCAGAAAACAAAGATCATGGCATCCGGTCCCATCACTTCATGGGAAATAGATGGGGAAACAGTGTCAGACTTTATATTTTTGGGCCCCAAAATCACTGCAGATGGTGACTGCAGCCATGAAATTAAAAGATGCTTACTCCTTGGAAGGAAAGTTATGACCAACCTAGATAGCATATTCAAAAGCAGAGACATTACTTTGCCAACAAAGTTCCATCTAGTCAAGGCTATGGTTTTTCCTGTGGTCATGTATGGATGTGAGAGTTGGATGGTGAAGAAGGCTGAGCGCTGAAGAATTGACGTTTTTGAACTGTGGTGTTGGAGAAGACTCTTGAGAGTCCCTTGGACTGCAAGGAGATCCAACCAGTCCATTCTGAAGGAGATCAGCCCTGGGATTTCTTTGGAAGGAATGATGCTAAAGCTGAAACTCCAGTACTTTGGCCACCTCATGCGAAGAGTTGACTCATTGGAAAAGACTCTGATGCTGGGAGGGATTGGGGGCAGGAGGAAAAGGGGATGACAGAGGATGAGATGGCTGGATGGCATCACTGACTCGATGGACGTGAGTTTGAGTGAACTCTGGAAGTTGGTGATGGACAGGGAGGCCTGACATGCTGCAATTCATGGGGTCGCAAAGAGTCGGACACGACTGAGCAACTGAACTGAATTGAACTGAACAATGCCTTTCACCTTTGGTAATCATACATTTGTTGTCTGTGTCTGAGTCTGTTTCTGTTTTATAAATAAGCTCATTTGTATCATATTTTAGATTCCACATATAAATGATATCATATGGTATTTGCCTTTCTCTGACTTATTTCACTTAGTATGATAATCTCTGCATCCATCCATGTTGCTGCAAATGGCGTTAATTCATTCTTTTTATGCCGAGTAGTATTCCATTATGTATATACACAACATCTTCTTTGTCCATTTGTCTGTCAATGGACATTTAGGTTGCTTCCATGCCCTGGTTATTATGAATAATGTTGCTATGAACACTGGAATGCAGGTATCTTTTCCAGCTAGAGTTTTCCCCAGATATATGCCCAGAAGTGGGATTGCTGGAAGGCCCTATGTACTAGTATTCTCTATCTCCAGGAAATAGGGGCACTTTCTTTATTATGGTTTTCTTTGCATAAAACAACTTGTATGGATTACATACCATGAAAGGGAAATCTTTTGAATAATATGTCATTCTTATTTACACATCTATTGCTATAGATTTTAAAGATTCCTGCACTTGGAAACTGAAAAACAGATACATCCAAAGACTGCAAATGATTTTAATAAATCCATTTCAGTAGAAAAGAATGGCTGTGTTGAAGACTCTTGAATTTATTCCCTGCATATCTTTGACCTGCTTTACATTAAAGCTATCCTCTAACTATTCATGAGTATTAATTTGACTAGTGTTAGGACATTAGGAGAAAAGCTTTCTTTTTTCTTTTTATCAAGTTGTACTGACTTCATTATAGTCATGCTTCTCCATTAGTAATAAAGAAATACACTGTAGCTGTCTGAAATGAAGACCAGAATGAAAATTACTTTACATTTTCATGTTCAGATATCTTTTAATTGGAATAAAGCAACATATGCCATGGAATTTCAACAAAGGAGAATTCAGTCTTCTACCAAAGATGTTCTTGATTTGGGTTTGTTGATATGTAACAGTGACTTGTAGGTGAAAGATTTCTCTTCTAACATATTCAAAAGCATGTCTAATCAATGTTGTAATAATGAAGTTCATATTTTAACATCAATATTTGAAATTATGTTATATAATAAAACTGGTGATGAAGACTGCTTTCTCTGAAAAGGCAAAAATATATTTGCTTCAGGTTTTAGCTGGAGGCCACTGATGAAAATCATAGTCTTGCCCTTAAAGAGATTTCTTATGTCTCACAACACCTTCCTAAACATCACTAGGTTACAGCAGATTCAGTCATAGAGTCAGAGTGACTGGAGCAATTGATTTGTGTAAATTGTAATCTCATTGTGGAAGGAAGATTAGAATCACACATTTCAATTCTCAGTTCAGGATCTGTAAATTAGAGTGCCAAATATAAGGTTTCTTTTCTTCCTTTCAGGACTGCTTTTATGTTGCTGCTGCTGCTGCTGCTAAGTTGCTTCAGTCGTGTCCGACTCTGTGCGACCCCATGGACTGAAGCCTGCCAGGCTCCTCCGTCCATGGGATTTTCCAGGCAAAAGAGGACTGGAGTGGGGTGCCATTGCCTTTTCTGCTTTTATGTTAATTCATAATAAATTGTATTGCATTAATCTTTAAATACATCTTCAGGTTGTAAAAAGGATGGATGACAGGTATCTCAACTCTCCTTGCAAATATTGATCATTTACCTAAAGTTTTCCCACACCCACCAACATTCTTACAATATCTTCTAGTCTCGGTGGTATCAAACACTAATCATTAATATTAGCACTTTGTTAACAGAGAATATAACCCTATAACAGGTGCTGTATTAAGCTCTTTATGGGTATTGTCTTATTTAGTATTCACAAAAGGTTTTTGGAGTTAGAAACTCATGGTATGCTTTTTTCACAAGCAAGGAAAGTAAGACTTGATGAGACTACCCAACCGTCAAGATCACAGAAGAAGTAAGAGGCAGACATGGGCTTTGAAGACCCCTCGTTTAGATACCATGGCCTCCCCAACACGCCACTCAACGGCAGCCGCCCTCATGGTAACGGCAGGCGGACAGAGGGGGAGACTTCGCAGGGAGGACGAGGCAGGCAGAGGTGTGAAGAAACCGAGGACGGAGGGAGTGCTCCGTACCGCAAAGCACCATGAGAACGTGTCAGAGGTCAGGAAGGACGGCTGTGGGCTGCATGAGGGAAAAGAAAAGCCCGAGCCAAGGCAGTGGGAATAAAGCAGAAAACAAAGAGCTGGAGTTTATCAGTAAGGATAAGTCCGGTGAGAGCCTAGTCCTGTGAATGACCTTTAGCTATTGGCTGTGGTGCCAGGGAGAATGGTGATAGTGTTAACTAAGAAAGGAAGGCATGGTTGGGAGGGGAAAAAAAAAAAAGAAAAAAACAGGTTTGTTTGGGGCATCCAGTCTTTCAGCCTTGCCTTATCCCTTCCCACCAGCATGAGACTTCTTTTTTTTTTTGATTGAGATTTTTATAGTTCTGATTACCTGCTCAAAGCTAAACTCTTCTCTAACTCATTTACTTAGGAATCTTTTATTCTACTCAGTGATGGTCTAAGGAACTAATTCCTGCCAACTTCCCTCTGCCAGCTGATATTCACTTTTTAGAACGGGATTGATGATGGACATTTTTTCCCCCCTTTTTTTAAGAGTAACTATCATAGTCGAGATCTTGTTATGACCGGGTCAGGAAAGAGGTATTAGGGGCTGGATGATCCTTGTGTTACTCCCACATTGCAGTAGTTGACTATACTGTGGACTCTGACCTCAATGTTTGCTTAAAAATATATATGGCTGAGAGAACATTAAGCTTTCAATCCCTTTAGTAAATTCTGATGATGAATTTTATTACAGAAACATCTGATAGGCAGCATTAACTTTTAGTGTGTAGTGAAAATAG